>NC_142167.1:47644991-48879991 GCF_029865625.1 Vigna umbellata | reverse complement strand
AATCACCAAACGTCGTTCTGCTTTCAAAAGCCCCAATTGCGATTTTTCACTCTTCGTCAACTCAGAAACACTCTATCCCAAATGCCCTAATTTGATTTCATTCACAACAAAACCCGTAATAGATATATCGTTCACAAAACCCCTAAATGAATTATGATTTTAATTTCCCCAATTCAATAACTTATTTCCATGTTGCCTAATTTTAATTTCATTGACACGTCATTACCAATATTGCCACTCTTTTGTCATGTTTTAATTCTCTACTGCCAAATAACCAATCAGTTAACACAGTTAATCTGCATTTAACGGAGATGACTTGATTGACTAAATTTTTTCTATATTTGGATGCAATTGTCACTTTTAAATCACGTGTGGACGAAAATGCAACTTTTCTAAAAAGAATGACGAATTTGACACACTTCAACCAAAATGGAGACAAAATAAGCAATTAAACCTAATTATTAAAATACGACATTCTAATATGAGAAAAAGAACGATATAATTTGCGTAAATATTTTGCTATCAAAATAATTGTTGAATACATTATTTAAGTAAAAGAAAGTGGAACTAGAAAGGAACATTGAAAGGAATCTATCTTAGAAGATGATGAAAAATAGAGATTATGGTGTAGTCCAAATCCAAGCAATGAGATGATGATCGCATTAAATTGTGCACAGTTGCACATTGTTTAATGCCCTGTGAAGAAATGAAGTAACCAATGTTGAAGAAAGAGAATATGATTGTCCACTTTAAACACCACAACCTCCATTAAAGGCACTGTACCATTGCTTCCACCCTACCATTTCATCATCAACATCACAACTATCCCTACACCTATAGGACCATACCTTACCCTTCACATCTCACTTTCACCCTCTTAAAGTCACAATAAATAAATAAATCTCATTGCCTCGGAAATCCAATCGTAGAAATGCCAAAGTCTCATTCTGGATTCTGTTTCCTAATTCTCCTAACATCACAGATGCATATGTTCACCAAGATATCAATATATACTACTGTCCACCAAACATACAGACAATAACTATAATTCAAGTCTGTGTAATTAATTCTTCTTGTTAAGAGTGCCCACTAGAATTACTTTTATAATTGTTTTTTAGTGTATATACTTTATAGGCAATTTTTTTTATTAATATAAAATTATTTTTATTTTTAAATTTTTTAGAAATTTGTTTTTCTAAAAGTTTAATAACATTTTATATTTCAATAATAATTATCCGTTGAAAATTTTCTTTATTAATAAGACATGAACAAAATAATTTACAAAATATGGAGAGGACATATTGTTGAAACAATTCAAAATATATTATAGATTCATCTAGACGGTAGATGTAATTTTTAAAAGATCTAATTATTTAGTAGGTGTTTAAACTGTTTGTGATTTTCAAATATGTCTCTAAACTATTTCTTTTCTTGATTGGATTTTAAACTAGAACAGTATTCTCTGGAATTATTTTTTAGCTCTTTAGAATTGTTATACAGTTATAATCTGTGACGATTTTCAAAATTACAAAAACCCAGATGAAAACAATTATATGATAAAGACTTAACTAAAATAAAAAATATATTTAAAAAATCATATATAACTGGATAACCTACCTACTAATTAAACTTTCTCAAACTCAAAATCAACTTGAATGCAGTCAATTTCTCTTAAAAGCAACCAAGTTTATGTTGATATTTTTCTTATATTATCTAAAACATGTTCATGAAAACTTGATTATCAATTAGATTAATTAGGCAACAACTCTTGAAGGTGTGTACACATTCTTCGGACAAAATAGAAAACAGTGAAATTAAATGATAAGTTCAATTATTTGTACGATGAAAATAAGTGTTACCAGCATACACTGTTAGGTCCTTACCCTTCACCTGTGGAACTGTAAGGAGATGTGACTTGGAGACATTGACATTACTGTTTTGTATTCCATTTGTAGAGTGGCCAATCTTGGTTTCTTCTTTCAACACTGAGAAAGCAAGTGTTCAGGAACTACTACTACTGAGCTGATAGCAACCAAAAAGGCTGATAGGAACATTGTAATAGAGAAATTAAACTAGATGGAGTATATGGTAAGATGAAGCCAACAAGAAGATGGAAAAAACAGTGTCAACTTGTGTCGTAACAAAATACAGAAGTACTACAATACAGGTTGCTGTAACTAATATCCCTATGAAGTTAAAGTCAAATTTGAACTACTATCTTGATTAAAGACCTATTATATAAGAATTTAGGAAGAGAATCATGATGAATGGAAAAGTCCACCAGAAGTTATTAGGAGCATGGCACAAAGAGGCTATTGAATAGAAAGTCTTGTTAACATCACTACCATTTGTGTTAGATTCTACCAATTTGATCTGCTGCTGGCATGGTTTTACCCCAAATGGAACATTACTTGTTGCAATTGCTCCAAGAGGGCAACAAAGGTTGGGGTTGTTCCAGGCTCCAAAACGTGTTCCCATTTTTCCATAAAACTCCATAGAGAATTTAAGCTCTCCTGCAAGATTGTTACCACTAACATAGAGTGCATTGAGAGAAGGAAGAGTTGATAGTTTTGGTGAAAGGTTGCCTGTGAGGTTGTTGTCACTGAGGCGTAGAAATCTCAACCTCTTCAATTGTATTATAGACTCAGGAATTTCCCCATTTAAGCCCATGTTAGAGAGATCCAAACTGACCAAGTTATGAAGGTTTTCCCACTTCAGGATCCTGATATCTCCACCTATTGCATTGTTGGACAAAACCATTTCCTCCAAAGAATGCATCTCTTGAATGCTCAATGTCAACCCACCAGAGAATCTGTTATTCCCAAGGTCCAAAAGGGTCAGATTCTTCAGATAAGCAAATTCTTTCAACAAATTCCCCTCCAAATGGTTATTGCTAACATCAAGCTTCAAAAGGGAGGTTAAGCATCCAAGTGTTAAAGGTAAAGACCCGGATAGTGAGTTTCTACTCAAATCAAGTATCAACAAGTCACCCAGTGCAGTAAAAATATCTGGAATGTGTCCACTGAGATAGTTTTCTGCAATGACAAGCCGATTCAACTTTTTCAGGTTGCCAATCTCTGGTGGAATTTCACCTGTTAAACCATTTTCTAACAGTACTAGGGACTGAAGCTTCTTTAGGACACCAAAACTTGAAGGGATTTTTCCAATGAGACCTGTGTTTGATCTAAACTCAAGTGATTTTAAGCTGCCAGCCAGATTTTCCCAGTTTGCATTGGGGATTGTAACCTGATGCCTGCGTTGTGATCTAAAGCATTTGAATAGGGATAGAGTTTTGAGGTGCTTCAGCTCAAACAAATGTGGTCTGAACTCCAAATTTTTGGCACAACTTAGAGAATTCTCGTAGATTGGTCCAATGTTCAAGACAGTAACATACCAAAATCCGTCAAACAGATCACAAGAAACCCCCTGCAGCAGAAAACAATACTAAATATCAGTCAAACAATGTTTTGAATATCATGTACTGTTTTGGAACATTTTTGTAAAGAGAACATGGCCTAATAGGAAACAGATACAGTGACTCAATGCATGCAATATTTTGCAAGGACCAAATTAGTTACTGGAAAACAAAGACAAAATAACTGATGTTCATACTTTGAAGCCATCATTTTGAAAAAAAAAAAACAAAAAAATCTTTAAAGAAGAACAATTCAGGACTCTGTATAATTCTAAAAACTGAGCCAAGTGATTTTCTTTTCTTTTCTTTTCTTTTCAGAAGGCTTGCTGCAGAATGCCAAGTTCACCTCACAGTTATACGTAAAAAAAATTCAAGGCCTTGTATACTGACATAGTAATGATAAGTTGTTACCCTGAAATCTGTAAGGCAAAAGATAATAAGAATTTGAAATTCTTGAATGCAAGATGGTCTTATAACTTCAACCAGAAATAGTTTAAATAAGGTGCTACACATTTCCACAGCACAATATAAAGGTAGTTGCTATGAAATTTTGCACTTTGATGTATAGTCATTCAGAGGGGTCAAAACTGAAAAGCACCTCAATAGGAGTCCAACCACAAGGATCTGGATAGAGATCTGAGCCATTCCACCAGTTACCAACAAAACCTTGAATGGTGGAGAATAGAGCATCTTTCTCAGCCTTCTCCATAGGAGCTTTGTCAAGTTCTACTTGTCCATGACACCAAGCACTCAGAGAGATGATGAAGAGAGCAATGATGACATGACCAAAAGCCTTGAAGTTCCTCATGAGGTAAAGAGTGAAAGCAGCACTACCATGAACAGGATAAACTCAAGGTGTGGATGGAGCAAAATTGATAAAACAAACACAAGCAAAAGGAGCTATTTTGGCCTGAACTCTATTTCACAACTTGCATTGTGATTTTCATACACAATTCACTATTTGACAGAGAAACAACATCGAACTAAATTACAAGAAAAAGGACAGACAAAGGAGGAGGAAGAGCAGGTGACTTACTCCCTCAACAGTAAGCAAGCATGTCAAGACAAAAGAAATACCAAGATGGGACCCTATGGGAAGCAAGGGACATTTTAGCCAGTGGTATTTGATAAAACAAATGGAGAAGATTCTTGCATCAGGAAAGGAAGAACAGGATCCTAAAATTGTGTTCAAAACTTAAGAGGAAAAGGAGAAGAATAATGGTAGAGGAAAAACAAATGCATAACAAGAAACCTGACTTCTTTTCCTCTTTGTGTTTATGGAAAAGCTAAGGAAGTATATAGCAGATATAAGGGAACAACACAAGATGTTCTTGTTAGCACAGTTCTCGAAGCTCAAAGTCATAATATTAACGAGCCTACGAGCCTAATATGGCCAGAGCTGTATCAAGTCTATATAAGATGAAAGCGAAATCTGGTCTGAAAATGGCACACTCTTTCTGATTCAATTATTGAATGTCACATTATTAGCAATGCACTTCAATACTTAACATATACGTTGGAGTTAGGAAGTAATCGTTGGATCCATCAAGAAAAAGGTTGATCGGAAAGATACATACACAAATGAAATGTGAGCTCACGTGAGGGATTATCCAAAACTTTAACACAATGAATTAATGGGTCTTTTTCATCTTAAGATGTTCTATTTTCTTATTTTTATCTAATATGGGACTTAGACTTACACTTGTATTTCAGTGATAATAGAGTGTATATATGTTTTGACCATTATAAAAATTTGAAACTAATGAAAAACAGTATTAAGAACCTAATTGAATCTCAAGGTGGAACTTCCAAGAAATAGATATACTTTAAGATGTGTGATTAGATTAGATTGGTTAAGGGTATTATGAAGAAATTATAAAGTGTGAGAAAAGTGGCATTAGTAGGGGACCATATCATGCATGCAAAAAATGAAAGGTGCATGTAAGTGCATGCAAGACAAAGTAGGCTTTTATCTGTTATTGCCTTGTTGTCTTGTTTGGTGGTGGTGGCCTGGGGGGTTTTAACAGCCCTCTGAAACTGCAGAGGGTAAAAAGGACAACATATCAGAGTGGCTTTGAAAACTGAAGCTAACCATATTGTTTCATTGCATTGCATTGCGGTTGGATGATGAGGACCACATTATTTTCTACCAAAAAAACCACTTCTGAGTTTTCTTATGCTAAAAAGTTTTTGGTCTCAGCAAAAGGAGAAGAAAAATGACAGTAATAGTATTAAGTTCGTTGTTTCCCAAGCTTTCTGCAACATTGTTGTATGATTTATTTACTGGGAAAATGTTGTGCGGTTTATCAAACGTGAATAATCATTGAGTGCCTTTTCTTTTGTGTGTGTTTATGCTAAGGAAGAATTTTTGCTTTATTATATATTTTGACAAAAATAGAAAACTTTCATGTCTTTGTTCAATTACCTTGATAATAGTTCTAAAACAAACCTTCTAAGTGGTTTTTTCATGTATGGTTGAAGTACAAAGTATTCAGATAAATTTGAAGTGCTGCAAGTATTGGATATGGTTTTTGTTCTTTTGTAACTAAATGATTTTGCAGTGACTTAATTGTATACTTTTGAATTCCTTTGAATTCGTAGTTTTACACAAAATAAGTTATACAGCATTATATTGAGCTGCATGTTAGGTAATGAGTAATAACTACTGTTTTCTTGATAACTATTTTCAGACATTATTTTCATTTCCACTTTTAAATAATATAATATAATAAGATATCTGAACAAAAGTCAATATATCTCATCCGATAAAAATAATTATCTTAATTTATTTTTCTAAAAATATAAAATTGAAAACATTTAAAAATAGGGATAAGAATAAAAAACTATTATTTTTTATAAATTGTTTTAAAAATAAAAGAGAAAAGGGTGAGGAATCCTATATAGGCATTAGCCAAGGCAGCGGCCAAGCTGCAATAAGTTAAGGCCTAAGCCTAAAATTAGGTTGACAAGTCCTTTTCTTCCCTATGTTTCTTCGGACTACCCTCTCGTGAGCACAGACAGTAAAAAAAAAGAATAAATTATTTAGTTTAATATTTTTTTTTCTTCTTTTACTTTAAATCCCATGGAAGTAAAATAAAAATAAAAATTTCAAATTATAAAAATAACATATTATTTATTATAAAAAGTATATAAAATTTACGTAATAATATCTGGAAAAAATTAATATAAACAATACATACATAGTTGATATTTAATAAAAAAATATTTAGTGACCATTAATTTAAATTTAATTATGTCAGTGTTTAATATGTGTTAAGAGAATTCATATAAAATTAATTTAATATAACTATCTTTGGTTTGGACGATATTTTATAATTTGATTTCAAAAGAGTTTATAAACCTCTCCAGATTACTAGTATTAATCTCTCTATTTGAGTGTTAATTTCTTTCAATATCTTAAGTATTAACCTTTTTAGGTTATAAATATCAACCTCTTTAAGTAACACAAGAACATATTCTCTAAATAACATAACTTTAAGTATATCATAAGTTTACAATCTTTGCAGATTTATGTTCTTAATCTCTTGTTAAGTTTAAGAATTTCTAATAAAATATAAACTAACTATCAAAATAAGAATTTTTATATATGATGTTTCTTCTTTTCTCTTTTTCATGCTCTCTTGCTATTTTATCTGTACATCTCTATATCTCTTTTTTTCTTGTCTTGTAATTATAAACGTGTTGAGAATATGACTGTGGTTTCTAAATCTTCTCGATGTAATTTTCTTCGTATCAGTATATTTATCTTCACTGTCTATAAGAAAAGTTTTGATATAATGAGGGATTTCTCTTCTTTCTATTCTTTCTTCTTTAGTATCTTTTTTTAATTTTGTCTTTCTTCCTCTTCAATGCAAATGACATTGAAGGTTTTATTTGAATCTCATCAATGTATATCAATATCTTTACATTCATCATTTCAAAAGAAAGTTACTGATGTAATCTTCAAGATAATCTTTAGCTTTTCTTCCTTGAAATATGTTGTATATGAGATTTCTTCTTTTTATTGCTTTCTTCATTTGTAGTTTTCAAATCATATATGACTGTTGAAACTCTTGAAACAGAGAACAATTGATTTCATCTAAGCATCTTTATGCGCATTGCTTCATAAGGAAAAATCTTGGTAGAGTCTTCAACTTTATATTTATCTTTTCTTGCTCGAATCTCCTATATAATGAAATAATATCTTTATTAAGCTTTACTTCAATATTTTCTTCTTTGATGTGGAATGTTTATATATTAAATTCTTAAACGTTCAAATTCTTTTTCACTCAGCTAAAAGGGAAACTTAGTAACACATTTTGTTAATAGTAAAATCAATGTTTGTCTTAAAGCAGAGCATATAAAACATTTCTATATTTATTTAGAGATAAATGACAGTTGATAATTAAAACAATTTTCAATTCCAATATATATAATTTTCTTATGAAATTTTTTTTAAAAATTTATTTATCTAAAAATAATTAAATCGTTGTAGTTATCAATTAATTTCATAAAATGAACCAATGACAATAAATGATAGCAAAAGAGAAATTTAAACTCATAACATCATTAATGCAACAACAAGGTGTTGCAATTGTTTAATTGACGGACGAATATATATTTATGTCCTCGTTTATTTTTTAATATTATATTCTTAATTGATTTTTTACTTTAAAATAACATTTTAATTAAGATTTTTTATAATTAAATTTATTAAGTATGAGAAGAAAAAACATAATAAAAATAATTTTTTAGTAGTATGAATATTTTTTGAATATTTTAAAATGTATTATTCACCCAAATTAAATCAACATTAATTATCAATATCAATACTTAATCTTACCTATCATTACATTACTTTATTTTATACCATTTTGGAATTTAAAAATTTTTAATTTAAAGGTTTTTAATTTGTTATAGTAAAATTGTTAAATAATTTATTAAATCATAATTATTTGTTGATACAATATTTTTAACAAATTATACTTTGTGTTCTTCATATTTATAAATGTTTATATTTTTTCCTTAATATAAATTTAAAAACTCTATAATTTTAACTAATTCTATATTTTATATTGCATTTCTTAAATTATTTTTAGAAAATTATTTCATGAATAATAATAATAATGATAATATAATAAAAGTTTTTTTTCTATCTTTCAGATTTCTTTTTAACATACCATTATAATAATAAAAAAAGTATTCTTAATTATTATACAAAACTAATATTGCAAAACCAAAGTGTATTAACTTTAAGTTACAGAGTTGAATAGGCAGTAAAAATGGATTACCCCTTTAGTTCTTCATTTCTGGAAAGCATTGACTTCCTTAGCAGCAAATCTATTTTTGCAAGAAAACAGTTATTGAGAACACAGGCAGCAGAACAATGCTTCTCAACTGCCAGTAATAAATGCCAAACAAACATGGATGCTACTCCAATCTAATATTAGATGCCTAATCTCCTAAATAAGGAATCATAACATTTGTATATCTAATGTGATATAAATAAAATATATCACGTTGTAAAAAATCTGAAGATCTTCTGGCCCATGGACACCTTACCCAGATGTTCCTCATCCTCGTCCTCGTAATCATCATCATCATCATTTTCAACATCATGGATTGTGCTTCCATCTTCGTCTCGATATTCTGATGTACCATTTTCCTCTGCAGCACCATTGTCATCAACAATATCTCTTGGTACTTCAAACTGAAAAAAAAAATAACGTGTAAAAATAAAATAGAACGTATGTATAAAAGGTTTGGTGAAATCAATCATCACAACAAGGCTGTTACCCTAACAACTCTTTCATCTGAGACCTCCACAGTTTTTGTTGTTGTGACCTGCACCGTGCTTTTGTCTTGTACTTGTACATTGTCATCAGCTGCTAATGAGGTTTCAACAACTTCGGGTCTCATCTCCCCCTCCACCACAGCCTCTTTCCCCACACTTCTTGTTGCATTTGGTAAGGCCTGTTTTGATGAACCTTCGCCCGCACTGCTCCAGAAAAGCCGTGATATCAGAACAATAAAGAAAAATATGACCACAGCTCCAAATATAAACAGACATGATGCATGATGGTTTTGCTGCTAAATATATTTAACAGCCACAAGAAAGACACTTGCAATAACAACCCCTTAAAATCCTCACATAAATCCAAACGGCATTAAAACTCAATCAAGCAGTTCAATTTCCTACGGAGAAAGTATCCACCACACCACAGCTGGACAGCCAAGTAAATTAGTGCTGTCTAAACCCAAAATTGTTTTGAATTAGGATCTTTTTAAGTTCAGTAAAAAAAAAAAACCTTCTGAATAATCAACAACAAAGCATTATCTCACTATGTAAGGTCAGCAACATGGATTTCATTGCGCCATTGGACTCCGTTAAAGACCAAATTCTTAAAGATATTATTCAGCATGGGGCCATATCAACAAATATAGTTTTTGACCTTTCATTATTAGTAAAACCAATTTTATTTTAATAAACATACTACAGAACAAAAATTGCCATACTTAGTATCTGAATTTAGTGTTTATGCCCATATAATATTATTAAATAATCTCACCACCTGAGTGATTTACGCTAAAATACAATTTCCCAACCACAGTAATAATGAGAATATAATACATGTCATTCTTGCTATTACAGAAATCTACCTATCACAATATCAAATATCAATTGGCCTTCAGAAATCAACCATAAATTTATTTCAAACATATCACTGCTTTCAAGTTAATATAAATCTAAATATTAGCCGTGTATATTCAGTTCACACCTCACCCAAGAGAATCCCTCCAATAAATACACAACCAGCATAAGATATAACGTAACCTGCTACTGGTCCCAATATGGCCTGATGAGACCTGAGAATAAACTTACGTCTTGTGCTGCCTAAGATTGTATCGTTTCTCCCCAGTAACCTGAGCTGGCGGAGCAACTGTTTGCCTCTTCTTCCTGCGCCCACCAGCTGTAATACTCTCTGATTGCCCTTCACTATCACCAGCAGTCTGTTCACTTTCTGTAACTCTAGAAGTTTGTGCCCGTTGACGCTTCCTTCCAGTGTTGGCTTTCTCAATGTGACTGGAGTCTTCTGGACTGTTTTCTTTGGCTAGAAACTCTCTGGCCTCTTCAACAACAGCCTTCACTGAGCGTGTTCTAGCAATTCCAGACTTGCTTTTCCTCCCAGGTCTGCCCCTGCGAAGCTTTGGAACAGACTGCTGAGAATCATCTCGATCTCCATCAACAACACTATCAACCCGGCTGTGATCACCTATGGATAGGGAGATTTCATCCCCAACCTCTTTATCAATGTTATCAGATTGGAGGTGTGGCATATCTAGAGAGTGATATGCAATCCCAACTGCTGGTTGACGTTCATCAAGACTAACTCTAGCTCCTTCTATGTTAGGAAGAGATGCAGGCTCATCTGCTTTGTCTACACTATCATTCACATCTGAGGGTGATGTCTCAGCCATGTCTGAAGCACTAATAGCTTCAGCTCTTTTACTTGGGGACAGTTTGAAAATCTTGGATGTGCATTTGCGGAGCCAAGACACAGGTCTTACAGATCCAGAATTGTTAATGTCAGATGTAGCTACAATGTCCTGGGAGTTAGGAGGCTTATAATTCAGAACAGGGGAAATAGGCAAAGGAATGGCCACACTTTCCTTCAAGTCACGTAGTTTAGTATCAGATAAAACAAAGTTCCCAACAACTTCACCACAGACCTTGCAATTCTTCAGATTCTCAACAAGTTCAAGAAAACTTTTTCTTTCAGCCACAAGGCATTGACGTTCTTTCTTAACTTTCTGACTGAGATTCATAAGCATTTCAGAATCTTCACGCAGTTCAAGTTGGCCTGACTGAAATTGCTGCTTGTTCAATTCAAGTTCCTTCCTTTCATTTTCTAATCTAATCCCCTCAGCCTTTGCTTCTTCCCATTCCCTCTCAGAAAGATTCTTCAATATGTTAATATTGTCAAGTTCTCTTTGCATTTTCTCCTGAAAATTTCTCTCTCTTTCCTGCAAATCTTCCTCCATTTCTTCCTGTTTTTTCTGGATTTCATTCTCAAGATTCCTCATCTTTGATTCAAAATCTTGAAGCATTTTAGCCTGTTCATTTTTCACCTTTTCAGACAACAGGTGTTTCTCTTGATTCATTGAATCTCTAAATGATTCCTTCTCCAATTCAAGCTTCTCCAGCTCTTTCTTTCTTTGTTCTTGCATACTTTGTTTCTCGCTTTTCAATCTTTCTTCTTCACTGTTCTGAAATTTTCTTAAACTTTCTTTCTCCACATCAATATCATGCTGCTTCCTAGTAATTTCTTCTCTCTTTTCATCTAGTACTTCCCACTCTTTCTCAAACCTCTCTCTCTCCTCCCTTAAGTTTTCAGCTTCCTTCACAAGAGAGTCCTTCTGCAATCTGGTATGCTCTATCTCCTGTTTCAGTTCCAATCGCAATCGAGAATTCTCTAACCTATCATCCTCAGCAAGCTTCAAATTCTCAGTCTCTTGGTGTATTTGCAGCTCCTGCAGAGAAATCTCAGCTTTTATCCTCTGAAGTTCAGCATTTAAATTCTCCAGGCTCTCCCGATCAGCAACCAATTGTTGGTTTTCCTTCTCCAACTCTTTCTCCTTGATTTTCAGAGTCTTTTCTTTCTCCTTTAAAGATTTCAATTTTGCTTCAATCTCCTTACTTTGTTCTTTTATTCTCTCAGCCTTCTTACTCAAGGCCTGCTCTTCTTTTTCAACCTTTTTTCCCCTATGGTTGATTTCAGCCTCCCTCTGCTCCAAGGCTTCCTCCTTGCTGCTAAACTCCTCAAGAAGGGATTTCCGCTTGTGTTCCATTTCAAAATCAACCTGCTGCAACTGCAAATCCAGTGTAGCCTTTTGTTCACCAAGGACCTTCTGGATCCCCTCCTGTAGAAACCACAAATTCAACCGTCAGAATGCCATAAAATCATGCAAGTAACTAATGTCAAACATGTACACTTGTGATCATAATTTTTTTTTTATGATTTTGAGTTTATATGGTGAGTTCCCACTTTCAATTTCTTTCCTTACTTTCACTTGAGAAAAATTGTGTAGAGTTGTCCTTCCCAAAGTAAACCTTAAAAAAAATTATCACCATGTTGACCATAAAGTAATTCAGTTAAGCAAATAAATCTTTAAACTATTATAAAGACAAAGCATCGCTTCTGCGTTTGGTCACTCCCAAAACATTATCCTTAAAAATGTAGTAAGTTCTTGTCAGTGGAAAAGATGGTTTAATATTTTATTATCCTGTAGAAATATTAAAAGAAAAAAAAAATGAACTGACAAAATGATGTTACTCAATAATAAATTTGTCAATTTTAATATGAAATACACAAACGAAAGCAGATATGTCAAGATGCAAATGTAAAAGCATAGCACTTGTAATATCACAGTCACAGTTTTCAATTGTGAACTAATATCTGCCTGAATCATTGCACAAATGCAGAAACCAAAAGAATCCTTAGCCCTGGGAAAATTCATTCATTCAACATGGAATTTATTCAGTGCTCTTAGAAATTTGTAAGCATCATGTCATCTGATTTTACTCCACAAAAATACCACTCTTGGACCTCAACATGAGCGAAAGCATATGGGCAGGGGTTAAGCATCTTCAAAATCTAAATATTTCAAGACGAATGTCTGTCTCACTGATATCATTTTGAATTTCATTTCTAGGTCATGTGTGCTAAGTAATTATTCATTGATGTTATGTAATTTTTTTTTTTGAACTTTGCACATCATTTTATTGCATTGCATAGCAACCAGATTCCTGGACTTACTCTTTCTCTAGAATTAAGTTTTGATTCCAATGCAAACAATTCTTTCTCTTTCATCTCCAGCATGCTCTTCAAAGAATCCACTTTCTGAAACCATAGTCACAACATACAAGGAATGGAAAGTATAAGCAAAATACAAAAAAGCAGAAAACAAATCGTCAAGACACAATAAAAAAAGCCTGAACCACACCTTCTCTTCCACATTTATATTAGCTATTCTTCTAATAATCTCAGCTTCCTTTTCCTTCAATAAAGAACTAGATGAATTAACCTTTTTCTCCAACACTTCCAGGTCTCTTTCTTTCTGTTTAAGGTTGTTCTCGGTTTCAACTATCTTCTTTTCTTTCTCACTGATATTTTGCCAACCACTGGATAGCTTATTTTCTCTTTGCTGTAGCTTCCTTTCCCACTCCTCCAAATCTTCCCTTTCTTTATAGAATGTTGCATCAAATGATTCTCGACTGCATCATAGAATACCAACTTCATGTTAAATTGCAATGCATAAGAGGTCAAAAAATATAATGAACAGAACCATCATAATGTAGAGAAAGAGCATACTCAGTAGCTAAAGACAAACGCTCCTTTTGAAGCAAACTTTCACGAGCTTCAACCTCTTGCAATTTCATATCCAGCTCTGCATTTTTTCTGTTCACCTCAGCAAGCTTAGCCTCTGCATCAAGCAGTTTCTTGTCAACCACTGAAGACTTTTCTTCAATTCCATCAACCAACGCACTAGCTTCAGCTAGCTTTGTATGGGAGTTAGACTTGACTTGGACATGTTCTTCTTGCATTGCACGCAGAGCTCTCTCAAGCTGCAATTGAATGATTTTCGCAACATCAATATAAAATAAAGGCACCATCTAAACAAGCATCTCAAGCTCCAACCCTAACATGAGAAACTCCAGAAATGTCATACAGATCTGATCATAAAATTGAAATAGAAATAAATTGGTAAATGATAGGTACCAGAAATAAGAAAGCACAGTACAGCTGAACAATCACTGTATTAGTAATGAAATCAGGACTGTATCCGGGTTCCTATAAGTAAAGTACTGAACAATCTGAAGAGTAATAAAGGAAAGAGAACATGCATCCATGGAAACAGTAAGGCCAGAGGTTAAAGAAGATGATTGATATTATCACTATTTCTATTCTCTGATGTTTTCACCATTTCCTATACCGATCTTTGAAAAAAGGAAAGCTATTTAAATAAGGTGACCTTTTTGTAATAATTAGAAAGGCGGGAACCAAAAACAAATAAAACTTAAGTTTTCAGTGCACCATAACATTCTTATATCAATTGTGGTCTTTAGGGAAAGGTAATGCCTAAATACTCCAAAATGATGTCATGGAAAGGGGTGAAGAAGTGAGGAAAAATTGAAGCCCAACCGATGATAGGCTCTTCTTCCAACACTAACCAAATTAAAAAGGATGGCAACACAACAGAGGAAAGTAGAAATGCAAGCAAGTAGGCAAATATAACAACAATATAATTGAAGAAGAAAACAAAAAACATACATCAGCCCCACATTGCCTCTCTGTGCTCAATGCTTTCCTCAAATTCTCCTCTCGCTTCTCAACTTCAAACAAGGCAATTAAATGTGCTGACTGTTCTCGTTTTAGAATCTCCTCAGTTTCAGCTAGTTCTTGCCTCAGCTGGTCAAACTTTGAATTCCATTCTTTCTTCTCAATCAATAGCAGGCCCATGTTGTACTGGTAGTCAAAAAGCTATGAAAAAAATGAAAGAAACAAAATAGTTTATCAATGAACAATCATCAGAAAAAAAATAATTCATCAATGAACAATCATCAGAAACAAAATAATTCATCAATGAACAATCAGAAACAAAATAATTCATCAATGAACAAGCATCAGGTAGATGACATTATATCCACAATATACAAAAACTCTGCAACCATAAAATACTTTAGAATTTATAATGCAGAGGCCACCCAAGGAATTTGCTTCTTTACACAAAATGATATGTTTTCGTACTTCTATTTATATTCAGTATACAATACCTGTTCGGAGTTCATTTTGATATCATAATAACATTTGCATAGCAACTAGCTTTTAATGTGTTGGTAACTTTGAATCAGCAAGTTTAAAGGAAATTAATGTAACCAAGAGTTAGAATTACAATCTGCCATAGAACGACATGAATTACCTTATTCCTACTGCACTAAGTTTCTCAACCTTAAATTTATCATTTGACTCGAAGCTCCAATCTTCAAAATTACTCCCTTAGGTCCTTAATCTATAAAGGGCATAGTTTAGAAAAAATTGGTCCATCCAAAGTCAAAACCATGTCATAATTCCAGTCCCTGTTGTATCAACCATTGATATGAAATAGCATAAAATGATTTGCCTTCATCACTCTATCAACTACAACACACTTGTTTCAATAGGTTTCTGTTGCAATCCACACTTGCAGGTACAATATCACGGTTTTTGAAGTCTCTACAACTGAATTGCAACTAAAATCACAGCCACATTTTCCAGTAATTTCTCCAACACAGCAAGGGCTTCTTTTAGGGATAATCGGGGGATCTAACCAAAGCTACTTGCTCTCAAGCTGCTACTTAAATCAATCAAAAATTCTTTCTCTAAATTACATAAGTACCAATAGCTATGTTAATATCAATATTAATAACATTATTAACCGACTGCAACTACAGATTCAAATTAATCAATCATAAATATCAAGCTCTAAACGCCAATCAATCATAAATTTAAACAAAATGTTATCCTTAAAAGCTAAACAAAAACCATAAACAGATAAGGTTTTGCTATATGGCTCGAATAAAAACACAAAACTCTATAAACGCGCCTCAGATCAATATCGGTGAAAATTCGCAAAACCTTCACCGAGTCTAACCTCTCTTTCGAGCCTCGAGACCTTCTCCACAAGCGCTTCATGGTCCTTCCTCTGCATCACACTTTCATCCAGCAACCCTAACTCCGTGAACCGCCTCCAGTCATCCGCGTTACCCGTGTCGAACCCCACCGCTACGGTGGTTTCGGTCAGAGACCCCAACGGCGGCGGCGGCGGACCGTCGACGACTGCCTTTTCCTTCGCAGAGGCTGAACCCGTCGCAGCACCGCCTCGGTGCAGCGTGAAAGGTGCAGCGGCATTGAGCCACACCTTTTTCTGCGGCGTGAACATTGCACCGTAACCGAAAATGGCAGGAACAGATGCGGTGCGGTCGAGGAAAATGAAACGACGGTGAGGGTTTCGTCGGAAGAAAAAAGGAGGGAGGGATCGTGTTTAGTTTGAGGGAAGTATGAAATTTTAGAAATTGAAAAGGGTTTAAACGTGATGTGGAATAGAAGTGTGTACTTTTAAGAGTGTTTTGTACACCAATTTGTGGAAAAGAAGTGTGTACTTTTAAAAAAATTAAAAAACATTTATTAAATTTTAAATTAAAACCAAAATTTTAAAAATATATTAACCGACTTTCTTAGTAATAAAATTATAAGATATTAAAAATTAAATAAGAAATAAAAAAATCAACTAAAATTCAAAAATAAAAATTTTTTATTCGACTTTTCGAAAGGTTAAAAAATAAAAAAGAATGGAAGAAAAGAAAAAGAAAAATTAATTTAAGAGAAATTTAAGTTTATATTTATAATTTTGAATATATAAAAAGAAAAAGAGGTATAAGGAGAAACACCCATAAATTGATAAATAATGATATATTTATTTAATATAGAAAACTTAACTTGAATTTTTTTAAAACTAATAGTGATAATAAAATAAAATAAAAATATGAAAATGAAAACAAAATAAATCTTATTTAATGAAGTTTTTATTTTAGCGTTCCAGAAGTTAATAAAATTATATAAACAAATAAATAGAGATATTATATAGATATTTACTTTATACAGTAGTAGATGGTAAATAAATTTATATTTACATTATTATCTCAAATTGGTTAGATATTTATATATGCCATGTGAAATTTAATGTAAAGAATGGATTTGAGTAGATTTTTTCCTTCTCTTTCAATAGAAACCTTCCAAATGTAATTACTTTGATTAAATATATATTTCTTTTACAAATTATCTTTGTCCTTTTCTACAAATTTTCCCTGTAAATAGAAAACAATCTCTCACACTTTTATCACAAATTTCTAATGTATCACTTTAATAAATAAGGTAAAGAGGAAGTGAGATTAAACTCTTTTTATTTTATTAAGTTTTTATTTATTTTGAATTATATATTATTTTATTCACTCCATTTAACTTATTTTTAATTATTATTCTATTTATTTATTTATTTATATTTATATTATTTTATTTATCTTCACTAACTAATCATTTTACTTCAAGTTACCACTAGTCATATTGATTTATTTAATTTAAATTACCTTCAATTACACATTGATTCTATTTATTTATTTAATTTAATTTATTCTGGTCTTATTTATTTATTTTATTTATAATTTATCTCCAATATTGATTCGATTTATTTATTTTATTTTATTTATCTCAACTTACGCATTAGTCATATTTATTTATTTCATTTAATTTATCTTCAATGTACTGATTCTTTATATTAATTTATATTTTTGTTATTATATTTGTTTATAACATTCTATTCCATATGTAGTTATTTTTTTAAAGTTATTGTTTTGATTCTTATTTTATTTTATCATTATTTTATGATTTGAAAAGTAAAAGTAAATATTATTTTATTTAATAAGCTTGGATAAAAGGAAGTCACATATGTTATTCTATCACATATGTTTCATTGTCTGGATAGTGTACATATTATTGGTTAAGAATGTAGTCATCATATTTTATGATATTTGAAAATGTTCAAGAGTTTGTAAGTTAAGAAAGAGTCTTAAGTATATGCTTTATATTTGGAAAGTGGTACTTTGGTACACTACGGAATCAAAGATACAGACCATGGTGGAATTTAAGAATGTTTTACCGAGTAGATAAATATCTGGAGACTAAAATATTTATAGGTCAAACTTAAGAGTATTTAATACCTCCTTAACATCATCAAAGTTAAGTAGTGAGTATATGCCTATTTTATAAGCCAATAAATAACTAATATTATTGAGAAATTAATTATTGTGATTGTACCACTCTTTTTATAAGAAATACTCAACTATCTAATCACTTTCCAAAGTATTTTTTGATGTTCACAATAGATCATCAGAATTGAATATAATCCATATGTTTAATAAAATGAGATTAAGTCTTGTGGTTATAGATCAAAATTTAGGTCTCAATGTTTGTATTGTTTATTAAATTTATTAAGATTGATATTTAAGACTTAAAAAGACCTTACTCCTTTCATATTTTTAAGACTTAAAAAAATTTAAGATCGATATTTAACATTGTAGAATGAAAAAAATTAACAACTCTACATATATTATGTAGAATTAAGTTATCAAGTTGTAAGACACTTCACATATATTAAAAAAAAAGTAACTACTCATACTATATGTAAAATTAAACTATAAACATTTATGATATTGATTTTCAATTTCCTTTATGACACCAATTAAATATATTATATAATAAACAACACATTAAATTCTTATTTTTATGTAAAAAATAAAAAATTAATATATTATTTTTAAAAATATTATATAACAACATAATAAATAAGACACACAAGAAGATATAATTTTGTCTTTCTATTACTATCGTTAGTAGTGAAAACATATACTACGCACGTGTGTGATGTTTTTATCTTATAATATAAATAAAAATTATTTTTTCTAATTATTATTAAAATAAAAAAATTTATTAAATTTATAAAAGTATATTTTCAAATCATAAAAAAATAGTTACAAAATCTAGAAAGTAAAACAATAAATAAAGTAATTTTATTGATAAGAGCAAAATGGAGCATAGAATGTGTAATGAAAAAACGGTTACATAGTAATTAACAAATAACTAGTGAAAACACCTCTTAGAAACATATATATGTTTCAGGTTATTTTAATAAAAATAGAAAATTATAAAATTAATTATTCTTATTTATTATTGTAAGAACTGAAAATAAATTAGAAAGTTAATAGGGTAATCAAGTTAATGAAACCAGAAATTTTGCATTTAAAAGTCTATTTTCAGACATCTTGGTTCATTAACCAAACCCTATTCTCTCTAAAAACTAAGCTCTTCTTTTTCTCTGCCTTCTCTCTACCACATCTCTGTCTTCTCTCTTCCATTCCTCTTCACTGAACCAGTGGATCTCCGATCAGGTGGCGCCCAAACGTCCGCAACGTAGAGGGCTTCGAAACGAACCGATTCATTTCAGGTCTTAGGCTGGTAAGTCCCTGCATGCAGCCTCTTCTTTGTTCTTGAACCTAGCACATGAAATCTTTGATGGTTGCATGTGCCTTGTGCTTTCATCTTTTTCATTTTTTCTACTCCATTCTAGCTCTAAGAGTTGTTCCTATCACCGATGTGTTGTTCTGTAGGGTTTTGTTGAGTTCTCACAACTCGAGGTACTGTTAGGGCATTCCAGTGAGTTGTGTTGTTCAACTCCAAGGTAAGGGGAGCTAGGATACGTTTTAAATTACTTACATGTGATGTATGTATGCGGAGTTTTGCACTGTTGTGCTGTTGGTATTGCGTTTTGATTTGGGAAGATTTAGTTGCATGTGTTGAACTGTACGGTTTGTGAAACTGGAATGTGATGATTGTAAATCGTTTTGGATTCTTTAATTTCTGTAATTAATCATGTTGGGAGTGCTTGGGGTGAGAATCTGTTGTAATACTGATAAAATAGAAAACTTAGTGTTCTAGTAGAGTTTTTGGTCACTTTGAGAGGAAGTGAGGTAGTGAGGTAATGAGGTAGTGAGGTAGTGAGGTAGTGAGGTAGTGAGGTAGTGAGGTAGTGAGGTAGTGATTTTGGGCATTGGAGGTCTTGAGTGCAATTGGACTGTTTGAGTAGCTCAGATAGGTCAATTTTGACTTATTAGGAACCTCAAACTGGTCTAAAACAAGTTACAAGTATTTGAATTGAATTTGGGTCCCTAAGTTGTTGATTTTGGTGTTCTAGAGTAGCAATTGAGTCTAAATCACTTTAGAATTGTAGTATGAATGTTTATAATCATCTAGACAAGTTTAATTAGGTGTAAAACAAGAATTAGGGGTGTTAGAAATTGGAGAAAAGGCCTAGAAATGGTAAGGGCTGGTGCTAGTGCATGATTCTTCAGAATTTGCGTTCTGCAGATGATGTAGAGTCGTTATGCGAGTTGTCTCGCATAGCGAGTCCATGTAAAGAGTGCTCACTGTCTGAGTCATTCGTTGTGCGAGCTGGTGCGTTGTGCAAATGACTAGAGAGTGTTGCTCTTTGTCTGGGGTGGTGGCCTGGAGTCATTGCCATTTTAATTCGAAAGGCGAGAGGGGCGCAAAGCGAAGAGGTTTGGGGGTGTGCTCTCTGTTTAAGCCCTCGCATAGCGACCTGGGTGCGCTATGCGAGAAGACCTGAGGCTTGTAGCCTCAGCGAGTTAATTCGCATAGCGAATGAAAGGGGTGTGCTATGCGAGAGACATGAGGTCTGGCACCTCAGCGAGTTAATTTGTCTTGCGAGTGAGGGTGCGCTGTGCGAGAAGATCATGTCTTGCCTTGCGAATGGTGTGTGTTGAGCGAATCCTTTGAGTCCAGATTTCTCTTTTGCTTTTGCTTTGGGTGAATTAAGTGTGTGGAATGATTGGAATGCATAGTATGATGGTGGTAATGAGATTATATTGAAGGTTTAATGTCTCCGTAGGTCCCTATTTTGGTCATGAATTTCAAATAGGTCCTCTTTCTTTTCGGCGTATCAATGGAATCCTTGTTTTTGTAAAATTTAATCAATTAGAGGTCTGTCGTTAAATTGGACAAACGGCCGTAACAGTATTGGTTACGTGGCATGGTCAGTGCATCTACTAAGCACACGTGGCATTTAAAAGGATTTTTGTATTAAATAATTCGTATGCACAGAGGTATAATCACTTTTGGGTAAGGGCATACTAGGAAAATTGAAAAACTTTCAGGGCAGCCCCTTTAATTGAGAAATGCAACTGAGATTGGGGAAACAAATTGGGGCAACGAACTATTAGGGTTCGCGTGAGGGGAAAAATCCCATTCTTTCTTCGATTCGAAGCGCCATGTTTGGAAGCTGCTTGATGACGCCCATAACTTGGTTGTCACCCTTCATGACAAAATGAAAATAGAGACATCATTACGATGAGTGCAGGTGATACTGGAACAAAGCAAACCAAATGACGTGGCCAAAAAATCTTTAATTTCAAGCTCTGCCAGATTTCTCCACGCATCTAAACTTGCTGCAAATGTTGAGTTATTATTACTGAACTTAGTCTGCTGCATGCCGAAACTTGCCATGCTTATTTACCAGGTTCCGGTTTGGACAATGTTGGCTAATGTGGGGACTGACACGAACCCTTGCATGCACTCTGCCGCTTCCAACTACATCTTCTTCACCGATGAACCTTGTCGCTTCAGCTCGAACAAAGATCGCGATTTTTCTTCCCTCACGCGAATCCTAATAATAAAAACCCCCAATTTGTTTCCCCAATCTCAGTTGCATTCCTCAATTAAAACGTCTTGCCCTTTAATTTTTTCTTTTTTCCTAGTATACCCTTACCCAAA
Organism: Vigna umbellata; assembly: GCF_029865625.1. Taxonomy (NCBI): domain Eukaryota; kingdom Viridiplantae; phylum Streptophyta; class Magnoliopsida; order Fabales; family Fabaceae; genus Vigna; species Vigna umbellata. Next base: position 48,858,136 of record NC_142167.1, on the reverse strand, counting down.
ACTGATTATACTTCTCTTCTCTCCTTCTTCTTTATTTAATACAAAAATTCTTTTAAATGCCACGTCTGCTTAGTAACTGCACTGACCATGCCACGTAACCAATACTGTTACGGCCGTTTGTCCAATTTAACGGCAGACCTCTAATTGATTAAATTTTACAAAAACAAGGACTCCATTGATACGCCGAAAAGAAAGAGGACCTATTTGAAATTCATGACCAAAATAGGGACCTACGGAGACATTAAACCTATATTGAAAGTATGTGAATGTATGAGACATGTTTGGTGGTTGAAAGTAACAAGTGTGGTTATTGGACGTAATTCCATGATCTTCAAGGAGAGGATACATGGTGGTGCCCTTGGTGTGTTTTAGAATGATTTGCATGGTAGCTCAGTCTTGGGGGTTATCTTGAAACTACAATGGTCAATCATTCTCAAGTAGAGAGGATTGAACCGTGTCGTGAGTAGTAGCAAGAGGTCCTAGGTTTGGGTGCTTCTAGTATGGCCCAAGGTGAGTGATAACGGACTAACCTCGTGAGTGTGGTAGGATGAAACCCATTGGCAATGACTTTGCAAAGCAGTAGAGGCCACCACGAGTGCATGACCCACCATAACTCGACAATCATTCTAAGTCCGGACGAGTCAAGTGTAAAGTGTAACAAGTGGTGTTGTATGGTTCATTAACTTTGAATTAAACTTGCATGTTGTATGTGAGTGTTATAATATGATTTTTATATATCTAGCTCACCCTTGCTTCTGTGTTTGTGTTTTGCTTGTGTGTGCTTTTCTTTTGCAATGATCATCACTTAGATGTGAGTAGAGGTGGATGAGGTACCCCTGGAGCATGCCCTGGATGGTGATGATGTTGCAGCTTAGTCTAGTTAGGATTCTTAGTTGTTCCTATTTATTTTGAAATACTCGAATGCATTTAAAGTTTTAAATTATGACTAAATTTGGGATGACTGTAACCTTAATACTTTATTTACAGTCTTATTCTAACTGTTCTCTTATATTAAAAACGTGGACTGCTATATTATATGTTTATATATAATTTGGGATGTTACAATTTTTTTTTATAACTACAAAATTAAATATGAATAACTTTTATAATTTTATTATAATTAATTTTTATTAATTTTGTATGTAATTTTTTAATTTTTATTAATTTTGTATGTAATTTTTTAATTTTTAAAAATATTTAAGTTTAAAAATTGATCAAATTGAAAAAGAGGTTAAACAGTTGCTTAAAAAATAATATTAGTAACATTTATTTTAATTTAAAAAAATTACTTAAAAATAAAACTAAAAAGTCGCCTTTATATAAATATAAATTATAAATAAAAACAAAAATTACATTAAGAATAACAATAATTATAATGATGAAAATATTTATAATAGTTAAAATAATAATAATACAAATAATAATAATAATAATGAAGAAATTAGAAACGTGCAACAGGAAAATATGTTAATCGGAATTATTGTTGTAACTTTAATAATAAGTATTAAGGGGACAACTACTTTTAGTTATAATAGATCAGGATAGAAAGAAAAAAAACATATCAATTCCTTCATTTGTCTAAATTTTAACTAGACAAATCAATTCAATTTTCTCCATGCACTAAAATTTCGATCCAATTCATGTATTGATAATTTTTCATGAATAGGTATCAATTTATCTACAAAAGTAACATTTTAAAAGACATTAAAAAAGTTTTCGAGAATATAATTTTGAAAAGGTAGATTTAAGATATTTAATTATGATAAAACTAGTTGAATTAATTCTGATACATAACTATTTAATTTTGAGAAATAATTTGTGGATCATTAATTATTCATAAAATTGAAGGCTATTTGAACCGAACCTTCTTTAGTATACTTTCTACAAAGTATTTATTGAATGAATTTTCATGTAAGTGAAACAGATACATATAGTACAGTATTAAGTTTATAATTATAACAACTATTATCAATGGTTTTATCAATGGATCTTATCAATCACAATCACATGTTTAAAAAAAATAAACAATCAGACTCAGTAATTACGAAAAAGACTATAACAAGCAGTAATGCAGTCTTAAGAAATAAAATATATATCTCTCCAGCTAAATTCCAGTTTCACTCTAAAATTTGAAATTAAACTAAAAACTGTTGCCTCTATTTTCAGAAAAGTATATTTTATTTTGAAGGTAATCAAAGGCAACAAGACACAGAAGTTAATAGTAATAGTAGCAGTTATTTATTATGCCCTTGAAAAATTGCCTGCTTCTCATGCTACCATATAAGAAAGATTGTCAAAATCTATGAAAACTACAAGCATCCATCATAAAAACAAATTTATCCAAAGTTCATCATGAGTTATAAGTGAATTTCTTCTGAAAATACGTTAACAGTATTAAGTTTATAGTAAAAATAAAGAAAAACATTAATGATTGAGCACCAAAATCATATAAATAATACTTGTAGGGCTAAGAATCATTTGGCACCCCAGCACAAATGACTAAGCTGCAATACTGCAAAAAATTGTCTGAACTTCTCTGCCTTGTTGATATAACTAAAATAAAATGGTGTACAAACATGTTTCCACCAAACCAGGTAAATTTGGTAGAGGTGTAACAAGAGGCATGTAACATGCAATAGAAAAAGTTCTTACTTATTATTCTTCTGTTAAACAAGCACAGGTAACTCAGCAATGAAGCATAATAATCCCTAACATGACTAAGGTACTTTAGTTGGAGGCTACCTAGGCTCTTGCCCTCCATCATGTCCATAACTAAACATTCCCTGCCACCTATAAAGCTCGACCAGGCATGGCACCGCCACCACGAGCCCTGCCTCGTCCAGAATAGCCATATCCATATCCTCCTCCCCTTCCATAATAACCACCACGCATTCGTCCACCACGACCAGGGCCACGGCCGCCTCGGCTTCCATGGTACCTCACAAAATCACCAAACGTCTGCACCACAAATCAGCAAAAAGAATTTGACATTGTCCCCAGAAATATGAAATCCACGAAAGAGAAAAATTACCTCAGTATCAATCTTGACTTGTTCAGAGTATCTAGTCCTTCCATTTCGTGAAGTATTATCATGCACGTTGGAAGAGAGCGAGTCAAAGAAGTCATCCTTGTTATAAGTAGGCTGCAAAAATCATGAAAAGCAGAGTCAAAAACACAATACAAAGACTAAAACTCAAAATCATTACGTGAAAACTTGATACATATCAAGCTGCAAACTCGATTATATTACCTTAACCTCAAGGTTCGATAAATCATTATTCTCTTCGTCTTGGTAATCTTCATCATACGCTATTTCTTCACCATCTTTGTCTTTTGAGTGAGACTTGCTTTTACCAAGATGACCCCATACTTCATCCTTTCTGAATTTCTCATTCATTGCCATGAAATCAAAATCTTCAGTGAATTGTGTGACTGGACCCTGGAAGCATTAATAATTTTCATTTAGCTAATCCCAATGGTCCAAAAATTGTTTAAAAAGGAAAAAAAAGGGATAGAGCATGTTGTTTCATGGTAGATATTTATAATAAGTGACTTGAGAAATGACTACATTTATAAATGAAATAGTAATTTGAATGTTGTTACCCCATTTCCTCTTCCTCTCCCGCGTCCTCGGTAACTATAGTTATGATGAGTTTGAGTAGGAGCTCCACCCGGCTTAAAAAAATGCAACCAAATGTCAGAAGTCCTTCTCAATCAAACAAATAAACTCTAAATACAATAACTAACATAATAAAGCCATTCATGCGGCACTTGATGCTAGTTTTATTTGATAAAAGCAAAAGGCATACAAATTAAGAAACAATCATCAATCATTACAATTTATGTATGGAAGCTGACAATTAAAAGCATACACAAACCAAATCATATCCTACTTTAATTCTCTGCAAAAGAAATGGAAAAGAATACAGAAAAGTTTATCAGCAGAGAAGAGTTTGCAGACTATCTAAATTACAGAGCACAATTTCACCATATTCCTCATTAGATCAAAGCCTAGCTTAATGTATAGGAGGAGAGCAAGTTGCCATGAAAGATCAGAGGGAAAGTGTCATGATTTTCACATTTACAACGTTTAAACTTGTCAAATGCATATTCAACTTGGGAAAACGTGATTTTGCTTAACAAATAACGTTTGGTTTAATTTTTGAAAACACTTTCGCTAAGAAGTGAAAATATATAACTTCTGCATAGGGCTGAAAATTTTGTGCCATACTACGGACTTGCTTTTTAGATTAAATTTTCAAATGTAAACCACTTTCTTCAAACTTGGTACAATATGATTCACGGCAAACAGCTTTAGAATTGCCTTTTGCTTCCAGTCCAACATGATTTTAGTAAAAATATAATTTTTTTTTTATTGATGTTCAGTAGTGTTACTTTGCCTCCAAACCTAGGTTTAATAAGTGATAAAACTCACTATGCCAAACCTGCTTAATGCATCCAAACAAAAATCACTCACCTTATAAATCAAATTTACAAAATTAATTACATTCATTTAGAATCTTACAAATGCTCAATCAAACATGCACTTCATTCTAACCAAAATCAGGATAATCTAAAATCATTTACAACTGTCCATCCATGCACCCTAAATACCTTTAGAGGATGAGATTATTCCAATTCATTAACAAAACATCCCCCATATTACGATATTGTGTGGAAACATACAAACATATAAAAAACAATAAAAAACAAACTAATAGATCAAGAAGAGAGGATACCCTGTGATTGGGTCGTGAAGTTACTGGCAAAGGCAGTATTGGTGGTTGAACATCAGTAAAAACTGGCAGAGATGACTCAGAAGATGGCATTGATGATACCTGAACCACTTCAACATCCTTATGAGGTGCTTGTGAAGGTGGAGCTGAAGTAACTATTGATGGTCCAGGCTGCAATAATTGACCTGGGGTAATCAGAGAAGGGGCTGATGTTTCTGTATGGATAGAAGTTGATGATCCAATAACTGCAGGAGACAACTGTGATCCAGTTTGATAGGCTAAGCTTGAACCTGAAATTGCATTTGGTTTGCTGTTGATGGGTGGAACTATAGCATTTATTTCTGGACCCGAATTAGTCAGTGAAGTCAGTGAGGGTAAGCTAGCAGCTAACATGGTTGCTGAAGTTGAAACATTGGGTATCTTGTTTGTTACTGATGCTGGCAAAATTTCAGAAGCAAGCGTTGCAGAAGGTGCAGGAGGCAAAGCCGAAGGCAAAGCAGATGGTGCAGGAGGCAATGCAGAAGGTGCAGGAGGCAATGCAGAAGGTGCAGGAGGCAAAGCAGAAGGTGCTGGGGCAAAATTAGACGGAGGCAAGGAAGCAGATGTTAAACTAGGGGTAGTAGTACTCACAGGTAGTAAAGATGATGGTAATTCTGGTAAGTTTGAAGATACAGTAGGTAAAGAGTGACTAAAACTGGGATACTGCATAGGCTGCTGCAAGGAGGAAGGCATTGATAAACCAGGTGGAGGTCGAAGTAAAGATTGTTGTTGCAATTGAGGAAGCCCATTGGGAGTACCATAATATCCTTGCCAATACATTGGCATAGCAAGCCTACCACCATTTGCATTTGGAGCAGGCGGAGAAGCTCCCCATGATCCTATGTTACCTCCAGGTTGATACAAAGGTAAGGGCCCTTGAAAATTTGACCCAGGAAGTCCAAGCTGAGGGGTATGAGAGTTAAGATCAGTCAAAGGCCCACTTACAGCAGAAGGCAAACTTGTAGGTGTGGTGACAGGATGAGGATAGTGAGACTGCAGAATGCCATACCATATAATTAGGAAGACATTATTTAACTGATTCATTATTTACACAAAAAGAAATCTCATTAACCTGAATAATAGCTGGGTCATTGTTGACTTGTGGAGGAGGCTGCACAGGTGGAGAGGATTTGACTTGTAAATCCTGCAGAAAAAAAAAATAAGACATGTCTCAGCTGATCTGATTTGTATATAATATATGTGAACATCAATAAATCAATATTCCATGCAGTAACATCTATACAAAGTCTTTGTAGATTAAACAGATTAATTCAAAACGGATAAGAAAAACTGGATCAACCTTCTAATGTTCCATCTACTGATCAAAGATTCTAGAACCAAGTTGTACCAAAAACGTTTCTTCACAAAACTCACTCAATTTACATGCCATTATTCCTAAGGTACTCTCAATGAAACCAGGTACAGATACATACTTATTTAGGAAAAGAAAAACGTGTACATATTACATGCATAGTACCTTGATGTCAGTACCACGGAAAAGTATATACTCATAAACCTTGTCACCCGGGGGAATTTGTGGGCCATCTTTTTTCCTTCCTTCTGTACCAAAAGATCGCACTGCAACACAAAAAACAAAAACGCCACTTTATCAATCCAACCCATGATACTATACAACATATTTAGATGGTAAAACTAGAAGCTGCAATAATCCACACAGTTTTATGAAAACTATTGACCAGAAGTCCCGATGATTTGAAATTCAATCGAAGAGCACAACCATTATAAATACTACATAAACTTTCAACAGTACATGACTTGACTTCCAACCAATACACACATAGGAAGCATATCAAGTGAGAAATAGGTATCATGCCTTATAGGATAAAAGAATAACAAATATCGAACACTCAATCCCATTTAAATGAAGATTAAAGATAAATGCACAAGACATTTTTTATGAGATCATGTGGCCATTAGCTATACACACACACACACACCTGTGTGTGTGGGTGTGGGTGTGTGTGGGTGGGTGTGTGTGTTTGGGTGTGTGGGTGTGTGTGTGTGTACATAAATATATAGGGCACAACAATTATCATTGCAATTAAAGTTTGTCTGGATAGATAGAAAACAAGTAAAGTATGATCTTAGAATTACCACACAACAAATTTAGCTGTTGTGGTGGGAGAGACCTAATTCATATCAAGAACCCACAATTCCTGTGTAGCAGTCATGCCCTATATATCTTGCAATAGGGCTGTAACTTTGCACCACACTATGCAATCTTCGAAGAATACTATGTACAGACTGAGATATCAATTGATATATACTGCAGAAGAGCCGCACCAAAGCTAGCTAGTGTGGTGGATGAGTCCAAGTCCACATTTAGAATACCCTAATTCCAATACAAAACATAGCTTGCAACATAATCAAAACAAAAAATAGCCTAAGAGGTGTGATACAGCACTCCCGGGAGCTGTGCTTGTCTGCAAAAGCACCCATGATTGCCACAACACTGCATGTTTAAAATAACAGAAAACTGAAAGCGCAGAGCAATATCTGAGGGAGAGCACGGAAAAGTAAGGGTGAAATGAATAGAAACAATACCAAATAACATTGAAGACAGTGCCTGAGAACAGATCAAGGCCAGAAACACCGGGAAGGTGTCAAAAACCATTAGAAAATGCTGGAGATGCACCAAATATAGTGGGTCATGTTTCAAAAAAGGGTTTTATTTCAAACCTTGATTAAGGGAAGTATAAAATCACGCACATGTCTCCCAAAGTAAACCTTAAATGACACTATATTATGGAGGTTAAAGACGGGTTTCATCCAGGTAATGTTGCGGCCACTAATGCTACACAAGACTGCGATTCAGAACCCTCCAGACATGACACATTGTGGAAACACAACAGGCTAAAATGGTTCTAGATTGCGTAACACACCACAACAGCTCTATAGCGCGTGACTGACTATCCAAGAATACAGATATATACGTAAATTGCCAATTATTATTCTCTCACTAACATTAAAAATTCAAACATAAGAGGGAAGCATATGAATTTCCATTCTTTAATCCAGTTTGGCCTTAGATTTGGAAGTTTTTTCATAAATCTATCAGCACCGGATTATCTGAATTTTGCTTCTTTCAGTGTCGCACGGATATCGACTTAGGGACTAAATTTTTTCGTTCGCTATTTACTCCTTGCATTTATTAACCCGGCATGCAATAACTAAACAATCCACAAAAGCAAGCAGCAAATAACAAAATAAAAAAATTACAGGAACCAAACGTAAGCCTACGTCCATCTGAGAACCTTATCCAAACAGTGAAAGAAGTTAAACCCGGATACTTCAACAGAGATAGATTTAAACCACATGCCACGCTTAATAGACAAGTAAAACATGCAACCCAGATGCTGCAGGATAAAGACACATCAAGACCATTCTCGATCTCTTAGCAGAAGACCCGTGAACTATCACAACTTGAGAAAAATCCTTCTGTCTGAGGCAAGAATTCATACCCCAGTGACAAAGCCCCACCAGAATTCAATAAAAAAAATAACAAACAACAACAACAAAGATCAAATTTTGAGAGTGAATTCAGAGATCTGAAACGAAGAAAACAAAATTAAACTGAAAATAAACAAAACCCAGAAAGGATTAAGCGAAATTGGTCAGAATAAAAAGTGGTTAGCAGAAGAATACCATTTCTTAGGCCAATACTGGACTCTTCTGTGTTGATGTTGTACAGAATGCCCTCGTATCTGATTTCACTCTTGGAAGTGAGGCTTATCAAGCTGCCAATGTAGGTATCCGCCGCAGAACTCGATCGAGAAGCGCTCTCGGACGCCATAACCGCGAGCGAATGAGGTTAGGGTTTGGGTTTTGGGGCCCCTTTTATGAAGCCCCTGTTACAATCTTTTCCAACTTTCAAATGGGTCTCTGGGGGTGATGGGATGTGAATGAAATGATGTACCTTTTATATGCACAAAATGTATAGTAGTTTGTGAATGGGATAGGATGCTATGTGCATGAGATGATGTTATAATTTACATTGTATATTTGTAATGATGTAATAATGTATGGTAGTTTGTGAGTGGAATGGGATATTGTGACTAAGATGATGTAATAACATACATTTTGTCTTATTTGAGTCTTGTCCTAACAACTCCTTTACCCCAAAAGATCTCAATTAATATTATAAGAGTTGGTATGAACATTATTTATTACTTTTTAAATTACATTTCAACAGAGGATGTGTATATATTAAATTACAAGATTTTTTATATTATCTACTATTAATTATTTATAAATTATTATTTATTAATTATTAAATGTCAATTACTTTGTAATAAATATTTTATGAAAGTTTTTAAATTATTATTTAATTGATTCGCTATGTAAAAAAAAACACAGTTTTTTTTATTGAATTTAAACTCGTGAAAAATCATTCCTTAAATTTTATGTTTGAAACACAACTTTTCAAGTATATGAGATCTATACATATTGCTTGCAAAATATAAATCTAAATATAAATCTATGAAATATGAATTTATATTAGATTTCATACTTGGAAGTGGTTACACTTCCATACAAAAGGCTATATATTTACTTTTCTCTTCTTTTAATTTGATTATTTTAACTAAAAAGGTTTAATATCTCTTTTGGTCTTTCGAAAGAGGGAGAATGTTCGAATCTGTCCTACTTTTTTTAAAAAGTTAAAAAAGATCTTAACTTGTGAAAAAACTGTTCAAGTTAATCATTTTTTGTTATGCGTCAATTTTTTAACGGTGCAGCTGCCACCCTGGATAAAACATAATGACGTGCCTAGTTTACGTGACTGTGTGACTATGTGAGATTAAAATTGTAAAAAAAAACATAAATAACGTGGCAAAGGTTAAAAAAAAGAGGGGTTAGGGTTTGGGTTCCTCCAACTTGGTCTAGCAATCATTAGAAGATGAGAAGCCCCCGACAGAGTCGAAACCCCGCAGGAAGTCGAAGACGCTATCGTCCGAGGACAAGGATGGTGGGTCCATTCAAAGGTCGTCAGAGGACAAAAAAGGTTCGTCAAGGAGGGTGCCACGCGAATGAAGACATTCGAAGGGGGTTCCTTAAATGAATTCTCCTTCTCATAATCTGGACCTCAATAGAAAGACAAAGTGAAACGGTGGACCAGCAACATATTCAGTTTAGAAAGAGATTTAATCATCATCCAATATCAAGTACCTCATACGCATACATACTAAGTATATAACCTGCTTGGTGTTCTGACCAATATCAACTTTTTATCTTCATTTTGTTCAATTCCTCTTTTTTCTTGTAATACTTGTTAAAATAAAATGGCTTAATTTTCAACACCAAGAGGGGTGAATTGGTGAAATACAAAATCAATGTTTTCTTTAAATCTTTTTCGCAAAGTAGATGACTTTAAAAGCTTTCTTGAAACGCAAGGAAAAAGACTTTGTAGTGCAGCGAAATATAGTCGAATGCGTGAAAAGTAAAGTCAACTGAATGTAACAGAGTAGGGATAGAACAATCAAACGCTGAGTTTTTATACTGGTTCAGGCAAGCCTATATCCAGTGTCCTTCCACCACAGGAAGCAAATGCACTATAATGATCAAGGTTTTTACAACAAGGTTTTTATACAGACCTCCACATCAAAAATATAAAAACACCTCTCTAACCCTCTAATCAAAATATAGGCATACAACAAAAAGACCAGCAACAAGAATCCCCTCTTCTGCTGTCTACACCCTTTGAGAAACCCCTCAAAGTCAAGAACGCCGCACGCTCTTCTTCCTGTAATCACAACAGGGAAATAACCCAATCTTCAGTAGATTATCAACTCTGATCTTTCATTAAACACCTCTCTATGCAGATTTGATCAGCTCTTTCAAAACACATCAATCTTGCTCTTCAAGAAATCACAAGAGATGATCACCACGGTCTTCTTCTTTGATTCCTGGAGATTTTCCACGTTCTGTAAGATAGCACTAATATGTAATGAATATGAAAATGTTAAAATTCACAAAAGTTATTACAGAATTCAAATTCGCGTTAATATATATAGATAAACACATCTCAAACGCATTTTAGTCGACTTAGCTACTAATGGAGTCGAATATCACAATTCAATTAAAGCAGTTAGCAGCAATCAATGCAGTTAATTGAATGTACAATTAATGCAGTCGAATCACAATAAATGTTTGGTCAACGTATTTAAAAATATAGTCGTTTTAACATTTAATACAAGCATTAACATAATTTCAAAACTGTAACAGACTTAGTTGAATGACTTGCGCACATAGTCGACTTTGTAACAGTTAAAAACATAGTTTTAAAAAACTTTCTCTTCAAAAATTCTCACAGCACACTTTGAAAAAGTTTGTGCAAAGCCACAAGTTTTAATCGACTTACTTCATAATGAAGTCGACTTAAAACTGTTGTTTTGCTACACAATTATAAGTTCAACAAAAGTGCATGTGGCTTTTCTTTTCCAAAACAATTTTCATGCAATCACAAATTAAATCTCACATATAACATAGTGAATTGCAATGATCAACACAACACAAACATGTCCTCATATATTCATAATAATGAAAGTAACGAACATGTAACACATAAACACATGTGTTATTATGTGTTGTTATCATAAAAAATCAGAAACTCTGAGATTGTAGGTTCAGCTAAACCAGTGCTCCCCCTATCAACAATCTCAATAATACTGTCACTGACTATTTTGGATCCTCCGGATTCAATTGTTACCAAAACATACAACAATTTTTTAAATTGGTATAAAGGGCACCTTATTTACCAAAGTATTTTGTGCAATGATATCACGTCAAAAATTCCCTATGTTTTATTAATAGTAATGAGGTTTTAATTTTGGAAGTGCAGGGTAGGTACATGGTAAAGCCCCCTAGTTTCAAATCTATAAACTTTCTCGTAAAATCCATTCTAAAATATATCGGAAAAATGAGGTGCCGAGTAACTTTTACTTTCTGGAATACCAAACTGAAATGCATCCACATCTCATGCACCCATCTTGATCTTGTCATCTTCCTTCAACTCATCTTATCACTTTTTCTCAACCCATCTTCCAGAAAGTGGTGTGTGACCACCAAGCTTGGGAATGAGTGGCTTATGAAGGAGCTTTACAACGAGTTTGGTGGATAAGAAAGGAGGTGAAAGCTGCACATTTTGCAAAAGAAACAGAAATTCAATGAACATTGGACAGTGAGGGAGAAAGCTGCAATTTTTAATCCCATATCGCGATTTTCATTCTAACCCTAACCCCTCTTTTCTTTAACCTCTTACATGTTGTCACGTATTCAATTTATTTTCTCCCAATGTTAATTTTATATGTCAATAAACCTAACACTGTCACACAATCACATAAAATTAATACGTCATTAAGTTTTGTCCAGGGAGGCAGCTGCACCGTTTAATTTTTTACGTGGTTAGCAAAAAGGATTAACTTGAACTGTTTTTTCAAAAGTTGTGATCAATTGTTACTTTTTAAAAAATATAGGACTGTTTTGAACACAACCTCTCTTTCGAGGGACCAAAAGAGGTATTAAGCCAACTAAAAATGATAATTGTATAAGGGTAAACTAGACATTTTATCCCAAACCATTTCAAATGTTCACAAAACGGGAAGATTGAAATTTTCAATAATCCCCCAAATCATAGGTATATAATTCTTTTAAATCAATTAAGACGAACATAGTATATATCGTAATTTCATCTTCACAAATACACATAATTTGTACTATTTATGCATACAAACACAACATTAATGTTTTTAAACTTTTATTGTTGCTTATTATTATTTAGAATCTTTCCAAGTGATAACTTTATCCTATCATATAATTAAATTTTGTCACATGGTATGAGTCATATAAAATTTTACAAGCAATAATTATCTTTCTAGTGTCCTAGTGTGATGACAAACTATAAGTGTGAGGCACACGCTAGACAAACTATAAGTGTGATGACAAGCAATAATTGTAAGATGAAGTTTGCACTCACTTACATACTATAAGATTGGTCTAATCTCTAGTCGATGTGAGACTTCTAACACACACCCCTCATGCCGAGGTATACACATCTTGAGCGTGAGATTAGATATTAATGGGTGGTCTAATAGCGATCCAATAGCGGGTAGAACAATATGTCCACCAAACAACAATTATCTCTAGGATAGACTCTAACCTGACTCTGATATCATGTTACGAAATAGACTTTAAGCCTAACTCAACCCCCAAAATCGGCTTGTAAGGTAAGGTCTGCACCCAAATATATACTATAAATTGGTCTTATCTCTAATCGATGTGGGACTTCCAACAAGAACAAAATGTTCTCACAAGAACTTATGCTTTTCTACTTCTTTCTCTAAGATGCTCACTTCTTTTATCAAGATGTATGGGGTGGTGCTGCACAGATATTTCGATACTCAAATCAATAATTTAAATCAAACATGTTTAGAATTATAATAATAATAACTCATCCTTACCTTATAAGTAACACCTTCTTATATACCTTTCCTCATAGGCCTTTACCCGAATAAGTTTGTGTCGAATAAGTTAACTTTAATTTAGGAATGTTTAGGACGTGGCTCTCTTCACATTAATTTTCCTATTGTAATGTCAATTTTAAATATTGATCGAGATGATGTAACTACTCTACATAGTATGATCTTGGTCATCTTTTGTACAATAGCCTTATAATCGAAGTATAAAAAAATCCGTCATTTATTGTTTACTTCTGTCTCAATGCTTCTATCATAAAACCTGCAGTTACATTTTACTTTTAAATGTAAGAGCTTCCCATACTAAATGATTGTTCATTAAAAATGAAGTTCTTACAAACATTGTAGTGAACATTCTGAATAGCATGTGAAAAGTATTCATTATTTAAAATCATTTACAAGGTCGAGCGTTTAACAACAACTTTAAAAACTTGTAAAGAATACCACGAGTGGTGAGAATACTCATTGTAAATTAGGAGTAGTGAAATACTCATTGTAAACTAGAAGTTGTGAGAATACTTGTGTAATCTTCGATAAGATTAGTGGCATTTTCCAACACCTACGAGTGGCAATTTCCACATGTGAGTTTGATTGTCCATGTGAGCAAGCATGGGCCATGTGTGTCGCCAACTGACCTATCCAACTAGATTTATTTGAAATTTGGAAGGAAATTGGATCATATTAGAGGCTCCTCTTTACACATAAATAAGAGAGCCTAACCATTGTATTTTCTCACTTTTGAGTATAATGAAATGTTGTTGAACTACATTTCCAACTTCTTTTACTCTTTGGTGAGACCTTGTTTTCAAATTCTCTCACTTTCCTCTAGCTTCCTTCTTTAGTAGGAAGATCTTCTGAGCTGTGAAGCTTCATACACACACCATACCTTCACTTAAATCACATCAAACACCTTCATTTTCATTCAATTTTGCTGTATATGGAGTTCAGCCACTGATTCTCAAGTCTGGAGTCTCTTCCATCAGAGCTATGCTTGGAGGAGATTCTATCAAGAAAGATTCAAGTAGTAACTCTCATTACATGTAAAAAGTACTAATGCACAAGAGTTTAAATGGTCAATGAAGTAATATAACTCCTCGCTCAAACCAAAACTTGAAGTTTTAAAGAAAGATAAGAATAGTCTTAAATTTGAGGTAGACTCTATAGTTGATGGCTCATTACACGAAGCCATATCGCTTAAACAATTATATGATAATTGCATAACGAGAAAATCACTATTGATTTTTTGTCCATTTGGTGTTTATCTATAGTATATATGACCAAGTTACCCTTAGACTCAATAAGAGTTGTCCATGACCGAGAACATGTTAGTCTACTGAGCTAACATGTATTTGGTCCCTACTTGTTCGACCAAGATGACATTGCACTAATTGTATTATCTACAATCAACTATAATAATATGAGATTAACAAGTAGTTGGGACATATGGTCCAAACCCATCCAAGTAAGTGTCCATGTAAAGTAGTATAAATAACACATTCTATGAGGTATATTAATCACATTAATAAATTAATGCATTTATTACTTGTTGAGACACTCGACTTACTTAAACATCAATATATCTTCTACAAACAAAATCCCTACCCGCTTAAGAAAGACAAATATTCCGAAAAAAGATGAATACTCCACGAAAGGATAAGTATATTTGAAATCAAATATTTAAAGTATTTTTCAAACTTCACAATATATATTTAATCCAACAAAAACATTATCAATATTGATTTATGCGCTTTTAAGTTCACTAAAACATTAAAATGAGTTACTCAATACATACATTTAAAAATTAAAGAAGAAATGGTTCTCTGGTTTCATAAAAATACTTCGCTTATTACCCAAGTGACATATACCTTATTCTTATGAGAGCTTTTCCCTACATCATTAATATCAACTTGTACCTTCTATTGGACTCTTTTGCCTTTCATTAAATGAACTTATGCACCTGTGATCATGAGTAAATGATGTTGGTTTGATTCCAACAACCTACAATAATTGCTGCTACTGGTATAAACCTTACACCCCCTTCTTCGACACTCACTTGTTCTTGTGTTGTGTTTTTGTGTGTGAGCTTGGTGCGAGAGCTTTTCTGGTTGTGGTGCTTCCATTTTGTGGTACCGTGATGGCCCGACGTTTTGGTGGTGGTCCTGACGTGTTGGTAGTGGTCTCAGATGTTGGTGGTGGGTGTTATGGTTGATGGGAAGAGGAAGGTGGTGAAACCAACATCCAAGGTAAACACTGAGCTCTAAAAATCCTTAACCAACGTTCAAAATGCGGTTAAGGGCTCGTCGACATTAGAAGGCTGATTAAGGGTTGTCGAACTTCGACTTATGACAGGGCCTTAACCGGCGTTCGAACATCAGCGAGGCCTTAACTGCTGTTCGAAGTGCGATTAAGGCCTCTGAGGCTCGTCCCTGCAAATCCAAGCATAAATACGACATTCAGATTATCTACCACCACTTCTACTGATCGGTTTCATCTAATTTCATGCATTCAACTATCCATCATACAATCCTTAAAGCATGTAACGAGGCTGAGGAAAGAAGCACTACTAACCTGGATGCCAAGCTATGCGAAGACGAAACACAAGAGGAAGAAGCACCGCACACCAGGGGAGAACCTCACCACCATCCATGATAGAGGACCTACAGAGAATGACGACCACAATGGAGAAGGCTTTGCCGCGAGCGAGAACACGAGGGTGAAGTTTAGAGGATAAAGTGCGAGAACAGAGGATAAAGTGCGAGAACAGAAAGCACAACATTGAACTGAGAATGAAATGGGACAAACGAAAATGAAGGCAAATGAGAGAGAGGAGGCACAAGGAGGAAACAAAATTTCAAGCTGAGTCAAAGATTCTTTCTACAATTTGTAACAAAAATTAATAAAAGTTGGAAGTGCAACCTGATATTGGTGAGGTGTAGAAAAAAAGACCTCCATTGTTATTATGTTCTTCTTTTTAGAGTACCTAAGTGAATAAATATTAAATAGAAAAATTATTGTATACAATTTATAGCGTTATTCTTTTCTCTATTCTTTGACTTTTATAAATTGTATGGAGAATCCAATAGTTCATAGGACAATAATTATCTATCTGCACACTTAAATAAAATTAATACAATTAAATATTGTTCTTAATTAATCTGATTCAATTTTTTCACATATAAGACAAATATTTGTTATAATTTTAATATATTTTAAGAATTTATATACATATACTAATATATATTCAGATAAAATTTGGAAAACACATTAAAAAATCCTAATAATATAATTTGTAACTGATTGTGTTATAAACGAGTTATTATATCGTTTACATTGAAAGCTAAGATCAAAGTATAAAACTCAAACCCTAATGCATCGTCTGGCTCACACATCCCATCACCTGAGTTGAAACTTGAGACCGATTAGATTAAAGAGGCTTCTAACAAGAGGCCCCAGAACCCAAATCCTAATCTGATCCGTTTGTGATTATGGCGTCTGAGAGCGCTTCTCGATCGAGTTCCGCTGCCGATTCCTACATTGGGAGCTTGATAAGCTTGACCTCTAAGAGTGAGATCAGATACGAAGGCATTCTCTACAACATCAACACTGAAGAGTCCAGTATTGGCCTTAGAAACGGTATTCTGCTGCTACCCACTTTTTTCCCCCGACGAATTTCCCTTAATCCTTTCTGGGTTTTGTTCATTTTCAGTTTAATTTGGTTCTTTTGGTTTCAGATCTCTGAAATCTCCGTCTAAATTTGATATTTCTTATGGTTATTTTAATTATTTAATTCTGAAGAGTGGGCTTTGTCTCGAGTTTGAATTCTTGCCACAATGAAGGAATTGTTCTGAACTTTTGATAGCTTTTGAGGGCCTTCTGTTGAGAAGCTACGAAGGGTCTTTTGATTTTTTTTCACCCTGTAGCTTCTGGGGTTGCTTCTTTTACTGACGTGTCTTGGCGAGTTTTGTTGTTTTAATCTATTTCTGTTGTAGTATCTAAATTATCCTTCTGTTAATGTTAGCATGTGACTCTCACTTGAACATGGAACTAGGTTTGACTTTCGTAATTCTTGGACTTTGTTTTTTGGTGCTTGCTTTTGTTGATTGTACATTTGTTGCATTCCAGAATACTGGAAATCTTAATGATTGATAAATGTAAGGAGTAACTAAAAATCCCTAAGTTGTCAGCCGGTGAGAATCATGTGCAATGCTAAAAGGAGCAAAATCAGATAGTCCAGTACTGTTATATTAATGAAGCAGCTTCCAAAATCTAAGGCACTGGATTAAAGAGCGAAGATTCATATTTTTCCCTTTCATGTTTGAAGTATTAATGTTAATGAGAGAATGGTAATTTACATACATATCTGTATTCCAGGATTGTCATCACATTGAGCGTTGTGTCATGTCACAAGCTATTAAGCTGAGCCATTGTGTTGTGTCACACACTATTAAGCTGAGTGCCACACGCCATACAGTTGTTGTGTCACGCCACAGGCCAAAGAGCTGTTGTGTTGTGCCACATGCCATAGAGCCAATGTATCGTGCCACACACCATAAATGTGTCGAGCCACATGCCATAGAGTCGTTTATCGTGCCACGTACCATAGAGATGTTGTGTTGGGCCATGCATCATAGAGCTGTTGTAATGTGCCACATTCTATAGAGTTGTTGTGTCATGCCATGCTCCATGAAGCAGCTGTGTCGTGCCAGATGCTATAGAGCAGTTTTCTTCTGCCACACGCCATATAGCAATTTTGTCTTGCCAAATGCAATAGAGTTGTTGTGTCGAGCCACACGCCATAGAGCCGTTGTGTCGTGCCACACGCCATAGAGCCGTTGTGTCGTGCCACACGCCATAGAGCCGTTGTGTCGTGCCACACGCCATAGAGCCGTTGTGTCGTGCCACACGCCATAGAGCCGTTGTGTCGTGCCACACGCCATAGAGTCGTTGTGTCGTGCCACACGCCATAGAGCCGTTGTGTCGTGCCACACCCCATAGAGCCGTTGTGTCGTGCCACACGCCATAGAGCCGTTGTGTCGTGCCACACGCCATAGAGCCGTTGTGTCGTGCCACACGCCATAGAGCCGTTGTGTCGTGCCACACGCCCTAGAGCCGTTGTGTCGTGCCACACGCCATAGAGCCGTTGTGTCGTGCCACATGCCATAGAGCCGTTGTGTCGTGCCACACGCCATAGAGCCGTTGTGTCGTGCCACACGCCATAGAGCCGTTATTGTGCCACACGCCATAGAGCCGTTGTGTCGTGCCCACTCAGTGATGTTGTCTGCATTTGTCTCTCCTCTATATACGATTGAATCTTCTATAATATGGGTGATATGCAGGATGCAATGCATAGCTCTTGTGTCAAACAAAGGGTTGGGGTTGGGGGAATTTGGCCAGTGGCCTAAATATCTTTAATTTTTTTTTCCTTTTTTGTTGTTTTTGGTCTGTTAGACCTCTATTTCAGCCTTGTTTAACATGAAGTTTTTTTCTTGTTTTTATTTAAAGCATAACATATAATATAATAAACAAAAAAGCAATATTAATAAAAATTTCAGAATACCGGTCATCCACTATCCTGCTATAGTGGTATTGGAGGTGGGCTATCCTTGCCACTATTTGGGATTTATAACTATGAAATGGTTTTTCATTGAGTACTCTCTCTCTCTCTCTCTCTTTATATATGTGTATTTGTTTAGTTTTTTTTTTCAGCATTAACGTATACTCATGTAAGAAGATTGATGTTATATCTTGTTGAAAATGGATGTAATGTTTGCTCAAGTATACCTTTTTGTTATTTAGGAGTATAAATATTGGTTGGAAGTTGAGGCCATTACTATATGTATGTATAAGTATTGGCTGGAAGCTGAACCCATTACTGTTAAAAAGAAATAAAAAACACATTAAGCAAAATTTATGCTCTAGTTATGAAGGTTATATTCTGTGCTTATGTTTCATATTTTTAAAACACATTAAGCAAAATTTATGCACTAGTTATGAAGGTTATGTTCTGTGCTTATGTTTCATATTTGTAGAACTGTTGATCAATAGCTTTCAATATTTGCCAGATTTTCATGCAACCTTGTGGATTATTGCAGTTTCAAATTTTATCTTCTAAATATGTTGTTTACTATAATGGGTTGGATTGGCAGAGTGATAATTCTGTTTTTTGTGTTGCAGTGCGATCATTTGGAACAGAAGGAAGGAAAAAGGATGGCCCACAGATTCCTCCTGGTGACAAAGTCTACGAGTATATACTTTTCCGTGGGACTGACATCAAGGTATTATGCATGGAATTATTACAAGTGGTTTTCTATATATTCAATGTTTTGGTACTTGATTTTATTTGAGTGCACATTAGAAACAATGGCATGTCACTTGTGTGTTATTTTGTAATGCTTTTGTACAACTTGGTTTTAGAATATGTGATGCATATACTGGGAGACGGAATATTTGAAGGCTGATCCTGATTTTCTAATCTATTTTATGAGTGTATCTAATTACCCGATAAAGGCTTTGTTTATACTTTTGCTGTGTGGATATTATATACGAAACAGATCAGCTGAGGCATCTGTCTTATTTTTTTGTGTAGGATTTACAGGTTAAATCTTCTCCACCTGTCCAGCCTACCCCACAAGTCAACAATGACCCAGCTATTATTCAGGTTGATGAAAAAAAATTGTCTGTATATTGAATCAGTTGAATTAATCTTATCCTAATTACATGGAAATGCCTTTACAGTCTCACTATCCTCGCCCAGTCACCACATCTACAAGTTTGCCTTCTGCAGTAAGTGGGTCTTTGACTGATCTTAGCTCTCATAACCCCCAGCTTGGACATCCTGGGTCAAATTTTCAAGGGCCCTTGCCTTTGTATCAACCTAACATAGGATCATGGGGAGCTTCTCCAACTGCTCCAAATACAAATGGTGGTAGACTTGCTATGCCAATGTATTGGCAAGGATATTATGGTGCCCCAAACGGGCTTCCTCATTTACACCAACAGTCTCTGCTTCAACCTCCACCTGGTTTATCAATGCCTTCATCTATGCAGCAGCCAATGCAGTATCCCAATTTCAGTCCTTTACCTACTGTATCTTCTAATTTGCCAGAATTACCATCGTCTTTGCTACCTGTGAGTACTAATATCCCTAGTGTAACATCTTCTTCATTGCCTTCAGCACCATCTACTTTGCCTCCTGCACCATCTGCTTTGCCTCCTGCACCTTCTTCTTTGCCTCCTGCTCCTTCTGCTTTGCCCTCTGCACCTTCTACTTTGCCTCCTGCACCTTCTGCTTTGCCTCTTGCACCTTCTGCTTTACCACATGCGTCTTCTGCGTTATCTCCGGTGCCCTCTGCAACACTTGCTTCTGAAATTTTACCAGTATCAGTAACAAACAAGGCACCCAATGTTTCAACTTCAGCAGTCAGTTTAGCTGCTAACATACCATCACTGACTTCCCTGACCAATTCTGGTCCTGATATTAATGCTTTCGTGCCACCAATCTCCAATAAACCAAATGCAATTTCAGGTTCAAGTTTGCCTTATCAAACTGTATCCCAGTTGTCTCCTGCTGTTGTTGGATCATCAACTTCTATCCATGCAGAACCATCAGCTCCTTCTCTGATAACCCCAGGTCAATTGATGCAACATGGACCAACTACAGTTTCTTCAGCTCAGCCTTCGCAAGCATCTCATAAGGATGTTGAAGTGGTTCAAGTATCATCACCATCATCTCCTGAGACATCTCTTCCAGTTTCTGCTGCTATTCAACCACCAATTCTGCCTTTGCCAGTAACCTCACGGCCTAGTCACAGGGTATCCTTCTATGATCTATCAATTTATGCATGCAGACGTTCACACACACACACACTTGTGGTGGTTTTTCCCATTCTTATATGCTTTATACAATATGGTGACATAGTGGAGACTAGAATCTTGTGATTTAACTGGAGTAATCTTATTATCCAAAGATATTTAGTGTGTTTAGATGACTGTGAATTTGATTGTGCATAATTGATTTTGGTCAGGGTTATGTTTGAAATCTTAATACATTTGTAATCTTTTATCTAAACTCGAAATTTGTAGTAAAACTTAATATAAAATTTTCAACAAATTCAAAAGTTGTATTTTTCACCTTTTATCAAATGTGCTTTTATAAATACAAGCATGAGTTTTCATGCGGAGTTGAGTTTACCGAAGTTGAATGTACATTTAATCAGTTCAAATGCTGCAAATATGACAATTATGTGGAAATTTGATCTTCCATGTCAAGTCACACTGGACCTGTCCTTCAAGCTATGCTTTGGTAAAATCAGGAATGCACGGCAATTTTTCCCTGTAATTTAGATAACCTACAAGCCCTTTTCCTCCTGACCAACAACTCTTTTTTCTTCACTTTTGCAAAGAATTGGATGTAGGATTTGATCTGTTTTTTCTATGGTTTTAATTGGCATTTACCTTTCATGAATTACGATGATTGATGAACCTTTCTTAATCTGTTTGCTATGTGCTTTTATTAAATAATAAAATTAGCACCGAGTGATTAAAACTTGAGATCACAAGTATGAATCTTTCATTGTATTGACTCATCTTATTTACTGTATATTCTTTTTATTGAGAATGACTTCTGACATGTGGTTGCATTTTTTTAAGCCGGGTGGTGTTCCTACCCAATCTCATCATGGCTATAGTTACAGAGGACGTGGAAGAGGAAGAGGAGCTGGGGTAATGGTCAATTTACTGTTTCACTTACATATGTTGGGTTTTAAAATGGCGTATATCAAAAGAAATTGGGATGTATCGGATGATTCAGAGATTTAAAAGTTTTCCTGTTTTGAAGTGGGGTGGGGACTGGTGGTTTGGATTGTTAAAGGGTTGTTAGTTTTGGGTTTCATTTCATACAACATTTTTCACTTATTTTAAGCGTGTAAACAATGAAATATCCCATAATATTTGCCCTCTTTCAAGTAATTGTTCCACCATTAAATATATCTACTAGACAAATTGTCATTTTTAAAATACTTTCTCTTTTGATAAAGATTAAGGGTGCATTTGGGTAGAGAGCTTAATGAAACAGTTATTCAATAAGTGCTTATCATGTAACTACTTAGGCATATGTTACAAAGAGGAAGTAGGCTTAAATTATTTGCATGCAAGATGTAAGTTTTTTTTTCTTCTAAAGTTATTCTAAAGAGCCTACTGAAATTAGCTTAAAAATAGCTTTTGAATGTATCATAAACTGTCCGAAACACTTAATGTCATAAGATAACCCAAATAATCTCTTCCAAATACCCTTTATGATTGTAATGTTCAGTTGACTTCATGAAAATTTAATTAATGCTTTGCTACCGCAGGGTTCGCGCCCAGTCACAAAATTCACCGAAGATTTTGATTTCATGGCAATGAATGAGAAGTTCAATAAGGATGAAGTTTGGGGTCATCTTGGTAAAAATAAGTCTCATTCAAAAGACAAGGATGGGGAAGGAAATGCCTTTGATGAAGATTATCAAGAAGAAGACGTTGAAGATTTATCAAACTTTGAGGTTAAGGTAATGTATATCTAGTGCACAGCTTGATGTGAATTCAGGTTTGACCTAAATGTATTGTATCTGGTCTTTCTGTCATGGCTTTGACTATGCTTTTCATGGTTTTGCAGCCTATTTATAACAAGGATGATTTCTTTGATTCACTCTCTTCCAATGTGCATGATAATGCTCCACAGAATGGAAGGACTAGATACTCTGAACAAATCAAGATTGATACTGAGGTTTGTTCTATCTCTCATGGATTTTATATTTTGGGAACAATATTCAATTCTTTTTTTTTTATTTGTGGTGTAGACATTTGGGGATTTTGTGAGACACCGGGGTGGCCGTGGGGGTCGAGGCCCCGGCCGTGGTGGACGTTCCCGGGGTGGTTATTATGGAAGAGGAGGAGGGTATGGCTATTCTGGACGAGGTAGGGGCCGTGGCATGCCCAGTCGCAATGTGTAGGTGGCAGTTAATGTGTTTAGTGGTGGACATGGTGGAGAACAAGAGAGTAGGAAGCCTCCCATTACAACCGTAGTTATGTTAGAGATCATGCTTCATTGTTGTGTTGCCTGTTATATGTTTGTTTCACAATAAGTAGACATTTTTTTTCCTTGTCATGTTACCCTCTTGTTACTGCCTACCCAAGTCCCTTTGGTTTGGTGGAAAAATGTTACACCATTTTATCAAAGCTTATATGATATCAACAAAGCAGTAGTTTAGATTAATACATTGCAGGATTATTGTATGCATGCAAGCCATGTTCTTACTATGAAAACTTGTCTGATAATAAAATAATATGAAGAGGAAAATATTCCTTACAAGTGAAAATTGATTTATAGTCAAGTTAAAACAAATTTTTAGAAAATTGTTTAAGTAAAGCACTTTTAAATGAAATATAGTTTTCACTTTTAGTTGTAAGACTAAATTATTTATTCCTACCTTTTGTTTTTCTTGAAGAAACTGATAATTATTACGACCATAATTTTTATTGGCTTTATTTTAGTTTTCATTTCCCCATATCATCACAAATTATCACCATAATTTTTATTTATTCCTGTCTTTTTTTTCATGAAAAAACTAATAATTATTATCACCATAATTTTTATTGTCTTTATTATAGTCGTCTTCATTTCATATCATAACAAATTATATAGTCAATACATTAGCAATAATGTTACATCAATAATAACCACCCTTGTGATATTTTGATTATTACCACCATATTTATTACTTTTACTATTGATCCTAATATTGAACCATTGAACTAGCTACGCCATTTCTAGTAACATGAAAATATGCGAGAGAAAGTCATTGAGTTGGAGAAAAGGAAGTTAACAATCTTCTCCCTCTTTTTTCTCAAAAAAGCATATAAAGGGGGGAGAACACAAATTACTTCTCCTTGGAAAACTCGAATATAAATCTGAAATAATGCCTCACCATCTCTCTCTAAAAATCTGATTATAGATTTAGACATAGGTATTAAATACCTATAACCTAACTCGTACTTTATCCTATAAATGTGTATTTAAACAACTTTTAAAGGATTCTGCACCTTAAAAAGGAGAACCTAGATTAAATACCCTTCTCTGACAAATTAATAAAATGTTAAACATCTTATTCTTTTAAATAAAAGAAAAATTAGCTTTTTAAGAAAAAAAAAATGAGGAAGAAACTTTAGAAAAAGTTGTTTTTTTTCTCTTTCCCGTAGTTTTCTTACTTCATATTTATTTCTTGTTTCATCCTTTATACTTTTTCTCACCTTTATTCCTTTCTCTCTTCGTCCATTCTTTTAATTAGTGTTTTAAGTCATAGGTTTAATATGTGCGTAAATATCCAATAAGTGTATCACTAATAGTGTTGAAAGTTTCACATCGATCAAAGATAAGACAATTTCATAGTATATAAGTGGATACAAGCTTCATCTTACAGGTTGGGGTTGAGTTAGGCTTAATCCACTTTTTAACATAGTATCAGAGTTATGCGTTAAGGTCTCTCCTAGCAAGATTTCTTGTTTGTTCGGCTTATTGTGACATCCGCTATCGAGATATTTTTTATTTGTTGGACATATTGTTTCACTCGTTATCAAACCATCCATTAATGTTTAGTACATACGATTAATATACATCAACATGAGGGGGGAGTGTAGATATATTATCTTTATTTTATATTTACCTTTTATCTTTAGTTATCTTTTATCTTTAGTTTGTTATTATTCTTTATTTATATTTTGCGCTTAATTTATATTTCTTCTATTATAAATAGAGTACCCCTATGTGTATATCCAACATAAGGGAGATTAATCACATACATAGTTTTACTATATTGAACATGGTATCTAGAGCCTTAAGTTATTTTTAGGAAAAATATTTCGTCGCCTCTCCACTACACCTATTGCTGTTGCTGCTAGCGACGGCGTCGCCATTGGAAACTTTCTAGTGCCAAGATTTGGGAAAATTTCAAAGTCGTGGTTTTTAAGACTTAGGGGTTGAAATGCACTCTTTATGTCCCCAAATGACTATTGTAAAAATCTTGGTGTAAGAAATTTGTCTTGTTGGTTGGTTTTCAGGCTAGCCAAGTTTGGTAGTGGGAGTTGGCTAGATTGGTGCTTGGTGTCAAGATTTGAAAATTTTTCAAAGTCATGGATTTTGAGGCTTAGGGAGAAGAATGTACTCTTTATGTCCTAGATGACTACTCTCAAAATATTGGTGCAAAAAATTTGTCTTATTGGTTGGTTTTCAAGCTAGCCAAATTTGGTGGTAAAACTTGGTTAGGTTGGTTGCTTGGTGCCAAGATTTGAAATATTTTCAAAGTCGTGATTTTTGGGACTTAGGAAATGGAATGCATTGTTTAGGTCTCCAAATGACTAATGCCAAAATCTTTGTGTAAGAAATTTGTCTTGTTAATTGATTTTCAAGCTAACAAGTTTGGTGGTGAGACTTAGCTAGATTAGTGTTTGGTGCCAAGATGTTAGAAATTTTCAAAGTAATAGTTTTTTTTGGAGACTTTAGCTACAGCGTAATAATAATATAAAGTATTTGAAAAAGAAAATGAAAAAGTGTGATTTTTCATTTCTCGCTATTGATATATATATATATTTATTTATTACTCTGCTGGACATATAATCATGCAAACATATTCTAACAATTTTGTATACAACTTAATATTCACATATTATTTGGTTTGGTGGTGCTTTATAAGTAAGTTCTGCAGAGAACTATTTATTCAAGAAATGATGCATACACTGGTTTTTACTTGTCATATATTGGTGAAATGACAAACTTATTCATAGCTTTTATCCTCCATACCCTTTTTCTCTTAGCATATAATTTGAATACTATAATATCCAATTACTTGCATGTGGCAACAAGAACTTTCCTTGGAGGAAGGGAAGGCCTTCTACCATGAAGCAAAGCATAGTTATCAAAGAAGAGAACATCCCCTTTCTCCCACTTGAACTGTATGCTCTCTTCTTCAATGATTTCTTCACATCTTTTCACTACATGTACTGGAATCTCTGTTCCATCAGCCATCATTGCTGAGCTAAGTTCCTTCCCATACATCCCTACCAATGTGTTAAACCACATTTTTCTTCCCTTCCTTCCTTCAAATACCTTGGTCAAATTTCTTGGTCCAAGTATTGTCTTCACCCCCCCATTTGAAAGCCACTCCATGTCCATTCCTAGAGCTTTTGCTCTGCAACAGTTTTTCAATCAAAGCTTGTAAGTATTGTGTCATGAACTTTCTCTTTTAACACAATGGAAAAATTCAACATCAATAAAACACGAGTTAAGGAATCTTAAAATAATAAATTTATCAGTTTTCCTCTTTATTTATTTATGATTCATACTTGAATTTTCAATCCTTACTGTATGGATTGAGATCGAATTTGTGTAGAACGAACCAATATCTGTGCAACATGTTATTAATGTATCACAGGTGTAGATTGAAAGGGATGAAATAGTCTTAGATCATGCATGCATGTACAAAACTAGTTCATATTCTGTGTTGGCATTTGAAGGAAGAACACACCTTTCCTCAGCTACTTTGCGATCTGTGGTCCCAAAGGCATCTTCCCAACCTCTACCTCTCATGGAGGAGTTATCATTCTGAGTACTACGAGCTGTAAATGAATACTTCAAACCCTTCTCCTCCATCTCCTTCACCTCTTCTGGGAACTCTTTAATCATCCTTTCTGTCACTTTGAAGCTTGGAACAAAAGGGGTCTCTCCCCCTTCAGGAGGAGGTATCTCACAAAAGAGTATCACTTTCTTGGGATATTCCTTGATCTGGAAATCAAATCACAAATTTTATTACCATTTTTTTCATTGAGATTATAGTGTTGATCGTTTAGGAAAAACATGGAAGTTCCTACATGATGTAACGGATGAACTAAAAATAGATATTGACATTTGCTGTTCAAGGATACAATACCAGTTCAAATATTTTTATTAAATAACCAGACTGCTAGTTTCTCATCACATCATCACTTTCTGCCCCAATCATAGTGTGTGCAAACGTACGAAGGATGAGTTAAGCAAAATATTTTAATATCAGGAGAAGAAGAATATGCAGAGAATATTGTCAAACATTGTCTATTAGTGATATTATTTATAAACATAGTTTTATGTCTATACTACCTTTGTTTCTACCTGGTCAAACAGATTGATTATCAGATTAACTGATGAAAATCATTGGGTCAAACAAGATCTCAGATTTTTTGGTTGGAACTTCCTAGTACAACAGAAATTAGAGTTGCAAACAAAATACATGAAATCTGTTTGAAAGTGCTTATTAGAAATGATTATATGATATTGATATCAAGAAACTGGTTAAGTGCATGACACATGATGGTGCTAATGTGAATGTATAGTTGACTTACCAGAACCATTTCATGGTGATAGTATATGAACTCTGAGAGAGGTCCTTCATTTGCAGTCCACACCCTTTTGTAGATATGTGTACGAGGTGCTGGTCCAACATAACGAATGTCTTCCCACCCACATGTTTCTACGATTTCATTGAAGTCCTCAGCATTTCTGACATCAAAACCTCTGAGGAGAACAGCACTGTTCTTGATTATCATTTGCTCAAACCAGTCTTTGTTGTTCTCCAGAGCCAAGAGCAAGGATTTCAAGTCACTCTTGGTAGGTGCAGGAGGTTCTAGCACCAAGGGCATGGTTTCCCCATCTACTACTTTTTCTCCTTCACATTTTCCCACCTTCAAGTCCTTGCAAGAAAACTCCATCTTCATGCCTCCCACCATTCTTATTGCAAATGTTTTATGCAGAGTTTATTACCCTTTGTGGTTTTGCCTTCAAAAGGCTTGTGTATATATATATATATATAATACAGTAGTGGTTGGTGTTGACAATTGCAATGCTAAAATAACAAGAGGATCCCTTTGTCATTGGTCCAGAGGGATTCTTCTTGTCCTTATATATCTGTTCATGTTTTGCAAGGAAATGAAGATGCTAAATTTGCGAGTTATTGAGAACTACAAAAGAATCGTTGTTTGGATTGACATTAAGACCATTTTTATGGGGGGAGGGCCGGAATTGAACTTATCAGAACTGATTTTGGGGTTGAGTTAGACTTAAATTCATTTATTAACATGGTACCAGAACTATGATTAGAGTCTATCCTAACGATATTTGTTATTTGTTACACATATTGTTCCACTTGTTATCGAGTCGTTATCGAACCACCCATTAATGTCTAGTCTCACGTTCGATATAGATATACCTCGACATGAGGAAATGTGTTGAAAGTCTCACGTCAACTAGAGATAAGACTAATTTAGAATATATAAGCATATGTAAATCTCATTTGATTTTGTGGGATTGTGTTAGAATTAAATGCACTTCCTAACAATTAAAACCATTTTTGTGGAGGGAATTGAACTTATCTTCATTTCTTTTTTGTTCCAATTTCGTATACTGTTATTCCAAAACATGCCAAACTGCTAGCGTCACAAGTAATTTATAAACTGCTTGAATGATTATGATTGGGTTAGAGCCAAAAGAAGTGATATGATCAATTATAATACCCAAACCCAACACACAATGTTCTTAGTAATTATCTCTCAACATTGCTTGAGAAACTCAGATTGTGATTGTGACTTGTGATGAAGCCAAGTAATCCTGTCATTTGGTTCATAAAACTATCATTAAAATTAACCTACAAACATTCTTTTGGATAACTATTTGTTGAATTTTTTGCATTGTAAGATGAACTTTGTTGTTCCATAGCAAGAAAGCATATACTGGATGACCTATGCATCTTACTAAATCACACCATTTGATTCAGGTTTGATAGAATTTTATATTAAGACATATGCTTTAAATCTAATGTAATTATAAGTAAGGTCAAAATTATACTATTTATGTATGATAAATTTGTTTTATTTTTTATTAATGTAAAATATTTAATATATTTTTTATGTTAAGACATATATTTCAAAAATAAAACTAAACATTAATAGTCATTCCATAACGATTTAATAGTGGTTGACACATAGGCTAATAAATAATAAATTTTAAATAATTCTTATTTTAGAAAATAAATTTTAAATTTAATTTAATCTTATAAAATTAATTTATAAGTTTATCTTATTTATAATCTACATTAAATCTATAACATTTCAGATGCAAATCAATAAATAGTGTTTCATTTTCCTTTTAGATATAATGCTTTTTTTTCAAAGGGGTCAAATCAAAAGAACCTAATACAATCAGATCAGGTGCTAATGTGGTTTTTAATCTGCAGACTATAAAATCAAATCAGATGTTATAATAAAGAAGTGTATATCTGTATTTGACTACTAAACTTCTGATTTAAACCTTTATAAAATATGCAGTGCGACAGACTGATTATTTAGAATATTTCATCATTTCCATCAAATTTACACTTGTCATGCTTTAAATCAGAGTTTGACCAGAAAGTTTCATTTTGTTAGAAGCTCCTGACTCTGTAATCAATCACTTAAAGTGTATCTTCTTCTTGGTATGTGTATGCAATAGTCTAAATTAAAGTCCAAAAGTTAAAGCCAGAAGCACAAGACATCAGAAAAATCCAACTTACAATAGGTGCATATTTTATTTTAAATTTAGGGAAAACGAGAGACAAAGGAGGAAATGAAAATAATCAGTGAATTAAGTGTTGGGTTCTCAACTATATCAATAAGAAAATACAGAGAATAATATTAAAGGAAAACATTTTTACTAATTTTGAGAGAGAGAGAGAGAGAGAGAGAGAGAGGTTATCTTAATCAAGAGGAGGAGAGTAGAAAATGAGAATAAATTTTGTAGTAGATTCGATTTATGTGATGGAATAAATCTTTATTTAAAGATAATTTATAAAATACTTTTTAAAAATAATTCAATGTAATAAAAATAAATTTCAAAAATTTAAATTAAAATTAAAGTCAAATCTAAAATAAAATACAAAATTATTATAAAATTTTAATAAATAAAAATGATATTTCAGAATAAAATCTATTAAAAATAAATTTTAATTAATTAATGTAATTTTATTTATTAATTTAGTATTTTAATTTTAATATAAGACATATTAAAAAATAATTAATTATATTACATGTTTATCGATAATATTTTTATATAATCGAATTAGTTTCAACTTCCTTTCCAAATCTTCTTACTCCATAAAAAAAGTGCAAACTAAATAATGATTTTCATTTTTTGTTTTATAATTTTTTTAAAATTTTATTAGTAAACTAAACTATTTTATTTAAAAGCAAATAATGTAAAAGTTTTAGGTTAGAAATAATATATATATATAATAAAGTTGGTCATGCCTTTAGTTTGACTTGTTCATTATTAAACTTTGTTAAAAGTTTTGTTTTGTAAGGTATTAATTATAATAAAAATATGATTGCAATCACAATTGTTATGTTGCATCATCACATGTCATGGAGCTTTTGTATCATTGCAAGGTTTCTATAACCTACACGTGGCATGTATTCTTTTTTTCTTTTTTTTTCTAACTTCTATTTAGCTAATATTTTGATGTTAGTGATGGTAGCAAACACTACACTGTGATGATTTTTATTTTATTTCATTTAAATGGAAAGAAGCATGAAATTTAACAGGATAAAAAATTAAAATCTTATGTTTGTCAGTTATTTAAAATATCCTCTATTTTGTTGAGACAAAATGATTTTAACTTTTGTAATTTTTATTCAATTTGATATTTTTTTATAATAATATCTAAATTATCAAAGATACAGTGTCTACGTGAGTTATAAGTGAATGAGAAGTAACTTTTTTCACATTCATGATAACTTAAACGAAGATTGATATGGATACATGATAATTGAAAGGAGTTTATGTGGTGAAAAATATTTGAGTTTATTGTTTGAAGATTAGGGTTTTGTTTTTGAAGAGGAAATAAGACATGAGTTTTTCGTTGGTTAGTGAAATTGTTTCCGTGAGCAAAGTTCTTCTCTCAAAAGATATCGTGGTAGGTGGTTGTTGAGGTATGACTTCTTCGCAATATTGTTCGCCTTATTCAAATAGTTGGGACCAACGAATTTCTCATCCATCACATGATGGTTGTTCAAGGAAAGTTGGGATAATTTGCATTTGCAATTGTGGTGACATGATACTAATCAAAATGATAAGAACTTCAAAGAATGCTAGCAGACAATTTTGATGATGTTTTCACTAAAATTGGAACATAAATATGTATTCATCACACTCCACACTTACCCTTTCGAACTCCTAAGCAAAATTGAGTAATTTCGAAACTCGTTCTAAGTTATTTTATTCCATATTTACACTAGACTAAAAGAATGACCAATAATAAATATAAATTAATCATTTAGAAATCAAGTTATCACATACATGCAAATGAAAAAAATTATATTTTTAATACATGAGTTAATCTTTTGAATTTAAAAAAAATCATATATGAATGAGTTAAAATGTATTTATTTCATCAAAATTTGCCCAAATATTTTGGTTTGTGTTTTCACTCAAAATATCCATGTAAATAAACATAAATCATATTTAACAATTCTTTTAATATTCAGATACTAAAACATACCATTAATCATCATGAAAACTTTTTAAAGGTGGAAATAATGCCAAGGTAAAGATAGAATGTTTGTTTAGGATTTTTTGTGTTTTTGAAATAAATATAGAAAGAATACGAGCTTAATTTCGAAAACAACCTTTTTTTTTCTTATTATTTTTTTGTACTCTTTTGAGAAAGCAAATGTTTTTTACATTTTTTTTTTCAAAATTAAAAAAAAAAATTCCTTTTATTATGTCGTGGGTGAGGTACCACACACTTTATTCATTATTCATTCCTAACACCATTCATTACTTTTTTTTTAAGGTAAGGAAAAATATGATTTTTTTATTTAAGGTTTTGGTACTATCAATGAATTAATATTATGGTTAATTAATCTCGCATTGTAAAACAAATAATCAACAATGTTAATAATAGGGTGAGATCCGTGTTAACTTCTTAAAAAATATATCAAATTATTGTAAGTAGTAAATGGATAAGTATATTACATAATTGTTATACGCTTATTAAATATAAAAAAATTGAAGTTGTTCAGAATTTGAAATTACCAACAATTTCATAAAATAAATACTTGATATACATAATTCACAATCGAGGTCATGAAAAGATGAAAAAAATGAATGAGGTAACCATCAATATATTTAAATTAAATATATAAAAGAACTTTCAAATAGAAATATGGTTTGTAAAAAAATATGATATTCCTTCCTTATTTTTGTCCTTCCAACTAGGAAAGTAAAATAATAACACCATATTTATTCCTTAAACATATTTCTCATATATATATATATATATATATATATAAATTATTTTACATAATTCCAAACTATAATTATAGACTTACATAAATCCATTTTTTTTCCTAGTAGGTTTACAACATTACATCATTACTTATATGAAAGTTTCGTATTATTCAACATTTTTTATTTAAAACAATAAAAATTACTTTAATAACAAATATTTAGCTAAAATCTGAAATAATAAAAATATAAAAAAGTAACATATACATTAAAAATATCAAATTTATTTAAGTATTTGAAACTTAATTACATCTCTTAAAAATAAACCATAAAAAAAAAATTGTCTGGGAAGACATCTATTTTCAGTAGAATTTTTGTTGAAAGTGTTGGTGTAGTGATAGCTAGTTCACCCAAACGAAAAAGGTGCAGTGTCGGCAAGAGCGAGTGTGAGTGAGTATGGGCACTGTGTATTCTCCCTCGCTCCTTGCTCTCCTGTTCTTGGCTAGAGTTGCAGGTCTTGCAGTGGCAGTGCTCGTACTCATCTGGGCCCTTGCCTTCAAATCTAGCTTCCTCACTCCTTCACTATCCCAACAAGACCTTCTCTATGCAGTACGCACACATACCTCTTCTTTCTTCCTCCATCAACACTTCCAAAAAACCTACTCAACTTCCTTTTTCTCTCTTTGTAGGTTCTTCATCCTCTCCTCATGGTCATCGGCTTCATTCTGTTAAGTGGAGAAGGTACGCTTTTGCTTATAGTTTTATTTTCAATTTCTGTTACTTTTCACCTCTAAAGAAGCTGCCTTAGCTTAGCTTTTACTGGTTTGTGGGTTTTGGTATGCAGCAATTTTGGTTCACAGGTGGTTACCTGGATCGAGGGGCTTCAAGAAATTGGTGCATTTGTGGCTTCAAGGGGTAGCTTTGGGTTGTGGGATCTTTGGGATTTGGACAAGGTTTCAGGGAAAAGATGGGATTGTTGCAAATTTCTTTAGCCTCCATTCATGGATGGGTTTGGTTTGTGTTTCCCTCTTTGCAGCCCAGGTATTTGCATTTACTACTCCCTCTTTCAACATTTCTTACATTTTCATTTTCCTGCACTGTTTATTTCCTTTCTTATTTCATTTATTGTCTTGTTTCAGTAATCTAAAGGAAGAAAGTTAAACATTTTGAAATCAACTTTTTAGTTTAGTTTAGTTTAGATAATTTTTGAATGTCATTATCCTTCGCACTAAGTAGGTGTTGATGATGAATGGCATTGTGGTCCTACTCTCTTTTGAGTCTTTTCAGAAGAAAGGAAGAGACGTTGCGATTCAGTTCGACTGCTCTCTTTCTTTTTTTGTCATTTTTTTCATTGCAAAACATCCGAGGTTGTGTTTCTAAAATTTTTTTAGTAAAATCAAATAAGATACTTTTGCATTGAAAAATAATATTTTATCACACATAATTTTTTTAATTTGAAACTACTCTTTCTTATTTTTTACTTTTTTCTTTTTCAAAAAATTATAAAAAATATACTCTTTTATGTATAATGCTATCCTTGCTCTTTTGCATTTTCTATTTTCCTTTTCGGTAAAATAAATTCATCGGAGGATACTTCACAGGCATAAAAAAGAAAGAAAAATCGTTAAATTTGAGAAAATGTTTCTTTAGCTGTGAAATGGTATCTTATTTTTTACTTTATTCTTATTGTAATTTGAAAATAAAACTCCATTGAATTTGATGATAAAATGTAATAACTGCAAACCTATTTAATATATCAAACTTTGATGTTTGGGTACATCTTGCATATTCTAATAAGGATGCATTATAGTCATGTAAATCTACTATCTTATAATAATTTAAAAGTTAGGAAATAATGGCTCCTATTTGAGGGTGGTAACGTAGAAGCAAGCAGGATAGTGAATTATATAATCTTAGGGAAGATGACACATTCACATACACCTATGAATATGTCGGAAAACGTTGTCGGCCAATTATGAGTTTCAATTTGTTTACATTTCCAAGGTGGGCTCTCTCCTTTATGTTGATTTTTGGTAACAAGTGATTGGGCTTTTGGTGCTAAGTGTAGGCAATTCTTTTTTTATTTTTATTCTCACCTCTATAATTTATTCTTTTACCAATTTTTTATAATAGAATAATAAAACCAATCTTTAAAAATTTTGCTTGTGATTGGATAAGGAGTATGATAATTTTCAACAAATTTAAATATATTTGAATTGTTTAATTTTGTAGGTTTTGTTAAAAAGGATAATATACTTTGACAACATTTTTTTGATAACATTTTAACACCATCTACGTGTTATTCTGTGATTGATCTATGTTGGTGTTTATGATTATTATTATTGATTGTAGAGTAATATTGGACCAATCACAAAATGACACTAGATGATGTTAAAATGTTGTCAAAAAAATTGTTGTGGAAGTATCATTATCTTTGTTAAATTAAAATAGTTTAAATTGGTTGAATTTTAGTCTTTTTTTTTGTTTGCTTAGAATTTTTCAATTATCATCAAATAATAACAGTGATGTTGATGGGAAAATAATTCTTCTAAACATTGACAAAGAGTAATAATCATTAAAAGAAATAATTGGATACTTTAATGCACGAAAAATAAAATTTAAAAAGTAAAAAAAAAAAACTACTGACAAATACTTTTTCTGTTACCACTTTTCTACATTCCTCTAATTCCTCATAAACCTTTTACTATTGCAAAGTGAAAAAAAAAAAAGGTTCAATTTTTCTCTTTTTAGCAACTTTGATGTCACTTTCTACTTTTCTTCATTTATATAATCACGATATTAAAATATTATATATAAGATTAGGATTCTCTTGGAAGAAAATACTGCATAAGCTCTTTCGAAAGAGAGATATAAAAGTAAAATAAGTTTTTCTACAAAATAAAAGTTAGTTTATCTATAAGTTGAAAAATAAATTTTGAAAAAGTTAATAGAAAATAACCTTTAAAAATTAAATTAGGTCGAAGTCAAATTTAATTTATATATATTTTTTGTGTTGGTCTCTTAAAGCTGTTTATAAAATAACTTTATCCAAACAATTTTTTAAATGATTTTAAAAAAGTTTATCCAAAACAATTTTTTGTATGCTTTTATTGCTTTTTAATGGAAAAATTCACGCATACATCATGGTTTCATTATCAAATCATTGAATATTTAAATTAATAAAATTCTTATAAAATTTGTTACACTACTACCAATCACTCATGTTTAACTTTTGTAATAATTATGCATGAAAATTATATTACCATCTAATTATTCTAAATATTTTATTTTCAATTTCTTGGCTGAGTCTTAATTGAATGAGTTTTAAATGATATATATCAATACTTTATTTTATGCAAGGAATGACTTGCAATGGTATTACTAATAGAATACATAAATTTGTCTTCACCATTTGATGAAAGTGTTAGTGTTAGATTCTTAGTTGATAATGAAAAAAAAAAGTTACAAGTTATTCATCCCTCAAATGAGTTATTTATTAAGGTTGTATTTTTAAATCTGATCCAACTCTATAAAATTAATTCCGTAAAATCCTCTTTTTATATAGTATAAAATTAAGTTTAATTCAATCTTAGAACTCACTCTAATTTAATCTTATTTTCAAACGAAGTAGGTTTGTTTCTATGATCTCTAATAGTTACATGAATTATTAATCTAAAAATTTCACTTGAGAAATTAATAGGATGTTGTCATAAAATCTATAATATATAATTAATATTTAAAATATATGAAAATGAAATTACTGGTTATGTATAATGGATGTTTTATTATTTGTTGTGGACACACACAGTGGGTGATTGGGTTCTTGAACTTTTGGCACCGAGGAGAAGGGCGCAGGGTAAGGATAAGGGTGTTACCATGGCATGTGTTCCTTGGTCTATACACCTATGCATTGGCAATAGCAACAGCAGAAACTGGTTTGTTAGAGAAGGTAACATTCTTACAAACAATGAGAAATGTCTCCAAGCACAGCACTGAGGCCATGGTGGTTAATGCTTTAGGTTTGGTTCTTGCCCTCCTCAGTGCCTTTGTTATTTTGGCTGCTGTTTCACCCAAGTATCAAACCATTCACACCAAACTTTTGTACTCAGATACTACCACTTTCTCATCTTAATAAACTGCATTACACACCAATGTTTTCAACTTTGTTAGAGACAACTGTAAATAAATAGGTTTGATCAGAGATATTTTCATGAATTTCAATATTTTTAATTGATTATTTATTAAGAAATGTACTTTAAATTTAATTCAATTCCACGTCTATTTATAAAATAAGATTTTCATCCATTTATATATTCTAAATTGAGTTATCTTTTTGTCGACGTAGACTTTCAACGACTTTCAAGGTTACTTTTTTTGGATGATATGAAACATGTGAAAGACAATAACCTTGTACTAAAACTTTAGCTTTTGTAAAGTAATTTTGAATAATTGAGTTTAGCAAAAACGAGTAGTTGATGGGAACACACTTCTTGTCGTGTCATTGACTAGAATCAAAGATGATAACATTGACTGTTATATAAAACTTAACTAGGGTTTTTACATAGAGATTACAAAGTTATTTCAAAGAATATTACCATCATGGTTTAATTATCATATACTTAATGTGATAATGTGTAATCCTTTGTCCTTGCTATCTCTCCCCCTTTGGCAATATAAAAAAACATAAGAGCAAGCAATATAAGATTAGATATAAAAAAACCAAAGTTAGTCATACAAGGATAATGTTCAAAACAATACTTAAATACAGTTAAATTGTCAAGCACGAGCAATAGAATAAATCTAAAAGAGCCCAAAGTGACGACGGAGATAACCCATGTCTTTCTCAAGATGAGCAACCCGATAATCAAGAAAGTTGAATTGGGTACCAATGAAAATGTGAAGATCACATATCTCATTCATAACATTTGTGAGAAGGGCAAATGAGGCATCCTAAGGTGGTGTAGACAGTGTCCACTCATTAGAAATAGGCTAAGGGTGGTCATGTTTGTGAACCCATTAATCATCGATATTTTTAACATAACCAAAGGATGTTATGAGAACAACACCAATTTTGGACGATCACCTTAACCTTCACAAACAGTTCATCATCAATAGGAATTTGAGAGTGCTATAAGAACCTGGTTATGAGGTATGAATATGGGAGCAGTCCATTGACTCATAAGGCCTTAGTCATGTGATATTTGATGAGATGGACCTAATTAATCTCCCTTTCTATTAAGAGTGTTAACAAATCTTCTTCAGAGGTTTAGGCAAGGTTAGTGGCATAGGAAAGCATAATGTGACAAGTTATACAGTGCATTACACGACATTCAACTTTCATATAGCTAGAAAATAATCTCCTAGTAATGTTGGCATTCTCAGTACTGAAGATGCAAGAAAACACTAGAAGGGGGGATTAAATAGTGTTTCCACAAATTTTTCGCAACTCGCAAACTGATTATGATGTACGTAACACTTGTGAATTGTTAAGACTAGATTGGTAAACGTTATCCTGAAAGATCGTTTACATAATCAACTTAATGCGTCCAATGTTTACATGTGCAAGTAGTAACCTTATACGGAGTAAAGCATATGGAGTAGAAAGAGCGTAAGAGGTTTTAACTAAACTACATCGTTTATCAATAAACTAAAACACATGAATGTTATATACTGGTTCACCTGTTAAGGCTACATTCAATTCTCCTCTAAGTTAACTTAGATAGTTCCATTAAATATTCAATGAAGTACAATTAAGTGTTTTAAACCACTCCTGATGTTCCTAGTCCTATTGAGTAACCATTGTTACTTCTAACTGGTTGAGTTTAACTCACTCCTGATTACGTAGTATTATTCACTACTCCAGGTGGTCCTAGTCCTATTAAGTTTTATAGTGTGTGTGTGCCAAGTTTTTTGGAGTGTTGGTTGGATTGTTTTCTTTATTGTTTTCTGATAAATCACGTTGTTGTGTTGATTGTTGTTGAGGTGGTGGATCATATGTAGTCTTACATACTCTTCAGTCGCGATGTGATAAAGTCTTTGCTTTAGTGCGACCACTGTTATGGTGAACAAACAAGTCTCATGTTGGTATGTGAGTCTTGTTTTGGTGAATATGCAAAGCCTATGTTGGTGCGTGAGCCCCATTTTAGTGAACAGAAAAATCCTACGTTGGTGCGTAGGTCCGATTTTGGTGAATTGGTTATGTGTGTTGGAGTACGGAAAACAACATATAATGACAATGGTTAGTGGTGGTGACATGATTTATCTGGATAAAAGTTTGGATTAAGAATGTGTGTTGTGTTGTGAAATGGCATGATGTAATGAACTTATACCTTATTAGATTATTGTATTATAATAATTATATTATTATGTGTTTTTGGGATGTTGATGTTATTATCTCACCTTAGATTTGTGGTGATGATTTTCACCTACGATGATTGTATTGTATACGAGAACATATAATATTACAAAAGATATTGATGATGATGTAGATCGAGAGAGTGAGAAATTATTTTCAGGATTTTCAAACGTTATTTATTTTAAATAAATTATTTTGAGGAGTTTTAGTATGATATTTCAAGTTATTGATTATTATTTTCACATATTTTTATTTATTTCATGATAATAAAATAAAGATTTAAATGTTTTCACTATAACGTGACACTCTGATTTATCTTAATCAAATTTTAATTTTTTATCTACACATGACATCTAAATCATAATGTTACAAAGGTCATCCCGATCTATTTTTCTTTGTGTGATATTGACCTTTTTACTACCCTTAATAGGTGTAATTTGTTTATATTTCGTAAAATATAATTTTTATGATTTGGCAGTGATCTCTTTTTGTATTATGTTGTTTTATTTTTTATTTATAATACTTTTTTATGTAATAACAAATTATAAATGGATTTGGAAGTGTAAACATACTAACAAAGTTGATGCCTAATATTATATCAAGAGATTTTAATTTATATTTAAATAAGAAAAAATAGTTTTTTTTATACAGAAGAAATTTCATTTTTATGTCTCCATATTATTTTTTAATTTTATATTTTATGTGACTATTTTTTTTTAATTTAAACCATCTTTTATGTAATCCATTTTTATTTAACTATTTTTAAATTAAATAAATATAAGTTATTTAGAAAATAAATAAAAACTATTCACAATAAAATTGTAAATATTACTTATATTTATTTTTATAATTATAATTTTAATATTTGTTTGTTATAAAAAACACATGCTTATGCTTACATTAGTATAAGATAATTAATATGCTTTAACGGTCTATTAGCAAGATATTTTAATTTAAGACAATTAGTATAAATGAAATTGAGATAATTAATTTCATTTGTTCTTGATTATAAAAGTATTTGCAATCCACACAATATACATGGATTCTACTTTAACATCAGAAGTGAAAGTAAAGTTGAAGGGTTAAAAATAATAAGGTTTAATCCTTTAGTACATCCCTATTTATGTACGAATGTCTCAATTGGGTCCTCGTTTTTTAAAGTGTATCAAAATGGTCCTTAATTTTGAAAATTCATATCAATTGAGTCCTTTCCGTTAAGTTGGCTGGACGGCGTTAAAAAAATTCATGAGTGGATGACCGTTCGTTCCACACTGGACGACCGTTCGTTCTCTGGTGGACGAGCGTTCGTTCGCTGATGGACGAGCGTTCGTCCGCTGGTGGACGAGCGTTCGTCCGCTGGTGGACGAGCGTCCGTTCGTCATCTCAGCATCCACTCATCAATTTTTTTAACGCCGTCCACCCAACTTAATGGAAAGGACTCAATTGATATCAATTTTCAAAATTAAGGACCATTTTGATACACTTTAAAAAACGAGGACCCAATTGAGACATTCGTACATAAATAGGGATGTACTAAAGGATTAAACCAAATAATAAAGAAGGCTAATAAAAAAAAAGAAAAATTGTTGATAAAAAAAAGACAAGAAAGATATGCCATAGCAGTTTTGAAAGGTAAGAGTGTTGTTCATGGCCATTGGGTTTAGCTAGCGGCGGTGTGACAGTTGTGGGTTACCACCGCCACCGTGTTCATTCTTTAGTTGCCTCGTCTTGCTTCTTCCACTCTCACTCTTCCCTTCACCCAAACGCACCGTTTCAAACTTCCCCCTCGATCGCATCTCCCTCATCAGTTAACACCCACCCTAACCCTAATTCTTCGTTCCCACCAAAATGTGGTTCGCAACATCCTCCCCTTCCTTCCTTCTCTTCCTTCCCACCACCATCCCTTCTCTTCCCCATTCCCTCCGCCCCCTCTCCCTCCCTCGCCGCCCCCTTTCCGCCTCCCTCTCTTGGGCGCCTCCGTCCGCCGACCAGTCCGATGACTTCCGCGGTTGGGCCCTCCCGGAGGCTCCTGCCCAAACCGACAACAAAGGTAGGTTAAGTTACGTTAGGTTCTCTTTCTATATATCGCGTGATTCGAACTTGTGTTGCGTGCAGTTGCAGTGTTTCCTTCTTATGCAGTTGTGGGCTTCGGCACTTCACTCGCTCTTCTACTCGCTTGTTTTGCTGCTTCCAGGAAAGGTAGATTGTACTGTCGTTTAACCTTCGGCTTCGGGATGTGTCTTTTTTCATCTTCAGTATTTTTTGTTCCTCTTTTAATGAATGTGGTGTGCGGTTAGGTTTTGATTTTCGATTCGCGAGGCCGTTGCAAGGGATGTGGAGTGACGTGGAGACTCGGCGTTGTCAAAACGACACCCCGGAGTTTGACGTTTCTGGTGGGAGCAAGTCAACGGCGTCCGAGGCCAGCACGGAGGACGTGCCTGATACCCTTACGGAAACTGGTAAATACGGTAATGATTGGTTTTTCTATTGTGTTTAATCGTAGTGTTTAGTGATTTATGGGCTGAATTAGTCTTTGAAATTATGAACACCGATTTGGTTTTGAAATTACGAAAGTATCATACTAGCTATTGAATTTATCAAACTATTACAAAACGGAATGATTAAAAGGATCAACGGTTGGTAATTTGATAAAGGTTTTTTTTTTTTTTTTTGTGTGAATCGGGATATCTTGTTTTTATGATTGGAGTTTATGAGCATGGATTGATTTGTTTTTGAAATTACACAAACGTCATTGTAGTTTCTGAAATTACCAAACTAGTCCATCATTTTGGTCCGTGATATTACAAACATAATTACTGTAATTGACAACGATTGATATTGCAGG
Organism: Vigna umbellata; assembly: GCF_029865625.1. Taxonomy (NCBI): domain Eukaryota; kingdom Viridiplantae; phylum Streptophyta; class Magnoliopsida; order Fabales; family Fabaceae; genus Vigna; species Vigna umbellata. The sequence continues at coordinate 48,816,351 of NC_142167.1, read as the reverse complement.
ACAAAAACTGAATGGTACATACAGATTTAGGGACTAATTTGGTGTATTAGCTCTAATTGTTTCTATAAATATTTCATATTGTTTTTTCTCTTGCATACCAGTAGCTGTAGAAAAACCTGAACGAGTTGTGATCGCGGTTTCTGTGGATTCTACCCAAGAAGAAGCATTGTCAGTCTTAAAGTCACTGAAGGTTTGTTTTCAGAAGCAATGTTTTCAAAAATGAATTTATACTAGTAGTATCTGCCTATGCGGTGTTAAACTGTTGATGGTCTGTAGAACTTTAATTTCAATATCACCTTTTCTTGGATCACTATTAATGGGAAACCTGGATATATTTGACTTATGACCTTTGCTCTCTACCTTATTTAGTTCAATCTACTTGCAGTTAGGAAAAAATGCTCCATCATTTGCTTTAATTTTGGTTATGCTGAATGCTGCTCCTTACGTTTGTCTAACAGCATATACCACAGATAAAGCTGGCAAGAACCTAGGTCAAGTAACAGAGAAATGTTAATGTGGATAAACGATTATGATGATAGAAATTGATTTATTTTGCCTCTTGGAATTGGAAAATTGTACATTTACTGTTACATTATGTTTTGGCGTACTTAATTGCTGCTTTTTTTGTGGAATTCATACTTGTAGTTTGTTGCATAATATGTGTGTTCTGTTGTGTAATGCAGCACTGAAACCATGTGCTATTTTTTATGCTTTGGTTGAGTTTTATTAGGAGTGAAAGTGTGTTTTTGCTGACATGTCTAGATAATTGAAGATGACGTGGAAGCCAATGAACTGTGTACCAGAAGAGAATTAGCTAGATGGCTAGTTAAATTGAATTCATCCTTGGAAAGGTTAGTAGTTCCTGATACATCATGCATGCAACTTTGCAGTCAGAAATAATCTTAAATTTGTAGCTCTGCCTGCCTTCCATTTCATTGAAAATGGATTTCCCTGTCTTCCAGGAATCCTAAACACAAGATTGCTCCTATAGTATCACTTTCTGGGTCTGTAGTCATTGCATTTGATGATATTGGTATTGACGACCCGGACTTCAAATCCATACAAGGTAAAATGTTGCAACTCTACTTTAAACCATAATGTTTCACTTATGTGCAAAAATTTGAATGTTTTCTTTTCAATTTGAGAAAAAAAGTTTTAGCAGAAGCCGGTGTGATCCCCAGTAAATTATCTTGGAACAACAGTAGTGGATCTGACGGTCTTGAAAGCATGCACTTTTTTCCTGATAGGTATATTTGTACTCTATCCTTCCATGCTGCAGAATCAAATTTTGTTTTACTGAATTTAATATGTGCACTGCAGATTCATCTCACGACAAGATCTAATAGACTGGAGAGCTCAGTTGGAGTATGATTTCTTTTCTGGGGTAACTGACCAGGTATGCTGTTTTCAAAAGTTTGGTATTTGGATAGTTTTCAATGTTAATGATTAAAACTTCACCTTCTTGTGGTAGCACTAATACCTTCTCTTTTTTACAGTCCAGATATCAATTAAAAAAGCAGGTTATATGGATGTGAAGCGGGTCACTTCTCCAGCAGTTTATGTGGACATGTTGGCAGGGGATAGGAGTATACTGAGAACAGTGTTTGGTATCACCTCTCGGGCTTTTGCACTATGCATTGACATTTATTTTTGTTTTGTTGATAACATGGGGTTTCTTTACGTGTTTCTAACTGCAATGTCTTGTTTTCAAGGATGTAAAACTTCTATAGTTTTAGATATGTTAATCAGAAGTATTTCATTTGATTAAAAGTTGAATTCAAATTCAAATTTAGGTAAATGGGATAGGGGAACAAATTAAAACAGGTTACGATGGTTATTCTATGTTAAAATGTTGAAGACAAGCTGAGATGCATAATGAAGTTAGAAACAAAATGTTTGCACAGTAGGCCTTGAATAGTAAAGTTGTTATATATTTTGTTTAAGTCTCAGATTATCACCGTGTATCTAAGAATGCCATGATGAAGAATGATAATAGGAGGAATCTGCTGTGAACTTATGTTAACAGGACAGAGCAAGCGATTTCAGCCAAACAAGCCTTCCACAATAGCACAAGCGGCAGTGGCTCTGACAAGTGGTAGGATGAAGGAAGCAATATCGGCTGAACTGTTGAGAATAGAAGCCGAACATTCTTCCAGGCAGGCTGAGGCAGAAGAAATCAGATCTGAGTTGCTTAGTCGCGGAGACATACAGAGGTTTTGGGATGAGAAGCTTAATGATGAGAAAAACCGTGGTTTAGATGTAGAGAGGCTTTATCATATGGAAGTAAAGAATTTGGAAGAAGAGGAGATCAATCAAGATAAATTATATACCGAGTATTTGAAAGAAAAGTCAGCTATGGATTGTCAGAAGCAGTTGCTGCTTAGCTTGAAGAAAGAAGTTGATGAGATATCAGAAAAAGTTGCATCTGAGAGAGTCCTATATGTAGATGAAAGGCTTGTAGTACAGAATTTGCTTAAAGATTTAGAATTCAAGCTTGAAGAATTGCTTGACACCAAATCCACTCTAGAAGCTGAAAAAGAAGCTCTTCAGATTCTTAGGTAATTTCTGACTTAGACTTATTAGCGTCAAACACAGGTATCTATTTTTACTTATGGCTTTCCAAATGACAATTTCAAAATTTGGAGGCTTCTAAAACCAGGTATGGGAGTTAAAACCTTCGGCATATTAACTCATTTGTTTGATATCACTTGATTTAGTGTGAACACATGTATCCATTGTGATTTATGGCTTTCCAAATGTCAGCTTCAAAAATTAGAGGCTTCTAAAACCTAAAGAGGGGGAAGGTTTGGGAATAAGTTATTTGGTGTGAACACATTGCTCTGTGATAAACACGTTCCTTGTAGCTCAATGGTTAGAATGTTTTCTTTTGTGAAAGTCAATGTGGAACCCAGTAATTTGAAGCTAAATATTTGAAAATTTAGTTTACTATGTTTCTGTTTGAACCAGATATTTTGAGATTTATTGATGGTTCTCAGTCACGATTTGGGAGGACATTTAGGTCTAGACTGTTCACTTTTTTGGGGGTTTTGTGTATGACGTCTATACGTCCATGCCTTGATCATATCTTGGGAATTCCACTTAAGTGATCTGTGATTTTCTTTTTAAGTCGGTAACCATAGATGGCATTGTGCTGCATAGGTTAGCTACCCATGTGTCAATTCCATCAGATTCTTATGAGAGTCAAAATTTCAGTCAAACTGTTTTACATTAAGTGCTTTTCAATTATTTCTTTGGAAGTTTAATGTAGTTCTACCTGCGCATCTCACTTTGCTTTTGGTTCAATCATGTTCCTGGTTGTGGGTATTTCTCTTATTCTTAAGTAATTCTTGTCTTTGATTCCATTTATATGCGTAATCTAGCATAAAAGGTTCTGGAGTATTGCTAATGACGAAGATTTTGAAGGGAACTAGTTATCTTTCTGGAAACAAATTTTAGTAATATAGTAGTACTTGGTTGGTCCTGTGTGTTAGAAGTATCGCCTGCAGATTTGACGTACAAACTAGTAAAATTACTTTCACATGGTGAACCTGCTATGTTATTGTATTTGAATGAGGTGAGTCTAATGAATAATTCAAATGTTGCAGATCTTGGGTGGAGGACGAGGCAAGGAGAAGCCAAGCTCGGGCAGCTGTTCTCGAAGAGGTAGGGCGAAGATGGAAATGGGATGACCAAGCTTGATTGGGGACACGTCCTACAAAATGTAAATTAACTTATCTACATATACACTAGTAGCATAAATCCTTTAGGTGTGAGAGCGGAAAGGGTTAAGGGTGATGATGAACTTCATCCTTCGTTGTTATATACACATTCAAAAAGGAAATTGTTGATGAGAGTTGTTTTAATTCCCGTGGTCCTAAGAGATTTTCCATCCCTCTCGTGAGTCGGATTGGGAGGGAGGAGGGAACACAGCCCGTCTTGTCTTATCTACTCAGTTCTGTGTCGATCCAGATTACCTATTTTTATGTTTTGGAAGCTTTAAGTGGAATAACTGCATAATGCTGGACATCTATACAGGAGATGGCCATTTTTGTTCTCCAGTGAAGCCTATTCTATTTTAGTGTGCTTTCAATTTTTGTTTTTGTTCTAATACTGTGATAATAGATGAAACCTTGATCTGTTCTATGGTTACCGTAAATGAGAAAGATTTATATTACAACTTTTATACGTTTTAATATTGTTAGAAAACTTTTATACGTTTTAATATTGTTCGAAAACTTGTATCAGTCTGACTGTGCTTGGATTTACTCGATTTGTGTATCTTATGCTAAGATTGTGCTGGACGAAACATATTTAATCAAGATTCTAATTTTAAGTATATCTTAGTAATTCGTTCTAGACTTGTATGAGATACGCAGATAGTTAGTTTAAATCACTAATAAACCAAATCATTTCGAAATCTTGTCTAGTATGTATTGTTCTAGTTTGATTATTATTCAGTATTATATTAATAATAATCAATTAAACATGGATAATTATTTTTATAATTTTGATTGGTGGTAGAGTCTATAAGGTAACATGTTCGTTACAGTATGAATTATATTCAATTCATACAATTTCTCATTTTACGTTATTTAGTACATACTGTTTCCCATATTTTACATCATTTGTTTGGACGTTCCTCTGTAATGAACTCTAAATTTGTTGTAAAATATTTTCTTCTTAATAGCTCAGTACAAAATCTTTTCTGACCACCTTTTACTTTGAGTAAGAATATTTCATGTTTAACGTTGAAAATTATCTTAGCCACATTGGTTAATGGTTATGTTGAGAAGTCAGACATTTTCATTTTCATTAAGATATGAATCCAACTTCTATAGTTAAGATAAAAAAATTACTGGAAATACATGGGCTAACAATGTCGTTTTGTAAACACAACAAGCCTCCTCGAGTTTCCAAAAATAAAAAAATGAGAGATGGTTTGGCCCAGATAAGGAGGCTTGTTACGAGTTTCATAGAACAAATAGAGCAGTTAATTCGAAAAGGGTACCATGTATCGGAAGAGAGAACCGACATGTGAAGAAACTGAAAAGAATGAGGGATATTCGCACGAGAAGTAGACCAAAAAGAAGAGTACGAAAATCCCCAGCGGGAGACCTCAAGACCATTGCAGGAGGCTTTTCAAGACAATATGTGATGAAAATCAACCTAAGGGGTTACAATGAGTAATTGGATTAGTAAGTGAGTTCTTGTCTTTGGTTTGATTTGATGTGAGTGATATATATATATATTTATATATATATATATATATATATATATATATATATATATATATATATATATATATATATATATATATATATATATATATATATATATATATTATGTTGATGTGTGTTGGGAGAGTTGTTTGGATATTGAACATTTTTTGTGTGACGGTGAATATATTTTTCTTATTCTTGTGATAAAATTACATGTTTCTTTTTTATAAGAGAAATTTACAAATTGGACTATAAGAGCGATTATAAGATTGACTATAATATAAACATCAATATTACTGCTAAATAATAAATCTGCATAAACAAATATATAACTTCTTCAAATTTCCTAATAAATAACTTGACATTCTTCATCATATATAGAAAATGATATTCTCATTATATTTTCTAATTTTCATTAAACTTTGTGAAGTTCTTGGGAATTAAATTCTTGTCTCTCTCTTTGGTGCATATGCGGACCATGCATAAACACGACAAGTAGATAAATTACGTTTCTAAAGCGAAATTTCTAGTTTTGTAATCTATGCATCGTGCACGTAAGAATCTTCATACGAAAGGAATGAGGAACACAATGCAACGTTGTGGCCTATGTTTGAGAGGCCGCATGGTTTTGGATGGTATTTTGGCCACAAATGGGTGTAGAACCCACCAAATTAATGTACACGATTATGACATTTTTCTTCTCTTCCATGTGTGCTTTTTCTATTGCATATTCTGTACTGGATCTCTTTCCATAAATTACTTTTGTAAACATTTTCAGAGGATAGGAAAAATAAAACAAAAATTCTTTAGTTTAATTTATGTATAAATATAAAATAAAATTTTAAGAAATCATATGAATTAGTTTATATAGTTAATTTTATAAAAAAAATGTTTTACTTTTATTTTTTTTCCTCTTAAAAGTATAATTATGAAAAAATTTGTTCCAACAGACCTATAATCAAGTAGTTGTTGCTATCATTTATTGTTGTGGATTCCTTGTGCAATTCTAGAACTGATATATGATACAAGGGGTGAAATTTATTTAATATTTTTCACTATTTCAATCACTTGTATTGTTCTTATTCTCTCAACATTACATTTCCACCATAAAATCTTGAAATTGTTATCAAAACCTTCTTTTTAGAAGCACATGTGAACATTTAAACCCACTTTGCTTCAAAATTATGTTGGGTGAATTGACGAGGAGATCCCTATAGGTTACACAAACACCACCCAATTATATAACTTAATGGGTCTTTCATCATCTTTATATAGTGCTATATGTTTCAACATTATTCTCTCAACATTACATTTCCACCATAAAATCTTGAAATTGTTATCAAAACCTTCTTTTTAGAAGGACATGTGAACATTTAAACCCACTTTGCTTCAAAATTATGTTGGGTGAATCGACGAGGAGATCCCTATAGGTTACACAAACACCACCCAATTATATAACTTAATGGGTCTTTCATTTGTACCTTAACGGAACTCAAGGAGGAGGTTCCTTGTGGGTTACACAAATACCAATCACATCTGAGCCAACTATATAAGGGATTGACACCACTCTTTACCCAAAACCTTAAGACAATGAGTTAATGGGTCTTTCATCTTTATATACTGCTATACTTTTTCATTTATATCCAATGTGGGACTTGGACTCACACTTGGATTTCCAACAAATTCATCAAAAATGGATTCTATAACTAGTAGCTTATATCATTTAGTCTCTTGGATGATCATCATGATTATTTCTAGCATACCCTTGATCATTTGGACCATTTAGTCCAAGTTGATTAACTAGACAGTCATACGATACAGAGACCCCCAAACCCGATAATATTGTGATAGGCACATGGATTTGTTGTGTAGATGTTGATCGCTACAGGAGACGGTTGTAACCGCTGACTATGATTCTAGGGGATGTAACAGTTGAGGGAAAGTTACAACGGTTGGGAAGGGGCACGTGGTGTATCAATATTCATGCATCTTGAGAAATAAAGAGTTGTCGATGTAAATTGTTAGATCCTCTTTGATCCAAAGGTTGAAGGCAGTCCATTGGGGCGTCCAACTATAAATACCGGTGGAACTCAACGTCATTTTCACCATTGCTCCAAACCTTCTCTAAAGAATCGAGCGTTTATATCTCTTTCTCTCTTTCTAATTTAATAATGTTGATCGTTCTTGTGTCTTCGTTTGAGGAGTTTGAGGGAGGAGAGATTAAGGATATGCAAATGGTGCATAGTCATCATCAATGTCATCAATGAGCTCTTTCATTTTTGGATCAACCAAATAGGACATAACATCAAGAGACGAGACAATCAATATAAACATGAATAATGTTGCCGCGGGAGATGGTGATCTTGGTTAGAGTTATGGAAGATATCAAACACTTAAAACTTGTCATGTGTAAAAAGAACGAGCGAATCTTCAACGAAAAATATATATATATAAAGAATTAAATTTTCAGTATTTTATGAATAATTTTAAGAAAAAATACAAAATATTTGACAAATTTAATATCATTAATTAAATTAACTAAATTTCTTTGTATTAGGTGACAAAAGGAATTTTATATATAAATTATATTATTATCTTTTAATAAAATCATACTAGACATTACATTAGTATATACAATATGTAAGTTAAAAATATGAAAGTTTAATCAAACTTGTAAAAAAAAACTTTTGTAAAAGAACTAAACAATCCTAAACATAAAAACTTGGTATCTACATTGAAAAAAAAAAAAAATGAAATCCTATCTTAAACTATATTATTATTACTATTGGAAACTTTCCTCATCAATATTTTTACTTTTCTTTGTACTACTATAACATGAAAGAGCCAAATTTGGCTTTGAACCCAGAGAAAAGAAAACACGTGGCCATGCAAGGAAGACACGAATCCAAATTATGTGCCATGCAATGCAACAAAACTTATCCTTAGCACAGAACACCCTCTTAGACGACAACTTCTTAGAAATGCCAAAAAGGTTAACAAGTATTGTGGGTCTAACCTTTTTGCTATGTTCAGAATAACTTCCATATGCTTCACTCCACCAACTAAACTTCAACTAACCCTTTACTTAATCAACTGTACCATCTATGTTAACTTTCCCTTCTTAATTTTCTCAATAATAGCATCTATGTTAACCTTCCCATTTTAATTTTTTCAAAAATCTAAATATTGATTGGATCTATTTGTCCATAAAACTTTTACTCGTATTAATAAGACAAATTGCAAACCTTCCTTCATCAACCAATTTTCTTTGTGGGTCCTATCCTAGAATAAGAACCACTAAAGGTATCCTTTGAGAATTTTCTTTCGTAAAATCATTTTATTTATTTTTCCCAAGAAGACCAAGACAAAAACCAATATTTGTTCAATTAAAAAAATAACATGACAAATAAAAATAATACAAAATCATAATTTAAGTATTGTGTCAATAAAATTTACAATAAGCTTTATTTACCTGTTTATTTATATGTAGATGGTCATTAAATCACAATTCATACTTACTATAAGTATCACGAATTCTTCAGAAAAAAAAAATCTCTTAATTTTTTTAATTTTATTTTTCTGTTGAGCCTTCAAATATATTGGTGTTGATATAATAAAAAAATTTAATATATTTCAAAATATAAAATATCAGTATCTATTAATATATATATTTTGAAGACGTAAAAGAAAATCAATACCAAAAATTCGAAAAAAAAAAGAATCCAGATTGGTTTCGGGAGAAAAAAATTATGCCTCTTAGGAATTTTTTTTTTAAAAATTTTTTTTTGATAACTTTTATACAACATTTATATAACTTTCACGTGATGATTTATGATTGGTTAATTTTTTAAAATAAATTTAAATAAATCAATAGTGATACTTGTTTTATTGTTAAAGAAAAGTTGTTATAAAAACTTATGTCCCTTCTTTTATTCTTTCATAAAACATTTATTTTCCTATTTAACATGGATATTTAAATGTGGCTCGAACATATAGGTAGATATGGTTTTGGATATAAACGGTACCAACGCCTAACCACCTTAAATAAGAGAGAAGAGACAATGTATTATTAAAGGACCAGAATGAACAAAGACAGTGGGGAAACATGTCTTTGTTCCAATTTTATTACTGTCACTGGTCCTTGTCACTCTTGTTCCTCCCTTCTGGCTGGTTTTAACTGTTAATATTCTCTTGAGCGAAATTTGGTGACAAATTAATATATCAATCTCTTGGGAAAATGGCTGGCCTCTAGTTATTGGTGGTTGCTGTTGTTTCTGACAGAAAGTTCCATAAACCTGATAAGATGATAAAGTCAATTGTGTGGGAAATACTTTCCAATGAGTTTGCAGATAAAGTAAGTTTCCTGACATGGGGTTTGCTTAGCTGTTGTTTCTGTCTTTAACTCTTCCAACTTCTGGTCGGAGCAATCTGTTATGGCGGCGGTTTTAGGAAATGGGTGGAGGGTGGTTCTGGAAATTGCTGTCTGTGAAGAAATGCAAAATTAGAAAATTTACATCACCTAAAGCTTCATGATAGTCAGGTTAGGACTCATAGTTGCTGCTTCTCTTGCAGCTTTTACTGTTAAGCAGCTGAATGTGAGAAGCTCAAATCCAGGTACTTGTACTTGTAGATAATCTCTTTTTGACATTTTTCTTTTCCAAATTTTCATTTGTCAAGAAATGAAATTCTGCTAATTCAATTTCATCCTCATTTTGACTCAGGACATAAAGATGAGGGCACAGAAGAAGAGCGTGTCACAAGATTTAATGATGCACTCCAAGATAAAGAAGTGAGTTCGGCAAACTGAATTTGATAAAGTTTTGGTCTTGTTCAGAGCCATGAGTATTTGTTTGGCAAATTTGTGTTTTTCTGATTTTGATGTCATTTGTGTAAATGAAAGTTGTTTGGTGTGTTGCAGAGGGAGGAGGAAGAGGAGAAAGAGGAGGTTAAGTTAATTAGCAGCATAATAAATCGAGCAAATGACTTTGAAGATGATATTCTACCAGAATTTGAAGATCTTCTGTCTGGGGAGATCGAGTTTCCATTACCACCAGATAAGGATGAGAAAGACAGAGTTTATGAAATTGAGATGGCAAACAACGAAAGTGAACTTGAGAGATTGCGACAGCTAGTGAAGGAATTGGAGGAGAGGGAAGTGAAACTTGAAGGAGAATTGCTTGAGTACTATGGTCTGAAGGAGCAGGAATCAGACATCGTGGAGTTGCAGAGGCAACTGAAAATTAAGACTGTAGAAATAGACATGCTTAATATCACAATTAATTCCTTGCAGGCAGAGAGAAAGAAGCTCCAAGAAGAACTCACACAAGGAGCTTCAGCCAAGAGAGAACTTGAGGTGGCTAGAAACAAGATCAAGGAGCTACAGAGGCAGATACAGCTTGAGGCTAACCAAACAAAAGGCCAGTTGTTGTTGCTTAAACAACAAGTTTTGGGTCTGCAGGTTAGAGAAGAAGAGGCTGCCAGAAAAGATGCTGAACTTGGAAAGAAACTGAAAGCTGTGAATGACCTAGAGGTTGCAGTGGTGGAGCTTAAGAGAAGAAACAAAGAACTTCAACATGAAAAGCGAGAGTTGACAGTTAAACTCGATGCTGCTGAATCTAAAGTGGCTGAGCTCTCCAATATGACAGAGGTCAGAATCCCTGAGTGGACCTCTTTTCTTGATCATTGAGTTGAACAGATTCATGAAACCAAATTTTGATAATTTATTATAACCAAAACATGAGACTTTTGAAGCTTTGAATCACCCAGAAGTGTAAATTTTTTAGTCAATTTTTGGCATCATGTTACCAATAAATGAACATTTAGTTACCCTTGATTAAAACTGCTGGTTGAAAGCACATAAGAACTTCACTGATATCAAATAGAAACAGCCAAACTGAACATTAACCAATAAATTATTTATCTAATTCAAGTACTCACTTAAAGTTTATAGTTTAATTGTGATGTATTAGTGTTCAACAAGTGTGTATGTAAAAGCAACGAGTGTGATTCATATCAAGAAGCTTTGACTGCAGACTGAAATGGTTGCGAAGGCAAAAGAGGAGGTGAGTAACCTGAGGCATGCAAATGAAGACCTGCTAAAGCAAGTGGAAGGGCTGCAGATGAACAGGTTCAGTGAGGTTGAAGAGCTTGTGTACCTTCGTTGGGTTAATGCATGTTTGAGATATGAGCTAAGAAATTACCAGACACCGCAAGGGAAAGTATCAGCCCGTGATCTCAGCAAGAGTCTTAGCCCGAAATCACAAGAGAAAGCTAAGCAACTGATGTTAGAATATGCTGGATCAGAACGTGGACAAGGGGACACAGATCTCGAAAGCAATTTCTCCCATCCTTCTTCACCAGGAAGTGAAGATTTTGACAATGCTTCCATTGATAGCTCTACTAGCAAGTACAGTACTCTTAGCAAGAAAACTAATCTAATCCAAAAGTTTAAGAAATGGGGTAAAAGCAAAGATGATTCCAGTGCTCTTTCATCACCTTCAAGATCCTTTTCAGGAGGTTCTCCAAGGAGAATGAGTACGACTGTGAAACCAAGGGGTCCACTAGAATCCTTAATGATAAGGAATGCTGGAGATAGTGTATCTATCACCAGCTTTGGGCTCAGGGATCAGGAACCTATTGATTCTCCTGAAACTCCAACTGACATGAGAAAAGTTCCATCCAGTGATTCCTTGAATTCAGTTTCTGCTTCATTCCAATTGATGTCTAAGTCAGTGGATGGATCCATGGATGAGAAGTACCCTGCGTATAAAGATCGCCACAAGTTGGCCTTGGCAAGGGAAAAACATATAAAAGAAAAAGCAGAGAAAGCAAGAGTGCAGAAGTTTGGTGACAATTCAGGTTTGAATATGACCAAGGCTGAAAGAGGAAATACTATATCTTTGCCACCAAAGCTTACCCAAATTAAGGAGAAACCAGTTGTTTCTGGCACTCCAAATGATCAATCCGAAGAAGGGAAGAATGTTGATGATCAAACCATCAGCAAGATGAAGCTTGCTCACATTGAGAAAAGGCCTACTAGGGTGCCTAGGCCTCCTCCTAAGCCATCTGGTGCTGCTGCTGCTACCACAAATGGAAATCCTGCCAATGGAGTGCCATCTGCTCCACCAATTCCTCCTCCTCCTCCAGGGGCTCCACGGCCACCACCACCGCCAGGTGGACCACCTCCACCTCCTCCTCCCCCAGGAAGCCTATCAAGAGGGGGAATGGATGGTGACAAAGTCCACAGAGCTCCAGAGCTAGTTGAATTTTATCAGTCATTGATGAAGAGGGAGGCAAAGAAAGATACTTCAACACTTTTAGTTTCTACAACAAGTAATGCATCTGATGCTAGGAGCAACATGATTGGGGAAATTGAGAATAGATCATCATTCCTCCTAGCTGTATGTTGAATCTTCCATCCATTTTGCTATTTTTTTTTTCTCATTTTTCAGCCAAAGGCATAACTTTCTCGTTTGTGAAACAATCAGGTGAAAGCTGACGTAGAAACACAAGGTGATTTTGTCATGTCCTTGGCAGCTGAAGTTCGAGCAGCCTCCTTCTCAGATATTAATGACTTGGTGGCCTTTGTGAACTGGCTAGATGAGGAACTGTCCTTCCTGGTATTTGCATATTCCTAAGTGTAACTTTATGAGAAACCTCTTCATTTTGTTTTCCTTAGAAAAATTATCATCTCATTTTATTCGTTATGCAAGGTTGATGAACGAGCCGTCCTCAAGCACTTTGACTGGCCTGAAGGGAAAGCAGATGCACTAAGGGAGGCAGCTTTTGAATATCAGGATTTGATCAAGTTGGAGAATCGAGTCTCCACATTCATTGATGATCCCAATCTACCATGTGAAGCTGCCCTGAAGAAAATGTATTCATTGCTTGAAAAGTATGCATCCTTTGCTTCTATGTATTATTTCTCTTGATTACCATTGGTGGATATCTAGTTCACAGATTAATAACACAATCCATACACCTAGGCTTTTTAAATAACTTTCATATATATGCTTTAAGGCTGTAGATTCATAATTTCAAGACGCAAAAATGTTGAACATGACCTTATTATGTCAGGTTTCTTGTAGTTCTCTACAGCTACACCATTACTTCTTTTCATCTACTCATTTCTTTATATCTGCTATGTTTTTCTTTCCAGAGTGGAGCAAAGCGTATACGCACTCTTGCGGACGAGAGATATGGCTATTTCACGGTACAAAGAATTTGGAATCCCAGTAAACTGGCTATTGGATTCGGGAGTTGTAGGCAAGGTATGCTTCTAAAACAAATAAAACTGTGTTTTGGTTCATCCAAGTGTTGCTTTCTTTCTTTAACTGTTCTGAATACAATATTAAATATCATGGCAGTATTACCAGTATGCTATCGCTATTGAGTAAAAAGAAAATGGAAAAAAAACTTGTGACAAATAGTTAATACTTAAAGGTTTCATCAATGTAATATTGAAACATGGTGGATGATAGAGTCGTACGAAGAGCATTAGAATTTACACTCACTAGTGTATGCCTCGGATCATTGTAACGTTGCAAGGATGATGCAACTAACATGGTCTTTGTTTAACACTTCCAATGCAGATCAAGCTTTCTTCTGTACAACTTGCACGGAAGTATATGAAACGTGTTGCATCTGAACTTGATGCATTATCTGGTCCAGAAAAAGAACCGGCTAGAGAGTTTTTGATTCTTCAAGGCGTGCGTTTCGCTTTCCGTGTCCATCAGGTAAATTAAACACGTACTATTCCATTGCATTTTTTGGTAAGCTTGTGTTACATCTTTAAAGTCATTAAAAATGCCATTAAAATGTTCTGCTGGAAAAAAAATGTCACTAAAAAGTTGCTAGCATAAAAGCAACTCCAGTAACACGTTTAATAAATGAATTTGCATACGTTTGAAACAGATATTTTAATATGGATGCTTGTGAAATGCGTAAAAGGTGAAAATTTCATAAATAGCCAGAATAACACTAATGATCGCGTGGAACTCTTTTCAGTTTGCAGGAGGCTTCGATGCAGAGAGTATGAAGGCTTTTGAAGACCTGAGGAGCCGCATTCAAAACTCTCAGGCCAGCGAAGATAACAAACCAGACATGTAGAATATCCATAAGAAGTTTTTCTCTTTTTTTTTTCCTTTGTAGCTGTATCTCTCATATACGTTGCCTTTTCAGCTGTATATTTCATTTTACTTCAATTTGCATAGCTTATATATATTGGATGTTACACAAAGATGATACGAGAATCATATTGTAATTGACAAATTGAACCCCAACATGATCCCTACCTCTGCCTACTTTCAGGTTTTACCGTACAATATGAAGTTCAACTGAACAATATTCAATACTGTCATCAAATGCTTAGGTCTGGCAGCCACACAATGAGCTCCACGAGATTATTCTGAGTGGACAGTTCGAGGCCTATAATTACAAGTAAATTGCAAAGCGGGAAAAAAGACCCTTCATACACCAGCATAAACAAGAATATAAGCATTCTCCAAACATATATGGTGTTGATGTATAACAAGCAATAATATCGTATTCCTGTTCCATTGAATGATCACTGAATAAAAGCAAGTCATGCAAAAAATGTCTAAGAATTGTCTATGCTGTAATGGGGCTACCTCCCCATTTCACATATTGTTTACATAAAAGCCTTCTCCAAACACTGATAATTATCAGCATGCATAAAGGAGGAAAAATAAAAAAGAATAATAAAGTCACAGCAAAGTAATAACAACACTTCTCTCCTCAAATTTGGCTCCGCCAACCTTTCCTTGAATTTCTGGAGGCAAAGGAATGACACGTCTTTGGTCTCCTGCTTCTACCAACAGCTCAGATCCTCCCCTATACTGCATTTGGCATTTTTAAGGGAGACAGACAGACAGAAAAAGCAATCAGCTTCTCAATTAAGTTATGCACAAACTTGTACCATAGTAAAGAGCAGAATTTGTGATAGAAAGGGAAGCGGAATATAACACTGTATGAGATTTGTCAAACATCAACATTCAATACAACCGTATGATTCAAGCTATCCATTTCAATCAAAACATTAAAGTTAAAAAAACGTCAATTGATATTTAATGAAATGTGCACAACTCAAGATGTAATTCCATCATCTATTATACAAAATTCATAATTTATCTACCAGGGAGTTGACCAAAACCTTTCTGAATGTAGAAGGTTAAAGGTTTAAACAAATAGTAGATGCATAACCAAGACAATTAAAAGCCTATTTACAGTAATAATCAATTTCCCAAATTGACACACATTATAATTTAAAATTTGTGACTAAAGATGAAAATTCAATTGATGGTATTGAAACATCAGCTATGGTAGCACCATAAGGAAGAGAAGGAGACAGAAGCAATCGAGGAGGAGATGGTGGTCGTAGTATGCATCCTCAATGCACATATTGTAAGAAAATAGGCCATACTTGAGAGAAATGTTATGTCTTACATGGATATCTAGACAAAACTGCTCATGTTTCTAAATTTGATGATCTAGAATTCAGAATTTCAAATGAAGAGTACCAAGAATTTTTGAGGTATAAGTCTGGAAAATCTTCTAATCCTCGTCAATCCTCCTCCATGTCCAATGTGTCAATTTCCTACATATCTCAATCCGTGGAAGGTCATAGTTCATGGATCCTTGACTAGGTAACATTCCTTCATTTTCTTCCATGTCATCTCCGAAAATCCCTCATTTCATTACTGTTGCCAATGGATCCAAAGTGGCATCTAAGGGAATTGGCAGAGTTTCATTATCTCCTTCACTAAATTTAAATTTTGTTTTGTATATTCCTCATTGTCCTTACAGTTTAATCTCCTTGAGTCAATCGACTCGTTCCTTAAATTGTTCTGTAACCTTTACTGATGTTCCCTTTGTTATACAGGAACATGGTATGAGTCTGATTGGAGAAGGACATGAGTCTTGAGAACTTTATTTCTTAAAACCTAGCTCTTCAGTTTTCTGTTTTACAACTTCATCCCCAAAATTTTTGCATGATCATTTGGACCATCCAAGTTTGTCCAAGTTGAAGATGATGGTTCCGAGTCTCAAGAACATTCAAGTCTTAGATCGTGAGTCTTGTCAGTTAAGAAAACATGTTAGAACTTATCCTTTCTCAACTATTCACACTGATATTTGGGGACCAAGTCGTGTTACTTCTTTTGGTTTAATTATTTTGTAACCTTCATTGATGAATTCTCTTAATGTACTTGAGTTTATTTAATGAAAGAGAGATATAAACTTTTGTCCATATTTATGTCATTTTTTAATGAAATTTAGAACCAATTTGGGAAGACAATTAAAATCCTTCACAGTGATAATGCTAAGGAATATTTTTCTACAATGTTTTCTTCATTCTTATATTCCCAAGGAATTTTACATCAATCAATTAATGCAAAATCCACATGTTGACCATTGGAATGCAGTGATTTGCATTCTCAAATACGTAAAAGGAAATCCAGGACAAGGATTGTTGTATGAGAACAAGGGAAGCACTCAGATCGAAGGATATTGTGGTGCAGATTGGACCGGTTGTCCAATTGATCGAAGATCTACTACATGATTATTGTGTTTTACTTGGAGGGAACCTTGTATCTTGAAAAAGTTAGAAACAATGTGTTGTTGCTCGATTTAGTGTTGAAGTTGAATATCGATCTATGACTTTAACTACATGCGAACTTTTGTGGATCAGACAACTTCTTCAAGAATTCAAATTTTGTGAAAATGAGCAGTTGAAACTGCCCTATGACAACCAAGCAGCCCTTCATATTGCCTCCAATCCAATGTTTCATGAGAGAACAAAACACAGAAATTGACTGTCATTTTATTAGAAAGAAGATGTTGTCCAAGGAACTTGTTACTGAGTTTGTCAACTCTAGTGAACAACTCGGAGATATTCTGACCAAATCTCTAAGGGGGCCTAGAATTCAATTTATATGTTCCAAGCTTGGTGCATATGATCTATATGCTTAGGGGAGAGTGTTGAAATGTAATGTATTTTTCTGATAGGCTTTTTAGGAGCCTTCTGTTTCTCCTTTGTATGTTGAACTACTATCCCTTATAAATAGGGTAGTATGATGTATTAGGGTTAAGAGAATAGTAATAATAAAATTTTAGTTTCTCTCCCAACTCTTTAAGTAACTCCTCCTAACTGCTTGAAACTGAAATAATTCTTTAAAAAGTGAAATAAATAAAAAACAGAAAACAGACGTGGAGTCTTAAAGCAAACTCCTAACACAATTTTGCTCTCTTAAATTCTTTCAAAAGGAGTGTCATCAATATCATGGTTTAAGAAAATCATGAAAAGAGAAGGACATTACATACTTGGTACAGCTTGATATCTGATTTGTCAAAACCTGGCATGAAGAGAGTAACCGATCTTCTTTTTACATCAAATCTAACTGGAGATGGCATAACAACTTGACTTGTTAGTGAATTAAGAAGATGCCGAGCATCTTCATTGTCTGTATCCACTAGAACTCTGCTCCAACCTATAGGATTATTCATCAACAATCTTGAAATGAAAGCAGAAGGCAAAGGAGAAAATTCTTTCTTTGTTCTTTCCAATATTTCTAAATTTTCTTGCTGAGATGTGATTCCGAAAGCACCAGAAACCTGAGCACCAGCCTGAATAGTACATCCCCAATATCGCAATGCAGAATTGATTGATGTTGGACAGTTTGGATCCATCACAAGTAAGCAACCAAATTTATGTGGGTTTAAGAATGCAGAAGATCCTCTCTGGGCAACACAAAATAAACAAAGAAAATTACAGTTTTGAGCGAAAGGTATGATTATGTTAAAATGATGTTTACTCTTACCTCCAGTATTTGATCCAAAGTGTCCCAAATTTCTGAACTCATTTTCCCATTAAAATAAGATCTGCTGCTACTTATTATCATGGCCTCATCCACAAGTCTCAGTAGTGAAGGAGCAGCTAATCTCCCAAGTTCAGTTTTCTCAGCCAAGGTGCGGAGATATTTCAAGTACAATCTGAAAATCACAATATCAAACCAAAGATAATGATAAGAGTGTGCATGTGAGTTCAAGAATGTGGCAATTCCAATAACCTTGCTTTACTGCTTCCACCTATGATTCGCAGGGTTTCCTCACTGTTGATACCATCATATATTATTAAATCAAATTTATCCTTTTGACTCTTTGATGCAGCAATCCCCAAAAACCCCACAAGTCTCTCAAGAGCAAGTACCAAAAGGATGGAGTCCATCCCAGGCAGGATGCCAAGCTCTTCTCCAACAATCTGATTATAGGACAGAGAAAAGTGGATATAACCCTTCTGTAAAAGTTGGATGAAGGAATGCATCCATTGCAAATATGGATAAAATATGATATTGAAAACATATTACGTACCCACCCCTCCAAGTGTGCCCTGAGTCATATTAAGTTGGGCATCTGCTTGCTTCAGAAGTTTTAAAGGTTCAAGAAGCATCTGCAGTTACAGATATACATATTCTTTAGATACAAAGTAAAAGTATATACTGTGATTTATTGATCAGAAGGCAAAGGAAAAAGCAATACACACTTTGGTTGTTTCCAACCTAACGGCAGAAAGGTTCTTGCTGCAGGCGATATGGGAAGTTCCAATCTTACAGTTGAGAAGGTAGTCAGCAGTGGTGTCTTGGCCATGTATGACCAAACATGTATTCAACCCAGCCAAAGCATAATGCTGAAACAAAGGTACATGAAATAAAAAATTAAAATGTAGATTAATTACTTTTCCAAGGACGAACTTGGATAACTACGACTTATATCAGTATACATTTTGGAAAAGAAAGTAGGAGTCTACTTAGTTTGAGATATATTTTTATATTTTGTTCCCAGTTTGAAATATCGAAAACATAATGTCTGTTTTTTCAACTGTTTTCTATACAAATCTCTTAAAATAGGAAACAAAGAGAAAACAAAATAACATTTTCAAATTATGTGTAAACAAGAAATGGAGACAACATTTTCTCAGACATTAGGTTATGTGGCTTCTCCAAGAAATAGGAAAATGTGAAGAGAAGGTGGAAAAGTAACACAAGGTTCCTGATAGAGTCCACAATAAACTTCACTAATGACCGTATTCCTAGATTGGAACGTCGCATAGAAGTGCTATTTTTGAAACCACAAGAGCAATTTAGAAAGGTCTTCCATTGCAAAAAGTCATACTGTAGACTAACATTTTACAGTATTAGAAGCTAAAAATTAAAATCCCAGCTTTATTAAAAGGCACAGACAGCACAGGAAGAACTTCTACAAGTACCCATTTAACAGGAATTGAAACACATTTTAACACACTTTTAATGTCAATTGGAATTCATATGTATGCTAAAATATAATTTTGATCCTTTCTCTTTTTACTCCAATTTGTTTTAGTCCTTTATCTTTCAGCCAGTATTTGATTGGCACGAAATTAGAGGGGAAAATAATGAAAATTATTTAGGGAATTCTGTAGAGTGGAAATATGTTTTCAAAATTGTCGGACCCACCAGTACTTTTTAACTCTATTTCTCATTTATACATTCATCTTGGATCTCTCTACTTATTCCTTTGTTATATTCCTCAACCAAACAACTTTAATTTTCATTTTAGTTATCACTCATGTGCATTCATCCTTGTTTTATTTTCATCCTCTCTATTTCTCTCTCCTCCACCAACCAGACCATTAAATTGGATCAATGATACCATCCAAAAACAGTGAACATTTTCAATTTTGGCACACTATTTTGAACCCTTTTAAATTATCAAAGACGTGAAACTTGCCTTATTGGAACATCTACACGAACTTAACTAAAGTTAAAAACAAAAAGGAATCATAAATAGTGTGAAAAGTAAGTCTTACAGGCAATAGGGATAACTTTTTTGCGTAAATTTTTATCACATGAGAGACTATGCCATAAATTTAAGTATGAAGTTTATTGACCCTATGCCGTTATGTTAGCCAAAGAACCGCACTTATTTTTAAAAGCTTAGAGAAAAACTTATTGCGCGAAAAAGAGCTTATATAAATCATAAGTTGTTCTCTTAACTTCAAATAAGCTCAGTAGACACGCTTCCATGTTCCAACACACCTTAATTCATCTTTTTGTTCATTTTTCTTCTCAATGTTCAGGCTCACAAACTCGCATAAACGAATGTGCAAAAACACATTCCCGTGTCACAATCAAAAGAATTGCAATGTACAATCTGAAGATGCGAACCGTTTTGATAAAGTAGAAAAATATAATTCTTCCTCTCTAGCTTGTTAACAAACACTCTGCTCATGCACATGTCAAAAATATTTATGTTTTGGTTTAATAGCATTTTAATCCTATTTTTTTTTCAATTACATCTCACTTTTTAAGAAAAAAAATCAGTAAATGTAATTCTGTGACAGTAACAAGTTACATGAATAACTTAAGTGAAATGAATTTTATAAAAATATTATATTAATTTATTAAAAAAACAATTTTAAACATTTTAAGATCAAATTGAAAAAAAAAGCATGCTAATGGAGTAGGAAAAAAAAACTATCAATCCTTTTTTTTTTCTTTTCTCTAAGCACATTGAGATGATAGGAAACAAAAATGTTCAGGAAAAAGAAGGAAACGTTAGACGAAATTTAATTTGTAAACGTAATTGAAGATGAACAATGTACCTGGGCGGCGAGAATAGCGGCGGTGGTTTTGCCTGAGCCACCTTTGCCGAGAAAAGTGAGCAATTTGGTGGCTGAGGAAGAGGCACCGCCCTCGGAAGCCGCAACGACGAGACGAGATTTTGAGGAACGAGAAATTGAGGTTCCGATAAGAGGTGGAAACGAGAAGGATGAAACAGCGCCCATGGATTAGGATTTTCTCAGTTCTCTCACGCTAACCAACATGTACTCAAGCAAGACACATGTATTCTTCACACACAACACTGGTTACTTCTTACACATGTCATAATGTTTTCCGTCCTTATTTGGGCCCTTTCTTTGGGCCTCCTGGCCTGCATGAACAAATTAACAAAGGCTTTTCTTCCTGCAGGCCCCTTATTACTAACCACGCCTCTATTAGTAGAAAAAAGTAGAATACCTTCACTTCATATACCACCCCACCAAGCCGCTGCTACACCTTTGTTCTTAGCAAAGAGAGAGAAAAAAGAAAGTTGGTTTCTAAACACGTTTTATTTTAAAATGTATTTCATTCATTTTTAAATACTCATTCTAAAAATTCTATTATAAAAGTTTTTATTGAAAAATGATATTTCTAAAATAAGCAATTCATAAAATATTTTGAGAAAGAATAAAATAGTCATTTTAAAAGTCGTGGAGATGTGGTTAAAGATTGTGGAAGTGAAGGGAGAAAAATACATAAAAAGATTAACGAGGTTGTGAGAGTTTTAATTTTAATTTGAGTATACATAATAAAAATATATAATATAAGTATATAATTAGAAAAATTAATAATTGATAATTTAACATGTATTCTAATCGTATAGAAATATATTAGAAATAAATATTAAAATAGAACCAAAAATAAAATGTAAATATTTATTTATAAACATATAATATTAGTAAAATCATAAATAAAAGGATGTGATTCAAATAGTAGTCATAATTATAATAAAATGTGACAAAATAATTGTTTAGTTTTATCTTGGTTGTATTAAGAATTTACTCTTTAGATTTTTTTTTGGTGTGTATAGTATACATATTGCTTTTATAATTATTGAGACGGATAATTGTATTAATAATATGTATGTTTCATAATTATCTCTTATGTATTATCAAATTTTAATGTTTTATTTAGTAGTTATATACTATAAGATGCTCTACAATATTATGAGTAAAATTAAGGAATCACGTTATACTTCCGATATATTGCATGATATTGAAAATAATAATAATTGTATGATTTATTATTATATTTAATTTAATAGTGTATTTTTTAAAAAATTTATCAAAATTGCTTATGATTAAAAATTATAAAACAAAAACTATAAAAAAAATTAGAGTCTAAAATTGTATATAATTAAAAATTAAAAATTAAGAAATTAAAATTGTTGAAAAAATAGGAAAAATTATAATTAGTCCTAAACAATAAACAATAATACTATTTTTTCTTTCCAAAAAGTACATTTGATTTTAATGAAAGGAAAGAATATAATGGATCAAACGAGACTTTTGGACTAGTTTTTGTGGCAGGAAAAAAATTGTTAATCGGGTCAGGTAATCACGTCACCGACCCGATAGATTGGACCCATACTATTTATTAACAACTACACCTTAGAACGACAAATTTTATTCCGATCGAAATTTTCTGATCAGTGAAGAATCTTAGATTCCGCGGGAAAAGCTTCATAATCTCTGAAGAAGATAAGCAGCAATGGTTCGAATTTTGTTATTCTTAATTTTTTTTTACGTTTTATGGTTATACGATCACAATTAGGGTTTGTTCTCTTACGTGCTTCTTAATTTCTGGATTCAATTATGTATCTTCTGTTTGGATTAAACTGCTTTATTTGTGTTATTGTTTGTTGTGTTGAGAACCTTTAATTGCAGCAATTCAATCTGTACATTGAAAATCGTTCTTTTTCATGGTCGAATTTTGTAAAAGGGGATTGATAACTGTAGGCTGATAGAACATGTTTTTGGCTAATATATACGTGTATTAATGTTTGATATAACTGCTTTTCTTGAGAAAACTATGGATTCTGCTTTCGTAATACAATTGATTGGTTTGTAGCTTAATGGTTGTCTGTTTTAATTTTGTTTTTCGGCTTAAGAGGGATTCTTGGTGCTTCTTATGTATTGGCCAATTTGGTGTTTGTTAATTTCCTGGTATACTAAATTTGCTCTGATTGTATTGTTACAGTCTTCGCTTGCGGCTGCTAGAGCAGACAACTTTTACTATCCTCCAGAATGGGAACCGAGTCAGGTATGTTCAAATAACAGGTTTAATTAAGCTCTCCTGTAACTCAACAGTTGTCTAGTATCAAGAGACTAATAAACTTTCTACCTTTTCAGGGTTCGCTGAACAAGTTTCATGGTCAGCATGCCTTGCGGGAGAGGGCGAGAAAACTAGATCAGGGTATCCTGATTATAAGGTAATCAGAAGTAGCTGAAGAAACCATTTAGTCATATTAACTGTTTGCCATTGGTGAATAAGGGATCCCAATTATGTGTCCCACTACATTCTTGAAGTTCTATAGTCTGGAAAATGAAATGATAGTTGAATTTGAGTGACGAGCCTTTGTTGTATTTGATGTATATTCTTTTATTCAGCACATGGACAAAGTGTAAAAATAACAGAATTGAAAGTATTGATGCTATGAATTATGAGCATATTCTAATGAAGCCTTTTGATTGAACTGAATCAGTATAAAATATTACAAGCTTGAACATGTTCATGCAGATTTAATTTTCTTGTTTATGTAAGTGCTTGCTTTCAAAATAGTTTTCGACACAAAAATCAAAGGTTATAAAACTGTGAGATCCCTCCTATATCAGAAAGGGGACCAAGGATGGCTGCTGTGATTGCAACGAAGCTTGTGATATGAACTTCGCTATGATGGGATCCCAAAATCCCATAATGAGGAGTATGGTGGGATGCTTGGCGGAGTATTTAAATAGTTGCTTCTCTCCCCTTATTATCTAGCTTTTAAGGGTGGATTCTCCAAGTGTTCGGGTACTTATCAGTTTGTATGATAGATCCAAGATACCTAAATGGTCTGGTGTTTATGGAAGCTAGGAAATATTGTTGTTGCATTTCTCATTCATTTAACTCTTTTTAAATTGGTTTGCTAAAGATACCATGTTGATATTTTTTTTCTTTAATATTTAATTTGACATCATCTGGCTAAACTACTTTCAGATTTGAGATGCCTTATAATATATGGTGTGGAGGATGCAATTCAATGATTGCAAAGGGTGTTCGGTTCAATGCAGAGAAAAAGCAAGTTGGGAATTATTACTCCACAAAGGTATGTTAAGGTTTACTTCAAATGCATTTGAATTTAAATCATTTTTTCAGTGGATGTGATTAATTGTATCATTTTGGTATTTAAAGGGTGGACCTGATATATCTTACGAATAGTTATATTTTGTTTAGTTTGCCACTATTATGTGGGTGTTCATTGCCTTATACCTTTTTGTTTGCTTATGCACTATTTATCCCTCATCTAGTAATGTTCCACCTAAGTTTTCTTGTTAACTATCTAATAAATGTTTATTGGTCCTTCAGATATGGAGCTTCTCTATGAAGTCTGCTTGCTGCAAACATGAGATCGTCATTCAGACTGATCCTAAGAATTGTGAATATGTCATTATTAGTGGGGCCCAGAAAAAAACTGAAGATTATGATATTGAAGATGCTGAAACTTTTGAATTGCCTGCCGATGAAGGTGTGTTACAGTATTAGTGAAAAATTAGCAGTATATGTTTTCTTAAACTGAAGATTTTGATATTGAGGATGCCAAAACTTTTGAATTGACTCCCTGTAAAGCTGTGTATTACAGTATTAGTGAAAACATTTTAGCAGGTATGTGTTTTCTTCCGCTAGCATGAATGTGTTAGTGCATGTAGTCATCAACTTTGTTTCGGAAGCAGGGAGAGCATACTGTCAGACCCAGTGGCCAATGGCCATCTTAATGGATGGAATTTTTTCTCTTCTAAATCTAGTGCTATACCCTTATTTTCCTTTTGCCTTTGACCATGTTTAGCGAACTGAAATGTTGTCGATAAAGTTAGCTAACTATCTTCATATTTAATTTTCCTTTCAGAAAGGGGTAAGCTTGCAGATCCATTTTACCGCCTTGAACACCAGGAAGAAGACTTGAAGAAAAAGAAGGAATCTGAACCAGTGCTTGTACGTCTCCAGAGGCAGTCTGATAACAGGCATTCAGATGACTATGCTCTCAATAAGACTCTACGGGCCCGGCTTAGAGTATGTACTCTTTGGCTCATGATATTTGTTGTAGTTTAGTTTTCTATTCCTTTTCCATTTTAACCAGAACCAGTATATTGTTTCTTTTGTAAATAATATTTCAATTCTGCTCTAAAGAAAAGAAATATAGGTTGACACTTTTCAATTTTCTCAGAGTCAGAAGAAAAGAGTTGCTGAAGAAGAGAATGCATCCAAGAAAATAGGCCTTGGCATAAGACTACTACCAGCTACTGAAGAAGATTCTGCCACAGCAAAAAGAGTGAAGTTTCCAACAAAGTTTGAAAAGAATAGGAAGGACAAGAGGGCAGTGATCAATGCCGAATCCATTTTCTCTGGAGTGTCTAGCTATTCTATGTCTGATAAGAGAAAACAAGAGCTAGAATCAAAAAGAAGAAAAATTTGTGCAACTTCAGCCTCCAGTCTTCTAGCTGGTGGCTTTAAGCCATCATCATGGTCACATGCTGCTATGATATCAGGCAAGAAAAAGGGAGCTTCAATGACAGTAAGGCGCTAGAAAGCTAAAACACGTATGTGACATTGGACTTGGCAATGGTCATTTGTACATAGCAGTTACATGTGTTAATTTTGAACTATGTTTTCCGTTGTAAACCATTTATGAATATGTTAACGGAAACATATTTTTCATCATTCTCTCCCCTCTACAGACTAAGAAGGAATAGTTTGATATTTTATGTAATTTTGTTCGATTGAAAAAAAAAATTATAAGTTACATTTATTTTTTACCTGTAATTAAAGGAATTGTATCAAGCCAAACGTTGGAGTATTAATACTTCTACTATTCATAATCAATTACACGACTTTTAACAATAAACTATGATAATGACTTATTGTGAATAAATAATATTATTAGAATAAAATATAATGTAGCTCTCTCCGTTTCACAAAGTTAAGGGTGTGTACTCATCGCTGAAATCTAATTAAGATAAATTCAATGATTGTTGATACATACCTTCAATCAATCGTACAACAAATAAGGTAATAATAAACTTAAGACAACTAATACAATATGCAATAAATAAAATACTATTATAATAACTGGAACATAACTTTAAAATTAATTTATCAAACATTCAAATAATGGTGAAGCATACTTTATTTAGTTTCCATCAACTTATGTTCTGAGTAGTGATAAAACTTGTAATTTATTTTAAATATATGGTGATGATAAATATCTAAAGAATGTTAAATCATATACAATTTAAATAAGTATATATATATATATATATATATATATATATATATATATATATATATATATATATATATATATATGTATGTATATTCTCAATTTAGCAAGTGTGGATTCAATTAAAATTCAGTGTTTCTATTTTTGTGTTGTTCATAGTTTAATATAACACAAGAGCATTGAATAAAATCAACGTCATTAATTAACGTTAGAAAACATTGTTAAAAAATAATGAAAAAGACAAAAGATTTTAATCTATATCTACTAGTGGGTTCTGATCTAATAAGAGTATGCACAAACCTAAACAAATGCAAAGATGGCACCATACAAATCCATGTTAAATTCGCATAAGCTTATTCAAATAAGATTTGAGACAACTTTCAAGACCCCAAGACAAAAAAGGTTTAAGCACTAGAATCTTAACAACCTTGGCCACGTGAAACTTTGCACCAGTGACAAACTATACAAACTTCATCGTTTTCAAGGAAATAATATATATAGACATCAAAACCTTGAATAAGAAAATATTTATAATTTTTTCTGGTGCTTGTGCCACCGGCTTGTATATTCTCATATCGATAGCTGTAACAATCGCAAGCAAACATTGCAACTAGCATATTTTCATTGTTGTTATTTCAATGAGACTATTATTATTATTTTTATTATTACAACTGCTTCTTTTTCAGTGCCAAAGTTAATTAATTATGTATAAAAGTGTATGTTTTACGTATTAATAAATAGTAACCTCAAAAATCAAAGGCCATTAAGGGTATGGCAATGACTATGACAACTGGTGATAAAAATGTGATCCGTAATTAGATGGAGTGGTGTTGTTGGACGTGTTCGTTTCTCCCCGTAACGCAGTTTTGAATGAGGACAACATTACATGTCTGAGATAACAGTGTTAATCTCATGTGAGACAGTGTCATTAAAAAATAGCCAAAATAAAGCAAAAGACAACATTGTCACAGTCAATGAACACATGCAGCGTCTGTGCCAAAAGGAAAGCGATGATGACAGAAAACCAACATCGTAAAAAGAATAAAAGGAAAAACAGCTGGAAATACGACGTGGCTCATACCTATTGGATGCAAAGTTGGCACAAAGACAATCATCATGCTTCCATGAATGGAATGCCTACAGACCACACAAAATTTACTTTGTATTCGCTCCACGATCACTTCAACTTTATTAATTTAGCTACAAATACTTAATATTATATATAATTTTTTTCTTCTCTTTTTACATACATACTTTTTAAAATTCTCCAAAATTGAAAAAAGCACTATAAAAAATATGAAGTTTTTTTTACGTAGATATAGATATGACATATCATAGTTTTGTAATTATGTAGACCGTGAGACTCTTAATAATTATGTTTTTTTTGTCATTTTAACAAGGGTTAAATATGTTTTTCGTTCCTTAAATATCACACAATTTTGGGTTTAGTTCCTACTCGAAACTTTGATGGTTTTTAGTCTTCGTAGTTTTAAAACTCTTATTATTAGTCCTTAAAATTGAACGCCGTTAACCTTTTGTAGATGTGGTAAACGGCAAGGCCACGTCTTATGCCAGCTTGCCTCTTCGCTCTCTGCTGCTTGTGCCGTTCGTCTTCTCTGGCAGAGCAGAGCCTCCATCAGACCAGCCTTCATCAGACCAGCCTTCATCGGACCAATCGCCACCGGGACCATTACCGACCGCGTCGTCGATTTCTCCCTCTTGCCTTTTCTCCGCGCAACATGATTAATCTGTGGAATGTTCAGTTTCTCACCTTTCTTTGCATATCAACGATCTCTTCCATAATTTTCTCTCCCTGAAAATCAAAAGGGTTTAATCAATTATATAAAGTCATTAGGGAAATTATTCAGGAGATAGATTTATGCATCCAAGACCTTCTTTTCTATCACACTCCCCAATCTAGTTTCTGGAGACCTCTCCAGCTGTTGCAATTCATCTATGTTTAGACCCTAAAGATCCTCTCCTCTTAGCTGCCTGCATTTCTTTTTCCTTGTTATATATGTTTACATTTCAACAAACAAATTCATTTTCAATCACGAAATTGTCAGACTTTGTACCTTAGTTGATGGCTCTTCTCGACAACTTCCTTGCTCAATCTGCTGCAGTTGCTGTTTTCAACCAGCTGAGTAATCATTTTAGAAATTAATGATTGCCATTGATTGAAGTTTTAAACCTTTGAAATAGTTTATATTCTGAAAATATAGCTCATTTTATCCTAACCCAACGTATTCAATCTCCTAAACATCCATGTCACGTTGCATAAGACCAAACAAAACATGGTTGTGTTTGTTTGTTTTGGTTGTTTCTTTATTTACAGGCATAAAGAAAAATAGGCAACTCCCAGCAATGACAGCAAAAAAGGAAAGAAATTATGAATGGTTATTGAAATTAAAATGCAATGGAAATGCAAAACTAAAACTGGTTTTTAACTAAAATACAATGATAAAACATAAAATGGAGTGAAAGATGCAATGACCTCAACACATTCACTTTTTGAAAGGCAGTAAACAATTCCACACTGATTCCTGATTTGTGGCTCGCGGAGACCATCCTAGTTTGTGGCTCGCGGAGGCTGGACTCTCTCAGGCGGCGATTGGACTCTCTCAGGCGGCGATTGGCGGAGGAACGAGAGAGCTTCTCTCTCGCGCGCGGAGAAAGGCAAGGAGGGAGAAATCGACGCCGGTCGACAATGGTCCCGGTGGCGATTGGTGTCGCCGGCGACGCCTTGGACTGAGCGGAAGGTCCGGCACGACGGCTGGTTCGATGGAGGCTCTGCTCTGCCGAAAAAGACGAACGACACAAGCAACGTGGCAGAGAGCGAAGAGGCAAGCTGACATAAGACGTGACCTTGCCGTTTGCCACATCTACTAAAAGTTAACGGCGTCCAATTTTAAGAACTAATAGTAAGAGTTTTAAAACTACGAGGACTAAAAACCATCACACTTTTGAGTAGGGACTAAACCCAAAATCGTGTAATACTTAATAGACGAAAAACATATTTAACCCTTTTAACAAACATGTTTTGTATTTAATTCCGGACATATCAAATTTTCATTATCATAACCATTATAAAACACATGATATAAGATAATCTTAAATTTTCATGTTTCTAAGCTTTTATTGATTTTCTAACATTTTGTTTTTCATGTTATTTATTATTTTCTACTTTTCTGTAATATACCAGGACTAGGATATTAAACACAAATTACATTCTCTACATTTATATTAAACACACAAATATTAATCAGACAGTAACATATTATTACCTAACTTTTAATGTTGATCTCGCGACATAATTATATGGTCTACATTTGTAATTTATACTATTCATCACAAGAAAAGTTTCAGTTAAACATTTTCCAGAATACATTTCTAAATATGTAAATAAAAGTAAAAATACGTAGAATCACGTATCTGATATAGACCTTTTGACTTTAAAGAAAATTTAAATTGTGAGGAAATACGTACGTATGAAAGTATATCCTGGAACCCAAAATCGCGTAGCATCGACCGTCTTCTGATTTCATTTCTCTTTCATTTTCATTCTTCTGCACTCACCATTATATCTCTCTCTCCTCTCTCTCTCTCTCTCTCTCTCTCTCTCTCTCTCTTTCTCTCCTCTCTCTCGTTCAACAATGTATTCTTCACTCGACTCTTTCCTGTCCTTGATCTTCTTCTTCACCATTCTCTCCCTTACACATTCGTCAACCGAGTACCTCAAGCTACCGTTAATCCCTCGAACAACACTCTCCAACGTCTCCAACATCCTCGCCGCCGACCTCCACCGCATCTCCGGCCTCCGTACTTTGCCTCAGTCTCCGCTCACCTCCGGCGCCGCCATGGGCTCCGGACAGTACTTTGCGGACCTCCGCATCGGATCCCCGCCGCAGCGCCTCCTCCTGGTAGCCGACACCGGCAGCGACCTTGTCTGGGTGAAATGCTCCGCCTGCCGTAACTGCTCCACCAAGCGACCCGGATCCGCATTCCTGCCCCGACATTCCAGAAGCTTCTCCTCCTACCACTGCTACGACTCGCCGTGTCGATTTGTCCCTCAGCCCACACCCACACACTGTAACAACCGCACCAAACTCCACACACCCTGCCGCTACGAATATTCCTACGCGGATGGGTCCACAACAACGGGCTTCTTCTCCAAGGAAACGACGACGTTCAACACCAGCTCCAACAAACAAGGGAAAATTAAAAACCTGGCATTCGGGTGCGGGTTTAAAACCTCTGGCCCCAGTGTAACAGGCTCCAGCTTCAACGGCGCGCAGGGCGTAATGGGACTGGGCCGCGGGCCCATTTCGTTTACTTCCCAACTTGGCCGCAAATTTGGTAACACCTTCTCTTACTGTCTTCTCGACTACACCCTATCCCCGGCCCCAAAAAGCTACCTTACAATCGGCGCCTCCTCAAACGACGTCATTTCGCGGAAGCTGTTCAGTTACACGCCTTTTGCCACTAACCCTCTGTCTCCCTCGTTTTATTACATCACCATCCAGAGTGTCTCAGTTGACGGCATTAGGTTACCGATAAACACTTCCGTTTGGGGGATCGATGACAACGGAAACGGAGGCACCGTCCTGGACTCCGGCACCACGATTTCTTTTCTAGCGGAGCCAGCTTATAGGCAGGTTTTGGCCGCCTTCCGGCGGCGCGTGAAGCTTCCTGCGGCGGAGGGAGCCGCCGCGCTCGGGTTCGACCTTTGTGTTAACGTCTCCGGCATCACAAGGCCGAGGCTGCCGAAGCTGAGATTCTTCCTTGCCGGAAAATCGGTGCTGTCGCCACCAGCAGGGAATTATTTTATTGAGCCGGCGGATGGAGTAAAGTGTCTCGCGGTTCAGGCAGTTCGACCGGGTTCTGGATTTTCTGTGATTGGGAATTTGATGCAGCAAGGGTACTTGTTTGAGTTCGATTTGCACCGGTCGCGGATCGGGTTCTCGCGTCACGGATGTGCGGTTCGCTAAACATGAAAAAGTGAAACCGTAAAACGAACCGGGTTATTTATTTAAATGATACGGATTTGTTATTATTGCCACGTGTATTTTTTGGGGGCATTTGAGCTTGTTTGGATTGTTGCTGTCAACAATTTCGGTGGACGAACGTTATGATGATCTGTATTTTATTATATTTTATATTTTGGAAATTCTTTTTGGTTTATTTATATTTATCTGATATTTTTGCTGTGTAGCCTCTGGGGAAGAGAAAATGAAAAATTTTCCGATTGTAACGTCTTTTACGTAAAATTTTAATATTTTACTTTATTAAACATAAAACAATCAACATTTGTTTTCATTAATACTAGTTTTATATTTTCAATATAAATCCATAATAATTCGATAAAAACGATCATTTAACGGAGAGAATGAAATAATGTCGTTGAGACGTCCTTTATGTAGAAAATAAATATTTTAATTTATTTAAATTTAAAACCAATAAGAATTATGAATTGTTATTTATACTGGCTTTTCGATTTAAATACATCAAATTTCAATATTAGAGACAATTTAAAAATACTTAAAATATTGAGTGTTGTTTGGTGTTTCCTGTGTTGTAGTTTTATTAATTGTTGTTCTTATCGAAATTCTAATGGGAAATCTTTATGATCCATGTATTTTTTAGAAGTGAATTTTAAGTCTAATTCAATTCTATAAAATCAATTTATACGGTGAGGTTTGCACTAATTTATAAACTATAAATTGACATTATCTCTAGTCGATGTGAGACTTCCAACATTTTATGTGAGGGTTGAAACAAAGACACTCAAGTAGGAATGTCACTTTCTCAAGTTTAAAAAAATAAGAGAGTTTTGATTTTTTTTTATTAAAAATAGATATAAGTATGTATTTTCGGATGAAATACATACTTTTTACTTATATAAAAAAATTGTATTTATAAGGTTTTGGAACTTTACGATGTGTGATAAAAAGATAAAGAAGTGTATCTATAAGATTTTTGAGCTCTTTGACTCATGTGATAAAAAGAGATAGTATCAAAGTTGATATCAAATAATATTAATAAAATAACAATTTACAGTATATATAAGAATTAACAAAACAATCACAATAATGTGATATTTTATCTACATATCAAAATATTATGTAAATATATGATATTAAGGAATATCATAACGTAATCAAACTATTAAGATTTGTTCATATACATATGAATATTTATACCAACAAATATATTTTTGAATATTATGTAATCACCTTAGGTCAATAGTTGGGTCGAATATATACATAAGTCTCCCAAGCTCCAAAGTTTAATTTAACAAATAGGGAATAGTTGTTGTAATTGTAACTAACCCTTTGGTCGAGTTGTAACCAATGTAAGACACTAAAAAAAAAGCTAAATAATGAGGTGTTTGGATGTCATTTGAGTACATTAAAGTAAAGAATTATAAAGATTCATGGTTAGAGCACTTTGTTATAGGCTAACAGTCTTATGTTTAATTCATGTGCATGCATAAAATGTTTATTTATTTTTATTTTTCTTTCTTTCTAATAACCTTATGCATGGAATAAGCTTTGTTAGAAATGAAGTTCCTGGAAAAATACTAGAAGAACGGTTGAATAGTATTATAGGAAAACTTATTGCAAAGGAGATAATTTAATAGTTTTGTCGAGGATTGAAAAATTTACATAAGTTGTTAAATGCTCCATTTTAAAATTTAGTTCAAACTATAAAAGAGTTTCAATATAATCTTCAACAAGATTACAATTGATTATTCTCACCACTTGTGATATCCCTAATCACTTTAAGTAACCACCATTACTTTGACTAATATTGATTTTCACCCACTCCTGGTCACTAGACAAACCCATCTAGCTACCATTTAACTTCACCAAGTTAAACGTCAGAGTTTCACTCACTCCTCATTTAACTTCACCAAGTTAAATGTAAAGTGTTTGAATTCTCTTCAAAATTTACAATCAAAAGATTGGTTACAATTCCATAGATGATAGTTGTTGTAGAGAGATATGTGTGTAATACAAACTTACTGAATATTTTTTTCTCTCTTCTTACAATGGTAAACTTATATATATCAATGAAGCTTGAGAGTGTTTCTTTTCTAGAGCTTTTTAGTACTTTGACAAAAGTAGGCAACACAATTTTTCTAGCACGACTTTTGATGAGGAGAATATTCCATGAATGTCTTCTTTATTTCTAATGTCCACTTCTAATTTGTATAGGATGGACCAGGTTGATGCATGTAATAGGCAATCTGCACAAAGTAGAGTACATATGCATGCAACATATATGTCATTTCTCTTATCACTTTTGTTTTTTAAATGTTGAACATTTAATGACATTTAATGCTTGTTCATAATAACAAAGTGCCTTTTATGTTTTTTATGGTAGGATTTGATAGTTTAAGCTTTTCACTAAGATACCCAGCAGTTGATGAACACTTCATTGTTGGATGAAGTAGATTGTTTGACACATGGTATCGTATAACATGTGTAAACACTTCTTTAAGTTTTCTCTGTTTTATTTAAGAATGTGTTTAGCAAGGTATCTTTCAACACAAGTGTTTGGAATATCCTTTGAGACTTTTAGTGTTCTTTCCAAAAACATCGTTTGACGCTTTTATCTATCAAGATATATTGAGAGTTTGTTTGACCATCGTCTAGCGAGGTATAACATTCGTTGCATTCAACAAGACTCTCAGGCGCATTAATTGGGGAAACCATTTAGTGATGCGTATGTTCATACCTAGTGTTTTTACTAAGGCTTTCCTTAAGGTGTTTATATTTTCATAAGCCACTTATATTTTAGTTGTATTGTTATTATAATTATAACATTCTCATATGCTCATTTTGTTTAATGTTGTTTGTTAAACTTTAAAACATATGAGAACATTTAAAAGTTCAGTCTTATAGACGATATTGTCTTAACAATCTTTTCATTTTTGATGTTTAACAAATACACATCTAAACAATATGATTTTTCAGTTTAAGTAGAAGTGCATTTATAAAACTTTAAAGTTTTTAGTCGTTTAAATATTTTGTTAATTCATTTTTATTATTAAGTTGTCTTACATGCATGCGGGTTAGTTTTCATAACAGTTGTAATAACTAATTAGAGCATGATAAATAATCAGAGCATATAATATATGTAAAAGACTCATATTTAAATACATAAACATGGTACATTAACATGAATGTGTATA
Organism: Vigna umbellata; assembly: GCF_029865625.1. Lineage (NCBI taxonomy): Eukaryota > Viridiplantae > Streptophyta > Magnoliopsida > Fabales > Fabaceae > Vigna > Vigna umbellata. The sequence goes on along the minus strand of NC_142167.1, from coordinate 48,781,806 downwards.
GTGTTATGCACGAGAGCTTCTAAAAATCTAGAGACTTTGTGTTATCCTATTGTATTCATGTTGGTCTTTTTGGATTATATTATTTATTCTTCCCTCTTATTTGCTAAAGGATAAAAAAGGACGATTCTATTACTCGACTAGGATAAGTCTACATGATGAATCAGATACATAGAACATGAATAGTAACTAAATGTATAGACACTAATTCAAAAAAATAGCTTACTTTTTCTTAATTCCTCTTGAGCTCTCTTGTATTTTATTAAGAATCTTAAGTTTTTCTTCAAATGAACCAAATAGATTTTCCTTTCAACTCTTTCTTTTTCTTTCTTTTCTTACCCATTCCTTTCTTATCATTTTCTCTTTAGACTCTTTATTTCTTTCTTCCTTCTCTTTTTTTCTTTTCACTCAAGAGCTTTTTCACTTTTTTTTTTCATATTCATCTTCTCTACTAAAGAATTCATCTTTACTTTTAATGAATGTTTTACCTCTTTTAATGAGTTCTCTCATCTCACACATTAGCTCTTGGTTTCTCTCAAATCATTAGTGGAAAAAAAGATTCTATGATGACTTATTATGAGAATGTGAAATCTGGGTGTCATATAATAAAAATAAGAGTTATTATGATGTACTTTGAAATACCTATCATAATAGTTGGACGCAGAAGCAAAATTGAAATTAAGTTCAAAATATATTTCGAGAAGTCTAAGAAGACTTCTCATAGCAGGCTTTCATAATAGGTTAGAAGTCCTAGCATTTTCATAATAAAGTTCAAAACTTATTATAACAAGTAGTAAACCACATGTCATAGAATATGAATTCCTAATCTTTTTCTCTCTTCAAGTTCTCTTCATTTTCCCAATTTGATTTACACGTCGTCTATTCACGTTCTCTCTTTCTCAGTTCATCTTCTTCGTTCCTCTTGTTAATGTTGTTCTTCTCTTCTCTTTACGTTCTCCCCACATTGCATCAACGCCATATTCTCCCCACATTGTTAGTTCTCCATGCCGTCATCTCTGAGACGTCTTCTCTTACGTACAATCAACTTTTCTCCTTTCCTTCACTTAGGGTCACGAATTTTGTAGTACTTGTTGCCATTCAAGATGACGCTTGTCCTCACAGATTAGCACTCTTGTCTTTCAGAAAGTGATGCGAACTCTGCTCCGAATCCTATCAAAGGCTCCTCTACTCCGTCTCCCACCGTTTGCCTTCTTCTCTCCGCCGCCAACTCTGCTTAAGGTGCTTTTGCTGGCTCCCTTTTCGGCTACGGTTCTCTTAATAATACTTATATTTTAAGATCGGTTTGTTTATTAATATAAAATGTTCATATACTCAAATAGATGAGAAGAGTGTGACCTTGTTTCCAATATCCTTAAAAAATGCAGTGAAAACTGATAAATTAGATAGTTGGAGGAAAAGTGTTTGTTAAAATGACATAAAAGAAGATGATGAAAGGAATTATGATATGATAGTATTCAAATGCTACGTGAAAGAGTATTTCAAAAAATATCAACAGAATACGTGTTCCTTCACCCAAGAGGTCTAATTTGGAAAAACAAACTTTTAATTCTGTCAAATACAGTATAAGCTTACTTCAGAATCCTTCCCAGTACAATGTTCTTCACTCATAATGTGATTTCTTCCCATCTGCAGCCATTAATGCGGGTCTAGCTGATGTTGTGCTGGTCTTGCTACAAGTTTTCCTGGTATCTTTTTTTCTAATAATTGATGAATTGTCAACATTTACTTGAAAATTTTGTTAACTTGATTGGTCCATGCACCAATTGAAATTAAGGATAAAAGCTCAGACTAATCTCTGCCTATTTTGATTGCATATATGTCAATAAAACAAAATATTTGCTTCACTTTTTTTTACATTGAAAAGTATGTTTGTAAACATGATCTTCAAGTCAAACAGTGCGACGACTGTGTCTTCAATTGGTGACTGGGGAATGTTTTAAGGTTTATTAATAGTGTTTAGTTTCTATCAGTGATTTTAAATTGTTAACATATTAGAAATGGTTTCATAAAAATGGAATAGTTGGCTGAGTAACAGTTAATAAAATAAAAATGGATGATAATGATTTCATTCACGAGATGGACAGTGGAGATGGCATAGTTGGCTGAGTAGCAGTTAATAAATGCAAATAACAAACTCTTGTAAGCTTAATATTGCTTTCTTCTCTTCACATGCAGTGAACTGAAATCTCAGATTCTGTCCAGAATCTCATTTTTTTGTTTGCTCATAAATGCGCCATGCGAGTGGTTGTGAGCGGTATTCTGTATTTATAATCACACTGCCATGCTTCCAAAACAGATTTTTATTGTTTTCAGAAAAGAACTTCCACAGTGTAGTTCTTAAAACTTAAAAAAATGTCAAAGTTCCCCTTCCTCCTCTTCACTCAAACTTGAATGTGAATTTATTTTCCTGCTATGAAAATTTAATTATGTCCTAATTTCATTTTACATTTGAGTATTTTCAATTGAAGTTTTATATTTTTTAATTAAGTTTTTTTCTGTTTAATTTTTCTGTTGATTATTAGGATTATTATTTTATTCCATCATCTTCTTTATTTGTCTTTACAAGTTAGAAAGATAGAGTTTTGTAATTAATACAAAAAGATATTGTGATTAGTGTAGAATAATAAGTTATTTTTATTGATTTTGTTAAGAAGGTGTGAATAACAAAATGGTCATGTTTCATTTTTCACTATAACTTCTACGTTATATTTCCTACAATGATCAATGGACAATAATAAAAATACATGAACAATACAAAAAAAAACTATTATCCTTATACATTAATTTGCATGAGTTTTTCAAACCTCTACCATTAGAATCGTCGCAATCAATTGGTCAGAGATTTCTAGTATCGAATTTATATTATGGAGGTTTTTGTTGTTAAGGATTTTAACTTCTTTTATTGGTGACTATTATTTTGTGAAAGTTTGAAATATCCTTTATTTATAATTATCAACCTCCCTTCATAATTTCTTAATTTAATTAAAAAGAATTTTCATAATAAGAAATAAATAAAATATATAAAATTGTAAAGTACATAAAAATTAATAAAAATTAATTTCATTGTTGATTTAAAACAAAGTACATTTATTGATAATTATAATGTAAGTATATAAAAAAATAGATAATGTTTAAGGAACATTATAAGATTGACTAAAAAATCTAGCATGATTGAAAATAACTCGACCAACTGAAAACACATGGGATAATTGTTGATGACCTAAACCAAGTCATTAGAAAATTAGAGGTTTAGCTCGTGGAAATTTTTTGCACTTTGTAAGAGTGTAACAAATGGGTTTATAAGAAAATGTTTGAACTATAAATTTTGTAATGTTCTATTCTTAATTGTTAATTGAAGTTTGACAGTTGTTATCCAAGATGTAAGACAATGAAGGTGATGATTTTCTCAATCCAAAATGTAGCACCAAAGATAGGTTTGATGCCTCAAGTTTATCTGTTCGATTTGGAGGTCAAATAAGTGATTTCTCTTCAGATCATAAGGTTAATTGATGGAAAGAATGATCGATTGTTGGAAGTATTGCATTATTGTAGGCCAGAGGACACTCGATGATGCAATCCTAAGACAACAAGTCTTGACATTGTAAATCACAAAATTGTTTGAAACTAATAAAAAAAATGACTATAACTTAATTTAGTTTTATTGTATCTTTATTGTTAGTATTACTAACCATATTGACAAAATTAACTTTTTTTGAGGACTAGTGTGTCCTCCAAAACAAAATCGTTTTTATCACCAATTTTTCACAAAGCAACGTAGTTTGTCACTAACAAGATAGTGAAAATTGCAAAACAAAACATGACGATTAAATATAAAAAAAAAAAACTTCATAAGACAAATATGTGAAAATTTAGAATATGTTATTATTATTATTATTATAATAATAATAATAATAATAATAATAATAATAATAATAATAATAATAATAATAGAGTGATAAAATATAGAATTTAGTGAAAACAAAAACTGTATGTTTAAGATGGTATCATGGATATAATTGATGTTTATATATATATATATATATATATATATATGTATATATGTATACATATATATATATATATGTATATATGTATATATGTATGTATACATATATATGTATATATGTATATATGTATGTATACATATATATATGTACATATATATGTATATATATATATATATATGTATATATATATATATGTATATATATATATATGTATATATATATATAATTATGAAATATACAAATAAAATAATCTTAAAAAAATGGTTTTTATGTAAGAATGAAAGGAAAAATAAAGCAACCCACTAGGCTTGATTGCCTTAGAGTCATGTGATGTATGCAACCAAACGCATAGGCATAACATGGAAATCTCATAGTCTTAAGGGTCACAATTGAGCCAAATAAAATGGGATAGGACCAACTTTCATTGAATTAATTGCCACAGCATGTGGGACACAAAAAGGGGTTTCCAAAGCATGATGGGCAATAAAAGGTTCTTGCATAGATTCAGGGCATAAATGGTGCCCTATTTAATGGAAACACAAATGGAAAAGGAAAAAGCGTGTGCAAAATGAGACACCACAAACAATAATTCCTATATAGCTGACCTTCCTTTGCATCTTCACTCCATTTTTTTTCTATATTTGTACATGTTCCTTTGTAATATTTTAAAAAAATAAAAATAAATAATTGTTTTAATAACCTAAAATTAAAAGATCAGAATTGTATGTCAATTTTTAAAAGTTAAATTATGTATCAGTTAATTTTACTTTATGAAAAAAAAATATTTCTTCTTACTTTTTTTTCTTCATAAAGATGTAAACTTATTTCAACAATTTTCGTATTTATGAATATGACAGGGGAGCGAAACTTTTACTTAGTTGCTCCACTCACATGTAACATATCTCATGTCCCTGTATTATCTTGTGTCTCTAAGTCCTACTCTACCACCCCAAAATTAATATAAAATAGTTTTAGAAAGTTTCATATAATTAATATCTCTATATTTTGGAATGTGACTTTTATATATATGGCCCAATAGTTACGTACAACAAGCAAACTTTTGGGGCCTTCACCTCCATATGTTTTTTCCTGCACTCCAACATAAATAAATTTCCCATTTTACCCTTTCTGAATTGCCCGTATAAAACTTGTTCTCAAAATTTATACCAAGAAACGGTTCGACATTTGACATGAAAATTGCATTATTTCTGTAGTTAATTACGAAGAAGATGAAGAAGATTTTGTCATTCATGTTTATAACAATTCATTAACAACAATATGGACAAAAATAGTAATTTTCTTCGAATGTACGGATAAGTACGTGAAAGTTTTGAATGCAAGACCTATTTCCTTATGTCTCGATGAGATAAACATATTAATATGACTCTCGTTACGGGTAGTCCGTCTAGATTGGTCTCTTGGCACCAATTAAATTCTTTTGATAGGTTGGTTTATATGCCATGCACCCACGCGCGCACATACATATACACAAACAAACGCGCGCACATACATAGGCACCCATATATGTAGATACATAGGCACCCATGCACGCACGCGCACATACATGTGCGTACACACATATCCACACACAAATACACATACGCACATATACACACAAACTCACACACGCACGCATGCACACACATAGACACTCACGCAATTACATATACACAAACACACAAACACACACACACACGCATATACGCATACACATGCACACCCACGCACACACACACACCCAAACACCCATACCCCCCCCCCCCCACACACACACACACAAACACACATATGCACACACACTCACACGCACGCACAGATGCGCAAGCATGCACATACATACGCATACGCACACACACGCACACACACACACAGACAAACACACACACACACAAACACTCACGCACGCACGCACACACAAGCACACCCACGCCCCCACAAAAACATACCCACACACAGTTGCACAGACATATGCATGCACACACATAAACACACACACACACACGCGCGCGCACATACACACACGTTTCAACCAACGCACCGACACACCCACACTCCACCCACACACACACGTACACACACGCACACACACGCACACACGTACGCACGCGCACGGAAGATCACACACGCACACACAAATGCACACACACACGTACGCACTCACACACACAAAGACACACACACAAGCACACACGAATACACGTTTGCACACACGCGCACGTACGCCCCTACACACCCACACACACAACACACTCACACACACACACACATACACACATGCACATGCACACACACACACACGCACATGCACACACACACACGCACGTTCGCACCAACGCATCGACACACCCACACATCGACACACCCACACTCACACACTCACATACATACACACGCACACATACACATACGCACGCGCACGGAAGACCACGCACACACACACCTATGGGAATGCACACACACGCCCATGCACACACACACGCAAATACACACACACACACACGTACACACACACAGGCACACGGGCATGCATGCACGCACGCACATACTCACACACACAAACACACACACACACACAAGCACGTATGCATACACGTTTGCACATACGCGCACGCACGCACCCACACATCCAAAGACACACACACACACACACACACTCACACACGCACGCATGCATGCACACACATGCACACCCATGCACCCAAAGAAACACACTCACACACACACAAACGCACGCACATACGCACAGACATAAACACGCATGCAGGCACGAACGCGCACACATACACACACACACACACGTACACACGCGTACCGACTCATACATACACGCACACACGCACACACACGCACGCATGTAGGCACAACTACACACACACTCTCGCACGCGCACATAAACGCACACACATATGCACACACACACACACACTCACACATATATTGAGCGACACTCACACACACGCACACACATACCCGCATACACACCAAAATACACATACATACACAAACACACACACCCATGCAAACACACAAACGCACGCAAAAACGCATGCACATGAAAGCTCACACACTCGCAGACACGCACATACATACACACACGAACGCATGCAAGCATACGCGCGCCGTACGAGCTCATATTCCCGCACACACACGAAAACACATTAACACACACACGCACACATGAACACACACTCACACACGCACTCACACACGCACTCACACACGCACACACGCACGCATACACAAACACACCCACTCCCCCACACAAACACACCGCCACATACACACAGACACGTACACACACATGCGCACCGACTCATACATACATGCACACACGCACACACACGCACACGCACGCACGCAGACACAACCACACACACACACACACTCTCGCACGCGCACACAATGCACACACACTCACACATATATTGAGACACACTCACACACATGCACACACATACCCGCAAACACACGAAAATACACATACACACACAAACACACACACCCACGCAAACACACAAACGCACGCGAAAACGCATGCACATGAAAGCGCACACACTCGCAGACACGCACATACACACACACACGAACGCACACAAGCATACGCGCGCACGGACGAGCTCATATACCCATACACACACGAAAACACACTAACACGCACACACGCGCACACGAACACACACACACACACACACTCAAACACGCACGCACGCACGCTCACACAAGCACACCCACTCCCACCCCCCCCCCCCCCCCCCCACATACACACAGATGCACACACACACGCACACAAATATAAACACACACACACACAAATATAAACACACACACATGCACACACACACAGACACGTACACACACATATAGGCACACGTGCATGCACACACGCACGCACTTACTCACACACACAAACACCTATGCATACATGTTTGCACGCACGACCCCACGCACATACACACCCATAGACACACACACTCACACACGCATGCAAACACTTGCACACCCATGCACCCAAACAAACACACCCACCCACACACAAACGCACACACATACAAACACACACAAACACGCACGCAGGCATGCACCCACACACCTTCACACCCACCCCCCCACACACGCGCACGGACTCATACACATACACGCACACACGCATGCACGCAGGCACAAAAACACACACTCACGCACGCGCACATACACGCGTACACATACGCACACAACACACACACACACACACACACACATATAGACACACACGCACGCACACACAAGCACACCCATGTCCCCACACAAACACCCCCCCACACACACAGATGTACACACACACACACGCGCACACACACACACGCGTTCTGACCAACGCACCGACATACACACATGTACGCACGCGCACGGAAGAGCACACACACGCACACACATATACAGGTACACTGGCATGCACGCACGCACTCACGCACTTAGTCACACACACAAACGCACACTCACAAGCATGTATACATACACGTTTCAACACACACGCACGTATACACCCATGCACCCTCACACCCATAGACACACACACTCACACACGCACGCACGCATGCAAACCCATGCACACAAATAGACAAATACACCCCCACACACACAAATGCACGAACATACGCAAACACACAAATACGCACGCAAGCACACACGCGCACACGCGCACCGACACACCGACACACCCACACCCCTCCCACACACACATACACACACACATGCGCATACTCATACACATACACGCACACACACGCACGCACGCAGGCACAAACACACACACACGCACGCGTACACATACACACACAACACACACACACACACACACACTCACACACATATAGACACACACGCACATACACGTACACACACACACATACACTCACACACGCGCACATAAAAACACGCACATACACGCGCACACATAGACACACAATGCACACACACGCACGCACTTACACACATGTAGACACGCACACACGCACATAGACGCACATACACATACACACACACACACACACACACTCACGCACGCGCACATACATGCGGACACATACGCACACAATGCATAGACATACACACGCACACACTCACACACATGTAGACATGCACACACACACACACACACATACACATACACATGCATACACGCATGCACACACACGCATACACACGAATACACTCACACACACACGCACACACACAGACGCACGTACTCATGGGCACACACTCGTGCACACACGCTCTAATGCACCCACACACCCACCCACACACACATACACACGCACTCACACACACACGCACGCTCATACACAACTGCACAGACACGCACACACACACACACAGACGCACACACGCACACACACACTCAAGCGGATGTACTCGCACACACACGCGAACACACGCACTCCCACGTACACATACACACGCACACACACACACACATAGACATGCACAGACACGTACACACAAACACGCACATACACACACACATGCAGGCACACACACACACACACACACATACACAGTCACACACGCACGCATGCATGCAAGTGCAGGCACCTCCATGCACCCGCACACACACACAAACACAATGATCTTTAAGGTTTTCAGAACGATATCCATAACATCCAGAGTTCCTCCAATTCATTTCGTTACTAGCTTCCTTCTAGTTTTCTGAAAATTCATTTCGTTACTAGCTTCCTTCTAGTTTTCTGAAGTATATGAAGTCTGTATTAAAACAAAGTACATTGGTCACATATTTTTCATATTTTAAGCCACTAGTTCATCACAACCCAAGACTTAACTAGTGATATCACATTCCCAACATTAATAATAACTATTCAGCAATAAATTTCTTTCATTAGATGTAACCAAATTCAGGCCAACATCTTCCCTATGCCATTCAGATCGGATTTTTGTACCTTCAAAATAAGCCTTCCTGTTTAAATCCTCGCCCATTTTCTTTACTTTGTAGGGTAGGTTTGATGCCTTAGGACTAATTGCCTTATTCTCCTTTGCGCTATTTACTTGATGAGATTTAACAACTTCAGAAGGAATAACTGTAATCGGGAAGGCATCCTTTGTTTTGTACGCAGCTTCAAACATGATACACAGATGGTTTGAAGAATGATGAATTCGTTTTGATCAACATTGAATTCCACTGCCAAAAGGGAAGGTGACATAACTGTTCTGACTCTGAAGGGTTGTAAGGGAATTATCCTGTTCCAAAATGGCATTATCTCTTTGAACAAGTGCTTCATCCCTCTATTGAATGGCTTCATCTTGAGCAGCCAAGGCATTCTTTTCAGATATTGCAGCCTCCAGTTCAAGCTTTAGAATAACAGCTTGTCTTTCAGCCATAATGGACCTAATCTTCTTATTCATAACTAGTGCATTTGGCTCTTTAACTTGATGCTAGGAACCAATATTCCACTGCAAATGCAAAATCCAATTCAATTAATGAATAAAGTGACCAGTTGTGCAAAGCTGGAAAAAAAAAGATCACAAATTCATGTATTCTATTTACCATGAAATGTGGTCCTCTGTAGTATTCCATCTTATGTATGTCATGTTCATTTTGACGACAATCCTCCATTTTTCATCCAGAGGATTTTGTAAAAGATGTGGTAGTTGAAGTCAAGAAATCAAGGGATTTAATCAATCAACAATCTCCAGCTGAAAGGAGAATCCTGTTAACAATGAGAAAAGAAAAAGTGTAGCATTAGGTCAATAAGCAAAGAAAATAGACATCAACGTTCCCAAACATTGTTCGAATACAATCTGAAGAATTTAGCAAACTTAAATTACTTCTAAATAGTTCTTAATTTTATGTTGCACACTACAGACAAAAATACATACAAAGAAACCATTTATTGAACAAAATCTTAGGCGTTAAATGGAGATTCTACCAGTCTACAACAAGAACTGCACTCAACCTTTCCTATTTCCATTTTATCTAACACTTGTGCGACTGAGCAGTGATCTTTAGGCTTGAAGACTCATCCTCAAATAAGTTATCTCAGGAAATACATTACCAAAAGCATGAGGTTTGAGCCACAAAGAAAACCCATCTTCAAAAAAAACTTTTATAGTGAAAGCCATACTTAACACTACTGAAGCCACATCCTGAAAAGTTTATAAATAAGAAAGTTGGTCTTCTATTTTAAGTACTTTTGGATAGACTCTTAAGAGAGACTTTTTAAAGAATTTCTTAGACACTCTCCTATGTAATTTTGGAGAACATTATTAAAGGTATGAAGAGATGATGACTCCTCCTTGTGTTTTAATCTTTCCATCTATTATGAGGAGCTAAATCTCTTATAGCATTGAATCAAAGATGTAACCCTTTTGTATAGATATTTGTTTATCTATCAAAGTAATGTATTATTACATGTTTGTGAATTAGTTTGTATTGATTTTTGGGTGAACTGATCACTCATCTTATTTCACTAGCTTGGAATTGAGTGAGGACTAGTTCCAAGTTACGGTCCAACTAATTCCCCACCTCCTTTTAGATTCTAGGAATATACTTAAGACTTTAGTTGGTTATATAGTTTTAATTTTAATGTAAGTGATCTATTCAAGTCGTAACTGACATATCATACTAATTAAAATTTAGTGATCTTAGACTCTAAGTGTCAAGAATGGATCTAGAGTTACATTCAAATAGAACTCTCAGAACATGATTAATCGTATCTTTATAAATAATATCTGAGCCTTTACAAGAGAGGGACAAAATGGTGAAATATAGCTTCAACATGTATTTATCATCCTGAGGTCAACCTTATCCATATCAAATTGTTTTACAATGCGTTACTTGCATACTTAATTTTATTTTTTGAAATCAAATTTGTTTTTACACCTTTCATGCACCTTTTATTATTTTATTTGAGTGAAACTAGTTTAAAATGTGTATTCTACCAAACTTTTGTAAATACGACACTTGTTGTATTACAAACTATCTAATTTACTTGCTGAAAAAACTAATTGTTTTGGATTATCAACCCACCCTGTTTTTAAGTTTATCAAATTCATCCTTAATTTTTCTTTTTTATCCCCATTCTATATATATTTTAAAAAATTAATATTTCCTTTTTATTATTATTAGTATGATTATGACACAAAAATATAATTTTGTTATTGTGTGACATTAGGGAAGTATGTATAGTGGGTACCATGGATTGCCCCTTTCCTTTTCATGTTTTGTTAGTGGGAAATTTAATAAAAGTAAAAGGATTAGTCCAGAAGCCAATATTGGCTTACAGGGTTACATATCTAACCTGGATTCTCACACCCATAATATATAATACCAAACCAGACAGAGTATGCGTTTTGACACATTCATCCTTTTCCCACCGAATTAAACAAATCATCGTACGGAAGACCTCTCCACTATTGTTAAATCAATCAATACACATTCATTAATACTTAAATATAGACAGTGCTTCACACATTATTTTCTGAGTAAAAAAATACACACCCACTTCTTATTAGATTTCTCATAATCTCTCAGCTTTGAAAGATCTTTAGAGAAAATTCTATCAACACGTTCTTATTCATATAAGCTAACGCACAAAGTAGATATGGTTGAGTTGCCATGTCCGGAGATAGATATTCAGAGAAAATTTAGTATTAATCAATGAATAATAAATAAATAAATGCATATAAAAGATTATGACATTATTTAAAATTTTAATATAATATTTGTAAATCTTTTCTAATTATATATTATTTGAATCTAGTGTTTGATTTTAACTCATTTGACTATAATAGATTGTTTATTTTACATCGATTAAAAATATAGGATTAAATATGTTTTTAGTCCCTAAACTATTGGCCGTTTCTGGTTTTCGTCCCTCTTCCAAAGTAAGGTACAATTTGGTCCTCATTCTTTAGAAAAACGTTCGTTTTAGTCCTCAAAATTTTGTTTTTAGTCCTCGTTTTAGTCCTCAAAACGTTCGTTTTTTCGACTAAAACAAACGTTTTTTAAAGATTGAGGACTAAATTGTACCTTACTTTGGAAGAGGGACGAAAACCAGAAACGATCAATAGTTTAGGGACTAAAAACATATTTAACCCAAAAATATAATCACATTAAAATATATATAAATAGAGCGTTAAAAATTCACTTTTAAACATGTATAAAAATTTATTCTAAAAAAAAAAGTGAAAGCCTCGCTATCTATACAGATAAAAGAAGCTTTTTCTTATATTTTTAAAAGGTAACATATAATTTGAGGTGAAAAAAATTGGTTCTTAATAATAAATAATAATTAAAAAATTTTGAACTCATGGTTATAATTTTATATATAATTAAATAAAGATTTCTGAAGTAGTATAAATTACCTGGATTTAAACAAAATGATGAGTATACTTATATTAGTATAAATAATTTTATCACATTGAATATATACATACAAAACACATTCTATCATTTTTATCAATTGTTATAATACAAATTTCAAGTGAAGAACAACATAATAGCTTCAAGTGACAACTAATTAAAATAAATACTAATATGTTGGAGTTATGATTTATGCATTTGATATATCCAATCTTATTCATCAAGATTTGAAGATTGACAAAGATAATGGACATGTTGAAGTGTCTAGGTTGTGTTGTCTTGATTAGAAACTCTTGTAAATCTTTTTTTCTTCATGATTTGATCCTAAATTGTAGTTAGAAAGTTTTTTTAAATGAATTAGAGCTTAGTGATAGACTTTTTAAATGTTATAAATGATAGGAAACAATGATTTTGTACATTACAATGGAGAAGAGAATGACTTGAAAACGTTAGAAAAATATATGAAAGAACATATATCTATATATATAACTATTAATTCTTAGCACATTATCTTTTGTGTTTATAAGTGAGTTCTAACTATAAATTTTTAACGTTCATTTAAAATATATAATTTACTATTCTTGAAAAAGTAGGTATAATTAAACATAACTTATTAAGATGGTTGATTTATCACAACTTTATATATATATATATATATATATATATATATATATATATATATATATATATATATATATATATATTCAAATTGATTAAAAAATATTCAAATTATGTGACTTAATAATTAGTTTTTTCAATAATTACTCATCTTGTTATGATTTTTCCTCCAAATTGTTTAAACACAAAAACGAAAAGAAAAATGTTTTTTTAACAACTATTTTGATAACTTTTTTACAACAGTCTATGTAGTAATTCGCGATTGTTTCGTTTCAAATATACGAACCAATAAAATAGTGATACATAATCTATTATAAAAAATTGTTAAAAGAAGTTGTTAATATATCATAGTCCAAACGAAAATGCATTTTTTTAGGAGTGAAGAAACTTATGAAGAAAGCATGGGAAGAATGAAGTCGAAAACAATTGTTAAGGAAAAACCAGCATTTTCTAAAATTGAAGAGGGTAGACGTCATGATAAGGTGGGATTGATGTCATGGTGAACACAACCAAAAGGGTCTCTTCTTCATAGTGGTGGTGCAGCTATCATCAAATGTTTGAATATAAGGTTCTTTGAAAACTAAAATCTATACATAAAACAAAAAGAAAATACATCTGTGGAGGGAATATTACAGAAACATCGAAAATAAAAATAAAAAAAGGCAGCAATGGGACCAAAACATACATGCCTGTACCTGTGACCACAATGTGCCCTAAAAAAACAACTCACTCTCTCTCTAACCTTTGCTCATGCCTCACGACAAAAGGTATACCACATCTTAAAGAGAACTTAAAAGCCTTCCATCATGAAGTATGTTAAATGGACGTGCATGAAAAAAAACAAAAACTTCTTTGGAGTTACGACGAAACCGTGTCATAGCATTTTTATAAATTCTTCTTGATTTATTTTAATAAATTTGAAAGTTAGTTTAATAAATGAATTGCCATGTAGTAAAAGCTTATTAGAGTTATAAGTGTAGATGTTCGTGTATCGAGTTCTTTATAGAATGTAATGTTTCGTCGTTATTGTAAAAAATGCCACCGCTAATATCTTTCAATGAATTGGTTGTAGTAAAATTTGTTTCTCTTTCTCTTTCTAAAATTCTTTTAATCTATTAAGAAGTTAAAAAATTCTTTTCAATACCAAGATTCAAAACTACATGAAAAAAATTACAAGATATAAAAAAAAATCAAGGACATAATTTTTTTATATATATACTAATTCAATTCTTTAAAAATTTACATCTAGTTTATCTAACAACCTTAGTTATATTGCCTCCAAATCAAAAGTTTACAGATTATTAGATACACCTATGTAATCTCTACTCTATACAATGAACCTTGAGATAACTCTCAAGAACAAAAACAAAGACCATTTTTTCACAAATCGTTTATACAAATATCACTTAAGCTGTGACAAATTACAAAAGAATGATTAACAGACCAAAATACAAAGTAAAGATAGAAAAAATATATCACCTGATATGAAGATTTTACACTTAAAACCTATGTTAAGCAAGAATCCTTTAAAACACCTCATGAAATCACATGTAGTACTCTAGAAAGAGGAGTTTGAATAATGTTTAAAACTTTTTCACAAAAAAAGTTATAAACTATTTGCATGGATTAGACAATATGCAAATAGTATTGAACATTTAAGGATCTTAAGAAGCATTCAAATAGCCTTTAAAAATAATAACAAGAAAAAAGACTTGTTTTTATACTAGTCTACTAACTTTGAGAAAATTACACGAGTATAATTACTCATGATTTTACACTAGTTCAACAAACTAGATGAGTTTCATCAACTTACTATATTGTTTAACTCGACTGAGTTAAATAACCAAGTATTTTAAATTACTTCTCATTCTACAAAAACAACAAAGTGTTTTTTTATGAAAAAGCAAGTATAGATAATAACTTTCGTACAAATGATATGTTTGTAACACAAATGATATGTTTGTAATACAAAGAATATTTGAAAACGTGTAACAAAGATTTTCTTTTCAAATAAAGCTTTAAATGATGCAAGCGAAAGAGAGTTTTGATAGCGTAAGAGCAATAATGATCATTGATTCTTCTTTCTTCTCTTCATGTGATCCTATTTATATAGGTTTTTTTGAAAAATATTTATTACTCAGTACTTTCGTATGGGTGTATAGCCCTTTTGGTAAGAGTTCATATGTTATGTTGCTTTTCCAAAGACAATTGTATTGCTTGTACATATACAATATTAGACAAAAGGCATTAATGAAACATTCACATAATGTCTTAACATGATTTGAAGAAATTATCCAAATCATAATAAAAAATGAAGGATACGCCATTAATCATCCTCCACTATTCAAAGGAGAATTGTTTAAGCACTAAAAGCAAACAATGATCATTTTCTTTGAATCATGTCATCTTAGCATGTGAGACATAACCTCGTTAGCAATTTAAACTACATGAGTAAAAAAGACTTTGAATAATTTTTACAAAAGGATGAACCACTATAGAGACCAAAATAGGTTTTAAGCTTTTTAATTTAGTTGTATTTTTCTATATGGTTCATAATTGAAGATCAAAGGGAAAATCATAGCTTGTTGGTTTTGTAAGTTCCATCCAACCTTCTAAGAATAATACTCAGTCAAACACACAATGACTGGAAAACTTGTTTTGAAGAATAAAGCTATTATTATAATAAATAAATTTTTGTAATTATAAAAGAAATGAGAGCAAAATAGTCTATGTTTGTTGGTGGTGTAAATATATCATTTCAGTCTAAACCACAGCACGAACTCCTTAACATTGAATGGGGAAACGTAAGTGTGTAGCCTTTAATGATTTACATTTTACTTTTACTTCTGATGGCCAAACTGCTTATGGGAACCGTGTAATTTGCTTGCAGACTTTGCCGGTGACGGTATGAGACTTGCCTTTTAAGCCTGGGCTAATAAATTACCATGCTTACTTTTCTTACCATAATAAAAGTCCTACTAAAAAGATAACCAAAACCATATTATGTAATCCTCTTTTGGACCAACCAGGGAGAAGCACAACAACAGCTACTGGTACAACATAAGGTAAACAGTAAGTATATTTAGAAGAGAAGAAGAAAAGGTGTGAAACTAGAGAGACAAAAAATAAATTAAACTAGAAAAGAAAAGTTAAGAGAGACAAAAACAAAAGAAAGCTAACACTGCAATAGTATGCTATATATTTATAGCTAGATAGATACGGAGTTTCGAAAACTGTGCCACTTGTCAAAAGTAATTGGAAACATCTATTATTTCCTTGTGTGTGTGGCCTTTTCAAGTTGCAACATTTTATAACTATTCTTTTCATAAGAATTTTAGATCATCTTTTGGCACTTTCCAATAAACAAAAATGTCATTACATTATTATAAATCCACGTTAATTGCCATCCTTTAACTTTGAGTCATCAACGTCATGGTGGTGACTATGGATAAATTAAAATACAAAGACAAGAAGTTGCCAAGAAATTAAAGTCACGTATTTTTTATTGTTTATTCTAAGAGAATATGCATTTTGCATCAGATTTGATATATATATTTCATATCTACTTTTGCGCATAACAACAAACATGGAAAGGTATGCGTCCATTTTCCATATTTCTAGAATAACGATTTCTTTGTTGGTTTTCTTGAGAAGGAAAAAATTACTACAGAAGATGGCACGGTGGTGAATGGTTTTGCAAGTTGATGATTACCAAGTTGAAGGGTAAAGACTGAGACCAATAAAACGAATAATTTCAACTTAGTTGATGTTCATAAATGATGACTTGCTATGATTATAATGGCAAGACAAAACCCTGATGATCCTAAGCTCAATTTAGATTAAACTTGAAGTTTGGGTAACCGATGTTGAAGAAACATATTACTGCATGCCCACGTAAAATGAAGGTAATGCTGATCCACTATCTCCTATTGCAAGTTTCCACATCAAAAGGTGAAAGAAATTTCAAGCATTAACCTATAAGCTGTACTTTATTTTATGTTCCTGTGTTGTCGTTTACTCGTGGACCACCTCCACTCCACTACTAGAAAAATATAGATCATGTATATGAACAAGTTCGCCATAACCCCCCAAAAGGATAGGGTAATGAGAACCACACATATAAATATGCATAAACATACACACTACACACTACACACCTAGTTTCAACTGAAACCAAGACACTTATTAGGAGAAGCAAGGAGAGAGAAGAGAGGGGGAAGAGTGTGTTCCAAGACACAATGATTACATGGTGTTGGGGAAGCAGAAAGGGTGGCGTGGACATAGTCACATAGCTAAGAGTATGGAAGAACGTGGGGCTTGACCATGGAAACGCCAAAAGGGAAAGTAAAAATGACCCCCCAAAAGAGGGAAAATGAAGTAAAACAAAAAACAAAATGGAGAAATATATATATATATATATATATATATATATATATATATATATATATATACTATAAAATTGTACTACTAACCCAAAATTAAAAAAATGAAAAAGAGAGAAAAGGTTAAGCTGAGCTTTTTTATCATGATGATAACTGTTCAGCCTTTCTGGTCCTTGGTCGGTCGACAATCTTTGTTGTGTTCACTCTGTTGTTCTTGCTTGTGTTTCCCATCTCTTTCTCTCTCTTACACATAGTGCAATTATACACTTTGAACCAATCGGAAGCAACGAAAAATTAGTGTTACTTTATGAGATTATAGTATATATTTTATGGCTGTAAAACATTATATATTGTAGTTTTTGCTGTGTTAGAAAGATGCCACTCCACAGACAGCCCTGAAAGCTACATGGAATGATATAGATAAAGTTAATGCCGTAGGAAGAAAGGAAAGGGGACTAGCAGTACTCAAACAGGCTCTATATATTTTAGAGTGCAGAGAGAAAAAGAGAGAGCAAAGACCAAACATAAGTCCAAAAAGACACCAACACAAAATAAAGGAAAGCTCTATTGGTGGTAAAGGATAAAAGGGATCATTAGCATACCCTTGTGGCAGAAGTATAAACTTACCAAGTGAAAGAGATTTGATAGAGGGAGAGAACAAAAGGAAACATAGAAAGAAACTGATTGATCGATAGAATTACAAGACCGAACTAGAAGAGAACACAGTCAGTCATTCTGCATCAAAGGGATTAAGGTTTGTGTCTTTTTATAGTTTGATTAGTTCCCTCTTGCTCTTTCTCCTTGTCAATGTCCATGTCATTTTTATTCCTTGAGGAAATGAAAAAAATATGAAATATTCTTCTCGATACCCTTTTATCTTTCAGCTCTTGCTCCCTTTTTTCTAGTATTAGACAAAACAGAAAATACCTTAACCTTTCTGACTTTTGAACCCTTAAATCTTCTTCTGTTCACTCCATCACATATAAAGCTTTGGAGTTTGGATTCACATCAGAGGGAGATGAAAAAGGAATTAGATGATCAAGGACAGTGTTCCTCTCAACCAATCAACAACAATAACAACAACAATATTCAAAGCTACCAAGAGCACCTTCTCCTTCAACAACAGATGCATCAGCAGCAGCAGCAGCAACAAAATAGTGACAACATCTTCGGGGGTTCAAGAGGGTTAATGTTCCCTGAAGTTACTCCAATCATGCAACCATGGTCCATCCCTCCGGTTCACTCATTCAACCCGGGTCCGGTTCACTACAACAATATTAACACCAACCCTGTCAGAGACCATCATGACCAAACGTTTATAGTCCCTCCCACACCTTCACCCTATGCGAGCTTCTTCAGCAGAAGGGTCCCTTCTCTTCAATTTGCATACGAGAGTCCTTCTTCTGATCTCCACCATCTAAGGATCATATCTGACACCCTCGGACCTATGGTTCAACCCGGTTCAGCACCCTTTGGACTCCAAGCCGAGTTGGGAAAAATGACTGCTCAAGAAATCATGGAGGCTAAGGCTCTTGCTGCATCAAAGAGTCACAGTGAAGCAGAAAGAAGACGTAGAGAGAGAATCAACAACCATCTTGCCAAGCTTCGGAGTTTATTGCCAAACACTACAAAAGTAAGTGTATTCAATACAAGATCTTCAATACTATTAATTACTAACTAATATAATTCTATAATAGTTATTATAAAATAACGAGTTTAACATATATATAATGTGATTGTTTGACTTTGCAAGACCTTTCACACATCATGCATAAACTATTTGTTCGTATGTCTCTCAATAAAACACATGCATGAAAATGTAAACCCAGAGTTTCAAATATTATTGCTGTTTTTTGATTAATAGAGTCATTCCTAACTAAAAAAGACATCATCATGTCATTTCTAATTTAAAAGGACAACAAAACTGACAAAACCTCGTATGAAATCACCTAACATGCCTTCCTTATCAGAGACCTGAGAGTATATAATAGGAGAATTTTCAACATGGTGCATTTTTTAACCAAAATGGCATATAAAAAATAGGGTGCATGCAAAAGGTCTTGTTTGTTTCTCTTACTAACCTGCGTTCTTTGGCTTTCCATGTTCTTATTTTGTTTAAAGCGATAGCAACATTTTCATACATACTTACATGAGATAACAGATTTTAATTAACAAAAGACATGTTTGAAAGAACAAGCATGACATATATGTTTATTGTTTTTAGCTTACTTGTTTTGGTATGACTGTGTGTGTGTGTGTGGAAGTTTCAGACGAGTTTAATAGTAAAAAGGGTGATTAAAGATGACAGAAAGGTATTAGTGTTAAGGTAGGTTGTTGATGCAATAAAGAGGAACCAAGCAGCAGTTGAAAAAGCTACACATGGAAATTTCTTGCCGGGTATTGTCATCGGTCAAACTCAGCTCGATAATGATAAAGAAATAAAGCCAGAGAGACAAAGTAGCACCCTTTTCAGGCACACACACATGCACCCACTCACTATTCTATATACCTATCTATCTCATCTCATCTTTCTCTCTATCTACACATGCTGCATGCCACTTCCACCATTCAAAATACCCCCACTACTTCCATTTCATAATCATCAAGCTACACCCCTACCTACCTCAACTTCCACACAATCCCCTCAACCTCTTTTCAAACATTGCACAACTTCCAACCTTTGCTATTAATCATGAGAGAATGTTAGCACTGATTACTGTCTTTAAAATATTCATTATTGCTAAAATATGTTACCAATTTGTACTTTATCATAACCACAAATATTTATCTATACACTTTAACTGTGATTTTTAACGATAAAAAACCATTTATTTACGGCTGTTTATCAACAAATTAGTTTTATTCTCTTATTCACTGATCATTACCCAGTAAAGTAGTTGTTAGTGAGCCTCTAATGTATTATTCTGTTAGAAAAGTTCATTATGTCACTAATATTTCACAATTTACCCTGAAAGAAAAGATGTTTGCTTTGTGCAGTTCAATCTTATATATAAAAAAGTTGTCTTGACAAGTTTTGATTATGTTGTTGCAGACAGATAAAGCTTCGCTGCTAGCAGAAGTGATTCAGCACGTGAAGGAGCTGAAGCGGCAAACCTCTCTGATAGCAGAAAGCAGTGCAGTGCCAACCGAGGCAGACGAGTTGACAGTAGATGCAGCAGACGAAGATGGAAAGTTTGTGATCAAAGCCTCACTGTGCTGTGAAGATAGATCAGATCTCTTACCCGACCTCGTAAAAACGTTGAAGGCCTTGAAGCTGAGAACCCTCAAGGCTGAGATCACATCGCTTGGTGGGCGTGTGAAGAACGTGTTGGTCATTGCTGGTGACGAAGAAAGTTCAAACACCAATGGAGAACAAAGCATTCAGCAGCAACAACAACAATACTGTATTACCTCAATACAAGAAGCACTGAAGGCAGTGATGGAGAAGAGTGGTGGTGGAGATGAATCAGCTTCTGGGAATGTTAAGCGCCAAAGGACTAATAACATCAATTTTCTTGAACAAAGATCTTTGTAATTGTTCCGAGGTAACACTAACACAACACTTTTTGTTGCTAAGGTTTTGATGTCAAAAGATGTTGTTGTCTGTGAAAAAACAAAAGGATGATCATGGATACTCTAATTCTTTAATCCTACAATAGGATCTTCTCCTATTTTAGAGTCAAAATAGTTTATAAATTTTTTCTTTCCAACATGAAATTTAAAAACAAAAAACAGTAAAATTAATTAAATAAAGACTTATAATATATATTTTGATTGTCTGGCTTAAATATCTATATAGTATTATATTTTTTGATGTTATTCTGCATGGTCATGATGAAGTGATGAGGTAATGGTATAATGTGGTTTTGTACATGTACTTGTTTGCTTGTGCTGAATCCAAAGAGAGACAAAAGGGGTGGAGTTGGTTAAGGAAAGGAACAGAGAAGGATCTTTTTCGTGGGAACAGAAACCTTATATTGAATCCTAACATGGAAAATGATGCATTGATTGCTCTGTAAGAAGAAAATGAAAATGGCATCTGCATTAAATTCAAACATACACACACTATGTCTGGTGCAGCAACTGCTAGGAGCTGTCATTGTTTTGTTATGAAGTATATGTTTGTTTGTTTTATTGTCTTCACTCTCTGTATTCAGAAAGAGGAGAGAGTGTACCCTTGCATCTCATCATGACTTTCAAGGAGCACATCACCAAATTTTTTATATGATGAATTATACACATCAACTTCTATATACATCTAACATCATTTCATTTTTGTTTTTATAAATTGTATAAATGAAAATAAATAATATATTATTTTTTAAATTTAGTAAAATATTAGTTATTTCATTAAATTTTATAGTATAAATAATATAATAGTATAAAGCTACAATTTATAGATTAAATCCACAACTTATTAAATGTTTAATGTTTAAAAGTTATATTAATATGATTAAGCTATTTTATATGTTCTAATAGAAATACATATATTTACTACCTTCTTTTGTAATAAAGGATTAATTATTATAATAACTCAATAAAAATTTATTTTTGAAATTATGAAAACCTTCTTAACAAAAGAAGTTATATAATAAATTAATTTTTATAATTTTGTTGTAAGTAATTTTTTCCATAATGAAATGAGGTTAATTGAGTTTAGAAAAGAAAATAATAAAAACAAATATGTATATAAAAAAGAAATTACAAAATTGTAAACAATTATGGTCACATGCCTACACACACATATATATATATATATATATATATATATATATATATATAGAGAGAGAGAGAGAGAAATTAAAGTGATATTATTGTTAATTAAATTTAATCAATTTTTATGCATAAATTATTTTAATTTCGTACCTCCTCTTTTAATTCTTTTATCAGTATCAATCACACTCAATCCAAAATTCTGTGGAGCAACTATTGGAAAACTAAAACTATTTCAACTAAAAACATTAAAATAAAAAAGTTGTATACTCATATTTTAACTAATTTATTTTAAAAAAAATGATAAACATGGATCTTGATTTGTAATTGTAGAATTCTATCATTCTATAGTAATTATACTTCAATATCTGATCTCTATAATTTGAGAGAATTTGATTATAGTTAATTGTACAGAATTTTTGAATCAAATATGTGTTAATATTAGACTCGAACAATTTCATAATATTTGGTTGGTACCTTGATTAAGTTTAGTATAATTTTATATGCTCTTAATTACAAAATATAAGTTACACAAATGATAGTGATCTAAGATTAGAAGAGATGTATTTTATTACAATGAAAAAAAATTAGACATTAAAATTTTCTTTATACTCTATTTAATTTTTGTTAAGAAGAAAATTTTAATTTCATGGCAAACAATTGATAGATAGCATTTTCTAATATTTTTATTTAGAAAAATTTAACACGATAAGATTGACTTTGCAATAATCAATCAATATATAACTTTACATTAAAGGAATTTAAATTTTTGAAGAAATGTTGGAATGATAAACATTTTAGGAGATACGTATCTCTTTTAGAAATTTTATGGCTTTCGATTATCAAATGGGAGATATATATCACATATGCTTAAAATAATTTAATCTTGGATCTAAGTTTTAGAGTGTATATTAATAAGTTAACAATCTATTAGAATTGAATCCATAAGGTTAGAAAATCTTTTTGATTATTAACTCATAACTAGCATTCGTTGTATATACTCGGTTTAAAAGCAGTCCAATATCTTTAGCCTAAAAGCTGGTTACGTACGTACCCAAATGATGGAAGGCTCATTATAATAACCTGAAATATTGGGAAGACATGAAATTATAATTTATTTATCAGATATTATTCGCAAATATAAATACTGATTTAAAATGTCTATAAATAAATTATTATCTTATTCAATACTAATATCATTTTAAATTTTTACATTATTCATCTATTCTTGCTCACACGTAAAAGAGTTTTTATAAGTGGAATTTCCCTTCGCTTCCATAGATGAGACCAAGCTTCGTCTTGCCTCAAAGATTCAAACATTGGAAATATTTCATCCACACTAGTGTTAGTACTGTTAAAATGGGTCACTTGATCCATTTCGGACCGGTCCACCGCAGTTTGATTACTTAATGAGCTAACCCAATAAATAATTTTATTCTAAAATGATGTTAAATGTGCAAGACAATTCAAAATAAAAAAATTTAGCATACAACTTAAATATAATCCAAAAACAACCCAAAAAGCGAATAAATAAGTTTATAATATTGAAAATTTTTGTGTGACTTATCCATTTATAAGATTAGAGTCTTGAATGGATAAATTTATAATATTTTGCTCTCTTGAAACATATTTTTCTCTATTCCTATTTACAATACAATAAAAAAATGTTAACTAATAATATTGAAACAGAAAATAATAAATAATTAAATTAAACTAGGTGGGTTGGTGAGCCAACTCGGCTCACCCCTCACCACGGGTTCAACTCGGGTGAGTCGGGTTGAAAATTGACCCATATAAAAAATTTTCATTTTTTTCAAACCCAATCCAGCTCGAACCCATGGTGGGCCAGGTTGGCCAACGGGTTCTAACCCATTTTGACAACACTAACTAGTGTAAAAAATATTTTTTATAACTATTATTGGTTATAATCCACCAGGTATAAAATTGGGACGATGGCATTATAGTAAATAAGATAACATTTTTATATCAGGTATAGTTATAACATGTGTAGAAAGTAGATGCAATGACATTTTTATAATAAAGAAGAAAACTTTATATACGATTATAACCTATAACAGGTATAAAACACAGACGTGGTGACATTTTTTTAATAAATAAGAAAACTTTCTATATCGATTCTAATTATAATTGGTATAGAAAGTGGTTTTTAATTCATCTCTCGTAGACATATGATGAGTGCATATTTATGCTTTCATTTATCCTTTAATCTTGGACTCTTAATTGGTTTTATACTTTAAAAGAATATTTTAATTAAGATTTGTTATAATTGAGTTTATTGGGTATGAAATATGTTGTAATCTTTCGTTTTATCTTTAACAAATAGGATACATATTTTTGTTGTCGCTTTATGGGTGGTAATGGTTGTACATGGATAATTGCTTGATTTGCATGTAGAAATAAACAAGTGGGACCACCATACGTACTAGTTTGCAAGTGGGACTACCATTGGTACTATTTTTGTCGAAACTTTTAATTCCCTTTCATTTATGTGGCAACATTGGCCACTCTTTTTCTTTATATTATTCTTTTACCTCTAAATTCTATTTTATGTTATGAGACGATGATAACTTTTTGGCAAGTATACCAAATCGTTCCAAGTAATACAGTGAATAAGTAAAAGTATCGTCTCCCAAGGGACTTGTGCAACACATGACAATTCTTCCTTTTATAACTCAATTAGACATCAAAATGCACAAAACAACACAAGAAACTATTTTTGGTATTTTATCAAACAGTTGGTGTGCAAGAAATTTATATTTAAAAGAAACTTCGTTGGAATTGGGTTTCATGAATCATATGAAGATAAAACTCTGTACAATATATCATTATTTCATTCAAACATTCACATCAAGCCATACTAGTCCTAATCCCTTAGCAACTAGTTCTAAATTAATATATCAAAATGTTAATCCCTTAGCCAATTTAATATACAATTTGCATTAAGTCCGATGTTAAGAATGATCAAGTTATTGAGTCTATCCCTAGATCCCAAATCATTTAAGTGCTCTATCTACGTTCGTTCATGTTCAAAGTTACTTTCCAGTAATCAAAGACATTAAAAGAACGTTATATTTTCATACAATGATAATAAATTCAAGAAAGAGCATATGAACAAACAACGATATATTGAGCAGGAAAATTACAGTGAGTTCATTACATCCAATCCCAACGAAAGAGAAATTTAACTACTCCTAATCATCTAAAACGTACACATTTGAAGCAATCCCTTGCAACAATGGTGTCTTGATGCCTTGAAGTAGTCTCCGGAAGTTCCTGAGATGTTTTCGTTTCTTTCTTTTGTCTGGAACTTCTGTTCGAAGGCATGTTTCTGTCGCTCTGTCACGTCTTTTAAAGCCACTTAAATTCATTAATTCGCTTAGCGCACATGTACTGGTGCGCTATGCGAATTTTCTTAACTGCTGTATTTTAACTAATGTTATTCGCTCAGCGCACAGGTACTGGTGCGCTATGCGAATTTTCTTTTTCTGGCAGTGCGAATTTTGGCTTTCGCTTTGCGAAAACTGGCTGACAGAGTCTAAATAATATATCATTTCCTGTACAATATTTTACATAACAATCTACTACCTATTACAACTTTTCAACGAGGAACAACATGAAAAATTACAAGATTGAGTTCATTTATAAGTATAAAAACAACTCTTTTTCACACTTATCAGACGAAGGGTAACATTAGAGTGAATATTGAGTTTGGGAGATATGCTACTGGTAATTTTTTTCTGTTTTGATTTATACATTTCCAATTTGTTAGTCATTTCTTTTGGTTTTTGTTTAGTTGTTGCTCATGTTGTGAGACACATATTTTTGAAATAATTCAAAAACACCTAAACAATATAAAATTTTCAAAAATTAAAAATTAATATCTTTTCAAATGGATTTTTAGGAACTAAGTGAATCATGATCTTCTATTGTGAATGAAATACGTAAGAGCGAGGATTAATTCTTGTTGAACCCTTAAATTTAAAAAAAATACTTTTTTTTATATATTTGTATTATTTTGGAGAAAATTAAATATTTTGTAAACTCACATTTAATTAAAAGTACCACCTTCAAGCAATCATTATTGGGTGCTAACACCTTTCTTACGCATAATAACTAACCATCGATGTCAAGGTTTTCTGCTAACACCTTTCTTACTAGTTTGTTTTATTTGTGTTTGTGTTTATTATGTTAGAACACTCATACATTTGTTTGTTTTATTTGTGTTTGTGGTAAAGATCGTATAACGTGTTATATGGAAGCTCATGTAGGAATGCATATGTTGCTGGAGTAATGTGATTGACGAGATAGGGGTTTTCAATAGGAGTTTATTTAAAGTTTTGTTTACTTTATGCCAAGGATTAAGGATTTGTAAGAAATTATTTATTTTTCGTTTTGGATTTGGATAATTGATAATTAAAGTTGTAATGACTATATTTATTGGGAAATTTTAATTATATTATGAATTTATCAAATTCTTTAGTATTTGATATGCTAAGTGACTCCTATATTTGGAATGTTACAAAGAACCTTAATCATGATTTTGTTAATTTTGATTGAAGTAAAGACCCCTAAAGAACCTAAATTGAGTTTCGATTAAAGAAAAGACATGTATTTCTAAGTGGCACATCGTTAGCTAGGTCATACAAAATTTAACTTCGTTGGTGATCGAAGACTAAATCCATGAGTTTCATCAAAAAGAGGATGAAAATGAAGCAAAATTTAAAAGAGAAGCTAAAACAAAAAATACATGATAATTGAGAGACAAAAACATATTTAATCATACTTTTATTCATATGTATAAATATTATTCAAAAGTCACTTTAAATACTCATAAATCTTATTTTAATATTGTAATGACGATTTCTAGGATAAATTACTATTATCTATAATCAATGTGAAATGTTTATAATCATACTTTTATTGAGAGACAAAAACATATTTAATCATACTTTTATTCATATGTATAAATATTATTCAGAAGTCACTTTAAATACTCATAAATCTTATTTTAATATTGTAATGACGGTTTCTAGGATAAATTACTATTATCTATAATCAATGTGAACTGTCTATAATAACTATAAGACCCCAATGAAACTTTTCCATTGATGCAATCAAATATGGTTACAAAATTGAGAATTATTTCTTGTATTGAATGTGCAACTTACATTGTTGATGTTCACAATCATCGCACTTGAAATTAAAATAGAACTCATATTATTATGGTAATTACAAGGGCATAAATACTATTTTAAAAGTATCAAGAAGAAAGGAGAAGCTTTTGATGAATTTTCTGAAGGGTGTTAAGACTATATGCATGCACAAGGTGGCATGGAGTAATCATAATATACCTAATTTGAAAATACTAAGCTGGAAGAACTAAGTTACAGGAGACCATAATTGGATAAGGTGAGAAATATTCCCCCAATTCATGATGCATGAGAATATCAGTGATTAATCATACTTTAGGAGGTGGAAGTATCCATTTTGAGCCTTCTATCATACCAAGACCAAGGTAATTTTGAACCTCTGAGTATTGAAGTTTCCTTGTCAATTTAGAACGCCCTGTGGCATCTGCACCAGGTCCTGTGTTCATGTACTCCCCAAAATAAAGAGTTCTGCAGTTGGAAACAAATATTTATTAGAAGTATATAATTAAAATAAAGAAAATAAGAAGTTTATAATTGTGAATTAGAAAGTTACTTGTCATATTCCTTTTTATTGTTGTCACTCCATCCTTCCTTGTTGAAAATGTTTCCCAAGTTACAATAAGAAAAGATCACCGTGGAATAACCATACCAGGCTCTTCCCAAGTAAACACCTGTTCCAGTTCCAGTAAGTTCACAATGGACAAAGGAGAAGCCATTATCCTCTTTCGTACTTTTTCTTGCTTGTGCTGTTATAAAAGTTAACCCATCATCGCCTAGCGTTCTTAGTTCACAATTCTGCATCACAAAATAAAACCTCAATACTTATTTTGAATATTAAATGGAAATGGAGTTCAGGAATTCTTATATATATACCACATATAGCGACTTTCCACTTCCAAAAATGTAATCAACAGTTCCTTCAATGAAGCAGTCTTTGAAAAAATGTCTATTTGCATCATCCAACAATGTGTCTTGGTAACTATAAAGCTGACAATTATAAAATGTGGCTTTGTCTCCAGAAATTCGTAATGCGACTGCTTGACCTCCTACCGTGTTTAGAGTAGGTCTTGGTGCGGAGTTCTAAAACATGACATAAGAAATATAGTATTGAGGCATTTTTATCTTTTGGTTGCTATGATTTTTAAGAAATATAGTATACTAACCCGAACTATTATGTTTGCCCCCACAAAGTAGTCTGATAAAATAGACAATGTCCCACTTTCAACAGTGCCATATTGTTTTGCCGTGCCCCCATAGGTCAATGTTGGCATTTGCCCAGGGGTTCCATAGAAGGTGATGAAAGGTTTTGTGCTCTCAACCACGATTTTCTCTTTGTAAGTTCCAGGTCCAATATGCAAAATTACACGCTTCTTGTTTCCGCTAGGTATGCTTTTAAGGGCATCAGTGATGGTCTTGAATTGCCCTTTGCCATCTTGACTTACCTTAATAACTGTCTTCCCTTCTTCAGCAGCTACTAATTCCTTATCTAGGGTACTCTTTCTGCTTTCTAAAGGCTTTACATTATTTGAAAACCATTGCCCCAATTGAGTCTTATCAGCAGGCATTGGTGTATCGGCAGACAACACAACTTGCATTGTTAGAAAAACTACCGTCAGACTTAGCTTGATGCAAAATCCTGTATGTTTTGAGGCCATATTTGAACCTATTTTCTTTCTAAGAATTGTTTTGTTTTGATGAATACACCATTGCAACTCAATTTATAAGAGGTATACAACATCATGGCCTCTAATTTTGGCACATTGCTTATATCTAAGAGAGTTATTTTTATTCAATGGCCCTTCTCGTGTGAACCTAAAATTAACCTAGAGGCAATTCAAGTTGTTACACTAGATCATACACGTATATATATTCAAACCGAAAAGATTTTCTCCGCACAAAAAATAGCACAAGAAAAATAGGTCATAAACCAATTAGCAAATTATGTAAGGTAAACTTGTATACGTCATTACGTAAAACAAACTTAATATATTTTTCCTATTTTTTATCATTCGGTTTTCTTATTAAAAATGCTACAAGGAAAATAATTTTATTTTTATAAAGTATATCATGTTAGGTATCGCACCATACCTATTAATATTTATTCACAATTTTAAGCTTTAGATTAATATACACGTACTCTACGATGGTTAATAAATTATATTTCTTAGTGTTATAAAATGTATTTATGAACACATTTTTTTCCAATTTCTTTTCATTATTAGTTAAAACATGCTACACTATATGAAATAGATGCATGACTCATTTATAAGTAGGGATGAAAGTAACATAACTGATAAAAATATTTAATACTAAAATATTAAAACTAATATTTTCAATTTTTGTTTGTTTGATATTATACATTAAAAAACATTAATATCTTGTGTTTGATATCTAGGTGACACATTTCAAAAGTACTAAATGCCTCAATATCAAGAACCATGAAAGCTAATAACACTTATACATTTTGTACTTAAAAACACAACTTTTTATGACCATGTGGATCATACAAATTTTATGTTTTATTTTTATCTTGATGTTAGATTGTGGCCATGACTGAAGGGTTCATCTTTGGAAAAATGATATTGTACGAGAAGAAAATGATGGTGCTACCCACATATGCGATTTGGAAGTCTATGTTAGGTTACTTACTATACATGGAGGGTGGTTCTTTATTAATGGTGCAGTGGTGATTCGAAAGGATTTAGGGTTTCACGTGGGTGCTTCTACCTGATTGGTTGCGTCGCAATTCTATTGCAGGTTGCTTGTGATTTCGAATAGAGATGACACTGTTTATAGTGGTAACGACAAGATTTTTGCAAAGAGGAACTTGTAATGTGCGTATTTGTGAGAGGGTACTACGGTAGTTCATGCTGGTGGTTTGATTCTGTGCGTGGAGGTCAGTTATAGTGCATTGAACAAATCTGGTGGCTCATGGTGGTGGCAGCTAGGGTTTCTATGCGTGGAAGTTAGTGGTGGTGCATTGAACGAACCTAGTGGCTCATGGTGGTGACAACTAGGGTTTCTGGTGGAGAAGATGGAAATGAAGAGGATGATAACATTACAACCTATCATTGGTCAAATTTGTTTATGGTGGATTACCCTATAGTAACATCTTAAAGGATCTGATTTTTACGAGTGGTAGGATGGGTAAAAATATAAAGATAGGGAGTATATAAGAAAATGTTGATTGAATGACTCATTGATAAAATAGGGAGTGTATAAGTAAAAGTTAGAGCTGTATAACAAATTTTTTGGAAATTTGCTAATTTTGACCTTATTACGAAGCTTTTGGAACAATTTATTTTCATTTTAGGGAATCAAATTTAACTTCAGCTGCATCAGTAATGATTATATTACTCAAAAATAATTTATGCAACTAAAAATCACTTGAAGATATTTTTATTTCACAAATTTGATAAGTTTAATTGTCACAAATCTTATCTAATTCAATCTTTTATAAACAAAAATTTAATTAAAATTTCAAAATTAAACCCAGAATGAAAGCATAAATATGGATACGAAAAGTTCACTAGTACAAAAATAGTCTTTTAAGTCTCTTAATTTAAGTCTGTTTTTAAAATAATAGACTTAATAAATGTGTGGTGAATTTTTTTTAAATAAAAGTCATATTTTAAACGTGTCATCTGTGTATCAAACCCTATATATTATTGTGTAATGTATAATATAAAAATATTATTAAAATATTAGTTTCAACATATTTTTATTAAATATTTTTATCATTTGTTACTTTCATGAGATTTACTTATAAATGAGTCATGCATCTATTTCATGTAGCATGTTTTAACTAATAATGAAAAGAAATTGGAAAAAATGTGTTCATAAATACATTTTATAACAGTTTAAGAAATATAATTTATTAACCATCATAGAGAGTACGTGTATATTAATCTAAAGCTTAAAATTGTGAATAAATATTAATACGTATGGTGCGATGCCTAACATGATATACTTTATAAAAATAAAATTATTTTCCTTGTAGCATTTTTAATAACAAAACCGAATGATAAAGAATAGGAAAAATATATTAAGTTTGCTTCACGTAATGACGTATACAAGTTTACCTTACATAATTTTCTAATTGGTTTATGACCTATTTTTCTTGTGCTATTTTTTGTGCGGAGAATATCTTTTCAGTTTGAATATATATACGTGTATGATCTAGTGTAACAACTTGAATTACCTCTAGCTTAATTTTAGGTTCAGAAGGGACATTGAATAAAAATAACTCTCCTAGATATAAGCAATGTGCCAAAATTAGATTAGAGGCTTTGCTCTTATAAATTGAGTTGCAATGGTGTATTCATAAAAACAAAACAATTCTTAGAAAGAAAATAGGTTCAAATATGGCCTCAAAACATACAGGTTTTAGCATCAAGGTGAGTCTGATGGTAGTTTTTCTAACAACGCAAGTTGTGTTGTCTGCCGATACACCAATGCCTGCTGATAAGACTCAATTGGGACAATGGTTTTCAAATAATGTAAAGCCTTTAGAAAGCAGAAAGGGTACCCTAGATAAGGAATTAGTAGCTGCTGAAGAAGGGAAGACAGTTATTAAGGTAAGTCAAGATGGCAAAGGGCAATTCAAGACCATCACCGATGCCCTTAAAAGCATACCTAGCGGAAACAAGAAGCGTGTAATTTTGCATATTGGACCTGGAACTTACAAAGAGAAAATCGTGGTTGAGAGCACAAAACCTTTCATCACCTTCTATGGAACCCCTGGGCAAATGCCAACATTGACCTATGGGGGCACGGCAAAACAATATGGCACTGTTGAAAGTGGGACATTGTCTATTTTATCAGACTACTTTGTGGGGGCAAACATAATAGTTCGGGTTAGTATACTATATTTCTTAAAAATCAAATCAACCAAAAGATAGAAATGCCTCAATAATATATTTCTTATGTCATGTTTTAGAACTCCGCACCAAGACCTACTCTAAACACGGTAGGAGGTCAAGCAGTTGCATTACGAATTTCTGGAGACAAAGCCACATTTTATAATTGTCAGCTTTATAGTTACCAAGACACATTGTTGGATGATGCAAATAAACATTTTTTCAAAGACTGCTTCATTGAAGGAACTGTTGATTACATTTTTGGAAGTGGAAAGTCGCTATATGTGGTATATATATAAGAATTCCTGAACTCCATTTCCATTTAATATTCAAAATAAGTATTGAGGTTTTATTTTGTGATGCAGAATTGTGAACTAAGAACGCTAGGCGATGATGGGTTAACTTTTATAACAGCACAAGCAAGAAAAAGTACAAAAGAGGATAATGGCTTCTCCTTTGTCCATTGTGAACTTACTGGAACTGGAACAGGTGTTTACTTGGGAAGAGCCTGGTATGGTTATTCCACGGTGATCTTTTCTTACTGTAACTTGGGCAACATTTTCAACAAGGAAGGATGGAGTGACAACAATAAAAAGGAATTTGACAAGTAACTTTCTAATTCACAATTATAAACTTCCTATTTTCTTTATTTTAATTATAAACTTCTAAACAATATTTGTTTCCAACTGCAGAACTCTTTATTTTGGGGAGTATATGAACACAGGACCTGGTGCAGATGCCACAGGGCGTTCTAAATTGACAAGGAAACTTCAATACTCAGAGGTTCAGAATTACCTTGGTCTTGGTATGATAGAAGGCTCAAAATGGATACTTCCTCCTCCCAAAGTATGATTAATTACTGTTATTCACATGCATCACAAATTGGGGAGTATTGCTCACCTTCTCCAATTCTGGTCTCCTATAACTTTGTTCTTCCAGCTTAGTATTTTTAAATTAGGTATATTATGATTACTCCATGCCATCTTATGCATGCATAGTCTTAACACCCTTCATAAAATTTATCAAAGCTTCTTCTTTCTTCTTGCATAATACTTCAAAATAGTATTTATGCCCTTGTAATTACCATAATAATATGAATTCTATTTTAATTTCAAGCACTATTGTGATTATAATTCTAATTATTAAATACATAATCAAATTGATATTGATGATTGTCAACATCAACAATGTAAGTTGCACATACAATACAAGAAATAATTCCCAATTTTGTAACTATATTTGATTGCATCAATAGAAAAATTTGATTGAGGTCTTATAGTTATTATAGACATTTCACATTGATTATAGATAATAGTAATTTTCACTATATGATTCTGAATATTGATGATAATATAATGTGAACTCTCTAATATCATTACCATCATTAACGTATGTTACTTTATCAGTATTGTAACTATATTTGATTTCATTAATAAAACAATCTTATGTTATTAGACATTTCAAATTGATTATAGATAATAACAATTTACTCTACATAAATAGTGTTGTGACCAAAAACGCTCTAAGACATCAACAAAAAATGACATGTTAAGACAAAGATTTTGCAATGACTATCATAGTTTATTATGGAAAAATTAGCAGAAAAACATAAAAAAAGACACGGTCTCAAAAACCTTGACATCGACAGTTACTTATGCATAAGAAAGGTGTTAACACCCGAAAATAATTGCTCGAAGGTGGTACCTTTAATTAAATGTAAGTTTCCAAAATATTTAATTTTCTCTTAAATAATAGAAATATATACAAAATAATGTATTTTTTTTTAATTTAAGGGATCGACAAGAATTAATCCCCGCTCCCACGTATTTCATTCCCAATAGAAGATCAGGGTTCACTTAGTTCCTAAAAATCCATTTGAAAAAATATTGATTTTTAATTTTTGAAAATTTTATATTGTTTAGGTGTTTTTGAATTATTTCAAAATATGTGTCACACAACATGAGCAACAACTAAACAAAAACCAAAAGAAATGACTAACAAATTGGAAATGTATAAATAAAAACAGAGAAAAATTGACAGCAGCATACCTCCCAAACTCAATATTCACTTTAATGTTACCCTTCGTCTCATAACATAAAATAGAATTTAGAGGTAAAAGAATAATATAAAGAAAAAGAGGGACCAATGTTGCCACGTAAATGAAAGAGAATTAAAAGTTTCGACAAAACTAGTACCAATGGTAGTCCCACTTGCAAACTAGTACATATGGTGGTCCCACTTGTTTATTTCTACACGCAAATCAAGCAATTACCCATGTACAACCATTACCACCCATAAAGCAACAACAAAAATAGGCTTAATTACCTACTTAGTCCCCATGTTCGGAGGTAATTTGCTGTTTAGTACCCGGTTTTAAAAATGTAGGCATTTGATACCTATGTTTTGAAATTTGTATCAATTGAATCCTACCCACTTAACGCCGTTATAAATCTAACGTTTTTTCTGACTGTGTATGTGATTTGTGGACGAGCGGTTATGGACGAGCGTTCGCTTCGTTGGACGAGCGTCCTCTTCTGCCTTCGCTTCGTTGGACGAGCGTCCTCTTCTGCCTGACTGGGCGTTCGCTTCGCTGGACGAGCGTCCTCTTCTGCCTGACTGGGTGTTCGCTTCGCTGGACGAGCGTCCTCTTCTGCCTCGCTGGACGAGCGTCCTCTTCGCTGGACGAGCGTCCTCTTCGCTGGACGATCGTCCTCGTCGCTCGTCCACAAACGCTCGTCCACAAATCACATACACAGTCAGAAAAACGTTAGATTTATAACGGCGTTAAGTGGGTAGGATTCAATTGATACAAATTCCAAACATAGGTATCAAATGCCTACATTTTTAAAACCGGGTACTAAACAGCAAATTACCTCCGAACATGGGGACTAAGTAGGTAATTAAGCCACAAAAATATGTATCCTTATTGCTAATGATAAAACGAAAGATTACAACATATAAAAAATCATTTTTGCATATAAAGAATGAAGAATAAATATTCTAGTTAGACAGAATCAAATATTTTGTCAAATATTATATGAATTATGACTATTGATTCTAACTGTTCACAATATTAATTTTCATTATTGTATAACATCACAGTAATTACTATAATCATTGATCAACATTAGTTTACGAAAGTATTTGACTTAATTAGTATAATTATAGGATCTTGATGGTACATTACTTGTTGTATTTAAACACATCAATACCATTTTCTAATATGATATATCATAGCTATAACCAAAAGAATAGTGTCGGTAATGAAAAAAATACCTCTCATCTATAATCTTTATCAAGTTGGACATAGACTACTATCCACTATGGAAATATCTAGTCCTTCTAGTGATTTGAGGTTGCAAACTTGATTGCTATATGCTAGGGATACTAGAATGTCCAGACCAATTCATTGTTGTAGACAACATAGCAACGAAAATCAATCCTAGTTATGAGGATTGGCAAGCCCAAGATCAAACTATTCAAGGATATTGATGAATTTTATGTCAATTGACATTGCAACTCAATTTCTTTATTGTGAAACCCCCCAAATAGCTTTGGAATGAAGCTCAAAGTTTTGTTGGTGCACACACCATTTCCATAATCATCTACCTGAAATTTGAATTTTACAACAGTGAGAAAAGAGACATGAAGATGGAGCAATATCTTGGCAAGATGAAAAACCTTTTTGATAAGTTAAAGTTAGCAGGTTCACCAATATCTAACTTTAATTTAGGGATTCAAATAGTAAATGGTTTGAACTATGATTACAATTTAGTAGTTATCAAGTTGTTTGACAAGATTAACATTATTTGGGTTGAATAACTCAAATGTTAACCTTTGATAGCATATTAGATCAACACAATAATATAGCATCGTGTGTTCCTAGCTCCAATATTCCTCTCTTGGAAGGTTGATTTCTAACATATTATGCTTGATGATCACTAATGGCTAATGATTCAGTGATAGTTCTAGCTTCCTCAACACTCTTCATCGTCATTGCACCTCGTGCTGATGCGTCCAACAACATTCGATTTTGTGGCCTTAATCCACGGTAAAACATGTTATGTTGAGCTACTTAATCAAATCCATGGTTCGGACATTTCTTGAGTAAAGCCTTGTATCTTTCCCAAGCTTCATAGAAGTGCTCATCTAGGCCTTGAGAAAATGTTGCAATAGAAGCTTTGACACTCATATACTTAGATGGAGGAAAGAATCTAGCTAGAAACTTCCTTTCTATGTTTTTCCAAATCGTCAAGCTTTGGTTTGGATGAGATTGTAACCAAATTTTGGCCTTTCTTGTAACTGAAAATGG
The DNA here is from genome assembly GCF_029865625.1 of Vigna umbellata. Classification (NCBI taxonomy): domain Eukaryota; kingdom Viridiplantae; phylum Streptophyta; class Magnoliopsida; order Fabales; family Fabaceae; genus Vigna; species Vigna umbellata. The sequence continues at coordinate 48,744,371 of NC_142167.1, read as the reverse complement.
AAACAACCTAAGGTAGACAACTTCCTCATCATTAGGATATATTCCTAAGGATTCACACAATTCATAGAACATGGCCAAATGGTTGAATGAAACTTCTTAATCTAATCCAACAAATTGATTTGTTGTGGTAATTATTAAAAATAGGAGCTTTTATATCTCCATCCATGAGGGGGATGAATTGAATTTAAACCTTTTTCTAAATCTTTAAAGAGTTCTTGAATCTTGAAATCAATAAACAAAGTTAAATGAATCAACCAAGTAAAGAAAGATTAAAGAAAGACCAAAGCACACATATTTATACTGGTTCACCTTCTCAAAAGCTTGCATCCAGTCTTCTCCCAACAACTTGAGTTGATAGGGAATCCACTAAATCAAATTTAAGTTTGAGAATACAATGAAACTCTCAATTGTTATCATCATCACTCTCAAATATGAATACAACACAAACAAGAGAGGAAACACTCACTCTACATCAATACAAGAGATGAAGCTCTCAATCTCTAACCTGGCTAACCCAATACAGGTATCACAACACTCAAACAAATGATAAATTGATTAAAACACACTCTAATAGTACATATGTATTAGTCCAAATGAAGTCCAATTGATCTTGAATGAAATTTTGATTACTTGATCATCAATGAAGCTTGAAATCCTCAAAGAAAACTTCTTGAGAAAACCTATACTCAAAACTCATAGAGAATGTTAGTATATGCCAATTAAAACGTTAAAGAATCATGTCTCAAGTATGACTGATATAAAAAACCAAATCATGTTGCAGTTTAATCGATTATGTTAATAGCATAATCTATTAAGTTTTTCTTTTTGTTTTAATGAATTATGGTACTTATGTAATTAATTATTTAGACATTTATGTTTATAACTGCCTCTTTCAACTAACCTATAACAGATAAGGTTATTTATATAATGGATTAGACTTTTCTTTCTATTTTAATTGATTATGGAATTTATATAATCGATTATTTTGCCAGTTGGCTATGTTAGTCATCAATTTGTCTTTCTTAACAGATTATGTTATCTATATAACAAATTATGCATTTCTACCTGTTTTAATCGATTATGTAACTAATGTAATCGATTATAACATAGTGTTTTGCTCATGTTTTGCCTTCTAAGTATTCTGACTTAGTCTAACATATTATATCACTTATATAATCAATTATTATTATCAGAAATATAGATTTTTAATATGTTTAGGACTATTTTACTAATAAGAAATAATTAATACTTCTAACTAACGTGTTAATAATTTAAACAGGAACATATTACACAAATTCGTGTTATTACCAAGTTATTAGTTGGCCATAGGATTTTAATGTATCTTTCATATTTTGTAAAACTATTATTGAAAGAATTATTTAATTGTTGTTTTAAAAAAATAAAGTTTTCAATTATTTTAAAATGAAAAGTTATTTAATTATTTATTTTGTTAGATAAATAAATAAATTATTTTTTATTATTAATAGATAAAATTATTCTATTAAAAATAACACGAAATGTAAACACATCCAATTGACTTAGATTGTCCGGGATATTCAAAACCCAAATAGAGTGATTCCAAGTGATATGAAAAGTCAGTCAAACTCGGAGCGCCACTATTATAATGATGATTATTGTCCTTATAATTGAGTTCTTATAATTTAATTTAATATCTTAAGACAAATCGCACTCACACATAACAGTACGGAACTTTCAAATTTTAAAGAATTATATAAAATCCTACGAAAAGAAACTTGGATGAAAATTGAAAAAACTATTAAATCACTTTTGATATTGTTTATTTCTTCTTAAATTACGCGGTTTCTGTCTCTTCGAAAGCAGAAAAAGAAGATTTTGAACTGAATCATCATCAACCACTCTCCCATGGCTGGGTATGTAACCTTTCTCTTGCTTATCATGTTCGATTATTGGACTCTACTTTTCATTAGGATCTTCCTTTTGGAGCAATGCTGGGCTCTTTTGATAGAACCTCATTATTATGGCCCAAAATAGGGTTACTTAGTAGCATATGAAAAATTGTTTCTTTTTCTGTGTTCTGGTTGTGTTGCTTCATCTCTGTGGTTCTCCTTGTTCTATGATGGGTAAAGAAGTGGAAGTTCGTACATGGGGTTAGTTTTATGCAAAAAAATCAAAGCTTTTTGTGTAATGGTGGTTGGTGAGTTTGTCTCTCCGCAGTTTAGTGTTCTATAATTGATAGAAGATTCGAAGGTCTTACATGAGGTTATGTGAAGAATATTTTTTTTTCGTATTCTGGTTGATTTTCAGTGTTGGGTTGATCTCTAACTACCGTGGTAATAGTTTAAGATTGAAAGGCAAATGAAAAATCATGAAACCAATTAAAAATTTATCTTTCTTTTTTGGTTTTCTTTACCTTTTGAATGTTGACCTTATTATTTGATTTAACTTCGCCAAATTTGAATAAAGAGATCATCAACTATTACTTGCTTGTTTGCTGTTAACTTAAAAGGAAATAGCAGTCCACTGCCTAATATGTGTCGAGTTCTGAATTAAATGCTTAAATCCACGCAATGGCCTTATGCAGTTTTGCTTTCACAACCAAATAATAAACTTTTTATCTTGATAATGCCCTTGGTTATGCAGGCCATCATGGTTGGTTGACAAAAGTAGAATTGCGACCAAAATTAAATGTGCATCAGGAACATGTGATCCTGAAAAGATTATATGGAGCAGCAATCCTACAAAGCCTTGCCCAAATTGTCAACATGATATTGACAACAGTGATGTATGTGCAGTTTCTTTTTTAAAATTTCATTGTTTATTTCCTGATTTCATATCATCAGTAGGTCGGTACATTTTCTTTTGTTAGACATTGCATTTATTTATGTGGACTCCATTTCTCGTGTTCATTTTCAACTTCCCTTTAGTGTACTTTTATATACTTTAGCGTGAATAAGGATTTTATGCAAGTTTTGTTTGTATTTTGTAGTGATCCAGTAAGATCAGTTTAAATATTTTAATGTAACAAAAATGGAGAGGTTCAGCACTTATTCCGAAGTTGAGGCTTCCATGAATAGTAACTACGTGAGATTGGAGTTTCTGTTTTAACTGAACTAAATATAAATTTAAATGGGAAAGAATTTGAGTTTTGACTTATTACAGCTAATGCAAATGGCAACTTTTGTTCCATGTTAATTTCATTAGGAGTAACATTCATGTTCTATTTTATCAGATAAAGTACTAGTTCTTTGCCCTTACTTTCAGTTTCAAACTATTGCAGCGTAAGTCTATTACTTTTGGGTACGAGATGTGCTTATTTGCTGCTATTTCATCTTTTGTGTTCAATATCATTTGCTTGGACGTAAAAGTGCTCAATGTACTTATTCTACTCTAAAATGGTCATGGTTATCATGCAAAAAAATCATAGGTTATGGTTGAGTGCATGAAGCCGACATATCTGAGGATTGAAATAGGGCAATATATCAGGTCAATATTGAGCATACAATGAGTGAGTGACAGCCTGAAACCTATATCGGAAGATTGAAAATAGAACATTTGAATGACTATAAAGTATGCATTTTGTGGTGCTAAGTTGGTGTCTTTGCATTTAATAGCATGTAATGAAATGTGGTAATGTTATCTATACTTCCGTGGGTTTAGTTAGGTTGGAATTTCCTAACTCAAACTAAATGTCCTACACGATCTTTGTTGCTAGAGTATTTTCTTTTTGTTCTTTTCAGTTTTCATGCCACATATTTGAACTCCAAGAAAGATGTCGTAAAATTGGATTTAGCATTTAAAAGTTAAAACTGAAAAGCATAACGAGGTTCATTCCTTAATCCTATAGTGCAAGTCTAACAATTGAGTATGAATGCTTTGACATTTGATTTTTTTTTCTCGTGATAGGTAGCACAAGAGTGGCCTGGCTTACCAAAAGGTGTCAAATTTGATCCATCTGATCAAGAGATAATCTGGCACTTGCTTGCAAAAGTGGGGGTAGAAGGTTCCAAACCTCATCCTTTCATTGATGAATTTATTACTAGTCTTGAAGAAGATGATGGGATTTGCTATACTCATCCTAAAAGTTTACCTGGTTAGTAGTGCAAATTTTCCAAAATTTGAATTCTCAATTATTTTTCAATCAATACAATATAAGCTATGATGAAAATTTTAGGTATTAAGCAAGATGGAAGTGCTTCGTTCTTTTTTCATAGAGCAATCAAGGCTTACAACACTGGCAACCGAAAGCGTAGAAAGATAACAAGTCAAGATTTTGGTGAGGCCCGCTGGCACAAGACTGGAAAGACTAAACCAATTGTCTTGGGTGGGGCTCGAAAAGGATGGAAAAAGATTATGGTTCTGTATGAAAATAATATAGGAGGAGGAAAAGATGAAAAAACTAATTGGGTTATGCATGAATATCATCTAGGAGCAAAAGAAGATGAAAATGATGGGGAGTACATTTTCTCTAAAGTGTTTTACCAGCAACAAGTGAAATTGGGTGATAAAGATGATCAAGATGTTACTGAAGCAACTGAATCAACAATTGTGAAGGTGGTTCCAAACACTCCCAAATTGGTGACACTTGATCCTCCTTGCAACAAAAGGCATTGTGCAAATCTGGACCAAGGACAAGAAACACATAGTCTACTGGTAACACCTTCAACCGTATTCTCTTGTTATCAAATATTAGTTATTAATATTTTGCCATGAACACTATTGTTATTGTTTGTTTTGCTTATGTTATCGGTAGAGGAAATGTATAAAAAAATTTGATGAATGTACCGTTTTAAAATGTAGGTACATATTTGTCCTCGGTAGAAGTTCTTTACATTTACAAAGTTTAATATTTGTTTTCCTGTTAGTGACCAAATAGGTCATATAGGATGGTAGTGCTCTGGTATCATGTTGAGAATGGAGAAATTGAGAAAGAATATAATTGTCATGATTATAAAACTAAGTAGTTGATCTTATATATCAGGGGATATTAAATCTCCTCTATTTATCGTATTGATTCTTTTTTCTCAACATAAATAAAGCATGCATGCTGAACCAAAATGACTCTGTTTTAGCTTAATGTTCTTCTCTCATATGTTGTGGATCCTGTCTCAGCAAGTAAATGGTGGTTGGTTACACTCTTAGTCCCGGCACGTAAATTAACCATGCAGCTAAACTTCTAACACGTTTTTTTCTGAAGTTATGGTATTTCTTTTGCTAGGTGCTGCCTGCGATGATGTAGTTTAGTGAAATTATGAAATACCACTGACTGAATTTGATTATTCCTTTCTGTTTGTGTTCTGCTTCGTTCATTCCAAAGCTGTCTCAGATGGATTGTTTACATGAAATTCAAGATGATTGCCAAGAACTTGCAACTGAATCTCAAAATGAAGGGGTGGAAAATAAAGAAAGTAATGCTGAGGAAGGCTCGAAATGGTGGGACAGCCAGTCACAGAATATGTTGGATTCGCAACAACTGGTCGAAGCTCTGTCTCTGTGTGACGATCTCCTCTACAGCCAGTCTCCCAGTAGAGATGGAAAACATGAAGATCATAAGAGCCAACCTGGTCTTTCTGTTTATGCTCAGCTAGGACCAGAATGTCTGAAGAAGGATATTGAAGAGTGTCAAAATCTTGTTGTCCATGATCCTGCAAATATAGTGAATGATAACCCTTCAGAGATTCGTCTAAGTCAGCTGGTATTTTCGTGTTCCCAAATATTGCATGAAATTGAAATAATTTTAATGTCATTCTAATGCGTTTTCTTGTTTTTGTAGGAATTTAGTTCACAGGACAGTTTTATTTCCTGGGGATACAACAAGGCTGTGAACTAATTTAGTTCCTCACCTTGGCTAGGGAAATACTTTTCGTAACTGCATTTTGTTGTGTCCTATCTTAATTATGGGCTAAAATATTTTCCATTTTGGCTGAAGTAAACTCAATTATTACTCGCTGTCTGATTGGACTGTAATGAAAGACAATGAACTTTATTGCTTGATACTTTGATCAACTGGTGCTGTAATTGTACCTTGTTTTGGCTTGTCGGAGTTATTGTAAGAAATAATAACTCATGTTCCAGGATGTAATAAGATTACGCATGCTGTTAACCATTAAATGTTACATCCACCCAAAAGGACATGCAACTTGGATATGCTAAAAAAAGTTTTTGAAAGCTAGCCTAATCGACTCTAGAAACTTGCCACCTTCAAACTACCGTAGTAGAGTTGAAGGGGTGCTCCACAATTTATAAATGAATGAGGGATAATTGCATTGAACACCCGTTTGAGTTACTTTTTAAAGATGTTCTGTGTTATGGTTCGAAATATGAGTAGTATTAATCTTTTTTTAAAATTAACAGTAGTTAAAGGAAAGCTATGCTATTTTTTAAGACAAGCAGAGTAAGTAGAATTTTAATGTTAATATCAAGGAAAGTTATCGTTTTAACGATGCAATAAGTCAGTAAGTTCTTACAATTTTTATAGGGTCTTTAGGGCTAGTAATATTGCTGCTAAGAATTAGAAGTTTCTATAGGCCAACTTTAGGCACTTTAGTGACAAAAAATAGAGTATCAAGGACTTAATTTTCACGATCAAAGAGAAAATGTGGTTGAACAAATTTCATACAAGCTGTAAGCTGTTTTTATAAACTATCTTAATGAATTTATATCGGAAGTCTACAGTTGGCTTGCTCTAACTTTGATTGCACACACTCACTAAATTGTGGGGCAAATTGAATTATGAAAATTCTTATTTCAGAAACTGAAGTTCTGAACAACCAGATCTACACATTTAGTTCTGACTTCCAACCAATTAACTTGCTAATCATTCCTATTTATAACTCTGCTCACTTCCAAGTAGTGCTATCAAAATGAGTTAGAATCTGCTGGTCAATCCATCCAACTCACCATAGTTCAGACTGGGTCGGGTTTGAAAAAAATATTTTTTTTTATACAGGTCAATTTTCAATCTGGTTCACTTAGTACCCGGTTCAACCCGGGTAAGCCAGTTTAATTTATTTATTATTTTGTGTTTCAATATTATTAGTTAACATTTTTTTTATTGTATTGTAAATAGGAATAAATAAAAGGATGTTTCAAGAGAGCAAAATGTTATAAATTTATCCATTCAAAACTATAATCTTATAAATGGATAAGTGACACAAAGATTATCAATATTATAAACTTATTTATTTGCTTATTGAGTTTTTTTTAATTACATTTAACTTTTTTATTTTTTGAATTTTCTTTAGAGTTTAACATTATTTTAGAGTGAAATTATTTAAATTTGAATTACACAAAAATTGTAATTTTTTTTAATTTAGAAAAAACTTGTAATTAAGTGAGTCAGTAAATCAACCTGTTTAACCTACCAACCCATGGTGGCTCGGACCGGGTTCGAGTTTTTTCGACTCATTAATAAATGAGCCGGATTGGGTTGGCTCACTAAGTGATTAATCCATGATGGGCCCGACTGGGTTAAACCGGATGGTCCGTTTTGACAGCACTACTTCTAAGTATTACAATTTATCATAATAAACTAAAAATGAATTTCGGACATTTCATGTTTTTCTTCATAAGCTCTTAGTAAACAAGTTCTTTCAGTTACACTAATCCGAAGGCTTTTTTATGCGTAAGTCAGTAATTCTACCAAGTATCAAACAAAAAAAATGAGCCTCAAACATACAACTTTTGGCTGTCTAATAAGTGAATTATTATGGCTAGCTGAAGGGTGACAAGTTGATAAAAGAAAAATGCTTGCCTCTAACATTCTACTATCTCTACACTGTCCTGCTTTTGTTAGTGTTTTGGGATGTTATAGCAGCTGTATTTCATAATGTACGTATAATGCAGTATGACTAGTCATATGCTTGCCTTATATTTGTCTTGTCTTAACTCATGCATTTGTGTATGGAAAACAGTCTTGTGTCTTTTCTTTTCTTTTATAATTTTCAGTAGCTTTAGCTTATTTTAGCTTTCATTTCACTTCAAAACATAAATAGAAAAAGTGTAAGGTCCATCCGCAAGAAAACTTGGACCATTTTGGAACTGATACATCCGAATCAGAATGAATTACAACTCACACCAATCTTTCAACATGGCAACAAAATGTTGTAATCTTGCAAAGGTTTGTTCATGAACTGTCCAAAGATTCCCTGATGGACCAAAGCTAAATGCTGGCTTTGCTGTTCACTAGTCGGCACAGACAAATATGGACATGAAAACCTCTCTGGCTGTGACAGTGACGAGGCTCACTCTTTCAACTAGATTGCATTATCCATTGTACCTTATCCAAAATTCACAACAAAGTATTCCAGACATGGTAGAGTAGTCAAAGGAATCATGACATATTTCTCCTAAGTTATGTTCTTAACCTTACTCTTCCCTGTTACTCTACAGTTTTCAATAAAGTTTTGCTTGGTATTTGACAAGCGTGATGGAAATTACACCAGGTAAAGTGATATAGGTCAATCCTAGAATCATTCAATTCTCTTAGAATTTGACCTAAGGTTACAGGAGGAAAATATGTTATGATCATTAAATTGGGGTAACTTTGGAAAAGGAATATTAGCCAAATACTTACATTTTTCAGAAAACATTTTTTTTTTTAAAATCAGAAGAGAAGATCATTAAAGAAGATGTGAGTGAGAGTTCCATTTTGTAATTTCCACACTTTCCATCAAGAAAAAAGAGAGTATGTTTTAGAATATTAGGTCTGGGATAAAAAATAATTACATACTGTATCCATTCTTTTTTGTGCTGAAATAATGCAACTAAATAGCATAGTGACTTAATAATCAATCTTATTAAAAAGTGATTTAGTCCTTCAAAATTAAATACATAATTAAATAGTTCTAGTTAATATTCACAATGAAGCTTGAGAGAACTTTTCAGTATTTCACTTTATTACTCTCTCTTCTTTCTTCTTACAGAAGTAAGTTAAAATTATGATGAAGCTGGAGAGTATTTCTTTTCTTCAGCTTTTCTCCTTTTCTATATCCTTGGTTAGAGGAATTTTACTCTGATAGATCAAAGAGATTTCATCGCTCAATTTTGATGATGTTATTTTTTCGTATTCTTCTCTTCTTTTCCATAATCATCTTCTTCTTTTGTTAAGCTTCTATTAATACACCTTGAAGATATAGTTGTTATGAGGATGTTTGTTTTGAGATTTGATAATATGACTATTTGACAAAGCTTGTCTCGAGATTTGATCACTTCTGGTTATTGGTGTAATTGTTTCTCATAGGATGGAGTATTTTTGTCAAAGCAGACAAGTTTTTAATAATTTTGTCAAAAGCATATTTGACTTCTCATTTGGCGCGACTTTTGATTAACAGATCATTCTTCTTTTATCTTTTTCTTTCCAACGTTCATTTATGATTCCCATAAGATAGGGCAGATGAACGCTTGTAGTAACTGTCCTAAACTAGATAGAACGAATGTCTATACAACAAGTATGTTTTATTTCCTGTTTACTTTGATGTTTTTAATCGTTGAACATTTAGTATTTGTTTAGAGTTTGTTCAAAGTCTATTGTTTTATTAAGAGTGTGTTTGATATCTTTTAGTTTGTAAGATACTTTTTCTTGGTCAGTGTTTAATAAGAATTTGTTAGGAGTAGGTTGTACTGTATTTGGGTCATGATTTCCTAAGGCAAGACCATTCCATGAATGTCGTCCACTTATGTTTCATTTAGGTTTTAGGTGGATGCGTGTAGTACATTTATCATATCTCTCTTGTCACTTTTGTTGTTTTTGAACGTTGAGCATTTAATGTCATTTAATGATTGCTCAGAATAACAAAGTGTTTTCCATTTTCTATCGTTGAGGTAGTGTTTTAAGTTTTTCTTCTAAAGATACCAATCATTGAGAAGAAAATTCATGGTTGGACGAAGTAACAGTTTTAGCTCATGGTATCGTCTAGATTGATGTAAAAGCTTTGTGTGATTTTTCCTTTTTTAGAGCAAGAGCGTTTAACAAGTTATTTTACCTATTAAATGACCAAACGACTTTATAAAGCCCAAACAGCTCCCACTGATCAAAGGACATTATCTACATCTACGAACAACAAAATCATGATCAGAGTACGCCATTAGAATCACTGATCACCGGAGAGTCGCATAGGAAACTCGTATGACACATGCAACCACAAATGGTGTGCATGCAAAGGAAGAGAAATCAAACCAAAGAAAAAAAAAACAAAAACCAACTAACACTTTTTCAGAAACTGATTGGTTAGAGTTAAAGATCTCTACACAAGGATCACTCAAGCAGTCTCTAATCTTCAAACAAACGTACAGAGAGCTAGAATCCTTAAAGAAAAGCTAAAAAAACTCTAGAAAAGTGGTTTATAGAGAGACTGCGTGGATTTAAAATAATGAAACTCATTTATAATGAAAGTATTTATATTAAAACTATTTAATATTAAAATAATTGATTATCACTATTTTTAAACCACCATCATTTCTAAAATGTCATGATTTTACAAGTAACTAACGTTAGTAACCAATTTTGAGATCAAATCACTATAATAACCAATTTTAAAATTATTTTAGTCACCAATAATTTTTAGTTTATAAATTAGTCACTAGTGATTTTTTTTGTCACTAATCACTATTTAGACATTTGATTATTTTTACTCCTTCATAAAAAAATTATTTATTTTTTAGTTTTTAAGAAACATTTTTAATTATTAATTTAAAGTGTTCCTTTAACATAAAGATAATATCATATTTCCTTTGTTATAATATTTTTTTTAAAATTATTTCTATAGATGAAGATGAGGCAATAGGTTAAATATAAGATAAAATTGAAAATGATGAATTTTTGGTTTGGAATTGGAATAGAGATAGCCAAACCCGTAAAGAAGTTTTGCACATTACCATCCCTGTTTAAGATAACAATGGATAATAAACACAAACTTTTATAAATTATTGCAAGAATGGTCTTTTAAGTCTAGAATACCAAAAACAGAAACCTCACAAATTAGAAAGATACTTAAACAATTAAATTTTGTAAGTAAAAATGTATATATAATTAAAGAGTTGAGATAATTTTGGATCAATGCATCTAGTTATTATTAATAAATTTCTATTTTATTAAAACTCAAAGTTAAATAGAGGTAAACAAATTATAGTTGAAAAAGATTCTTAATGGAAAGTGATTCATGACAAACATTAATTTTCAATAAATTGATGTATAGTTTGCACTAAATATTCATGTCACCTAAAAAAAATTGAAGACAGCTCAATTCTTGACCTTATATGCATTATTCAAATCATTAGATTTTTTTAGTGGTTACGATCCTATCGCATGAGGAGGCAGTATGGTGTACAACAATGCACACGTGAAAGTGGGGGTGGAACCAGGTGACTCAGAGAGGCCCACAACAACATGTTTGACCACAAAAGCATTGCATTTTGTTTCTTTCTTCCGTGAACCATATTGGTCGTGTCTGCTGTTTCCAAATTTCTTAATGATGTTGAACCATTCTCACTGTTCAAATAAAGGATTGATACATGTGTTGTTAGGTTGAAGACATCGTATTATTATCAAGATTGCATGACAACAATATCTCAACATCTCTTATTCTATACCTTCCTAGTGTGGTTGAGCACATTCCATGTTTTCTTGTATCTAATCATCAAACTTTTTTATTTTTAACACTAGTACAAAAATAATTATAACATCCCTTCTTTAACGTCTAACGTAATAAAATCGAAAATAACAGAATGATTCTTAAAATTAAGAACACTATCTAACTATTAATTATTGCTTATTTGGTTAACCTATTAGGTTGTTCCCAAATGTCTTTATATAATCTCCTTACATGGGTTGACCAACTGTATGGATTTTTTCATTCATGATATGTATCATGACAAGGGTTTGGTGTAGGAATATTTTTAATTCATAACTGTCCTTTGATCCTATTTTAAATACTTTGCATTAAAGTTAGTGTTACTTTAATTAATTTTTTTTTCTAATTTTTATTTTAAATAGGTTTCTGATACTAAAAGTTGGATTTAGTTCTTATATCTGCATTATCTTCATGTTTTAATTTCTTACACTTGTAAACTAAAACATTTTTCAACTTCTAGTGTCAAAGTGTGCAATTTTATCCATTTTAATACTTGTAAGTTTTATGATTAAAAATTAAAATGAATTGAAAATGTATGGATGTAGTAAAAAGATAAATATTATGCAGTTAGAGAAATCTAAGAATAACTAAATTTAAAAGTATATAAGAAATCTTTGAACTAGTAACTAGTTTTTTAGTCAATTCCATTAGAAGTAAATAAAAGTATTTTTTATCTTATTAAACTGCAGGGAATAGTTTTATTTTTAGAATAATTTAAGGGTGAATGATTAGAACAGTTACTAAAAGAGTGACCCCACAAAGAACCATTCTATTATTTCATTTTGGTTTAAGCTGCAAGCACTTTATAGATATGACACTTAAGGAAAGAGGGAGAAAAGAAGGTGTAATCCATAAACTGCAATGTCAATGAATGCCTAGCAGTTTTCACACTCATCACCAAATTATCCACTTCAAATGATTAATGGATCATATCATTGTGCCAATTGTGCCAATATTTCGCATTTAATTATGCACATTTTTATCTCAGTATTCTTATTTTATCACCTGAGATCATTTTACTTCTTGCAACAAAGGTTAAATATATAAACCTTTACTTCTACTAAAAGACTCATACCTAAGCAATTAAGAAATTAGGTTAGGACTAGGGACAAGTATGTCATATATATATATATATATATATATATATATATATATATATATATATATATATATATATATATATATAATTAAGTGTACAACATGCTGCAGTTGTGGGTGATCATTCAAACACAATTATTTTTCCTATATATTTATTTTGATTGAATATCCAAAAAAGCTAATCCAGAAAACTTCCAGGTAATCTAAGAAAACTAACAATGTTAAAAGACTAATGCTGGTCCTTGCAAGTTGCAACCATAACAATATAGCAAATCAAAACTTTTTTTTTCATGAAATTCTTACTAAAATCAGAAAAAGTCTAAAAGATTTCAGTCTAGAAAGATATTTGAGGGGGACTGGATTCCTAATTATCCATCCGACTTAATTAACTCTTGAGTGATCAATACCATGTGTATTGGCAATATATAGTAGTATTCTTCTAGATTCTTAAAATGCAGATTGACTTGATCATATGAACATATATCTTTCATGAATGCTTATAGTTCATGGTTATGCTACAGAGGGAGGGGAAAAAGGTGATGAAGTTATTGAACGTTGAAGGAATTTAGAAGACATGAATTTAATGGCTATTCCAAGTTAATTAATCAATGAAAAGAACATATATAGAGTAAGATGGATTTAGGACACATTATTTGTTGACATAGCTTTCATTATAATCCATGCTATTCCGATATACACATATAGCCCAGCCATGAAGGCCAGCGACCCATAGTACAAAACTTGTTATACTCTCTCCCATGATATCTCGCCGATTCTATTTACACTCCACCATGATGAATCAAAAGGAGAAAGAAAAAGAAGAAAAGAAATGAAACATTGAAAGAAGCATTCTTCCATTTCCATGGAAAGAAAAGCATGCTTGAAAAACTAGTCATGCCAACAAAGCAGCATGACAACACATCTTCTTATAATGTATAGCCTGGCCCTTTGCTCTCTGAGGGCTCCTCCGAGTCCTCTGTTTGATGATATCCTTCTCTTTGATCCTGCCATGGAAGAACTTTCCATCTTCATTTCTTTCAGTTATTTTCCTTCTCTTGAGGTTGTAATAAGGTTAAGTTTGATGAAGTTGTAAGTTGTGTTGTGTGAGAGAGTTGGTTTAGAAATGGTGTTAGAAGGGGTTCTTAAAGAGGTGTCACGGTGTGGTCCTAACACGGCTTGGTCTAGAAAAGAGGCAGCGATGGGGCATGAAAGAGTGTGCAGTGCCTCCAAACCCACCAGACAGACACCGGTGGACCCCACCTCACCACTTTGGAATCCATACCCCAATAAGGGGAAATTGATAAAACAAAACAAGAAATTGAGCCAAGCTTCTCTTTCTTGCATTGCCATGTCTCACTCTATATTCCTATGTGTAGGCAGGCACTACCCACCAGCACAATGGGTCTCCCATTACAAAAATAAGGTATTACAACCTCCCCTCAATTTCTGCATGCTAGATTATTTGTCTTCTTGTTCATGAGGACATGAGCATTATCTTCTTATTTTTTATTATGCTTCTTCCTTTGTTTTCTTCTGTTTATCTTTGGTTGGATCCACATAATCAGGGAAATGACTGGTCGATAGGGGGTTGGTTTAGTTGAATCCTACATAACAATTCATAACAGAAATAACCATTACATAATGCTTTCATTTGGCATGTATAAGTAGGGTTAAGGATGTTGGGAATCCAAGAGTCCAAGTCTCACATCGGATAGAAATAAAAAAGTAGAGAAGCACTATATAAAGGTGAAAGACTTGTTAATCTATTATTCAAAGGTTTTGGGTAGAAAGTTATGTCAATTCCTAATATGGGTAGGCCCAAATCTTTTTGGTATTGTATCTTTCTAATAAATCTTCTTATCAATAGACCCAACATTAGTATGAGAAACGAGAAGTAGACTCAAGAAGCGGCTGTAATAAAATTATGTCTATCCAATGTTACAAAGTCCTGAAATTATGCACATATTAGGTGATAACTCAAGAAACAAGAAGCCGAATTTGATGAGCCTAACTCCATAACAAGGAAAACTTTATTTCCTTGACCAGTGGAAAGGAGGGTGTACTACTATAATCCAATTCCAACCCTTGTCAATTTGATTGTTAGGTTTTTCTCTTCCAGATACAGAATGTTAAAATTCGACCCCATTATTGATTATTTGAATAATCTCACTCTTAGTGAGAGATTATCATAATTTAAACATAACATTCAGATTTAAATTTTACTATGATTATCCTTTTGCAATAACTTCTTTCATGAGATTAAAGACTAGAAATAATACCATGACAATGACAAACTGATGTAAATATCAATTACATTAAAAATTCGAAGTACACTCAAATTAGAGATCTGGAAATTTGAAACTTGAGTTTAATTATACTGAGACACGTTGTTGATGGTTGCTGGTTTAAGCGGGTGCTTGGAGATTTTTGTTGATATTACTTTAAGATCAGTTGGAAAAGGCTGCAAAATTGATTCGTAAACCGACTAAATATGCGACATGATTCTGACAGTTTAGGAGGAGACAGCAAGAATGGGAGTAACAAGGAAGTTTTTTGCACGAGAATAGGTTGAGGCTTTGAATCCTAAGATCCTTTACACATGATGTTCTCTCTCTTTCCCACTGCCAAAAAACTGAAAATACTATAAGAAGAAAGAAAGGCAATCAGAATTGAATATGGTTCAGCATCCTTTGCCCCAAAAGGAAAATAAAATAAGACAAAGTGGCTTTGCATAAGCCACAAAGCATTTTGCTAATGAAATGGATCAAAAGGTAAAAAGTTGCATTTCTCCACTGCAACATCACATAGGGCGCATGAAAAAAAGTAGCCAAGCCTGGGGACGTAAGTTTCAAGCTTTGACTAAGATTCCATAACCGAGGGGTATTAGAATAAGAGGGCACACAAAATTTTACATTAAAGAAATCAAAACTTAGGTAAGTGATTAGCTAAATTATTAATAATTAAGTACACTTAGGTAAAGGCAAAGAGGAGCATCTACTTGCTCTGCCTCGTGCTCTCCCCAAGCCACTTTGGATGCCAACCTGTTTAAAATGGATTGTTTATGCAGTTTTAAGCACTTAATATCGAGTTAGGGGCTTGTCAGTGATATTTTGTTGCTTTTTGCAGCCTCTTCCTGTGATGGGACAACAAGGGAATGAAATACTGAAATGGAGCCTTATATTTGATGCTAATTCTTTGTGAAAAAGAATTTATTTTATTTTCATTTGTTAAATCTAGTCTATATGTTTGTCTTGCCAAAATTAGTATGGATCTTGTTTGTCCAGTATGTTTTCTACTGAATATATGGTCCATCCTTTGGTTTTGACCAACATGAATTGAAAAAAAAAAAAAGTTCATAAGACCAAAAAATTTTTCATTAAAAAAGTTTAAGAAGCTAAAATGTCCACAAAAGTAGTGAGTCAAGCCTATGGGTTTTCTTTTTAAACATAAAAATAATATTAATTCTTTCAAAAATCTTATTAAGTCTCATATATCTTAATTCTACAACCTTCTAAGAGTATATAAGCTACCTAACTAGTCTAAAGATCAAAACTAAAATTATATTTGAAATAACTTGTATTACAAGCAACTAAAAGGAGAAGAGACTTATTTTTTTTTCTTTTAAGTCTAAACTATATGAAGTCTCATGTTGCTAGCACTTTAAAAAAAAAGATATATAAGTTTCTCTACAACCAAACTAAGAGAAAGAAACTACAAAGGCAAAATACAAGCCTATAACAACCTATGTTACTAAAGTCCAAAATACAAGCCATAAATTCTATGTTCTTTCTTTTTGTGCTTCTTTTCACTCTTTTAATCTCTTCATCCTTTCCTAGTCTATGATCACATCAATGGTGGTGTGAGATGGTGTGAGAATGAAGCCTAGTCAGATTCCTAACTAGGAAAAGTGGCTAGAGGAGATAGGGGACTTTCTTTAGTTGATGACTTTGAGAAGAATGAGTGTTGGAGTTATCTCAATAGCATACCATTACCAAAAGCTCAAAAGTGTGTACAAAGGGGTGGGAGAGATGACTTTCTAGGATGAGCCAAGCCTCCCCCACGGTGCTATCTACTAGCATAATCATCAGGCGCACAAAGTGGATCAAATGCCAGGTAGCAAACACGTTTTAAATGCAATTTTTTTTCTTCTTTTCTCTTCTTCTCTTTTTCTGCTCATATGTTTTCTTTTTCTTGATCTCTTTCTTTTTCTTCTCTTTTGAGTGCTTCTTAGGATGAATATTTCGTTGTATGTTATCCTCTTGATTTTTCTTTCGAAAGTTCTTTTATTTAAAGGCTTTTTGGATAAATGTATGCTAGACTAAGCTCTTGGCATTGATTCTTACGCTTTATTTTTCTTTGTGTACAACAGCCATTGGACAAAGTCAACTTGTCAGAGTAGGAATGTGTTTTCAGTATTTTGCTTGAAGTAGGTTGTACGTTCTTTTGGACACCGTTTCAAGTGAAGAACATTCTGTGAATATCTCTTTTGTCTATAGCATCAACTTCTGATATTTTTATTTAAAGCTCGTGGATGCGAGTAGGATAGCTCATTAGCAAAGAATAAAGTAGATTGTGCATGCAACAAATATGTCTTTTCTTATTACTTTTGTTGTTTTTGAACATTGAACATTTAATGACAATGCTTGCTCAAGACAACAAAGTGCTTTTTGACTTCCTACCAAAGTTTGACAATTAAGCTTTTCTTCTAAAGATATCAAGCGTTGAGTAAAGACTTCATCGTTGGACGAAGTAATGTTTTAGCTCATGGTATCATTTAGACAATGTAAATGCATCTTGTGATTTTGCATGTTGAGACAGACAACGTTTAACGTTGTTTGTGTTATCTTTGGTGTTTTAAGTTTTAGTCTTTTAGTGTGTTTTGTCAATGACATGGTCTTGACATTGTTTTGTTTTTTTGGGAGTTAAATTGAATACCTTTTAGGTATGATAAGCTTTACACATTTAGCTTCAACTTTGTTATACATGTTTGACTTGTTAATCGTCTAGCACTGCGTCTAGGTGTCTTGACTTAGTTGTTTTTCTGTTTCCTAGAATCCTAAGTGTTTTCCTAAGGTTTTTCTATGTTCAAACTTCAAAACATGAAATCGTTTAGGCACATAAACGATTATGTCTTAATAAATAGACGCTAGTTTTTATGAGATAAGTAAATGGAAAATGTTTTGAATAGCAAAAGCAATAAACCATAGATTTTTATACTGGTTCACTCAACTTGAGTTTTGTCTAGTTCTTCCTTATGAACTCTTAAGGGATTCCACTAATCTTTTCAAGGATTACACAAGTTTTACCTCACACTTGGATTCCCAACAATCTCCACCTCAAGGGTGAGTCCCTTCCATATAGGTACACTCCCCCTCCAGCGGAAGCATTCCCAACCAAGCACAACCACGAGTAGCCCTTTCAAACCGTCGTTTATCTTAATGAGACTTGCTTACCTGAATACCCTTTGCCAGGAAGAAAGACTTTCGGTATAGGGACCACTATACTCGTTTGAGTCGGTCACCAAGACAAACCATCGGCTCTGATACCACTGTTAGGTCTATCGAGGAGGGGGTTCACCGAGGAGATACAAACACCAATGAGATATGAGCCCAACCATATAAGGGATTGACACCACTCTTTACCCAAAACCTTAAGACAATGGGTTAATGGGTCTTTCACCTTTATATAGTGCTCTACTTTCTCATTTTTATCAAATGTGGGAATTAGACTCATACTTGGATTCCCAACAGCGTTATCATCATTTTCTTCTCTTCTATATATATAAATTCTCTTGAAAGATGACCATCAGATAGAGAAGTTGACTTCAGAAGAGTAGGTTGTCTTCAGGAGAGCAGGTAGCCTTTAGATGTGAAGTCAAACTTTAGTCTCCTTTGTAGGATTGAGAGTTTTTTCTCATAGCTTTAAGCGAAACTGAGCTAATTGAGCTGAGGGCTTCAACGGAAACATTCCCATAATGTTTTTCTTCTCTCACAATGTCTTGGATGTCATGATTCTAATCATATCTTTCTGCTTTATTGGTCAACACGAATATCAAGAAACAAAGTATACAAGTATCAAGATTCTTTATAATACATGCATTAAATGTTTTGAATGTCGATAAACATTAGACGGTGTTGCGTGTTCAAGACATTGTATCATTTGTCATTTCATTCATATGTATAATCATCAAATGATATTAACATAAGATGTTTTTCCAAAGACTATATCGTTTTCCAGTCATTCATCAGACAATGTTTTCTTGTAAAATGAAAAGTTCGAATTTTTTTATCAAGGTTCAATTATTTTGTTACACATAAATGATGAATTAATTATTACTTCACTAATGGTAGGAGGTGAGTTAATTTTACCTAACAATAATAAAAAAAATGTTTAGGTGGTAAACATTTACAGTGTTCCATGGCTTATGAAGAGCTTTAAAGGTGTTACAAAACTGTATATTAAGGGGTTTGAATTACATGTTGAAAAACGAGGTAACTTGAAACCAGTAAAATTATTTTATTGCACTTCATTTAATCAATAGAGAACTTTGTAACTTTTTGAAACTCAAAATATACAACAGTAAAACAATAAACACTTGTCAATTTCCATTTAGAGGAAGAAAAACTGATAGGTTGTAACCAAGCAAAAGAAAAATGGATCAGCTCCATTAGTTACTCATGATGAACGTACACTCAATATTAGATGCTTCATTGAAAATTTGAACAAACTTTCCTTCACAATCAAACAATAAAGCAAAAAATGGGTAGTTCAACAGTAGGAAGTTACAAGATCTTGTCCTGCTCTAAAGTCTATGGGTAACATTACAATGAGGTTTGATTTATTCTGACACAGTTGACTAGAAAGGAAAGTGCCATAACATTTTTATATCAGCTCATTCAACAAAACACCCTTTGAAAATATATATACTATATTAATGTGGTTGCACGTGCAATCAAAAGATTTCAGGCATGCACCCGTCAGATTTCAGTTAGTTTATGGAAAACAACATAAAATCCCAGTTAGTTTTATTTTCTATTTATTTTTTAATTCATACTGAACATTGTTATATCTGAATATGAGATTTAACTTTTGATATACAGATTATAGACAAAAATTATGAAAAGAAAAATGGGTATTTAGTATTTACAATTATCATTCTTCTCTTGGGATCCATCTGCTCCACCAAAAGCTTTTCCTACGTCTGTTGAGCTCATCCATACTCTCATTTAAGGTTCTTATAATTTTCCTCTGAAGTTTAAGAGCTGAAGCTAGAGCATTCCTTGGTGCACTGGCCTTCATTTTGGGTTCGATTTCCTACATCATGAAAAATGGAGTAATAATATAAGATCATACTTAGTATTTGGATAACCTTGTTAGGGATAAATATACTTTTAATTCATGTGGAATTAGGAATGTTTGCTTTCAATCCCTGAAAGCCATCATCTCTTTTAGTTGAATCATTCATGAAAACGTATCAGTGTGATCCTTCATTTCACAAACAAAATTCATTTCCTCTTGGTCGCTTTGATTTTAGAAATAGGGACCACACATGACACATTTCATAAATGAGATTGCATTTTTAGAGACTAAAAGCTAAACTGCCCTATTAATATGGACAAACTATATTTAAACCTCACACAACAATGTCATGAGAGGGAAAGACAAAAAAATGTATACTAGTACTGGTCATTATTTATGCAGGGTCCATTATTGTGACTTTCTCTCTTGTGCCATTAAGGAATCAAAAAGAAAAGGTTTTCGTTGGAAATCATATGGGAATTCATTGCAAAATCATAGGTAAGTGTAATTTTACCAATCTCATTAGAAAAAATTCACTTTTAATTGCTTCACCAAGGAAACTGATTAGCATTTGTCTTATTTACCTGACAAGATACAATATTGATAAATATAACAGGGAGTGGTCACAGAGTTAAGATACAAACTCTTAGTTCCTGAAGTTGAGCTTCAGTGAATCCACCATCCTTCTGAGTCCCTGATTTTGCCATTAGATTAGTAATCCACTTGGCAGCTTCTCCATAGTCCTGTTGAGTTGCCCGCAAGAGCTGCAGCCTCAGTGTTTGCATGAAAGACAATGCCAACAAGCCTTCTCTGTCAAAATAAGGATGAGCCAATGCTGCTTTTGCACTCAGTCTTTGTCTTGCTTTGTACCTTACCATTGATTTTAGAAGTTCCCATCCTATTCCACCATCCAAATCCAACAGCTCAAAACCCCTCCTTAGTTCAGGGCCGCATCGAGGCTCTACAGTTTTTCTCCATGCAACTATGTCATAGTCACACCTCTTTAATTGACGGTTGAATTGAATGAGGCTATTATCAGTCCGTAGACCAGGGAAAGCCTATAAGAGAATGATATAAACCGTAAGCGTTTCAAAATATCAGCTTAATCAGATAGTTGGTTCGATCACCCTTTGCCACTTTTAAATGTTTTACCTGACTAAAACTCACCTACAGAATTATGAAAAACAACTCTACAAGACAACAATAGTTCTTAATATATCAATGCATCAAAATAAAACAAAGTGTAAATACATAGGAAAACTCACTTTAACTTTCAGAATACTATTATGAAGTCTTCGTTGTGATCAAAGTGATTTATTACATTAATCTTCGCAATATTCATATAAAATTGAATACAGATATTGACTGATTAGTTCCAATAATAGGAGAAGAATTCGTCACCATTAGATACTTACCATTTGTAGAAAGATTAAACCAGCACTATAGATGTCGAATCTGTCTGGCGAATTCAACTGTTTAAAACATGAAACCATAGTACGAACCAAAAAGCCAACATCATTACATGATAAAGGGAGCTATATGTGCTAATAGTTCACAAGAAATATTTAACCTGCCATAAGACTGGGGAAAGTGCAGTTGCAACTGGGACTGAGGGTGCTGAAGGAGTTTGTGTGCTCATGATGTATTGCTCTGGTGCAGCATATCTGTATTGGAAGAATTGAGCACATCATAAATTGCCTATAGTTGTATATCATGTCTAACAAAGACATGGATTACATCTAGTTTACATATAATACTTCTATTTACTATCCTAGTGTTAAACTGAACCCAGTGGTCATTGCTAGAAAGCATGATAGAGTGTTAAGAGTGTATGAGAGGAGGAAGAGAAATTAATAGGGTGGTTAGGGGTTAAGAGTGTGTCTGACTGTTAGCTATTCAGTTAACAGTTAGTCAGGAAGGGGGGAGCCTTATGAGAAGGTTATGGACTTTTGTAACGGGGTTAGCTTTTGTTATTGAGTTGTATAGACAGGACCTCTGTTCCTGTTGAGGGAGAGTGCTCCCTTGAGAATGAAGTTTGTGTACATTGTATTCGAGAAGAAGTAATACACATACGTTTCCTTCTTTTCTGTGTGAGTGAGGCTGTGAAGTGTGTTAGATAGATTTTTTGACTAAAGAAATCTATCAAAGCAACACCAATTTTGTTTGCGTTACCAATTGGAGGATATAAAACATTTAATCTTCATTCTCTCATCCCACTAATCATCTGTGACAGCACTTTATATTGAGGTTGTTCTTTCAAACAATGGTATATAGTGTTCATGCTAACATTATCCCTCTAGTTGGAGCATAAATATATATCATGGCCAACTTCTTGATTGCACAATGAAACACCTTTTCTCAAAGAGCTTTTGTGAGCACATTGGCTAGTTGACATTCTAATTCAATAAAAGAAAATTGTATTATCTTTTGGTCTAGGTTCTCCCTGATGAAACACCGGCCAACTTCAACATGCTTGGAACGATTGTGCTGTATCAGGTCTTTCACGATTCCAATGCCTACCTTATTATCACAATGAATATCCATAGGTTCTACATATTCAATCCCTAAGTCTTTTAGAATACTTATCTACAACAGTTCACATACACCATGAGTCATGACATTCTTTTCTTTCTGTACTTTTCCACGTGACCAATTTACCTTCGGCATCCTTTCCTTTCTTCACATCTCCAAGTGACCAGTTTACCTTCGAAGATAGTGAACATCTTATATGTAGATTATTTGGCTGTTTGATATCCTGCCCAATCAATCAGAATCTGTATATCCTTTGATGTTAAACACAATTCCTTAGAGAACACTAGTCCTTTCCTTGGAGCATTGTTCAAGTACCATAAAATTCGATAAACAACCATATGTTCTTAACTTGGGGAATGTATGATCAAGCTTAGCACATTGCAGCGTACACTATATCCAGTTGTGTGTGACACGAATAGATTAGTCTCTCAAAATGATACTTGTCTATCAGGACTTCGTTTGGGAAAACTCCAAGCTTATGATTCCTTCCTATGGGTGCTTTTGTTAGTTCACAAGCATAAATTTTAGAATTGAAAAGTCTAATACATATTTTTACTAATCCCTTGTCTTGACCTTGCCACCTTAATCCCAACAATATTTAAGTAGCCCCAAGTCCATCTCAAATATAGTAGCCAAATACTTGTTCAATTATCTCATTTCGCAAGGATCATCCTCAGTTAAAATCATATCATCAACATATACATTTAAGATTGTTACCTTCCCTTCTTTGTTTTTTATGAACAAAGTATGGTCTAAAATACTTTTCTAATGTCTAAAATTGTTCATTGTTGATCAAAGTCTCCCAAACCAAGCTCTCAGACTATTTTAGTCCATACAATGACTTTTCAGCTTACAAACATCTCTTCTACAAGCAGTAGTGCGGTTAACTCCATGCGGTAAGTCCATATATACCTCTTCAACTAAATCTCTATCAAGGAATGCATTTTTAAGAAGAAGTGGCTGCATAGATCAGTCTAAATTTTCTGCAATGGACATGAGAGACGAATTGTATAGATGTTGACAACCAATACAAAGTCTTATGGTAATCCACCACATGGCTTTGCGTATACCCTTTAATGTCTTGCTTTATATCTATCATTACTGCCTTAGCTTTGAGAAAGAGAGGGGATATTTGCAGAACCCAAACATTGGAATGTATTATTGTAAAAGATTATAAACTTTGATTCAAAACTAAGTAGCTAAGGAACTCAATGACTCTTGGCCAATTTTCAAATGTCACAATGAAAATTCGAAACATCCAAACTTAGAGAAGGATTTGAGTGCAATCTTTTGCAAATACCCAAACAAAAATTGTCCTAATCTTCAACGTCATAACCATATACAA
Source organism: Vigna umbellata (assembly GCF_029865625.1). Taxonomy (NCBI): domain Eukaryota; kingdom Viridiplantae; phylum Streptophyta; class Magnoliopsida; order Fabales; family Fabaceae; genus Vigna; species Vigna umbellata. The sequence continues at coordinate 48,720,488 of NC_142167.1, read as the reverse complement.
GCATGTCACTAGCTTGATTCGCATGACTGAATTCCTGTCCTTTATTTTTTGTCAACTCCAAGTAGTGGAGTTTTCCCTACCTAAGACCACAACCAAGAATCTTCCAAGTCAGAAAGTCCTGAAAAAGTTTAATATGATGGCCAAAAAATTAGAGTGCAAACAAGAGTAGAGGTTACTTAGCTAACCGACAACAAATTATATTCAACAGATGGGACAATAAGGACATTATCTAGTGTGAGATTTTTTATCAAAATAGCACATCTGGCACCTACAATGGGAGAGGTACTACCATTAGTGTGGTAGTGACAATGATATAATGAGAAATTGTTTGTAACTAATGGAAGTCCTTAGCCATATGTTGGAAGTCTCACATCAACTAGAGATAAGACCAATTTAAAGTATAGAAGTGAGTACAAACCTCACCTTACAAGCCGGTTTTGTGGGGTTGAGTTAGGCTTAAAGTCCAGTTCTTAATACCATATGATCAAATGCACATGTATCAATGAATTAAGTACTATTCTCAGAGGTTAGATAATACAAACGTCTTGCCAATAATACGTGAATGGACAACATTTGCTGCGGGTTGTGGCTAACCACATTGTTAGGTCAAAAAATAACCATTGATTCAATTTAAGTTGACAAGTTTCATATGATCCATCACAAAAGGTTTGTGATATAGGTGTGATGGGGTTGGTAGGATCTATCATGCTGTCTCAGACAACAAAAAAGTAGGGTTATAGAAATAATTTCAAATGCAAGTTTCAGCGGCATTACTTCAATTTGGCATTTTGCAGGATCAAACCTGCTCTGATACCATGTCAAACAAGAGCAAAAGAAACAATTACTTTCTGTAAAACAGGAAATATCTTATGTTGAGGAAAACCAAACATTCTTACAGTAAACGTAAATAATTAGTGAAACAATTAAATTGACTACAAAGTCATTCTAGCAATTGCAGAAAATATACTCTAATAATTATGGTATTACAGCTCATGATAACATTGTCAAACATATATCTAAACTCTGCAGTGATATTAATCGTGAAACAAGAGGTAAAGATGACCAACAATAGACCTAATGACCCACCCTTCCCTAGTCTTCTCATGACTGGAGCTTTATAGCATTGGACCTATATTTAATTGTCAATAAATGAAATAGGTGACTTAAATCAGAATAGTGATATCTGAAGAGAAGTAACTAAAGAAACATCCTATTGTAATTTAAGACATTCTTATGGTGTTCGGGGTCACAGAACAAGGATAATTAAATAGCTGTATACTCCCATTCTTTCCTTTAAGAGAAAGAAAATACAATTGTATTATCTAGATCAGATTCAGTTTTGTACTTTTAGAAATGATGGAGGGAATTCAGATTTAAAATTTTCTTTTTTGTATTTACATGTGTGTGTGTGTGTGTGTGTTACATAGGAAACTTTTCATGTTAGGTTCTAGAAAAAATTTCCCAGATATCTATGTTCATCTTCCGAAACCTTTTTTTCAAGCAAATCACATGAAACTGCTTTTGTCTGTGATGACATTGACTCATGCTCTGGTACCTATCACCAGTACGGTATATGCTTTCATTTCAAAGCTATAAACATCATATATGAGTTAAAATCTAGACAAAATATAGGACTAATATTTTGTATGACATCAAGTTCAACTTCTTTAAGGATAATTTTAAAAATATAGAAATAAGTAAAAATGATAAGCTCCACCAGTGTATTATGCACAAGAAACACAACAATCAGCAGAGGGTTGAGTTCAAAGTTAGTTGGATACATGTATTATTAATCTCAAAGAAGATACCTTGGATCCAAAAGAAACTCCTTTGGAATGTAGTTTATGCCCACTCGCAGGTCTGTAGCAGCTCCAAGATCAATGATTTTGAATGTCCGAGACTCTGATCCCCATAGTTTAAACAAATGAGCTTAATTTGGATCATGGATCTTTTTGCATTGAACAAAAGTCTCTAGATTCTTTACCTTCGGAGAAAATAATGTTCTGTGGCTTAATATCCCTATGCACAATACCAGTTGAGTGAAGACCATCCAGTGCAAACAAGATCTGCCTCATGATTGTCTGAATGATTCTATTTTCTCTTTCTAATCCCTTGGGCAAGTCTTGAACCTCACCTAAAATTAATGTTTCAACCTGGAATTTGCGACAATCATTTGGTCTGATAAGAAAGCATGATTTACCATGGGAGCACAAAATTCAAATTGAATATAAGAAGAAAAGTGCTTTGAGTCGGAAATATAGTGCAGAGCAGTTAAAGAAATACAAAACTTTCCCCACATTAATACAAGTAAACTTTATAAACTTCAGTACAAAATATAAGGCCAAATACTATAAAATTGAAAATTTATCAATTCCAACCATAATGTTTAAATAGAGTACCAACATTATATGGAAACTCTCTACTCTGCACCAAGTCAGCTAGGGTGGCATCCCCTTCAAACCGCCATATAAGCCAGTATTCAGCAGATTTCTTTGAAGAGCTCTGCAAACATTATGTGAGAACTGTTGTATTTGTCGTGACTGAAACTAAAATATTAAATGATGTGATGAGAATGTCTTTGGTTTCCCCATACATGTATGATGATAATACCAAAAATTCGTTAGGTAGTACTAGTCTTAATAGATAAACACCTCAAGAAAACCATAGACAAAATCTGCACAGCTGCTTGCACAAGCTCTTCGTACACGCTCATTCATCCAAATTTCTACAGCACCATATTCAGTCGCCTTCTTCAAGACTAAGTCACCTTCCTTCCAGTGAGAACCAAAAAGAACCATAAGTAATATTTATATAATTCAAGCTATCTTACACTGAAATCTCAGAAGCAGATATGCCATATCAACATGTGGGTTCCTCATTTTTTTTCCTCAAACCATGACACTAAAGCAACTAAAGTTAAGACAATACAAACAAAATTTATAAACAAAATAAACACCAACATGGCCATGAAGTAGACAAGGGCACTCCAATATGACTAATGTTCGTATTACAGGACACCACATGACAAAAGAAATTAAATATCAACATGAGAAAAGACTTAAATCGACAAGGAACATTTGTTTGTTCACCTTCTCTGCATGAATATGAACTTCACAAAAAGAAATACTAAGACTGATTAGATTTTAGATGTTGATACTTTGTATCATGTTATATATCAATCTGACTTGTATTGATGTTTAAAAAACTTAATTTGCTTTTTATACTACAAGTGTCTTTAAATTGTCTGGTCTACACTCGTCTCAGCTCAGGCATTTGAGACACCAATAACAAAATTATAATAAAACCCTGGCGACATGAGTCATATGAGGTGTCAGTGTCAGAAACATGTCACACCACCACGACAGCTCAAGCGGGAGAATTGTCCGTCAGTGATCCATTATTGAAAATTAATGGTTATCTTGAAATTAACTTGTGCACATGTGAAGTAGTTCATAAAATATTCAAGCAATAATAAGCTAGTACAAAAGAACAAGTAAATTTTCAAAAACTTCAGGAGCTTCCAAATAGAATATAGAGCAACACCTTCGAAGAGGGTTTGTTGGCCAGTGACACTCTATAAACCACTCCAAATGATCCTTCCCCCAACTTCTTCCCCAGAGCAAAATCATCCTGCCATCATAAACCAGTCTCAGCAAGAACTGCCACCGGAAACAAATTTCATAAAAATTTCAAAAAATCAAGTGGAATACGCGTACCTTCTTGTAACTTGGTCGGAACAACCTCTCAACAAAGGCAAGAACAAACATGTCAAAGAAACCAGGTGCCACACCAGGTGTGGCCCAAAGGTAAGATAGAGTCCCCAAAGCCAGAATCACCCCAGGGACAGTAAGAGTCAAGCCATTGGACTTGGGAAGAGTGCTCCTATAGATTACATCCCCACACTGCATCACACTGCAAGGAAGTCCAACCCCAACACCCACAAAAAGGTTGTGAACTGTGTCAATCCATTCACCCCCTAGTGCAAAAACTTTAACCACTCTTGTTGGGTTTGAAAAATTCAATCTTGAACTGCATTGAGCCTCCCCAGAGGGTCGAATCCTAAGCCTCTGGCCAAGAAACAAGGACTTCTGCCTGGGCTTTTGGTGTTGTTGGAGCTTGGTCACTCCTACTCCAATTCCTGTAGTTGCAACAGTGGCCATGCCAGTTCAGTTTAGCTTTGCTCTGTTGGAAAAATCTTGAGAACTTCACCTGCAATTCCCTTCCATTTTCCACCGCAACTTTTTTATATTTTAAATTTAATTTACAATTAGATATGATTTATATTTATATTTATATGTTGGCGGTTATATCAGGTATTTATTGTGGCTGCAGTTACATTGGAAGTTCGGAAATTGGATTGAAGTTTAACATAGGCCACAAATAACACGTAGATACTAATGGGCTTCCTGTTGGGCCTACGTAATGCGCTTATCTTATACTAACTTCTACGTTTTATTTTGTTTGATTCTTTTTTGTTGTTTAGTTAGACTTTTTATACATAAAAAATATATAAAAATAGATTGCATTTAGGTACATTTACCAATAAGAAGATAAAATGATTTAAATTTATCACATAAATTAATATTAATTTATACATTTAAGATTCGCTTAATGCACTTAATTCAATCCCTAATATTTGAAATAATAGAACTAATTGACAATATGTTTTCATCATAGAATAATTGAAATCATTATAACATTTCGTTCAACCAAATGCAAATCTTAAAGTAAATTCATATAGTTATGAAAAAAATATAAAATTAGAGTAAGTTTGTCTTTTCTTTGAGTCTTTATCTATGTATCTTGTACACATTTATTAGTTTTGTTGGCTATATAGGACTTTGTGTAATTTTTTTAATAAAACATTCTTAGATTTGAGCATTTTATACCTACACATTTCTTTTTTAGTTTTTTATTAATATGAAACGTTCTTAATTTAGTGCTTTATATTTGGTAAAAAAAATTGTAAATAGAAAAGTTGAATGGTGTTTTAAAACCTTTTAAATAAGATTCATAACTATTGTTAGTTAAATGATATTCAAACAATAGTTTTGTATTTATCAAGTAAATGGCAAAGAAAATTTTCGTTTTAAGCTGCTATGTAATGTCTCTCATGTGAAAATAACATGAAAAATAAAGAGACTTAGAAAGAGAGTATATATAATATCTTTATATTAGTTCATCTAATCACAGATATTACATTAAATTCTTAATTAATTAAATTTCACTAAGATAACTAATGCAACAAAGTATCATATAAGTATTATTTTGGCTCACAGGGACTCATTTAAAACCCTTTAAGTATAATATAAATATTTCTTCATTTCATATTGTTTAATTAAACTTCAAAACCAAATTTTTATAGATGAGTTTCTCTTGTCCTAACATGCTTTGCTCTTTTGTCTCTGCATGTAATGACTACATCTACTTATGAAAGAAAACACTAATAAAACACTATCATTCTACTACAACGTAGACATGAGTCTAAATAACTACCTAGTATGTAAAATAATAATAATCTTTATTCTAATTACAAAACATAAATTGAAATTATACTAATTCATTTTATAATTTATTTAGCTTTAAATTATTTTTACATTTTGTTTCTTCTGTCTTCCAAGTTAGTTTTCTAACGTCTCCTGTTTTTTTGTTCAGAATAAGCTCAACGGAATCGAATTTCCAAACTCTACAATAAATGGGTCTAGTTCCTAAAATAATGTTGGCAAGAATCTATTTTTAAATATTCTTTGAAAAAAGTAATATTCTGAAAAAAAAAAAAAGTCTGCTACAACATCCCCATACTCCTCGCCAATCGCGATTATCAAGTGCTGACAAACCTACTACACCCAAATCATAGTTGTCAGTTTCTCACCGTGGGATAGATCAAACGGTGCAAAAAGCACATCATTTTTTCACAACAAAACAACAAAGCACACATTTCGAAGTTTAAAAAGCCACGGTCACGTCTTTCCAGCCTGGCTTCCTACCATGTTGTTCATTGCGGGGTCCACAACCCAACTAAACCACCGCAAAATTCCAAAACTACCCTGCACCTTCACAAAAAATACACTCCAAAACTTTTTCTTCTCTGGTTTCCATTCCTCCGTTTCGTCACCATGCCACCGACACTCTCATTCACACTTACACACTACCTTACGTTGTTGGTGGCGGTGCTGTTAGTCGTCGTCGAAGCAAATTTGCCGGCAACCGGAATCGCCAGCGAGCTTCCGACGTTCCGCGAAGCGCCGGCATTCCGCAACGGAAGAGAATGCCGCAACCGAGCGCACGGAGAGTCCGTCTTCCACATCGCGATGACGCTGGACGCGACCTACCTCCGCGGATCCATCGCTGGCGTGTTCTCCGTGCTGCAACACACGTCGTGTCCGGAGAACGTTGTATTCCACTTCATCGCTACCACGCACAGACGGGTGGAGCTCCGGCGCATAATAACGACGACGTTCCCGTACCTAGCCTTCCACCTCTACCACTTCGACGCGAACCTCGTGCAGGGCAAGATCTCGTACTCTATCCGTCGTGCACTGGACCAGCCGCTGAACTACGCGCGGATGTATCTAGCTGACTTGCTTCCGGCGAACGTCCGGCGAATTATCTACTTCGATTCCGATCTCATCGTCGTCGACGACGTGGCAAAGCTCTGGAGAATCGACCTCCACTCCCGCGTGCTTGGCGCGCCCGAATACTGCCACGCCAACTTCACTAATTACTTCACGCACCGCTTCTGGTCGAACCCGAGCTACGCGGCGTCGTTTAAGGGACGCGAAGCGTGCTACTTCAACACCGGTGTGATGGTGATTGATCTGTGGAAGTGGCGCGAGGGAAGATACACGGAGAAGCTCGAGACCTGGATGCGTATTCAGAAGCGGAACCGGATCTACGAGCTCGGATCTTTGCCACCATTTCTGCTTGTGTTCGCCGGTGATGTGGAGCGCGTGGAGCACCGTTGGAACCAGCACGGTCTCGGCGGCGACAATCTCGAAGGTCTCTGCCGTGACCTTCATCCCGGTCCGGTGAGCCTCCTCCACTGGAGTGGCAAGGGGAAGCCGTGGCTGCGAATCGATTCCAAGAAGCCTTGTCCATTGGACAGTCTTTGGGCGCCGTACGATCTCTTTCGCCACTCTCCCTCGTTGTTCTCCGATTCGTAGTTAGGGTTTTGTCGAAGGCGCATGGTTTTGTCATGGGGACTGATTCACAAGATTGCTGCTCCTCCGGCTTGAATGAAGGGTGCGGTATGAAATGACACGTAAGGGCACGCGAGTGTTATTGAAATTTCTTTACGCGTGTCTGAAGGGTGACGCTTGTGTGTGTTTGGAGCGTATGATACGATACATTGGTGTCATCGTACCATGGATTTGGATGAAGATAATTGGATATGTACAGTATTCCGAGGTAGATACTATACTCTAAAGTATTAGTGGCAGGGTATGCGCATCCTGCGCTCTTCACCGATTCCGTATTCTTGCCTAGGATGGAGATTCTTCGGCTAAGTTGTAGCGTTCTTTAGTTATTACTGATAAATAAATGAAGTGTGGGTAGAATTATTGAAATGGCAAATTATCGTTGCGTTTCTGTGAGAGAGAAAAATAGAGAATTAAGAATTTGTTCTTTTTGGTATTATAATTTTAAAATAATAGTGTTAGAGTTTAATTTTTTATTCAAAACGGAGAAAATGAAAAAACTCAACTGATTTTAGGTATCATTATATCAAATTTTTGGTGCACATCTAAAATAACTGATTTTAGTGTTAAATTCGTTTCTTTATTGTTTTTATGAAGTTAAAAATATAAATTATTTGTAAGTTATCAACAAAAGTCAAAAAAAAATTATACAAAAATTTCTATAAACTAATTAAAAAAAAGTACTTTTGATTTTTTTTTTCAGAAGTGTTCTTGTATGTAGTGGTAAGGAATTTATTCATTTTAACTCGTCAAAAGATCATTGAAAACTTTGCTTTGAAATAGTTGTTTTGAACTTGGTAGTGTGAGTGGTTTTGAGCTATTTTAACTTGATTTCCTTAACATCATTTTAGAGTACATTTTACATTCGTTCCAATCCCTTGCTGTTTATTAATCATTTGAGGTGATCATAAACTCAATTTAATTTTGCACTTGGATTGATACCTTCCTATACACATAAGGGGAAATTGAGATTTTTATTAGCCTTCATGCGACTAAAGTCTAGCTAACACTTGTTAAATGATATTTTAAGCTAAATTTTGAGATAGAATGTGTCAAAATGATGTAAAAAATGAATGAATGAATAATTATATTATATGGTGTTGTAGTGTTTAGATATTATTGTATAGAAATAAACATTTATAAAGTTTGATATTAAATATAGTTACATATTTACTTAGTGTTATATATGAAAAAGAGAGGATATATAAGATTATGACAATCTCATTGTAATTGTTTCAATATATATATTTATGACATGCATTATTATTATTATTATTATATATGTATATATTTATCTTATGTATAACATTAAATTTAAGTATTGAAGAATTGATTCCACTAAGATATATGGGAGTAAGGGATGGTACAGATGCTTTAGATGACTGATAGAGATGTGAAAGTGGGAAAAAGATTAGGTTTATTTAAAGTTTTTGTGTTATAAATTTAAGAAATAATATAATTTGGTTTATTTTATTTCTATATTTATTTTATTAATTTTGGAATTATGTAATTGAAAAATATTTTTGGTAAAGTTGAGACTTTGTTTTAATTCCACATGTTTTAAATGTCAATGTTTTTAATTGATATCGTTTTATGTGCTATAAGAATTTTGAAACATCTTAACTTTAAACAATTCGTGACACCCTAAATTGGGACGCTACATTTTTAACCGAGCTTGTTGAGCTTCACTTTCTTATGTTTCCTTTAGAATTCAAGTTTCATCTTTCTCTATGGTGATTTTGCTTTTGTTATTCTTTTACTTTCTCTTGTTTAACATATGTATTCACACTATAGAGCATGGTTTCCTAATGATTATTTATGAGCGTCCAATTCTTATTTGGTTATTAAATCTTAATCATTCTTAGCCATCTTAGAACATTGTTATACTGACTTATTTTCCTTGTTTCATTATAGATATTGTTATCATCAAAATCTACTTATTGTTAGATTCATCTAATGGGTTTTCCAGCATCTAATGCTAACATAGCATGCTAATATCCCTCATGGAGAAAGATGTAGATCTTTGAACATCTCATGAGTTGCTTTTGTTTGATAAATTCAAGTTTAGCACAAAGTGTACAAGAGAAGCCTTTCCAAAATGTCAACCTCTTACTCAATTTATCCCTTGTGACATAAGGTTTTCTCGTTCTAATACTAGAATATGCGTTGTATAGACAAGTACATGTTAAAGTAGACGAGATCCCCAACAATCAATAAGATTTTGATCATAACAAAACACTACAGAAAATTAAGTCTTTGGTTAGAATTTAAAATGTGATTATACAACTGAGGGATGGTGTCTAATGGAAATAATGAGAATGAGAAATTGATCAATATTGCTTGAAGATCAAAATATATTATGTGTAGTATTTCTTGCATGCACAATTGATTTATATTCATACACTATGTGTGTTAACAAAAGTGATAAGTCTGGTTAATGCAAAGGCCAAATCTAAGCATTATACGAGTCTAAGGATTATACTAGTTAAGGTATTAGATGAGTCTAACAATAGAAATTATCAATTGAATACATTAGACGACTCAAGTATCTAAACAACCTAAGTCACTCTATTAGACGACTAAGGTGTTAATGATCAAGGCATTGGATGACCAAAGGGTTAGACGACGTAACATAGCTTAAGTCATTAGATGACCTAAGTGTTAAAACCAAGGTATTAGACGACCTAAGGTAGCTTACGTCACAAAAGACCTAAGTGTCAAATGAACTTTAATGATGAAACATTTATAGTGCGCTTTGGTGGTTTGAAATAGGTTTTTTTATCTCTGATTATTCATGCGAATTAACATATTGATAGAAATGTTTGAAACAAAGATTCAATCATATGAATTACAACGAATATTATCATTGTGAAAAAAGAATGTTTTTGAATCAAACGTTCAAATGAAACTAATATTGAGAAATATCTTACAAATAAAATGATGAATGCATATTTGTGCCCACATTTTAGGTTTAATTTTGAACTTTTGATGAAATTTCGAAATAGTAAGAATGACCACGAACCGACACCACTAAGGACATTCCTTTCTCCTCTTTAAAATTTCAGTCCCTCTGTCTCACAGTGCTCTCTTTCACTTCCTCTCAATTTTTGTGTCTCTCTTTTACTTTCCTTCTCTCTTTATTTCTAATTAAATAAAATCTCATTATTTCTTTTAAAAATAAAATATATTATAAACTAAAAGTAAACGCCCAAATAATGCTTTTATAATATGTCAACTGATTTTTTTTGAAACGTAAGTGCTAGTTTCCAGATCTTTTATTTTTGAGTTTATTTTATTTCAAGTTCAGACCTTTACTTCTTGCACCCCCATTTATAGTTTCTACACTTCAATACATAAAAGAAAAAGACATTTTTACCCTCAGGCAAAAATATTAATACAATAAAACAAATGCTTCTCATAAACTTAGACAATCATCTCTACTAACAAGCCAACAATTTGTTGCATTTATATCAACAAAATAAATAACATAACAATTTATGTTCTACTCAAAACTTGAACACGTGACCACTTAGTCCATCCAAGAACAACACCTTGTGAAGTCACCCAAATTCTAATAAAACATACACGAGTCTTATTATAATATTATCCATAAGCCCTACATTTCTTCGGGTCTTACAAATTACATTATCGAAAAGAAGATTATAATAACAAAAAAGTCCTAAACAAAACCAAGTCCAATCTTTACATAAAGAGACTTAGAGAAACATATTAGGGGAGCTTGGAAGCCTTTAGGGGTTCAAATTTCGTCCTCTCTCTCTTCTCTCATATTCTCTACTCTTTTTTTTTCTATTTGCATGTACATTTCAAGGAGTGTTAAGCCTTTGGGGTTAATTATGTTGTACTTTTTTAACTAGATTCTAAGGTTAGATGAATAATTTTGTCTGTTCTTTTTATTCTTATTGTGGTTTATTTTTATGGTCTTTTGCTTAATCAAGTAAAAGTAATGATTTTTACATTATAGCAAGTTAACATGGTGTTAAATCTACATAAATCTCATCATATGAATCCAAGGGTTTTTAATTTTAATTGAGAATCTACTGTGATTAAAGTTAGAAACTTGCATGTGATTGAATGAGTTTTTCCCAATAATTAATAATGTACTTTGATTAAAGGTGAAAACTTTAACAAGAATCAATCAAGAATGTACTTTGATTAATTATGTTTTTAATTGATAGAAGAGGTAAAAGAATAAACATGATTAGACATAGCAATATATAATTGAGAATGTACTTTACTTAAATTAACTATGATTAATCTACAAAGTTCTTGCTTTAGTAGTATTAATTTGATCGCATCAACGACAATGTTATCAATGACCCACTCGGATCAACTCCTTTATCTTGTCACGGAGGGTTGAGCACTCCTCCATTGTGTGTCCCAAGTTCTGGTGATACCGATAATGCTTCTTATTATCCGCATTCCTTAGGGTAGACTTTCTCTTCATGGGCAGGAGAAGCTCAACACCCAACGCCTCCTCCAGAATCGTTGCCCTTGGCGCATTCAAGGGTGTGTATTAGTGAACTTCGACCCTCGAGGAAGATCCTTCGGTCGAAAGTTGTTCCCCTTATCACCTCTAGTGACCTACTTCTTCCCTTCTTCTTCTCATAGCTCATGCTCGTGGCCTTCTATTGCTATTTTTTTTGGTACTCTCGCATGTCTTCAACTCGCATAAACTTTGCAGCTCGCTCCATCGGCTCTTCCATAGTCTTTGCTCCATCGGCTCTTTCATAGTCTTTGTTGGCTTCATGCAAAGGCTATTGACGAATGATCCGGCACTCAAGGCTATGGTGATATGGTGCAGGGCAAACTCCAGGCTCATGTCCTTGATTTGTCATGCGGTTTTATTATAGCGGTCCATGAAAGCCCACAGGGACTTATCTTTCTCTTGCTTCGTGCTGATGAGAGTGATAACGACCTGGTTTTGAGTTCGAATGGTCACATACTATCGACCAAACAAGGTGCGAAGGGTAGAAAAACTATTTACGAAATTGGGTGGTAGGAATTTGAACCATGCCAATGTCTCCCCTTTAAAGACAAAAAGAAGGCTTTACACCACAAGAGATCGCTTGTCATGTAGAAAGCTATCAGGTTAATGAACATCCTCAAATGTTCATTCAAGTTACTTGATCCGTCATATTTTTCAAAGGTTGAGGCCTCCATTGCTCAGACATAAGCGTCTCATTGATAACTAGAGCAAATGGTAGTTGATTAGATATATGGATTGTGTGTACCAAAGGAGCTCCCTTGCTCATTCCTCTGCTTCCATGAAGACCCTTATTATACAATAACAATTTATTATACTTGTTGGTATATTTTAGGTGTTATATAAACACGCAAACAAGACTCATAATTTTAAAATGGTGTTCCAACCCAACTTTTTTGGATGGACTCGGGTCATCGAACCCTTTTTATAATATTCCTAATTATATTCTATTATGCATTATGTTAAGATTAAAATTGGATTGTCTTTCATTCCTTATCCAGTCAACAACATTAGAAATAATTATATAGTCAATATTGAAATTACAAGAAAAGAAGAATACAACATTATTGAATTAAAGAAACTACATGCAAGAAGGGGAAAAGTCTTCAATCCTAAAAAGAAGGCTTCATGCATAAAATACTTCTTATTTTTGTTGTTTTTAAATATTTTATGATTTTATTTAATGAACTTTCTTTTCTTGTCAGCAATTTTCCTCGCTTGAATCTAAAAGAAGCATTAATATCCAGTGATGGAAAAAATACTATCGAATGGATTTCTCGTTGCAACGGTGCTTGCTTGGTCACGTGTGCAAGACTAGGACAAAAAGCTCAATTTATTATGCATATCAACGTCAAGTTCACCAATAAGTCACAGCACTCACTCACAGAGTAATCATAGCCAAAACTCCCACCGTTTTTGTACAGTAATTAGGATTTTCTAATTTAGATTCTTTCTCAGTTCTGGCTCACTCACTCCCAACCTTGTTTCAACCACAAGCAAAGCAAGAAAGAGTTATTAAAGGTCCAAAACTTAGCCACTGAATTTATCACACCCTATCACTCACGGCACAAAAAACACCTTGTTTCCTTACAATCTTCGTTCTCATTCGATCTAATTTCTTTAGATTGCTCCATTATTATTACATCATTACGCAGTCTTCTTCCTTTCCCATTTGACAGACACAATGTCTCTCTTTCTCACTCTCGCACTCTTGAGCACAATCTTCGGCACCACCACTTCATTTTCATTCCCATATGGTACGCGTCTTCCACACACAGACAAAAGCACTCTTAACAGTTCATTTCTTTTATTTAATATATTTAATATTTGATATTGAAAGGTTTGTCGTATCACATCGACTGTGGAAGTCCGACGAACACCACGGATCCGTTCAACACCACGTGGCTGTCGGACCGGTACTTCAGTGGTGGCGCCACCGGGATCGTGTCGGAGCCGCTTAACTTCCACCATGCGCACGAGAAGACTCTCCGCTTCTTCCCAATCTCCTCCGGCAAGAAGAACTGCTACGCCATCCCTTCCCTCCCTCCCTCCCGCTACCTCCTCCGCACATTCGTCGTCTACGACAACTACGACGGCAGGTCCCACCCTCCCTCCTTCGACGTCGCCGTCGCCTCCACTGTCGTATTCTCCTGGCGCTCCCCGTGGCCCCCGTCCCTCGCCCGCGATGGCGCCTACGCCGACCTCTTCGCTACAATCCTCTCCTCAGAAGCCCTAATTTGCTTCTACAGCCTCGCCACGGACCCGCCTGTGATCTCCTCCATTGAGCTCTTCGCAGCCGATCTGGCCTCCTACGACGCCGCCGCAATCGCCGACAACGGCACTGTGCTTGTCAACTACGGGAGACTCTCCTGCGGCTCCGACCAGTGGGGGCCGGGCTTCTCCAACGACTCCGACCTGTTCGGCCGCTCCTGGCAGTCCGATTTGGTATTCCGAACAGGCCAGAGTAAAATCGTAGCCGTATCGACGCGGAACAGCATAAGTGGGGCTGAGGAAAAGCCGAATTACTTCCCGGAGAAACTTTACCAGACGGCGGTGATGACGGCGACGACAGCAGAGGAGAGAGGCGGGGTTTTGGAGTACGAGTTGAGAGTGGACGCAAAGCTTGATTACTTGGTCTGGCTGCATTTCGCTGAGATTGAAGGCCGGGTGAGAAGGGTTGGGGGGAGGGTGTTTGATGTGTACATAAACGGTGATAATTTGACCAGGGTTGATATATACAAGCAAGTTGGGGGTTTTGCGGCGTTTACTTGGCATCACACGGTGAAAAACTTGAGTAGCAGCGTCTTGAGCGTGAAGCTAGTGGGTGTGGTGGGTGCGCCTTTGATCTGTGGGATTGAGAATTACGCTCTGGTGCCTAGTGATCCTTCAACTGTTCCTCAACAAGGTGAGTGGGCGGGTGTGTTTTTCGACTTTTTTTTCCCGGGAATTGAGGGATTGAGAAGTATGATTTTGGTTAATTTAAATTCTGTATGATTTTGGAAATTTGATGCATAGAAGGGATCGGGTTTTGTTTTCTTGATTTGGGGAGGATTTTCTGTTTTTAATTCATATTTTCACGGATGCAAATTGGGAAACTTTGATGACCGTATGGAAATTGACTTCGGATTCATCCATCGCGTTTTCGCTAATAATTTTGTGGGGAATTGATGTCATAAGGTAGTGTTATTGGAAATTTAGTTCGGGTGTTATGATTTACTAATTTTGTGAAATATGCTAACCGATTATTTAGGTGGTTGGTGTGGGCAATTTTTTTCTATAAAAATTATGTGGCGATTATTTTGGTGGATTTTTATTTTGGTAATGATTTTTATTTACATCAATGTGCAAGGAGGGACTTGGTCAAAATTTTGTTGACTGGAGAGCAGCCACAAAAGAATTATGGTCACTGAATTACCTTTTCTTTCTTTTTCTATGTTTGGGTGCAGTGGTTGCCATGAAAGCATTGAAAGATTCACTTCGGGTGCCTGAAAGAATGGGTTGGAATGGTGATCCTTGTGCTCCTACTAATTGGGATGCTTGGGAGGGAGTTACCTGCCGTATGAGTAAAGATAATACTGCTTTGGTGATAAGTCAAATGTATGCATTGCTTCCTATTCTCGAAAGTTATTGAGCTTCAAATTGGTTTTTGGAAAGAAGATTATTGCTACGTCTTACTAAAAAAGCCTCTTAATAATTGACATTTGAAACTTTATGCGTAAGGTTAGTAGTTTTTTGGTCGGTTAGGTTTCATATGCTAAGCGAACTGACTACTGAGGGTGGGTGAGTCTAAACTGCTCATGATATGTTGTGGCCATATCATTATATCAGAAAGCTTTTTATAATTCACCAAACTAAGAAAAAGAAATAAAAAAAGGCTTCTTATAATTCACCAAACAATAGGAAAAAGAAATAAATAAAGTCTTATTCCTTTTTTGTACAATAAAAAAGTATTTCTCCCTCCTCTTAATTATTCTGCGGATCACCTTTTGGAGCTTATTAGTACTCTTTACCCTAAATAGCTTGGTAGGTAGGGTATTATGGGTTCAACTCATGCTCTCTGAAACTAGAAAAAGAAAAATAAAATGGTGGAAGTTACAACTTGTTTTTTGCTCAGACAATAGTTCTTCAATCATTTATGATTTAGTTCTTCTCCTACATTTTTTATTTTATCCTTGTTTCAATCTTGATTTCAGTGATTTGGGCAGTCAAGGCTTGAAAGGGTTCATAAGTGGCCAGATTAGTCTTTTGACAGATTTGGTAAGCCTGTAAGTATCAGCAGCCAAATGTTTATATATACTAGTTTTCTTTCACATCATGCGGTTAAATTGATATGAGGTGCCCTGGTTGTCATGTTATAAAATAGGCATAGTTTCCAGTCATTATTATGTTCTCATTATATTTTGTTTAGCTCATATATTTGTTTTTTCTATCAGAACCAAGGATGTTGACCCAAGAGTCTATGTAAACTTACTGTTTACAAAGATTCAAAAAACTCAGCTTAAAGTCATAAAAGATAACTGCTGCAAAAATAATATTTTTGTAAAAGTGTCAAGTGTTGTTCTTCTAGTAAGTATTCCAAAATCAACAACACCTTAGTCGTAATCCTTTCACCTTTGACGTCTTACACCGGGCACTCCTCCTGCACTTCTAACATGAAATGACAAGAATTAATAGAAACATTATCACAAAAATCAAAAGAACAGAACTCAAATAGAACTTAATCAGACATCCTTAGGAAATGAAAAACAACAAACAGAATTGTGCTTTAATTACTCACCAATCCAGTAAAACAAGCACAGTATAATGTCAGTTTGGAAAATACATAAAACACATTAACACAATAGAATACCGGAAAACTTGAGCATAAACAATACATGAAACAACAGAATACATGGAACCTGAGCAGGAATAAAACACGTACTAAACTTGGTTGTATTTGAAACTTGAATGCACAGAATAAAAAAGATTTGAGGAAATCATTGGATTGTGCATTTGGGTTGAAGAGTCATGACCTCGATTTAAAGCCGACAATGTGTTCCTTGATGAGCCACTTCCAGGATATACTGTATCACAATATGCAGAGAATGGATTTTTTGTTTCTTGAAAGATCTGCTGAGTTTTATTGGTAGCTAGCTGTGGCATAACTGTGAGGTTTCCATGTGTTTTTTCTTGAAACTGAATGATGTGCTGAAGGGGACAACTTAAACATGGTTTTAGGCAAATTGAGTGCAGAAATAAAATTTGATTCTCATAAGTCACTTTTCTAGCCGTCACTAAAGCACTTATGTACTGGTTTGGGACTAAAACAGGCTAGGAATAATATATGAAATGTAAATAACAAATTATTAGATAAAATCCAGTACATAGTTACTTGGACAACAACTTCTCCTTTCGTGAAACTCGAGATTGGAAGCAATAGGGATGACTACCTAGTTATCACAATGCAACTTCTGCTTAAATTCACAAAATTTCATCCTTGAAGGAGTTGTTAATCCCTAGAGCCATAGATCTATATTCAGCATGTGCCCTGAACAACAACACTTTATTTCTTATTGGTCTGTATCTCGGGCCCAAGCCGGAGTGTACTGTACCATTTATGTCCTCTTAGGCTCTTCACTTGCATAGCCATGCAACCTTTAGCCTAGGGGCTAGTGGTCTGTACCTCAGGCCCAAGCTGGAGTGTACTGTACCATTTACTATCCTTTTAGGCTCTTCACTTGCATTGCTCATGCAACTTTAAGCCTAGGGTACTAATGGTCTATACCTCAGGCCCAAGCCAGAAGTACTGTACCATTTGCTGTCCTCTTAGGCCATTCACATGCATTGCTCATGCAACTTTATGCCTAGAGCGCATCTCGAGCCCAGGTAGACATTTGCTACTCTTTGGACCCATGGTATCATTTAAATCGTCTAGGTGCCAAGATGACCGCATTAACTCGGAATTGACCCACTAACGTCACTACCTCCCATATGCATGATGCATAGAGTGGAGGTGGTTACTGTAGTGGCTGATCATGGGTTAGATAACTTCAGTTATAATACAAACAAGGAGGATGTAGACCTTTTATAAATGGGGGGATGGTTTCTCCTCTGGGGTAGATCAGACATCGGAGGGAGAGAGAGAATCAACTCTAACTTGAGTGTCTCCGGTCTAAGTTCCATTTAAGCTTAGACAGGAACACTTATGTTTGCAGGAGACAACATTCCCTCCAATGAATATACAATATCTTGTGGTGGATCTTCTGTTCGTGGGACAACCAACCAAATATGCATGATAGCATCCCATAATTTAAGTATGTCCTTTGTCCTTATACAACAATCCTTGTCCTAGAACCTTTTGTGTATGTGAATTACAACCTGGATCAATATGAGGATTTTGCATGAATAGACTAACAACTCCCACAACCTAAGAAATATTAGGCCTTGTAATACTGAGATGAATGAGTTTTCTCATCAACCTTAAATATCAGGTCCTGTAATATTGAGATGAATGAGTTTTCCCTTCAACCTCATTTATCTTTCTGGATCTGAAAAAGTTTGACCTTGGTCCATTGTCAACTGTTGATTTGGATCCATGAGACTATCAATAGACTTGCAATTTGCCAACACTGTTAATCTTGTCAATATACATCCTGTTAAACTAACTGCCATAAAACAACATAATTGGAAGTCTAATTTATGCCACAAAGGCATATCTTCATTTGGAACATGGTATCCTTTACCAAATGATCATGGCATCCCTGACCAAGGAACCACAACTCCACAATCATGGTCTAAGTAAATGGTTCTTCCAATTGAGTTTTTTCATGGTAGTAGGAGTAGCATTAAAAAGGTAGTAGAGATAGTAAAATCCATTGAAATGACAAAGAACCGCAAAGAGATTTGTGTGGAGAGGGTTAAAACGCTAAGCTTGAGGAAAGAGAGCCTTGACCAGCTACCCAAGTGTGTTGAACCAAGAAGTCAAAGGCTGAAATGTGTTTAAAAGACATTAGCAAGGCAAATGGTGGTGGTCTGGTGATATTCTGACATTGGGAAGGTGACACATGGGACACGTATATGATGAGGGCTAATGGAGATTGGCGTGTGGTGGTGCCTCACATAGCTTTTGGTCACTTGATCACTAGGGTTGGGTCACACTTCTCAATACACTCCTAGATTTGACTGTCAGAAAAAACGACATATGGTTGCCAAAGACAAGAAACAATGATGACCTAGCGATAGGGTTTTTGATAGCAACTTGAATTTTAATGATAAAAAATAGTTAGTTACTGTACTTCTTTATTGTAAATATATATATATATATATATATATATATATATATATATATATATATATATATATATATATATATAGACACACACATGCAAATACATGAAAGAGAAAGGAGCACATTACAAGGAAAAGGTATACCCTACAACACCCAAATCTACAAACTCTACTCGTGAATGTCTGCAATAGGTAGAGTTCAGTACACTAAAATCTACAAACTCCACCTTGGACTATCACATCTTTCACCTAGAATTACTACTAGCAATCCATGTTCAACAAATGCAAATAATGCATGTACTTGCTCTTGAGAATTGGCTTCATGAAGACATTTGCTGGATTCTCCTTGGGAACGATCTTTTTCACTTCAATTCTCTTATGAATATTAAAGAAGTGATATTTGGCGTTGGTATGCTTTGTCCTACCGTGCTGAATAGGATCCTTGGCCAAACAAATTGCACTCAAAACACCCATTAGATCCTTCAACCAAATGTCATCCTTAGTAACTTTTGCTAATGCAATATACTTTGCTTTAATGATAGACAAGGCTGGTTGGAAAGTAGTTTTCCAACTAACTAACGATTGCCAATATTGAATGTGTAGTCCGTGACTGACTGGCATCCAAGTCTATTGTATAGTCATAGCTTGAGAATCTTGCTACAGTACATTGTGAACCACCCTTAAAGATAATTTCAATGTCCTCAGTTCCCTTCAAGTATCGTATAATCCACTTCATAGATTGCCAATGCTTTTTCCTTTGGGTGCTCAGGTCTACTTACCACACTAGATGCATGAATAAGGTTTGGTTTAGTGTATATTATCACATACGTCGAACTTTCCACTTCAGTATTATAAAAAACACATGACATGTATTGCTTGTCCTCATTATTGAGTACAATGGAGTTCAGAAAGATGTATGCCATGTGTGCGAATTATTTTCTTATGACTTTAACACCTTCCATTCTATAATGTCTGAGCAACTCTTGAATGTACTGCCTTTGACACATAAAGTACTTCTTTTGGGCTCAATCCTCTTGATAACCATCTTAAAATCTTCACAATTGTGTCCATATCTTTCATTTCAGATTCACTACCAATTAGTGATTTCAACCTTTTGATCTCATCCTTTTCACGAAATGCTATCAATATGCTGTCTACATACAACAGGTAGACAACCTCACCATTCTTCACCTTCTATAATTGACATATGGATTATAAGGACTTTCATTGTGCCCTTGAGAGAAGAGCACATCAAGGTTCTAATACCATTGTCTAGGAAATGTCTAGGAGATTATTTCAGCCAATACAGAAACCTCTTCAGTTTACACACCTACTCCTCCTAACCTGCTTCCTCAAAACCCTTTGGCTAACACATTAGAATGCCTTCCTCCAGTTGGCCATGGAGGAAGGCTGTCTTCACATGGAGTTGTTGGAGTTCTATTTCTTGACTTGCTACTAGAATAAGCAAGACCGTGAGGGATGCTTATTTGACTACCAAAGAGAAAATCTAATTGCAAATGGGTACCTGAAGTTGTAAACGGGTACGATACTATGACAGATTCTGCCAAGAAAGAACTTTAACAGTGAGTGCAATCTATTTGGCTACCTAAAGTTGTAAATGGGTACAATATTTATGAGGTTCACTTGCTAGTTTGACAACCATCACTTTGACTGTATGAATTAATATATTTTTTCAAATATGATCAGCTTTAGTGCTTTCAACTAAACTTGTTTTCTTTGCGTGGCTTCAGTCTTTATATTATGATATGACACATTAGGTTGATGCAATAATGATAAAATGGAAACTATTCTTAATTTTTGCTGTTCTTAACCTCCAATAAATTCCTTTGATAGTTTTGGGCTAGCCTTGTTGTACAAGCATCATCTTGGCTAGAAATTTTGCATTTGGATCTGCTCATATACTTTTGTAGTAGATTGGATTTAATTAAGTTTATGTTTTTAGTATGCGTTTTCCTAGAAAAATTTAGTCATGTTTTTGTTTGTTTCAATCATCAGGTAACATCTCTTCAATTTTACAGGAATTTGAGTTCTAATTTGTTGACGGGTGAAATACCTTCTGGACTAGGTCAAAAATCCCTGATACACCTGTAAGCTTTGAGTTTTTGTTTTGTACAAGTGATGCATAATACTTTAAAGTTCCCATTTACATTTCTATTATTTCTATAAGATATAACATATTACTGAAATAATAGAAATAATGATTTAATACTTCTATAAGATATATATTATTGAAATACAAGAAAAAAAAGTTATTTAATCACGTTTTTGCATTTAAAATATTTTCTTTTCATGTCGATTCATATGATATTTTTCAGCAATTAGTGTATGTCAAGAGAAACTTTCACGTGTATTCTTATTATTAATTATGAAAAAGTAATTCAATGCAATTATTTAATGATCTTTGGACAA
Source organism: Vigna umbellata (assembly GCF_029865625.1). Lineage (NCBI taxonomy): Eukaryota > Viridiplantae > Streptophyta > Magnoliopsida > Fabales > Fabaceae > Vigna > Vigna umbellata. The sequence continues at coordinate 48,699,092 of NC_142167.1, read as the reverse complement.
ATTAAAAAATATATTTGATTTGAAAAATGTGTACTTCAGAGTATTTTTCTGAAAGTAAGAAAAGTAGAGAAAAATAAAATTCATGGAAATGTATAAGAGAAATTTATATAATATATGATGGTTATAGTAATAGAAAATAGAAGTGGGATTTTTTTATTTCTTTTATTTCTATTTTCATAAATAGGATTCAATATTAAGATTACTTGATAAAAGGAGAGATGATCTATGCGTAGGAGAGAGACGGGATTATTTGTTTCTTGAATGTACTTAAGAGTATTTTTCTGGAAGTAGGAAAAGTGGAACAAAATATTTTTTTTATAGAAATGTAAAGTGGAAATATGTGGTGGTTCCAGTAATAGAAAATAGAAGTGAGTATTGTCTTTTTTATTTCATTTCATAAATAAGATTCAAGAGTAAGATTATTTGATGAAAGGAGAGTAGCATGTTTGAGGATCTGTGTAGGAGAGAAAAAGGGCATTATTTGTTTCTTGAATGTGTTTTTAAGTAATAAGATTTTGACTTGCATATGTTTTTAGTATCTCAAAATTTGAGTATGTTTTTGTCCCCTAAATTTAAATTTTCTTTCTTAGTCCCTGTAATTGGAAAAAAGGTGTCTTATTAGTGACTTTGTCGCAACTATTATTAAAACTCTTGCTTATATGGCTGAAAATTACAAGTTGTTTCATGATAACCTATTTCAATCTTTTATTCTTATTATCAAACACCTTATTACTTTTCCTTTTGAAGAAGTATTCATTCTCACAATGTTTGGACATAGGTACTAAAATAAGCTTTTTTTCATATTAAAGAAAAGATGAATTTTAAAATTGAAGAGCCGAAATCAAAATTTTCTCAAATGATGGACTTAGAGAAATTTATGGAATTGAAAGGAAAAACTACTTCGTAAATCCAGGAGCAATTAATGGTGTACAATTTTTTTGTTGAAAGAAGTGTTTTTTTGATTCACATGTTTATCTATTTAAAAATAGGTTTAATCCTTTTCGACATCCCTATTTATGTACGAATGTCTCAGATGGGTCCTCGTTTTTTAAAGTGTATCAAAATGGTCCTTAATTTTGAAAATTGATATCAATTGAGTCCTTTCTGTTAAGTTGGCTGGACGGCGTTAAAAAAATTGATGAGTGGATGCTGAGATGACGAACGAACGCTCGTCCACCAGCGAACGAACGCTCGTCCACCAGCGAACGAACGCTCGTCCACCAGAGAACGAACGCTCGTCGACCTCTTACTGCTGGACGACCGTTCGTTCCACACTGGACGACCGTTCGTTCGGTGGTCGACGAGCGTTCGTTCGCTGGTGGACGAGCGTTCGTTCGCTGGTGGACGAGCGTTCGTTCGTCATCTTAGCATCCACTCATCAATTTTTTTAACGCCGTCCAGCCAACTTAACGGAAAGGACTCAATTGATATCAATTTTCAAAATTAAGGACCATTTTGATACACTTTAGAAAACGAGGACCCATCTGAGACATTCGTACATAAATAGGGATGTCGAAAAGGATTAAACCTTAAAAATATGTAATGTTTGTTTATCTAATACATTCATTGTTTTTTTTTCTTTCGAAAAATACTATAGGGACTTGTCAAACAATCAGTTAACGGGCTCAATACCTGATAGTATAGGAGCCTCTTCAAGTCTACAGCTCGTGTAAGTATCTACTGCCTTCAGGACACACAAGGATAATATATTGTTGACTGAAATCATAAACATAAATACTTCCTCAAAGAAATAAGGTTACTGATACATGCTCGTCATGTGTTGTGTCGTGTGTATCACAGCAACTTTCTTAACAAACTCTAGTGAAGTCTCCAAATTCAAGAGAGAGAGATCTTTCATTATTTAGAGCACGCTTTGTAAATTGTTAGGTTTCTTGGGAACAAGAAACTGGATTTTCAGATTCAGTAAAGAAATAAGCACTCAAATCTTATTGCACAACGTAAGCGTAAGATAATACTTTAATTAAAGAAAACATAATACAGAAAACATCCAACAGCTTCCAAGGGGAAGAAATTCCCTTCAACACAGGTTCTGAATAAACTACTCAACCCCCTTTTTCAGACAAGTTTCCCCTCTAAAAAGATAACCCATCTTAGGCATCATAACCGTCTCCTAACTGCTCCAATTAACCCCTCTTAACTGTCCAACCACCTCTCTCCTTACTTCTAACTTCTATGTGTTATTTTTGTCAAAATGCCCCTTTTTATTTTTGCCAAACTGTCTAATACATTACATATCCTATCAGAAATTGTTCCCTTCTAGTCTTCTATTACCAAGAACTCAGTTAATATGATTGAGTGGACATAATCGTCTACGATTAATGTTTCATTCTTAGTATATCTTAATTCCCTTCAGTTTCTAACTGCCTAACTAACTGTCCTCTTCTTGTGTGGACATTTAGTATCCTTCTCTTTTGATCCCAACACAAATACATCAGGCTTGATTACTTTTTGTAAGAGAAAAAGTTATGCGCATCTTATTATTTTTCATTGAAGATACTATTTTTCTTCTCTGTTAAGTGGTTTCGCATTGTAGAAAAGAAATGGTAGATAACACTTGACCTCTAGTGAGTCTTAAGCAGTTGTCCCTTCTACCCAACTGGCAATTTTTTCTTACTTGATTCATTTTTCTAATCCATTCTTTTGAGTAACTGTCAGGCTATTGAATGGTAACTTATTGGAAGGACAAGTACCAGAGCAACTTTATTCGATTGGTGTGCATGGTGGAGCTATAGAGTATGTCAATTTAATCCAATACTTTTATTCTTTAATCTTCTGGATAATGTGTTCAGATTGAAATAACTTCCATACTTGATTATCTATAACGTCATGTTTGTGTGTTTACTTATTTAAAATAAGCTGCTCGCAAAATCACATCCATATAGGCGTATCATGCGTCTATCATCTGCATTTAATACCAAAATTAACTGATGACATATCTTTATGTAAAGTTTCCTGCTCTGTTACTTTCATTTGTTCTGCTTGTATTTTACAATAAGGATATCTAAATTGAGTTTTTTATGTAAGCTGAAGTAATTTTAATGATCTCTGAAATCCTTAACTGTGTTTTACCTTCAATCTTTAAAGGACGAGTTGTCAATGATTTTGTTTTACCGAATAGTGAAAGTACATATATGAAGCCAATTTATACATGGATGCTCCTGCTAAGATTTTTTTTTTCTACTGGATAATTTGTCAGCATTAGTTGTTGCCTAAGTTTCTTGGGATTTAATAGGTACTAATGTAGTATATCACCAAAAGATTGTGTTCCATTGTCCACTTATTAAAGCTGAATTAAATTGTAGTTATGTAATTCAGTCGTAAATAATTTCTGACACCTTCAATTTGATTTGTTTTTCCTCAGTCTCTCTGGAAACAAAGGTTTGTGTGGTGTACCATCTCTGCCAGCTTGTCCTATGTTTTGGGAAAACGGAAAATTATCTACTCCGGGTAAAATTGCAATAGGCGTGTCCTGTTCTTTTGTTTTCTGTGCGATACTGCTGCTGGCCTATATTTTCATCAGGAGGAGAAGGAATGACTATGACTTTGCTCTACCTCATGAATTAACATGTAAGTATGATTTCATTTTTATTTTCTTCAGTTTGAAGCCAACTAGTACGGCAGTGATTACTCTACAGATGTGGTTTCTTCTATATTATGTTACACAACATAATTTTTCTTTATTTACTGAGGCTTTTATCACAAACATTGAAAATTTTAACTATTTTTGGAATGATGGCAGAATTAATTCATTGATAGTTAAAAGTTAAAACTACTTATATAGTCAGCAAGCAAAGTTAAATCCTATTAAGAAAGTAGGATTGTTTTAGTCAAAATTAGAGTATGCAAAAAGCGTCACCATATTACATATGAACCCAACTATGTTGACATTGTATAATATTAATCATTTGTGGTATACCTAAATAGCATAAAAGTAAAGAAAAGAAAGGTTTAATCCTTTTCGACATCCCTATTTATGTACGAATGTCTCAATTGGGTCCTCGTTTTCTAAAGTATCAAAATGGTCCTTAATTTTGAAAATTGATATCATTGAGTCCTTTCCGTTAAGTTGGCTGGACGGCGTTAAAAAAATTGATGAGTGGATGCTGAGATGACGAACGAACGCTCGTCCACCAGCGAACGAATGCTCGTCCATCAGTGAACGAACGCTCGTCGATCACCGAACGAACGGTCGTCCAGTGTGGAACGAACGGTCGTCCAGCAGTAAGAGGTCGACGAGCGTTCGTTCTCTGGTGGACGAGCGTTCGTTCGCTGGTGGACGAGCGTTCGTTAGCTGGTGGACGAGCGTTCGTTCGTCATCTCAGCATCTACTCATCAATTTTTTTAACGCCGTCCAGCCAACTTAACGGAAAGGACTCAATTGATATCAATTTTCAAAATTAGGGACCATTTTGATACACTTTAAAAAACGAGGACCCAATTGAGACATTCGTACATAAATAGGGATGTCGAAAAGGATTAAACCGAAAAGAAATATAGAAAAGTAGGGGGACCATATTAAAATCTACTAAAGATACAAACAAACCTGTAGTAAGATGGCACCTGTTCGTTTATTTATAGATTTGGTGGTTTTTCAACAATGGCCTCTTTATCAACTAGATGTGAAAAATGCATTTGTGAACAGAGATTTGTAAGAAGATATTTATATGGGAGTAATTTCTAGGATTTGTTGCTGAGGAGGAGTTTTCTAGGTTGGTATGTCGTTTTCGCAAATCCTTATATGGCCTAAAATAGTGTCCTAGGGTTTGGTTTGGAAAATTGAGTAAGTTGTTCAACAATTTGGTATGACTTGGTGTGAGGTAAATCATTTAGTCTTTTATCATTACTCAAGTGTTGGATGTATCTACTTGATAGATAGTATATGTTGATGACATCGTTCTTACAAGTAATGGCAATCAGGACATCTCTAAGATGAAACAACATCTTTGCAATCATTCTCAAACCAAAGAACTTGACAAACTCAGATATTTCTTAGGTATTGAGGTGACACAATCTAATGATGGTATTATTAAATCTCTAAGAGAGTATGCATTAGATATTTTGAAAGAAACTAGGTTGATGAATTCAAAATCCATTGACACATTCATAACAGGGGAGCCTATGTTAGACCCCAAAGACTATAGAGGACTAGTTGGAAAGTTTGATTATGTTGCAGTTACTCGTTCTAACATTTTCTTTCCGTTAGTATGGTAAGTTAATTTCTTAATTTCCTGTGTGAAGATCATTGAAATGCAGTTATCAATATATTAGTATTTTAAAAGATCTCTTGGAAAAGGATTTATGTATTACATTGAAACGGAAACGTGTTAAATATGTAAACAACTCAAATCACGTAAACAGATTTCACTACTTGCCAACAAAACGTGCTCTATTCACTGTCAAATCATTAGAAATGTCTGTTACTTTCAACAGGTTGGACGGCTTTACTAGCTATTCTTCTGGTTTCTAGTCGTTTTAGTTTTTTTGCCCATATGTTCCATCTTTTAACTTTGCTTATGTTGGGAGCGAATAATCAACTTAAGGAGAAGGGATTTAAGTCCATCTTTTGCAGTGGCCTTGTCCATATTTCTATTCTCATATGTCTATGGCTCTATCGTCAGTTCTCTTCTGGAAATTTTTATCTAAATTGCCTTTATAATTAATTTAATTAATAAAGATGAAAGGGATATTTATATTCTAGACAGGAACTACTTAAATAGAAGTGACAATAAACCTTTAGGAGCGTTAATAAACACATCCTGTCTTTAAATCTAAAATGTTAAGTAAGGAATCGTTTAAATTCCTTTAAATGACTAGAAATGTTGCGTTAAAATAATCTCGAATATGTTTGATGCTGAAATCCTCTGCTAACTGCTTACTATTTTGTGGTTTCTCTTGCAGCATTAGCAGCCAAGAGAAACCGATATCAGAGGCAGAAATCCTTGATGGTTCTTGAGATGGAGAGTCAACACGCCAAGGGACCACCTTCACATTTTACAACACAATAACATTTATCTTAATGGAAATGGAATCTTGATTGTCGTAGCTTTCGGCCAAACATACAAAGACACAGCTTCAGAAAGGGTTTGAATGTGTTGCAGCATTATGCCTTGCCATGATGTGAACAACATTGCGGCTTTAGGAAAGAAATGGCTTTTCTCGTACAACTTTCTTTGTCTCTTCAAGGTTTCTGGAAGCTACTTATTGTACGATGCATGCTCCCTCTGTCACATTGTTTCTTGACCCATAAAAGAAATATATACCCTGTAGTGTCAATACGTAGCCCGCGGCTTTTGCTGAATGTGATAGGTACAACCCATTAATGTATGAAATTTGAGCCACAAGTTAGTGTTGATTTTTTCTTGGCACATTGACTCTAGTTGATTCTTGTATACCGATCAATGCAGCAAAAGATAAGTGAATGATTTTACTGTACATTGCATTTCAAAGATTTTATTTAGCTAATACCCATAACTAAATTTCTTAGTCGCTCGCGGTAATGCTTTCTATTTTCTGTTCCACGTTCTGTAGTATAATTCTAAGACCTTTTGGGAATCGCTGCTTTAATTCAGAGGTTTGTAGTTTAGGGATGGACTGGACCAAATTCCTATATAAATTTCTTTTTATGATTCGGATGTTTGATAGAAAAGAAGGAAATGGAGAAAAACAAAGATAAGAAAATAGAATACAAGAAATAGGATGAAATTATATATTTAACTCGAGAAAAAAAGTGATTACATTTAGAATATTCATAAAAGATAAAAATGAATATTATTTTTCATTATTACTATTATATTATTTTTGTTGTTATTGTTTTTATTGGAATTTGGAGGGTGAATTTTTAGACATGTGGTGATATCATAAGTGGATGTTAAAGACAAAAAAGATATTCACGAAATGTTCTCATCAAAAGTTGCATCATCAAAAGTTGCATTGTAAAGTTAGTACAATCTACTTTTGATAATGTATTAAAAGAACATGTCGGCTTTAACAAGTAGACTTGAACTTATGGCCACTACCTATGAAAAAGGCTATGAAGATTTGAAGATCAAAAACAATCATCATCTAATAGATATTTCCTCATGAAGCCTATAAATAGAAGATCACTAGATGAGAAGATCAAGAGGATAGACACACAAATAACATAAAGAAAAAATCATCCTCGTGTAAGAACAACATTTTTTAAAATATACTCCGACCTATATAGAGTTAGAAGCTTACTTTTGTAAGAGAGGTGAAAAACCTACAAGGTCTACTAGATTGAGTTATATTGTAAACACATCCTCTTTGTGAGAGCTATCTTCTAGGACTTGTAAGCAATCTGATTGACTGCACATTCTAAAGAGAATTCAAACACTTGCTGATTAACTCAATTGAGTTAAACGCTAGCTAGGCAGCGTATCAAGTTGATACAGGGATTGTCTAGTGGAAACTAGGAGTGGGTGAAAGAATATTGAACAATCAGAAATGGGTGATACTCGGTTCTAGTCATTGTAATAAAGGTTACCAGGATTGACTAAGGAAATCAGGAGTGGTGCTAATATTCAATTAGTCAGTGTAACAAGTGTTACTAGGATTGACTAGGGATACCAAGAGTGGTGAAGGATACGCATAACTAAGAATGGGTGAAACTCAATTCTAGACAATATCAGGTTGATACCAAGATTGTCTTGTGAAAACCAGGAGTAGTGTCAGTACTCAAGTGTAACCTTATTGAAAATTTGTGAAACCCTCTAAAAGGTTTTAGAGCAAAATTAGATGTAGCTTAGTTAAGTGAGCCAATATAAAATAATTATGTGCATATTGCCTTAGCTTTGCAAATACCTTATTTATAAACGCTAAAGTCACTCACAAAAGTCCATCATTATTAAACGCTCTTGATGACCAACGCCATTTTTCTTCAAGAGCTATTCATCTTGATTCTGTAGTAAATTTGCTAAGCGCTTGGAAAACCTTGAGCTCTAAACGTTTTGATTTAAACAACATATAATAAATCAAGTGTTTAACAACTTATATAAAGTTCAATCACTACCAAAGTTGTTAAGCGTCATTTGCAAATAAAAAAAATCCTTAACAATATTCAAGTAAAATTAATGAGTTTTACATTATAGCAAGTTAGAATGGTGTTAAATCTACATAACATATCAATCATATGAGTCTAAGGGTTTTTAATTTTAATTGAGAATTTAATTTTATTAAAGTTAGAAACTTTCATGTGATTGAATGGGTTTTGGCCAATAATTTTTTATTAAAGGTGAAAATTTTAACAAGAATTAATCAAGAATATACTTTGGTTAATTAGTTTTTTACTTGATACAAGAGGTAAAAGAATAGACGTGATTAGACACAGTAATATTTAATTGAAAATGTACTTTGGTTAAGTTTACTATGACTAACATACCAAGTTCTTGCTTTTAATTAATAATTTATTTTGTTTGATACTGAGAACATAGAATTTACATTGATTAGTCTGCAATAATTAATTGAACAATAATGTTTTAGATAACCAATGATGAATCCTATTGTGACAAAGGCAGTGAAATCACCTTATTTTCTTTATCATTGGTTTTTATCTTTTTAAATATTTTTATAAATTTACTTCTTTATATCTTTTGTTATTTTGTTCTTTAATTTTTTATTAATTTTTATCTTCTTTATTATTTTTGTTTTACTAACATTTTGTATAGTTTTTATAAGAACTAATTTGTTAAGAATCAATTTTATGTTCGTTAAGAGACGACTTACACTACAAAAATAATATATTTTAGCAGAGGTTATTTTCCGGCGGTTTCGGAAACCCCCAAAACTTTCCGACGGTTTTAACCAAAACCGCCGCTAAAGGTTTTTTTAATTTTTAGAATAAGTTTTAATCCCTAAATATCTATTCACCCCCTCTCCGTGCCTTCATCATTTCTCTTACTTTCCTAATTTTTTTCCAAACCCTATTTCCTCGCACATAGTCATTTTCCCCAACCCCTTCCCTGCACCAATCTTCGTGTTGTTCTTCTCTTGCTTGGGCTTAGCATTGTGTTCGTCATCGAGACATCGTGGTGTTCTACGTGTTCTCCCTGGGAAATTAAACTATAGATTCGTTCATGCGGCTTAGAATCCTGGCGAGAAATCTTTCCAATTCGTTTGTCTCCTATATCTTATTCTCGAAATTTTAATTTTGCTTTCTTCCTTCTTCCATCTGCTGCTGTTTACTACTTTCATATTTGTTTGGTCTCTTTAAAAGTGTGTGTTATTTACTTGTATAATTTCACCTACCTCAACCGCATACCTTTCCTGCCTTGGCTTTCCCTTGGAACCCCACCCTCCCTCGCGCGCTTCTCTTAGAGATTGGGAGACCATCAAATCTAACGATTCCTTGCTTGGACTCATGTGCAGACAGTTGGAATGGCAGTGGTGAGGGATGCGAAGGAAGGAGAGGAATCCGATGGTCTGAGAGGCGTTCTACCTTTTCGAGGAACAGATCCTCCAAGACACGAAAAACGCCATAGAAGAAAACGGAGGCGATGCCAAAGTTGTTCTGATTTAGGGTTTATCTTCTCGCATAATCCAAAGTTGCGCTCACCACCACTGGTTTAAATTCTACACCTTCTCGAAAAGCCCTTGAAGCATTGGCGTCGTCTTCGTCGTGGTCTCTCTTGTTCACACTAGAGTCACTCTTTCTTCTCTATCGCTCGTATCGCGTTGTGTGTCAAAGGAGATTGGATTTGGTCGTTGACTTCTGAACGCGGTGAGAAATCGAAGGTTGGAGTGAGTTTTGATTAATGTCGGTTTGTGTTTGTTGTTATATTGACCCAACTTTGCTCTTTGTTCTTTAAAGTTTAAAAATTGCAATTTCAGAAACCCTAGGTTGGTTTGTTCGAATCAGTTCGAGGTCCAATCGCCCTCTACACCAGGTAATTATGAATTGGTTAGAATTGGGTTAGTTTTAATTGGATGTATACTATTACGAGAGCACATGTTGTTAATCCCATCAATATTTTTCAAATGGAGTGCCCCTTTGGACTCGTGACATTGAGGAGGAGATAGTTCCTCTCTGCAGGTAAGTTCAACTTCTTCTCCAGTTCTGGAATTTACACACCAGCTAATTACATGAAAAGTGATAAAAAAAATGTATTTGATACAGGGAGCTTTATTTATTTGTGTTCCTCTAAAAATCAGGTTTTGTGCTTCGCCCTGGATAACAACTCTTTTAAATATTTTGACAATAGATGTAAGCTTTATAGTGATGTAACTCCCTAGTATTTCGTTCAACATAGTAAAAACTGAAATAAATTATTATAAAAACTTCATTTTGGCCAGATCATAATTAGCTCCTAATCTGGGGTCTACAAATTCTTTGACCAGCTTTGCATCGAGAAGTGGTTTGGCCTGATCAAAGCACAACTTGGTTAGTATATGTCTTTCTAAAGTTATTAGCATATGCAACATATACTTTTGTAATCCGGTCTTCCCTAATTAAGAATCTTAGTTGAAAGTAGTGCAGAAGATTGTTGAGAAGGTGAAGAAGCCAAGGATTTGAGTAGAGAAAGTGAAATATTGGAGGAAAGGGAGGTTGCTAAAAAGCCTGTCAAGATAAAAGAGAGTAAGCTTTCTTAAGAGCATGGTGACAGTAATTTCTGGTCCATGAAACATTTCCCATAACTAAAATATTGATGGAAGCTCTTCTGGACTTTTTTTAATTCAACTAAAATTGTCTTGCTATTTGGGAAACTTAGAAACTAGGCATGTTGCTATATAGTAGAACAATGGTTGAAATTTATGAGAACTTGTCACATACAGGGGCTTTTTCTTATCTCTAGATTTTACTTCATTGCTGAAATTGTTGGAAACTGTAACTGAATGACGTTGTATAGGTGGCAAGTCTTCCATCCTACTCGATGTCAAGCCTTGGGATGATGAGACCGACATGAAGAAGCTGGGAGAGGTTGTCCGCAGTATTGAGATGCCTGGTTTTTGACAGATACAGAAAGAAACTGTAGTTTTTGACCTTGATAAGGAGGATGATGCACCGGGACATCCACTCAACCAGGAAAATAATGAGTATGTGTCTCAATCTACTTCAGTCAGTGCATCTACTAAAGTTAACTCCAGTAATCGTGGTTCCCTTGTCCAGGCTACTATATCCACATTATTCAAGAAAGTGAATGAAAAGGTAAGCTTTTGAAACTGTTTGAATCAGACCCAGCACTACTAGCTTCGAAGAACAATGTTAAATTGTTTGTTCATCCCTTATTCATTTTATAAGTATATAACATTTGAATGCGTGCATTAGTCCCCCAGTTAATAAAAGGGAAGAAAGTTAGGGCGTGGAAAAGGATAAAATGGAAGAACATTAGAAATTTTAGTCATTTCTTCTGGGTTGTACTGTTACCTGTGTTTTTTTTATATACCAGTGCACACATTTTCTCTGCATTGTTTGGCATGTTTTACGTTATTCATCCTAGGTCTTTTCTAAGGATGCTATATACTCTTGCAGTAAAAGTTGTTTTTGAGGCTTTAACGTGATCTTGTTTTTATATAAATCTTTGAAAGCTAATGCATATAACAGGTTTATAGTGTAATAGTAATTGGTTATCAGTTGGGTTATTTGGATGCTACTGATAAATATACGTGAATGATTAGTTTTTTTATATGATATTTTATTATTTATGAATGATATTATATCAAGTACGATATATTATATTAGGTAGGTTTTATATACGTATTATATTAAAGAGATGATATTTTATTATTTATTGTTAAAGTTATTATATTATGTAGGTTATAAACGTATTATATTAGATATATACGATTGATATTTTATAGTTATGAAAGAGATTTTATTAGGTGAATTTATGAATGTTATTTTATTAAGTGGTGCAGACATGTTAACGTAACAAATGCTTTTTTTTTAAGTAAGTTTTACTTGAATTTGAATTGTTACGTGGTTTCCTTTTGTCCTTTTCTTTTTGTAACGTCAGAGTATTAATGGGAAATAAAGTGCGAATTAATGGGAAATAAAGTGCGTTTAGGTGTAGTAATTGTTAGGTGTAGTATTACATAATTACTTCACACCAGTCCCAAATCAAGAAAATCAGAAGGTGAATCGGAAAGGTTTCTTAGTAAAACATGACTACTATTATGTCATTTCACTGATTCTTTATTGTCCCTGAGTCGTTATTTTCTTAGTAAAACTCTCTTCTGTGTTGTTATTTTTTAGGTGACATACCTAATGAGGATATTTTGTTTATTTGCATTTTAGAGAGTTTTCTTTTAAAAAATAATGATAATCTTCTAGTTTTTTTTTATAAAAAGGAAAACTGGAGTAACTCACCTCTTATTTTAAACCCTTATTTGAAATGTGAGTTGTTTGATTAATGTTTCCAGGTGTGAACCTTTGTCAACATATCCTCGCATCTATGATCTGATCCATGCAACAAACATCGAATCACTTATAAAGGATCCTGCCTCTGCCAAAAACAGGTATTTTCATTCTAAAGTGCTAATTTGAATTCACAGACTTGGCTTTCTTATACATTTTTTGGGGTCATGATGATGTGATTGAATTTTTGTTTATGAATTTTAAATTTCAATTGATGCTTTCAAATATCTGTTAACATGAATAATTGGATAAAGCGTTAGCAAAAACTTGCTACTACCTTAATTGACGTATACAGTCATGGTTTTACTACTTAATAAACAAAAGATTATAGTCAAATGTAGTTCTAAGTTGCAGATACTAACAAAAAAAGTGAGAATATTTGTCATATTAATTGTATCATCCTTGCAAACACAACTGTTCACATAAGTTATGAACTCACTCTGATTGCTTCATGATTTCATTGCAGATGTAACCTTATTGATTTGATGGTGGAATTGGATCGAATTTTACTCCCAGAAGGAACTGTGGTGGTGAGGGATACCCCTGAAGTAATTGAAAGAGTAGCTCGTGTTGCACATGAAACAAAGTGGAAGCCCTCTATATAATAAAGAACTCAAATCACACGACAGGGAAAACATTCTAAATGCAACCAAGACCCTTGGAGGCTCTAATGCTCATCCCACTAACATAGTTGCGTAGTTTAGGTAAAATTTCATTCTCACCGTTTCGGTGGATGAGATTTTAAGGTTACATACTCATTTTGTTTCCAACTACTATTGCATTTTTTAAGATATATAGTTTTATGTAATGTATTAAATCTTATTATACAATTTAATGTATGAAATGAATTTTTTGTTTGTTCAATTGAATGTGTTTGTTATGAGAGTATAATGATTATAGATTGATTGAATGTCATAATACAGAAAATAGATTGAATGAATATAAATATATAATTTAAAAAAAAATGATTTTCCGGCGGTTTTGGAAAACTCCAGGTAACTATCGGTGTTTCGTGAAAACCCCTGCAAGTACCGGAGGTTTTGGAAACCTCAATAATTACCGGCGGTTTTTATGAAAACCCCTGCTAGTACCGGCGGTTTTGAAAACCTCTGTAAATACCGGCGGTTTTTGTGAAAACCCCTGCTAGTACCGGCGGTTTTGAAAACCGTCGGTAATTGTGACGCTGTTTTTCCCAGTGGTTTTTTCAACCGCGGGAAACATATTTAGGGGGGGTTAAAACCCCCGGTAACGTAAAAAAAAACCCCTGGTAAAATTAGACATTTTTGTAGTGTTAGGGTTGAATTTACCCTTTGTATTTTATTGGCTACTATCTTATTAATATTGAAATTGTTATAATTTAGTAATATTAATTTGACCATGTCACCAACATTGTTACCAGTGGTCCATTACTGAAAAAAGGAAGCCTATAAGTGAAAGCTATGGGTGCATTTAACTTATAGATTTCTTTCCAAAATTTACTAATTTTGGTCTTATTTTGTAACTCAAGAACAATTTAATTTCAGACTTTAAATGAATCAAAAATTAACTTAAATTGAATCAACAAACATTAAAATATCAAAAAATAATGTATCCAACTAACAATCCCTTCTTAAGACATTTTATTTCACAAACTTAAAAAATCTATATAAATTAATATTTTAAGCACAAAAACTTTCATTGAAATTAAATATAAAATGAGAACATAAATATACACTCGTTAACTTTCTTTGTTATAGTTATAGTTTCTTGTTTTGTATTGAACTATTGTAAATGTTTCTTTTATTATGGTTATACTTTGGATAATTATAATAGCTACTTCTATAAATGTTAGATTATTTGTTTTTTTGTTATTGATTATGTGTTGCTTCACTTTAGTAATATTAATCTATTAAAAATGATATGTTACATTAGAAATTTTATTTTTATATTCAAATTAAAGATAATAGAATCAAAAAATCAATAAAAAAAATCAACCCAGTAACTAAAAAAAAGTAATCAACAACCAAAAGTACAAAAATCTTATGTGAAAAATTATTCTGACTACAAACTTCCAATCGAATATATGAATAGTCTGCTAATTAAATTTTCACCAAATAAAAATAAATTGACTTCCACTAATATATAGATATGTATATGTGTAGATTTTTTTATTTAATATATAATAAGGAATTTATGACACATTAATATTGAAAAAAAATAGTTTCACTTTGTAATAATTCATAATTTAATAATAAATAAACATTAATTTATAACTATTTAATAAAATTTTGTATTAATTATATTCTTATCATAAAATAAATAATTTTATTTATATAACATTTTTTTAGTAAATATTTATGGCACATACTTTATTTTTAAAAATATAATTATTGAGGATAATTTTTTAATTTTGTTACTATTGTGAATATTATTTGTGAGAAATAAAAAATTACTCTCAAATAAAATATAAATTGTGACAATTTATATTTATCACCAAATTTTGGTAAAAAAAATCCTATTTTTTGTAGTGTGTATATTTTGTAGTGAATGTTCACAAAAAGAAAAACAAAAGAAAAATAGAGACACCTTTATTGCATTAATTCACTTGTATATATTTCAACCATGAACCATACATCTTCACAATATTATTCAGGCCAGAAAACCTATCATAGCTATTGGATAATGAAATCCTAACATTTATTAAAAACTTTCATTAAGTAGAATGATTCCATCGTGACTCTCGGTTCCTTCAAATCATATTACCTGCAAATTTGAAAAAAAATTAGTGTTAATAAAAGTAATATGGAAGATATAAGTCAAAAATATTAAAAAAAATTGGTATTCTTTCTTTGGTGAATATTTATAATAAATAGAAAATTTTTAATATATTTTAAAATATTAAAATGAACGTCGAAGTTTAATGAATCAGTACTACAATTTCAGTAGAATCTAAGTTCAAAAAGTATTTGAAAAAACACTCTTTTCTGACAAGAATGACAAAAAAATATTTGAATTTAGACTTTGATAAATTTTTATATTAATATATAAAGATGAAATAAAATATATTAAGAGAAATATGTGCTTCTTAGAATGATAATTATGCTTTGAACATCGATAAGACAGTGAAATTAAGTACAGAAGATTACATATAAAAAAAACTTTATATTAATTTACAATAGCATTAACATTTATAATTAATTAAAATTTGAGTACCTGGTTTGAAATTCTTATGATCGCAATTACAATATCCTTCGTAGCAAGAAATGAATTCAGGATTACAAGGTAGAGCGCTTGAGTGTTTGAAACAATCTCCCTTGTCTTGACATGCAATTACAACTATATCACTTTTTGAAAGTGAATGTCCTACAAACATAAATCTGTCTTTTTAATATAAATCTAAAGAATAAAGGTAGCATTATTCATTTCGACAAACATTAAAAAAATTAATTTTTGTAATTTTTTGAAAATAAATAAATAAAACATAAGAAAAAATAGTGTCAAATTAATGTAAAAATTATATGTTTTCAAATCTAAAAAATAATAATATTCGATGGAAAAAGAAGAACACATACCATAACAAACTTCTATAGCAACAATTACAAACAAAAATGACAATATCAATGAATTCTTTGACATCTCTTTCAAACTATAATCTCAGGACAATGACAAAATTTGAAATCTGAAAATTTGTTAATGATAATTTTGTAACTTAATTCTTCAATTGCACAAATCCTTTATCTATTTATAAGAGAGAATGGACTTTCTTAACATTAAGATTCATTCACAATTAAATAACAATTATTCTATATTGGATCTTTTGGTAGTTATGATTTTAATTAAATTTTGAATTGACTTTGTATTATAATTATGTATTTTAATGTTTAATTTAATATTAAGATTCATTTACAATAAAATCACAGTTATCCTATATTGGATCTTTGGTAGTTATGATTTTAATTAAATTTTGAATTTACTTTGTATTATAATTATGTATCTTCTTATATCTACCATATTTTAACCTATATATATATATATATATATATATATATATATATATATATATATATATATATATATATATATATATATATACACATGTGTGGATATTAAAATTCAATAGAAATATGTAAAGTTTTTACGCGAAGCATACTTAAAATAAATTACATAAAATATATGTATGATAACACACTTCTCATCTTATATATATCTAACACTTAATTATTTAAAATTATTTAAATATAATAGAATGTATTTTTTTTTAAATATTTTCTTTCAAACAAAATTTTTGGAACACTCTAAAATATCGATTCTTATTATATGATTTGTATGTGTATTGAGTATAATGGTTTGTACTATCTTATACTCGTAACAATGTTAACTATTAAAGTATAATTTTTTTTTAAATACTAAAAAATATTAAAACTAAAGTATCAATTCTGACTACTAATTTTATAAACTACTACCTAATTCTTATTTTCTATTGGGAATATAAATATGAGGAAGTAACATCAATTATTTTTGGATCCAGACAAATAATTTTTTAAATATTTTTCAATTTCTAATAAATAAGTAACTAAAAATAGTATTTAATACATCTTTGTTTTATTTCTAGGGAAAAATGAATGTATAGAAATTACATTAACTTCAGTTATTTAATTAAACGTAATTTTAAGATGGACACAACAAGGCCTTAACATCTTTCTTTGGAAAATCGACTTTCAAATTCAAATTTAATTTAGAAGACTCCTAACATTCTATTTTAATAAAGTAATATTATTAAAATAAGTATCACATGATCAATAATAAAAAACAAGTAATAGAATAAAAGAAATGTTATTATAGCTATCCGAAATATAACCATA
Organism: Vigna umbellata; assembly: GCF_029865625.1. Taxonomy (NCBI): domain Eukaryota; kingdom Viridiplantae; phylum Streptophyta; class Magnoliopsida; order Fabales; family Fabaceae; genus Vigna; species Vigna umbellata. The sequence goes on along the minus strand of NC_142167.1, from coordinate 48,681,860 downwards.
TCAGCGTAAACATATATAAAACATATATAAAAGTTTTATAACTCAGAAACTATAACCGAAAAAAAAAAAAACTTAAAGTCTTTAAAAAGGTTTTATACAATCCAAGTCAAGCCTAAAGAAACTAAATGGTTTCATCTCTTTCATTTTAAATTTGAGTAAACTCCTATTTCTTTTTATATTCAAACTAACGATCATTGAAAAAAAATACAAATATAAAACAAAATCAGACAGAAAAAGAGTAAGTTAATCTATAAAGGATTTTTATCTAACAGAACTAAAGTTAACATCATGCTAAGCAATCATAGAGGTAAGCATATAACAAATTAAAGACTAGAGGCAAGACTTAATCATCCATATGCATGTAAATGATATTAGATTTTGGCAAGTTTTGCACTTGTGGTGACCTTTATAACTCTGTAGAGCTAATGAATTTAACCCTACCACTCACAAGGTTCATCCATTCAGGACAAGATAAAGTTCCTAGACTAATACCTCCAACTACTCTCACCACATAACCCATCCTCCTTTACATAAGGCTGGATAGTTACTAGAGTGTCAAGATAACCTCCAATATTGAATCCATATATCAATGTATAGAATAAAGAACTTAAGCCTAATCCACCTTGGATTAGTGAACACCATCTTCATACTGATCACATACACAATTAATTCCCTTAACTTAATAAGATTATATTACAAATACCAAAATCAGTAATCATAAGATTGTGTGAATAACTTTGTTAGTCCCACTTAGCGAAAGTATTTACTCGCTCAACAAATAGTGTTCGAGAGCCTACTCACCCAACAACTCACTTAATTAATCTAATGATGGAAAACTTTTAGAAATAAATCACTCAATGATCTCAATCATTATGTAGGGAAAATGCCATTAGAGCTCTTAGGGATTTAATTCTCCAACAAAGTCCAGACAACCTGAAACAACCAAGTTAGTGAACTCTTTGACTTTAGAGTTGCTCAGCAATAATATCATCACCTAGTGACTACCAAGTTAGTGGACTATCTAATTTTGGTGTCGTTTAGTGACATAGTTTCTCACCCACCGAATTTGCATAATTGCAAAAAATGAAATTTTGTAATTATTCAGATCCAATCGTGTTAACACTAACATCAAAGCTTCAAACAACCCACCAAGCATACCAATTGTGAATTAACCACAATCAAACCAACATATACATTTAAAATAAGTTAGAACTTCGAGACCACAATAGAGCAATTCTTTTATTTTTTTTTTAGTAAATATATATGGCATATACTTTTATTTTTTGAAATATAATTATTGAGGATTATTTTTTAATTTTGTTACTATTGTGAATATTATGTGACAAATAAAAAAATACTCTCAAATAAAATATAAATTGTGACAATTTATATTTATCACAAAATTTTGGTCAAAAAAACCCTATTTTTTTTTAGTGAATGTTCACAAAAAGAAAAGCAAAAGAAAAATAGAGACACCTTTATTGCATTAATTCGCTTGTATATATTTCAACCATGAACCATACATGTTCACAATATTATTCAGGCCAGAAAATCAATCATAGCTATTGAATAATGAAATCCTAAAATTTGTTGAAAACTTTCATTAAGTAGAATGACTCCATCGCGACTCTCGGTTCCTTCAAATCATATTACCTGCAAATTTGAAAAAAAAAAATAGTGTTAATAAAAGTAATATTGAAGATATAAGTGAAAAATATTAAAAAAAATGGTGTTCTTTCTTTGCCGAATATTTATAATAAATAGAAAATTTTTAATATATTTTAAAATATTAAAATGAACGTCGAAGTCTAATGAATCAGTACTACAATTTCAGTAGAATCAAAGTTCAAAAAAATATTTGAAAAAACACTCTTTTCTGACAAGAATGACAAAAAAATATTTGAATTTAGACTTTTATAAATTTTTACATTAATATATAAAGATGAAATAAAATATATTAAGAGAAATATGTGCTTCTTAGAATGATAATTCTGCTTTGAACATCGATAAAACAGTGAAATTAAGTAGAGGAGATTACATATAAAAATTTTAACTTTATATTAATTTACAATAGCATTAACATTTATAATTAATTAAAATTTGAGTACCTGGTTTGAAATTCTTATGATTGCAAACACAATATCCCTCGTAGCAAGAAATGAATTCAGGATTACAAGGTAGAGCGCTTGAGTGTACGTAACAATCTCCCAAGTCTTGACATGCAAGTACAACTATATCACTTTTTGAAAGTGAATGTCCTACAAATATAAATCATTTTTTAATATAAATCTAAAGTAAATGTACATTATTCATTTGACACAGAGTAAAATGTTTTTCAAAAAATTATTTTTTATAAATTTTCACAATAATAAAAAAAATATAAAAAATATATATATGTTAAAAAGTATCATTTTTCAAATCTAAATAATAACATTCAAACTGAGAAGGAAGAACACGTACCATAGCAAACTTCCATAGCCACCAATAGAAACAAAAATGACAATATCAATGAATTCTTTGACATCTCTTCCAAATTATAATCTTAAAAGACAATGACAAAAAACTTTGAAATCTGAAAATTTGTTAATGATAATTTTGTAACTTAATTCTTCAATTGCACAAATTCTTTAACTATTTATAAGAGAGAATGGACTTAGCATTACAAAAGTCATTTAATATGAGATCTTAATTTTTATTTTATTTTTTTAATCTTTGATCGGTTGCTCATTTTTAAGACTCTTTTTTACCTATTTACTTTAATAGAAGGTTTCCATATTTATTTATTAATGTAATATATTCTTATTTTTATTATCAATGCTCTTATTTTAGACCAATAACGAAATCTTATATATACATATGAAGAAATTTGTGATTTATTTTATTAACATAATTTCAAATAGTATCTTAATCATAACTTCCTATATATCAAATTATAAATAAATATGTTTTTATTTTTAAATCTTAACATTCCCTTTATTTTAATATTAATTTATTTAAATTGATTTTAGAAAAATATTTATATTCTAATACTTTTTTCTCTCATATAAACTATATAAATAAAATAAGTAATAAGTTTATATATATAAATAAATATAGCGTGAATCTGCTTCGGACATGTATAGAGGTTTTAAGTGTGTACGATATCTTACAAATCAGATACTTCTTATAACAGGTACAGAGGTTTTCTTATATTTATTTGTAATAAATATATTATTTAATCTAGTTTAATATTATGTTAATAAAAAATTATTAAATAATTTCAATTTTATTGTTTCGTATACGTCAAACATGTAACAATATCTTATACATAACTTACAAAGAATAAGACTTCAAATATTTTTAATATTTTAATGAAAAAATAATTATTAAAATATTATATTTAGTATGTCATATATAAATTATTGAAACATTAATTTTACTTATTTAGTTTAATAAAGAAAAAGGTTAAGAACACATATAAATAATATCTTAATCATAACTTTCTAAATTGAAATTATTTATAACTAGCGAAAAGGCAGATCACGCTTTTATATATATATATATATATATATATATATATATATATATATATATATATATATATATATATATATATAGATATTTATTATAAAAAAAATACAATATTCATTTGTATACAATTGAAAAAAAAATATTAATTTTCTTAAAAAGGTATAATATATCTTTCAATGAGTTTTTTTTAATTTCGTATAAATATATCATACATAATTTTTCAATTTTAAAAAACTAAAAGCAAAAAGTAATAATATAATATATGTATGACACATTAATAAAATATAATGTAGTATAAAAAACTGAATAAATAATCATAATCTCCACAGATTCGACAGTAAAATATTTGTTCTTTAAAATATTTTATTATTATTATGACAAATATTAATTATTACTAATATTAAAATTGTCATATTCTTATATTTTTACAATGTTTTACATTTTGTTTAATATTAAATTTCTACTTTAGAATTTGTACTGTATGGCTAAAATCTATCCATCATGCTAATCACAGTCTACAGTATATTGGAGGATAGTTCAAGAAAGACTAGGTTGGATGCTAGATACTGTACAATGTCTTTTGGTGTCTATTAACGCATGTAAAAATGATGATTTGATTTTCATTTTTTACATTTAATATATATTTAACCTGGACTCTCTAACAAACTACTCACTTAAGCCTACAGGACAGAAAGAAACTATTTTCCAATTTATGAAAGTGACTATTGAAACATCAATAAACAACAATACCACAAAGGTAAAATAGAAATAATAAATGTATAATAGAAATAATAAATATGTACATGAGTTATATGTTTAAAAATTACGACTTTCATTATTTCAATTACTTTATTAATAAATAATATTATCAATATTAATATTGTCATATTATTAATATTAATAATAATAAATAAAATAATTAATTTCTTTTACTTATATTGTTATAATCAGGTCACAATGGGATCACATAAAATGTTTAAAAATGATTCGAGAAGTCATCATCCTAGTTTGTTACAGGAAGATAAAAAAAAAACTTGAAAAAATGTGTAAAAGAAAATGATTTTTTAGATTTGATAGTGTATTTAAAATAGTGATATTTGATTATTTTAATATTAAAATACGAATGTATAAATAAAACTTTTATAAATGAGTTTCATTATTTAAAAATACTTCATCTTTTTAGAAATCACTTTTCTAGAGTTTTATCAATTGTTTCTAAGTTTTCTTACTCCCTACTCCTCTATTTGAATATTAGAAACGACTAGAGTAATTCTCACGAGCTCTTCAACCGTGTCCAATTAGTTTATTCATTATAATAAGTTGGTTTTCTATCTTTTTTCTTAGTCTCTTTGTTCTATCTTTGACATGTGAGTTACTCTACCTTGTATATGGTGTTCAAGTATTTTATAAGATTCTCTATTAATAAATGGTTCTAACGGTGTATCCTGATTATGTTTGTGTTGTTCCTAGAGTAGATAGATATTCCTATACGTTTGAGGGTATTTTGTGGTCTTTAACCATATTGATTGTCTCATAGGTGAGGGAAGTCAACTCTTGATTTTCTCTATATATCGAATTACTCTGTTGTTTGATTTTGGTTATGAGATTGATTGTTCTAAGTTCTTTTGGGCTATAATATTTGACGAAGGGTGTAAGCTCCAAGGGTTTAAATGCATGTCATGAAATAAGTGATGTGGTCTTGAAGTTCTAACTTATTTTAAGTGTATATGTTGGTTCGATTGTGGTTAATTCGCAATTGGTATGCTTGGTGGGTTGTTTGAAGCTTTGATGTTAGGATTAACATGATTAGATTTGCATAATTACAAAATTTCATTTTCTGCAAACTCGGTGGGCGAGGGGCTACGTCGCTAAACGCACCAAAGTTAGAGAGCCCACTGACTTGGTGGTCATTAGGTGAGGATATTCTTGCTGAGCAATTCCAAAGTTAAAGATTTTACTAACTTGATTGTTCCATGGTGCGTCTGGACTTTATTGGATGAATTTGGGAAATTAAATCCTTGTGAGCTCTAGTGTCACTTTTCCTACACAATGATTAGGATCATTGAGTGTTTTATTTCTAAAAGTGTTCCATTGTTAGAGTCACTAAGTGAGACTTTTAGTCGTTTGGTGAGTAGGCCCTCGGACACTATTTGTTAAGCGAGTGGATGCTTTTACTAAGTGGGACTAGCAAAGTTATTCAGATATTCCTATGATTACTGATTTTGGTGTGTGTAATATAATTTTATAAGTTGCTAAGGGACTTATCTATGTATGTAATCAGTATGAGAATGGTGTTCACTAATCCAAGATGGATCAGGCTTAAGTTCTTTAGTATATGCATTGATATGTGGATTCAGTATTGGAGGTTATCCTAACACTCTAGTAATCATCCAGACTTATGTAAAAGAGGATGAGTTATGTGGTAAAAGTAATGGGAGGTCTTAGTCTAGAGATTTTACCTTGGCCTGAATGGACAAACATTGTGAGTAGTAGGGTGAAACTCATTGGCTCTGTAGAGCTATAGAGACCACCACAATTGCAAAACTTGTCAAAGTCTAATATCATTACATGTATCTGGATAATTGAGTCTTGCCTAGTCTTTAATTTGTTATATTCTTAATTTTATGATTGCTTAGTGTGATGTTAACTTTAGTTTGGTTAGATAAAAATCTTTTATAGCTTATCTTTTTCTATGTGGTTCTGTTTTGTATTTAGATTTTTTTAAGGGTTAAATATGTTTTTCGTCCCTTAAGTATCACACGATTTTGGGTTTAGTCCCTACTCGAAACTTTGATGGTTTTTAGTCCTCATAGTTTTGAAACTCTTACTATTAGTCCTTCAAATTGGACGGCGTTAACTTTTAGTAGATGTAGCAAACGGCGAGACCACGTCTTATGCCAGCTTGCCTCTTCACTCTCTGCCACATTCGTCTTCTCCGCAGAGCCTAGCCTCCATCAGACCAGCCGCTGTACCGGACCTTCCGCTCAGTCCAAGGCGTCATCGGCGACACCAATCGTCACCGGGAACGTTGCCGGGTGCGGCGTCGATTTCTCCCTCCTTTCCTTTTCTCTGCGCGAGAGAAAAGCTCTCTCGTTCCTCTGCCAATCGCGAGAGCTTTTCTCTCGCGCGGAGAAAAGGAAAGGAGGAAGAAATCGACGTCGCGGCCGGCAGCGGTCCCGGTGACGATTGGTGTCACCGACGACGCCTTGGACTAAGCAGAAGGTCCGACACGGCGACTGGTCCGATGAGGCTAGGCTCTGCGGGAGAAGATGAACGTAGCAGAGAGTGAAGAGGCAAGCTGACATAAGACGTGGCCTCGTTGTTTGGCACATCTACTAAAAGTTAACGCCGTCCAATTTTAAGGACTAAAAACCATCATCAAAGTTTCGAGTAGGGACTAAACCCTAAATCGTGTGATACTTAAGGGATGAAAAACATATTTAACCTTTTTTTAATGATAGCTTTAATTGGTTTGAACAAATGAAGAAATAGGAGTTGACTGAATTGAAAATGAAAGAGATGCAACCATTTAGTTTCTTTAGGCTTGACCTGAATTGTATAAAACCTCTTTGAAAGACTTTAAGTTTTTTTTTTTTTTCTGGTTATAATTTCTTTAAGTTATAAAACCTTTATATATGTTTATGTTCTTAGATTATTTTCTTTTTTATTATTCATGATGTGATACTTATTTTAATAATATTATTCTATTAAAAATAGAATGTTAGGAGTCTTATAAATTAAATTTGAATTTGAAAGTCAATTTTCCAAAGAAAGATGTTAAGGCATTGTTGCGTCCATCTTAAAATTACGTTTAATTAAATAACTGAAGTTAATGTAATTTCTAAACATTTTTTTTTCTAAAAGTTAAACAAAGATGTGTTAAATACTATTTTTCGTTACTTACTTATTAGAAATTGAAAAATATTTAAAAAATTATTTATCTGGATCCAAAAATAACTGATGTTACTTCTTCATATTTCTATTCACAATATAGAAAATAAGCATTATGTAGTAATTTATAAAAATATTTGTCAGAGTTGATACTTTAGTTTTAAAGTTTTATACTGGTGCTATTTTTGTATTCTTGATTCAAATCTTGATTAGTAAATTATCTTCAACTAAAGTTATTGAAAAAAAATTAAATGTAGGTTCATTCAAAGAGTTGAACCATTATAACTCTGATTATATTTTAATCTTGTTTTTCTTTTTCATTACTTATTTGATTCATATATTATTGTTTGGTGATTTGAAGAATAAAGTTTATCAAAGATTTTAAAAAGCTTTTTAAACCCAATTAACCCCTCTAAACTTTAGACATAGGCCTATATTTCAAACACTCTTTTTTTCTCTTACTTTCTTCTTCTTCTCACCACAATTACATACATATTACTTTAATTTTTTAATTTATTTATTAAATTAAGTTAAATAAAAGATATGTTTTAATACTTTAAATACGAATTGTGAATAAAATATTTTAACTAATACTTTTATTGAAACTTGTTATACCTTTTAAAAATGATAGAAATATAGTCAAATGACGATTTCATTTAGATAATATAATATAAATCACTTAAAAATAAAAATAATGTGACATAATGATCTAGTTTAAACAGAAACAAAAATCCTTGTACTTATTAAAGTCAAATGTTCTTATTAAATGTTATTACATTACATTAAATACGTTTTACATGTAAGGAGTTACAAAGTTAAGCTTTAAATTAAACTATACTTCCAGTGAAACAGTGTAATATATTTTCTTTGATAATTAGTATAGTTTAAATATTTTTTTTAAGATAAAATGGTGATAAAGTACATATTCGAAATTATACAACATTTTTTAATATATGATGATTAATTCTAATAATGTCATTTCATAAATTGAGAGTCATAATGTTTCAATAATTAAAAAGGAAGAATAAGCATTTAAACAATTTTAAATATTTTTCTAACTTTTAAATGAGGTAAAACTATTGAATAGGGTAAGAACAACTATATTATATTTTCAACATCTCAAAATCGATAATTTAGATTATTTTTATAATATATATGTTCAAAAAAACTTGATAAAATACAATAATAGTTTAAGAAAAAAAAATACTCAGCCCAATAATATTTCACAGTATAATATTAAACTATTGAATGTACTTATTAGAATTAAAGGTATGGAAACCTTTTTAATAATTTATATTATGCATACATTATTTCAAAATAATGTCCTTTCCTATAAATTATTAAGGAATCAACTTCTAATTGATAAATGATGTTATTTAAAATCTTAACTGAAATGTGAAAATATATATTTAACAGGTGCTAATAAAAAAATTATAGTTTCATTTTATATTTGATATAATGTTATCTAGTAAATTGGATCACTTGTTAATGTGTTTATTTATTAAATTAAGTAATAAAACATATATTTCAATACTTTAAATATCGATATCAAATATTATATTTTAACTCATTTTTTATTGAAACTTGTTATATTTTTCAAAAGTAATAATATTTTCATTCAATCGTTTTATACTTTTTAAAAAGTAATTGAAGTCAAGTGAAATAAGGGTCAGTTAAAAATAATGAATGACTTTTTAAAGTGAAACAAAAACGCCAAATTTCTTATTTTTTATATATTATTAGACTACATAAAATACATTTAACTTGTAAGAAGTTATAAAGTTAAAACTATTTGATAATTTAATATTGGATTAAACATGTTTTTCTTTTCTTTCTAAAACTAGTATAAAAAAATTATCTTTTATTTATAAATTAAATTGTAAAATATATAATATTTGCACTTTAAGGAAATAACGTAAAATATTTTTTCCAACAAATAATATGAGAAAGATTATAGTTCAAATTAATATTCAACTTGTAAAATAATAAGATTTTACGATTTTACTTGTAACATAATAAAATTGTTAAGATCATCATCCAAATTGTAAAATTACGTTGATTGTCGTGTTTTTATAAATTACCCGCTACATCACTCGTTCACCTTTATAAGTGAATGAATTAAATTCAATAAAATTTAAGCCTAATTAAAAGTTATTACAATTAAATATTCACCTTTTTATCTAACAACATCTAATTAAAAATTAAATAATTAAAGTTCATTTTATTTTTTTTTTCCACTAAAACTTATTAATTCGCTGAATAAGGTTTCATGAACTATTTCATAAGTATTGGATCTGCGAAAAAGAAGATTTACTAAATTAACTTAAATTTAACCATATAAAATATTGACACCATGTCAACCAAAAACCTTAAGATAATAGATAAATAGATCGTCAACTCTTATTTATATCCAACATGAAATTTGGACTCATACTTAAATTCTTAACAATGAGTTCTTTATTATCCTAATCAAAATTAGGATTTAAACTATTTTTTATTGAGGAGATGCTTTAAATGATTTTTATGTAAACTATTTTTTTATCGAGGAGATGCTTTAAATGATTTTTATGTAATTTAAAGATTAAATATTTTATAATTTAATTTAAGAATAAAACAAATTTTATAATAATTTAGAGAAAAAAATATACGTTTAAATATTTAACAATATAATATTAAACTACAATTAAAGTTAAGTAAACTTTTTTGAATAATTTACATTGATCCAGTTATTAAAAAATCTTGTCCTTTCCTATAAATAATCGAAGAATTACAACAACATCATCACAAACGTCTGGGTTCTAAATTTCATCATCATATAGTGAGATATTGTTGTAACTTGAAAGATATGTCGAGAAATTCATTCATGTTAGGATTTTTGTTTGTAATGCTTGCTGTGGAAGCTTGTTATGGTATTCGTTTATCCCTTCATCACTGAATCTTATTTTCTCTCATATCTATTTGTATTAAAAAGATACAATAATCTTTGTAGGTCATTCATTTTCTACGGAAACAAAGACGCAGGAAAGTGATAACATAGTCGTAGTTTCATGTCGAACAAAACAAGACTGTCTTCGCAATATTCGCGCTCTACCTTGCGGTCCGTCAGTAGTTTCTTGCTCTGAGGGATATTGTGTTTGTAATCATAAAAACGAAAAATCAGGTATTTAAATTTAAATTAATTAAAAAATAGTTAAATTAAAAAATAATTTTAAACGTTGCTGTATTTTATATGTGGTCGAAACATTATTCATGATTCCAAGAAAAGTCAATTACTTTTTATAAATATTTTTTCTAAAAAGCATTCAATTCTCTTCACATGCTTGGATATTAGATTTCAAAAAGCACTTGTTTTTGTCATTCTTGCCCCCCAAAAGCTTGTTATTCCGTTCTTTTCCACTTATATTTTGTACATTAAATGCTTTATTTTATTTATTTTTATTAACATTAAAATTATTCAATTTTTGCAGGTTATGAAGGGAGCCAATAAGAGATGCAGAAGTGAATGATTATACTTAATGAATCATTTTAAATAAATGTATTTTAAGGTTGTAAGATTCAAGGACTTTCATAGGATTTTCCTGGCCTGAATAATATTGAGTTCATGGTTGAAATACATAAAAGTGAATAATACAATAACACCGTCGCTTTTTTTATATATATATATGTGAACGCTCTTAGTTTTATGTAATCAAATAAAGTTATAATTAATATAGAAAAATTCTTATAAAAGATGAATAAATAAAATAAAGAAAAGACTGAAACTTTTAAGCGAAACCACAAATATTTAAAAGGGTTTGTACTATAAAGAGTCCGATGTAATGTGAGTATTAAATTAGTAAATTTAATAATAGACTCAAATTTGAATAACATTTTTGGATTACCTTGAGGTTGTAAGTTTATTGTCTTTCTTCTATATTAAGAATTGTTAAGTAGAGAGTTCTAGATAAGACTTGTAAGAATGAAAATAATAGGATAGAAAGAATCTTGATAGAGTGAAGATAACATTCTATCTTAATTTTGAAGTTTATCACTTATTAGAAATCATTGAATGACATAAGATTTAGTTATGTAATATATTTTAGCTTATTTTGAAAGTACATGTGATAGGTTAATGTTTGAGTGCTTTATATGATTTTGGAGTAATACACTCTTTTATGTCAAATTTGAGCACGAGACTAAAACGACTAAAATTTATCAACTCATCTGTTTTTAAAAAAGAATTGTATTCTTCCATTTATATTATAAGATTGATAAGTGTATTTCTGCGGATAGTATGATACCATTTAGACCTAAATTAGATCAAATTCAAACTCTAACCTTTTAAAAAAGAATATTTTCAGTACATTTAAAATTTTAGGCCCATAAGCTGGTAATTACAAATTATAATACATGATTAAAATTTGAGAAAAAAAATAAAAGCATCATTTTAAGAAAAGAAAATAATTACAGAGATCAGAGTTTAGGAAAGAAAGCTATTTCATAAATACAAAAGCATGGTCATATTTCACGAACAGAAATGTATGTAAACTAATTAATTCTAATAGTTGTTTTAGCCAAGCGTATTTACTTCGTAAAAAAGTGACAGTCATGAAGAATGGACATTTGAAAATTTAACATATTAAACATTTAGCCACGCATCTGATTCTTTTCTTCTCTTCTGAATAAATCCTACTCCCAAAAGCTTGAAACAATTACATTACAGTTCTATATGATCACGAAGCAATTCATAAATACACGGCATACTCCAATGTTAAAACTTGACATGTTCATGTGAAGTGAAAATTTTACGTTGACGTGTCTTTAAAGCAATTTAGCAAGTGATGTACATAAATTGTGTTTCTTAATGTAACAGTACAGTCTCACTATAATGTTGTGCCCCCGCCATCCGACATTAGAGATGCAGCAGCTGCAGCAGCAGTAGGTACAACACCGGTTGAAATGCCTGGTTTGGACAGATGGAGAAGCCTGCGAAATTCACACCAAAGAGTTACATATATCAATGATCTATGTGAAGCTGCAAAGCTCCGATACGCAAAAAAAATGGCGTTTTCGCGTCGCGTCTGAAGCGCATGGCGGATACGAATACATGACAGAGGCGTGTATGACTGATAGGTTTCTTGGTGACAAGAAACCAAGACTCTCCTCTGTTTTGATGACAGAACAAACAACATACACTTACAGCAGAAAGACCTGGTATTATTATGTGGGTATTACAGAAAATGTTCAAAAGCATCCAAGGGAACAATCTCCCTTCTCACAGGTACAAACCTATCCACTACAAAGATACAAAATAACGTGTCTGTCCCAGACACCCGCTCCCCCTTAAAAAGGCAAACCTTCTAAGGAAACTCCAACTGCCTAATCATTTCCCCCAAACCCTCCTTAACAGTTATTCTTTGTTATTTTTTCCCTTCCTTTTCTCACGTAAACTTTCATAGTTCTATCAATGACACTGTCCGATATAGACTGTTGGGCCAGACTCGGCCATGCTCTCGGACACGCCGGAGATGACGCAGTCTATTCCTTGACAAGCTGGAGAGATCATCCAGGACACGCGTAGCAAGTTTAATAAAAAAAGAATAAGGAAATCAGAAACAAAATGGAGTCCCACTTGACTGAGAGCTTTGCAAGCGGGGTCCCACTCTTGTTCTATATTTTTTTCAATTTACCCATATCCCCGTATTTGTGCTTCATAGATGTGAAGGAAGATAATAAATGTATGGTATTATTCTGCAGACTCTCAAGGTTGAAAAACCACTTAAATGGATAACCGTTAACTAATTCTAATATGATGGTACGACCTTAGACAATCAGGACCTAAAAATATCAACCAAGCATGAAAAGTTACTAAAATTAACAATGCAGTAAGTCTGCTAGTTACTAGTAGCAGCTCCAGCCTCTTGGTGTGTAAAACATTTGCAATTGGTATAGAAAATTGGGCAATTGAGAAAAGAGATTCTTACGGTGCAAGGTATTCACAGAAGGATGATACAGCAGCAGCAACTTCAGTGTAGGTTTCAGCAACTGCAGGTGCTGTTACTTCGACCATTTGTATACCAGGTGTTACTGGCACCGCCTCGTCAGTTGCATGCAACTTCAGCATTTTATTGATTGATGAAACTGTTACAGTGATTTGTGCACCCCGGTAGAAATTGAAGGAAAATCCCACCCTCAGAAGCTCATGATCTAATTTGTAACCCAGTGTATAAAACAAACGAAGAACATTTTTGCTTGTTTTGCTTTCCACCATTGACCTAACCAGAACAGAAATTTGCTCTGCACCTGCACCCCTCATTGCACCACCTACATGTCTAACAGTCCTGGACAAGCCATCAATAAATCACAAATTAAATAGGTACTTGATTATGAAAAATAAAATCTAACAAAGTTTTGAAAGTAAAGATATATGGTTTACCACGAAGGTTCAGCTTGCTCTAGGTCACACAGGAGTCGAACTTCTGAGGTTACACTGCCTAAAAACAGCCCATAAAATCATGATTAATGGAAAAAAGATCAAAATATGCTATACTAAAAAACTGGATATATACACAAATAATTGAAAAGTACACAAAAATATTGAGGGAATCATATAAAAAGTTGAAAATATTTCATCTCTATTCATGAAGATACAATACAGAGAAAACCTCATCTTGGATAAGCATAAATTTCTTCAAAGAACAGAGTAAAACAACACCATGAAATCTAAAACTGAAGCCAGTACAAAAGAGCATCATGGGTCAAAAAAGGAGCAAGAAGCATGCCATTTAGATGGTAGTCCAGTGCAAATGCTTAAGGGTGCACTTGATGCACACTAAAAAACAGTTCATGAGAAACAACTCAGTTAAAGCAAAGTCAAATCCAAGTGTTCTGCTTTGTCTGCTATTAAGTGGCCAATACAACATAAGCAGTTCCAGACACGGAGTAAGAGTCCATGCTTGGTACAAGATTGATTGGGCTTGATGATTGTTCTCCTTCATGAGGTTTAGCCAAATTGAGGCCTTCTTTTAAAATATTTTTGGAAATTTGTATAGTTCTTCATTTGTTAGCAAATCGAAAGCACTCTAAATGAAATTATCACTGCATATACTGAAACAAACATTTAATAGAGATTACACATTATGTGGTTGTAGACAGCACTAAAAAATATTAAGTCGTTCCATTTTACAATGGCCAGAAGCTAATCATATATGGTTTAGGATTATTCATTGCAGACTTCCAAAGTATTCTAGGTATTTCTTTATAATTTGAAGTAATTTTCCAAAATTGCATTTGAAGAAGGCTTAGGAGGGAGTAAATTGGGAAAGGTTCTGGTGGAGCTGGGTGAAGGATGGTGCTTTTATGTTGCTGTTACGAAATAGAATTCTCTCTATTCTCAGAACTATTCATCTCATATGCACTTTTAACCGCTCAGGGGCTTGCTTCTTAGACATATAGCAATTGAAGGCTTTCTTGTAAGGACATACATATCCCTGTCTTCTAATGCAAGTTATTTCGTGCTAGTTTTCCCAGGATATTATTTCCCTCTTAGTAATAAATATACTTTCATAACAATAAAAAATGAAAATATTGGCCAAAAAATATCAAATTATTGAAATAAAACACTCACCCAGATGGGGACCACTCTTGAGACATATTTCATGTATCCTCAATCGTTCTCTCTGAACACCACATAGTCCTTGAAGAAGAATCTCCAAAGCCTCAACATGCTGTGAAGAATAATAAAATATTAAAAGCCAAGGTTGTCATAGACAGTCTTTCAACATGAAAGTTTCCTTCTGGAAAAATCTAATACTAACAGAACATATCTTGATTATCTAAAAGAATAATTATGGATAGAGAACAGAAAGAATGTTTACATTATTATTTCTGTTCAAGAAAAATTGTGATTCTATTGACTTTCATCAAATAATGTGTGCAAAAGTGGGTTCATGTTTGACAAATAATCATTTGTTTTTTCCCAAGTTGTCTGTGACAAATACGAGTGATTATTTCTTCCAATTAAGAAAGAAAAACAGACTTAGAATGGTTTCCATGAGACAACCTGTCTTTCAAGTGTAGATTCAAATAAATAATTATAATAAAGTAGGACAATATACCATCATGCATACCCAAGCTATTAGAAAATAGTGTTACTTTCTATAACAACAATAGCTTCTTCACACACAGGGGATCAACTTATTTTAGAACATATAGATTCACAGGAAAATATAGATTTGTGCGTACAATGAGAATACTCAGTGTCAACATATTATTGTAAACAGATATCAGAATTTTTTTGAACATTTTAGTAGAAGTGAAAATGATCAGTTTGGAATTTTAATATTTGAAAACTTTGTGAGAACAATGGTCTTATTCTCATATAATAAGCTTATTGTATTCAATTATTAGAGTGATATTTGAATACTGATGAAATAATCAAACACCTTTTCTCATTGCAAGCAACTGTTGAAAGATAATCTTTTTATTATGTGATTGAAAACTGATTCTATAGAGCTTGGAACAGGTCATTAATTGCATCTCACTATGATATATTCAGACAATTTGAACAATTGATTCTATACATCGAATTCTCAAAAAGATGACAGCTTAAAAGAAGTTTCAATTTTTAAATGATTAACCCTTTATCAACCATGATAGAAATGCATAGGCAAAAGTAGAGCTGTCAAAACGGGTAACCCGGCTCGATCCGGTCCGGCTCACCACGGGTTAGTCACTTAGTGAGCCAACCCAACCCAATTCACTTATTAGCGAGCTGAAAAAGTTTGAATCCAGCCCGACCCACCACGAGTTGGTAGGTTAAACAGGTTGACTCACTGACTCATTTAATTATAATTTTTTTTAAAATAAAAAAATTACAATTTTTTAATTCAAATCTAAATAAATGTCACACTAAAATGATGTTAAACTCCAAAGACAATTCAAAATAAAAAAAAGTATCACAGAATCCAAACGTAATCCAAAAACATGTAAAAAAGGCGAACAAATAAGTTTTTAATATTGATAATTTTTGTATCACTTATCCAATTATAATATTAGAATTTTGAATAGATAAATCTATAATATTTGTCTCTCTTGAAACATCTTCTTCTTTATCACCATCTACAATATAATAAAAAAATGATACTAATAATATTGAAACACAAAATAGTAAGTAATTAAATTAAATTAGGTAGGTTGGTGAGCCAACGTGGCTCATCACAGGTTCAACCCGGTGAGCCGGGTTCTAAGTGAGTCGGGTTGAAAACTAGTCCACATAAAAAAAATTACATTTTTTTCAAACCCAAGCCGGTTCAAACCCGTGGTGAGCCGGGTTGTCTAGCGGGTTACAACCCATTTTGACAGCAATAAGCAAAAGGTAATTAAGGTTTGGTGAATATAACAGTAGAATTTTTCAGTTAAACCTTTAACTCATATTTTAAATAATTTAGAAGTTAAGGACACAATGAATTTCCAGATTTTCCACAGTGAATTTCTCATTCACATAAACACACAAGCATTCTAGAGATAACTTTAACCATGCAGATAATGTTGACTTTAACCCTAAGAAAGTGACTCTTTTGACCGATAAATCATTCTTGTGATTATTTAGTAACTAAATTTGTTTAGCCTTTGCACTTAACTTTTTTCCTTTGTATTTTTTATTTGAGAAAGGTAGTGGCTACTCAATCCTTTTCCTGACCGTCTGGTGCCTTGAGCATTCCGTTAATTTATCATTATCCTACCTTGGTGGCAGAATTCAACACTAAATACATGCAACACACCAGCGATCAAGATCAGGATTCTAAAAATGGAGATTGTCATTAACATGAAACAGACTTATAATAACTCACATCAAGAGACCATGGCTAAACCAGATAAAATCAATTCAACAATACTTCCCCATACTTAAAAAAAAAAAGCCAGTTCCAATTAACAATTCAAATAAAACATAAACTGACCTGTGTCTCTATAATTCCCTGAACCACACATTCCATATTCGCTAAGCTCACCTGCATTATTACACAAAAGATATGCGTATTATGGAAGTCAAAATTGCCTTTCAAAACGAAAGATCTTACGTTTTGTGCATACTGTGAAGCAAAAGATCACAGAGAAGAAAAACGAAAGATCTTACGTTTTGTGCATACTGTGAAGCAAAAGATCACAGACAAGTGTTTTGTGCACTTACATGTATCTATTTTGTAATTTTGATTTTAGTTTTACTGGAACACTGTAATAACGAAGAGTGAAGAATGAAAGGAAAGCAGCGAAAACCTAAAACTCAAATCATAAAAACTTTGAAAACTAGAATCATTCATACTCTGTGATGCACATAAAGAAACAAATGGGGAATAAGAGGTTAATTGACCTGCTTAGTTTCTACTGAGATGAAAACGATGAAAATCTAAGTCCTCTTAGGTGTTGTCAATTGTCAAAACGCTGATCGAGGTTCTTCAATCTTCCGAAATAGCAATCTCTGCTTTTACAAGTAAAAGGGGAAAATCAGAAGAAAGTGAAGGAAAGGAACGATGAAACATTTCACTCCTTGAGCACCGCGAGTTTATGAATTTCTTCAGCACTATGATACGACGTCGTAGAATGTCCTTTTCTTAAATCCAACATTTTTTATGTTGTTTTTCCTCGGACAAATTCAATTTTTGTTTCTAAATTTTTTTAAAATAAATTAGTTTTAAAACAACAGATTTTCTCTTTGTTTGGTGTGCCTAGGTCTTTGTAACCGAGGATCTCATTTTTGCCGTGCTGAGTTAATTGAGGTTTTTAAAACATTATAAAGTGAGTCATTGTCTCTCCTTATTATCCTTAGACAAATAGTTAAGCTAAAGTGCCAAATCGGGAGATTAAAAGGATCATTGAGAAAAATGTGTCATCATCTAGAAATGATTGGTATGTGAAATTAGATGACATTTTGTGGATTTACCAAACTGTCACGAAGATTTCTACAGGATTAACTCTTTTTCAGTTAGTTTATGGAAAATCATCTCATCTACAAGATAAACATATTTTAAATCAGATGGTAAAGGCTTAACTCTAAAGTGGGTGGTTGTACCACAGATAGAAGCATTTTACAGCTTAAGAAAATCTCAAACACCTAGCATCACACTCAAACGTCACAAAAATATCATTTATTGATTTATTGACATCGCGTCCTTAATATCATCTGTTTTATAATTTTCTTTGTCATCTAAAATCGTATATGACATTTTCGATAAAGAAAAATCCAAAGATGAAGAAGACATAAAAAGAAAGCATATAAGAAATTAGAAGAAAAAAGTTTACCACATCACTCAATAAATCAATACAAAACGGAGAATAGTCTTTAATTTGGTGTTTCATTACATTAAACTGAACCTTACGTGCACATCTATCTTGATACATGCTGCCATCATGAACGTTCTTCCCAAGATAATAGTGGTCGAAGTCATTCTTTCATCATCTTTCATGTTCAAATGTAGAAATAGGCAAAAAAAAAAGTTAATTTGTCCACACAAACAAACATGTCCTCAAGCATTCCCGGTGGGTTAATTGTGCTATGATTGACAATTTGAATGACCATACTAAATGTCTTTAAGAGGTCTAAGAATAAAAGTAGTAAAACTTAATAAACATTACATTTATAAAAAGCTCATAAATCTAACATTGCTTTTTAATATTAGAATAATCTAATATTATTATTTAAAATACAATATCAATTCTAAAATATTATTTTTTAGAGTTTAATAGTTAACAATTTGTTTTCATTTGTTAAGTTATTTATTTATTAAATTAAGAAAATAAATAAGTGTTTCAATATTTAAATGACTTATTAAATAATATTTCGATTATTATTTTTATTAAAATTTGATATATTCGTTAAAAATACTTTATGTTTATTCTTGAATTGTATAATACATTATTAGACTGCATTAAATAAGTTTTAAGTTTAATCATTTCAGAGGTCCTATTTGTGCATATTCATACCAATTAGGTCATCGTATTTTCAAAGAGTTCAATTAGGTTCATTTTTCTGTAAAATTGAGTCATATATGACCTTGCCGTTAAATGTTGTGGACGACGTTAAATTTGGTGTCCGGTGGCATGCTGAGCTAATAATTAATAAGCACATGTCTCATTATGTGGATTTATTTTATTTTAAGTTTAAAATAAGTTATATTTTAAAAAAATAGAATGTTATATTTATTTATGGAAATGAAATTAAAACGTATTA
This sequence comes from Vigna umbellata, assembly GCF_029865625.1. NCBI lineage: Eukaryota > Viridiplantae > Streptophyta > Magnoliopsida > Fabales > Fabaceae > Vigna > Vigna umbellata. Next base: position 48,662,254 of record NC_142167.1, on the reverse strand, counting down.
GGGTTAAGTTTGGGATTTTGTGGTCAAACTTTGAGTGTGTGCGAAATTAGGGAAAATTGGAGAAAATAGGGTTAGTGAGTTTGTTGTTCTTGTTCGAAATTAGGGAACATAGAGTTTTAGTAGAAGAAAATGAAGCAACTTGAGTAGCAGAAGGAGAACCCCCAATCATAGTTCCTTTAAACTCAGTAGTCGTAGTTGGGTACTGACTCAACCTTATACACTCCTTGATCTCATCCCCTACAATTTGACCCACCATGGTAGCTGGCAAAAGATGCACATTGGCAAGAAGCTCTTCACCATTCTCGGCAGGGTTAGTGAAAATCATTCCCAACCCACCGGCAAGCTTCACTGCACTCCCCTTCTCAACCCTAGCATTCCCACCCCTGTCGCAAACAACAATCTTCCCCTACACTTTAGAAGGTAGCAAAACAGTAGTGGACGGACCGGGCCCTGAGTTCTCAGCAAAACACGAAACTAGAACATTGTGACGAGCAATGCCGAAAGCTCCCAAAGCGATCGAATCACGGAAATACTGCGGTGAGTACCCTGACTCGCCGACAGAGAGCAAAATCACGTGAACTCCATCGGCGACAACCTCGTCCATTGTGGCAAGAATATCATAATCAAAGCAACCATATTTTGAGTTAGGGATTTTGAGCTTTAGATTGAGGGATTTAATGAAATCCAAATTGTTTTCCATTCGTATTTAAAATAAATCCACGCAATGACTTCTTACTGTGCCACGTGCTTATTAAATGCTAGCTCAACATGTCACCAAACAACAAATTTAACGTCGTCCACAACAATTAACGGCAATGTCATAATTGACTCAATTTTACATAAAGAGGATCCAATTGAGCTCTTTGAAACTACAATGACCTAATTGACATGAATCTAATTGTGCCACGTGCTTATTAAATGCTAGCTCAACATGTCACCAAACAACAAATTTAACACTGTCCACAAAAATTAATGGCAAGGTCATAATTGACTCAATTTTACATAAAAAAGAACCTAATTAAGCTCTTTGAAAATACGATGACCTAATTGACACCATTAATAACACAATTAGGGACTATAAGTTTTACCTCTAAGATATTTAATAACATTAATTGAACTATATGAAATGCTGTATTTATTACGAAATTACTTACATTACTATTTCGTTGTCGTTTAGCATGTTGCATTTAATAAGAACTTCACATTTTTCCTATAAATAATCAGAGATCAACTTCTTGTAAAACTATCACCATATTATTATAACGAACATCAAAATTTCAAAATTTGCAAGATGAAAGATATGTCAAAGAATTCATTCATATTAGCATTCTTATTTGTAATTCTCGCAATAGAAGTTTATTATGGTATTTATTTTCTCTTTATTATCCTATGCTTTCTGAATATTATTTTTTTTCTTGTGCATACCTTAATAAAAAGATGCAATTATTTTTACAGGTCATTCACTTTCAATGGAAACAAACAGAAAAGATGGTGTTATAGTTGTATGTCCATGCCAAACAAAGAAGGATTGTATTCGCAATATTCGCTCTTTACCATGCGGTCCGTCAGTAGTTTATTGTTTCGAAGGGTATTGTCGTTGTAATCATATAAACCAGAAATCAGGTATTCAAAATTGGTTTATTAAAGAAAATATTCTCGTATGAAATTCAAGTGTTTTTATATTTTTAAAGAAAATAAGATTATGTGGATAAATTGACTATTATCAAATTAAACGAATATATATGATATTCTTCTACGTTAGTTAGAAGAATTTTTTTAATTTCTTTCGTAGTAGATATTAATTTTTAGTATTCAGAATTGTTTAATTGTTTTTGTTGAAAGTCCCTTTTATGATTTTTCATGTGAATTAGGTTTGCGCCCATTTTTTTTTATTTTCTTTTAATAATAATTTTCATGTAAAAACATTATGTTTAGCAGAAATTTATAAAAAAAAATTGTAAATGTTTTCAGTGTTCTCGTGATATATTCTACATTAAATGTTTTATTTTATTTAGTTTTATTGACATTATAATTATTCAATTTTGCAGGTAATTTGTTTCCGAGAGAGCCAATAGGAGAGGCAGGAGTGAATGATTCTACATGAAACATTTTAAATAAATGTATTTGAAGGTTGTAAGATTCAAGGACTCTCATGGGATAGTTCTAGCCTAAATAATATTATGAACTGTATGGCCATAATTGAAATATATAAAAATAAATAATAAATCAAAAAGTTTCATTTTTTTTTCATGCCCATAATGCACTTTAAGAGCTTCCAATAACTAAACCAATTTACGATTGTCTAAAGGTAAATCACCTTTTTTTTTTTATCGAATTCTAATATTGTCTAAAGGTGAATCAACTTTTTTTACTAGCAAAGATAAAAACAAAACAAGATTAGTAATACTGTAATTACATATATTCATTGAATGATTAAATATAAAATTCTTTTTATGTAGAAAATTTATATTCTATAACATTCACATTAAAACATAAAAAAAAAAAACAAAAAGAAAGTGTGCAACGATTTGCAATACACTTATATCTTGTTTATTGTATTTTTTTACAATTTTTTTCCTTAGAAGACAGAGCTTCAAAGTGTCAAGGTTTTCCATTAAAGCTTTCAATCAGCAAACACAATATATCCTCGTTGTGGGTTAGCTACGTTGGTTGATATTGAAGCATTTGTTCAATCATATTCATATTACTCATTGTTTATATTATATATTTAAGACTAGATACGACTTAATTGTTTAATTATTGCAAGAAATAATATTTTAGTTATAAAAAATTTTAAAACTTATTTAGTTCTTATTTTCACATAAAAATCTTAAAATCTTAAAATATTTTTGGGTTTGAGGTAACTCTTAATTAATTATGAGGAGTTTTATTATAAGAGAAAATATGCATTGAAAATCATTAAAGATACAAATGTATTTCAATAAAATAATAAGCTAGCATTGACTTTTGGTATACCTCTTAAAAATTCAAAACCATATCAATGGTTGATTTGACTGTTAATCTATTTATTTGTGACTAGTCATGATCTTGCTTACTTTATCCATATTTTATCTCAATTTATGTAGAATCATCATAAAAAGCATTCGAAGACAACTTTAAGGGTTATTAGATATTTCAAGAAACATTTGGGACAAGGTATTTTGTTGTAGTCTCACAGTAAACTGGAATTGTAAGGATTGTGTGATTCATATTGGGTAGGTTGCCCATTTATAAGATTTTCTTTGACTGGTTAGATGGTACTTATTGGTTCTTCTCCAATAGTTATGCCACAAAAGTCTTCTTATACTGGCTAAAAAAGGTTTTTTATAATAATTTTCGAACCAATGTTTCTTGTGGTCACCATTGGATTTTTTTCCTACATCTTTGGGCCCATAGTGGACACCAAAATGTTTATGATGTTGAGGTTAATCTTTTTCTCAAAATAGTCTCTAAAACTCCAAGCTCGAGTTAAAGTTCTTTCTTCTTTTCACACTAGATGTTGTTCGGTTAAGTCGAGGAACCAACAACCTGAATACCACAAATTTATATTTATAGATACAGGGTGAGCTTCTGATTAGTGTTCACCTAATTATGACCAAATAGTAATGATCTAGCTTAGTATTAATGTAATTACATTTAACGTTAATCTTTACTTGGCCAATCGTTCAAGTTCTCAACCGACCACAATAAAAATGTAGGTTGATTGACAGTATAATTCTTGGATTGACTATCGATCATAATATACAGTATAAAATATATGTATATATATAGTTATATTATTTTGAAAAAAAAAAGCTTAATAGAGATTCTAATTATACATTTAAACATCAATTGTATAACTATATAACTTAATATTTATTTTAGGATTATCTATTAAGTTTAATTAATGTTTTGAAGAATTAAAATTTATTTTATTAAATGATTAAATTACAAACTGTTAACAAAATAATTAAAATATAAATAGATATGATATAAGATAATAATTTTAATAAACTGATAAAATTATATTAAAATTTGCATTTAGTTATTATAATTAGTATCATTTATACTGTGCCAGATCCAAATACATTAAATTAAAATATTATGGATAAATAATCGGTTCAGTTAATAAATATTGAAATATTATAATTTAATATGAAAATTTTAATTTTATAAATTTTTTTAACACTGATTTAGGTAATTGAAATACAGTTAAATATACCGTATTGCCATGTTTATAAAACGAAACGTTAGTTAGTCTTTTTATTTTACAAATTTACAATCTCTGTCTGTTCTTTCAGAACTAGTAATATTAGTTTATTTTAGCAAAAACACTTCATAATTAATACAAGCATGATTAATTATTAAATACATATTAATAAAAAACAGAGTTTATTAGGAAAAAATTAAATTTACGTGTTATCTACTTAATTTGAAGAATCGATTTCAAATAAAATAAATAAAGAATAAATCATTTTACATGCTCTTTATTTATTTGAAACTTCATATATCAAATATGAATCAAATATTACAACCGAATCTTCCATAAACTAAATTAAATGCATTAAAATTATATTAATTCAATGAAGTTGAAAATGTAGAAAATAATAAATTGTATACACGAAACCATTTCGAATTTGAAGTATTGAAGAAATAATGTTTCCTCTGACACTAATATCAACTCCACCCTCTGCTATAAATATTCAAACCAACAATGGCACACCATGAAAACCCCCTTCTCTCTATTTACACAAATTTCATCATCTCTTCATCAATAATAATCCTAAAAATCACAACAACCTAGGAGATATGTCAAAGGTTTCGTTCAGTATCGCATTTTTGTTCGTCATCATTTTTTGCATGGAAGCCACTCAAGGTGTGTATTTGTTTTATATTTATCTTCCATGTTTTATGTAATATTCTCCTCGTATTTCTTATATTAAAATCATTTTTGTGGGTCTTTCATTATGCAATATATATTCTTATATTAAAATTTTTTTTAGGTCTTTCCTTCTCAAGGATAGAAACAGAGAAGGTTGGAGTGGTAGATTCATCTCAATGTTTTACCAATCAAGATTGCATTCGCTTTACTCCATTTCTGAATTGCAAGGGATCAAATGCGATTTGTAGAGATGGTGTTTGTGTTTGTGGAGGAAAAATTATGTAATATGAAAAAATTGAGTGAAATATTCATTTCAATGTTTTACATCTCATAACTATGTATGAATAAAAATGTTAAAATGCGTTTATTGAATTATAAAATATTATTTTGGTCTCTATTTTTTTATGTATTTGTTTAATTTGATTTTTTTTTCACATTTAATATTGCTTAATTTTTGTCAGATTTATTAATTTAGTTCTTTTTGTCAGATTTTCACTTGTAAATGTCACTATTGTTTCACGCTCGTGGTGGTTGTGTCATTGTTTTTTGTCCAATTCAATCTTTATACTCGTTATTTTGATTCGATCCAGTCTTTTTTACATGGAATAATTTTTTTCCTCTTCAAATATGTATTAGTATAATTATTAGCAGTAATAATTTTTATGGATAGAAAATATAATTAATAAGAAAATTATGGCAAGTTTAAAAAAATTATGATATAATTTCAGAAGGATGGGTTAAAACTTTTGAGAACCTATTTATAGAAGATTTTGTAAATAAAACAAAATAAATAAATAAATAAATAAATGAAAACAAAGGGATAAGGCATCCCACGATGCATGCAACGACTCAAGGAGGATCAGATAAGCTCACTTTTGGTGATGGTAGATTGAAAAATTAATGTAATAAAATAATATTAAAAAGATAAATATTAAAAAAATTAAATAGTATAAAAACTTGGCCTATAAATAGCCAAGAGGGAGATGGATTATGCACAATAGAGAAAGGGAGAGAAAATCGGAAAGGAGAGAAGAAAGAATTAGGAAGAAATTTTTAGTTGCAAAAATAGTAGAAATTCTAGAAGGTTTTCGAAAGATCAAGAAAATAATTATGAAAAAGAGATACAGGACCGAACATTTCTAAGCTTTTATATAATGATTTAATATTGTTGTATAACTATTCATGCCTTGAATTTTTGTGTTAATATTATGTGTTATTATTTTGAATCTATAAATAAGAAATTTGTTAAAAACTAGTTGATGAAAACTTTGACCAATGAAAGACGTAATATTTAAGTTGTTTATTGAGACACGTGTCTCTTTCTTAGAAGTCTACTCGACGAATTTTCAACTTATTTTTATCAAATAAATTATATATATATATATATACACACACACACACACACACACACACACACACACACACATATATTGTTAAGTTGTATGCAACATACTCGGTTGAGATGAAAATTTGTGATGAATTCATGTTATTATCTTGGATATGAATTGATGAATATGAGCATGGTGTAAGTCTTGTGGAGAGATTCTATAGTGACATGGTATGAATTGATGAATTTGAACATGATATGAATCTCGTGGAGAGATTTTGTAGTGGCATGATATTAGTGTACACATTGATGTTGAAGCTCGTGATGTGAAGGTCATTCCAATACTCTGATAACTTTCCAGTCTTAAGTGAAAATGATGAGTTATGTGGTGAGAAAGACATGAGGTTCTAATCTATGTGCCCGTTTTGGACTCACATAGAGAAATATACTCAGAGTGAAGGAGTGCATCAAGTGTATATTTGACTTAAGGTGAAATCTACATATGAATGATTCATCATGTTATACCGGATGATTTTGAGCGAGTATAATATGTGCATGGATTTATAACCTAATCAATACATTAAGCCTTCCTAAGATCTTGTTTATCGTATGATGGTTTGAATTATTACTTATTAAATGCAATTATGTAAGATGATAAATCTTTTATTATGACCATAATGTGTAAATTTATATAAATTTTATTATGGTTATAATATAAACATGTTAGTAAAATTTTAATAACTATAGTTTACCTTTATCTTATATGTTGTGGTTTTATTCACCTAGATCGTATGTTATAAATAAACAAAATGACAGTGTTAAGTGAGAGATAATCATAATAAAGAGTAGAAGCTACTTATATTAAATTCCTTAGTATTACATATCTTTTAATTGTTTTAGTATTATATCTTTTCTAAAAAATGTTAAAAAATTTAATGATTTTTCATAAAAATGTTAAATTAGTTTCAAAATGATTTTCTTATAAGAAATAATCTTTTTGGATATGCAACCATCTAAGTTAAAAATTAAGACTTATTCTTGCACTTTCATAGATTTCATTTTGCATCTCTATAGATATGGAAAATTATCTATTTGTCTACTTCATAGGTGATCCTCTCTCCACTCTTCTTTTTCAAACTTATCTATATTTCAGGAATAACTACCTGCACCCCATAATTTTCTAAACGTCCATTATGACTTTCGTGGTATATTTTAATGGTGACTATTTTATTATCTATTGTAGTGATATTTCAGAACATGTTTTCCAAAACAAACTAGAATATATGAAATGTTTTTCGTAATATTTACATAAACATTCAACCTTTCCCTATTCTGTAATCCAAAAACATTACCAATTAAACAATTAATAAATTTTAGGAATTAGCCAATTCAGAAGGTAAACAAAATTACAAAATTATATATAGTTTTACTCTCTTTCTTCTTTCTCTTAAATGAGTGACTTGAAAGAGTGTTTCAAAGTCCAAATATTTTCGTGTGCAAAAGGGTGTTTTAATTTTTTTTATGATAGAAAAAGTGCAGGAAATAATTATGATGGTGCAGGAAGCAAAATCATTTTGCACACTAAAAAATTAAAATTTTAAATCATATAAGCCCATTACTTACCTGGCCCATTTCATAGCCCTCTATTTACATAAACCCTAAAAATCACACAAACCTCATCTGCGTAGCCGCACACATACACTTTCTTTCCACCAAACTCTTTCTCTCTCAATCCACAATGGCAGAGCGCGGAGGCGGTGATCGCGGCGGCTTCGGGCGTGGCTTCGGCGGGCGCGGGCGTGGTGGTGATAGGGGTCGTGGACGCCGCCGAGGGCCTCGCCGTGAGGAGGAGGAGAAGTGGGTCCCTGTTACAAAGCTCGGGCGTCTGGTGAAGGAGGGCAGAATCCGAAGCTTGGAACAGATCTACCTCCACTCCCTCCCCATCAAGGAACACCAAATCATTGACACCCTCGTGGGTCCCACCCTCAAGGACGAGGTCATGAAAATCACGCCGGTCCAGAAACAGACCCGGGCCGGTCAACGAACCAGGTTCAAGGCCTTCGTTGTTGTCGGCGACAGTAATGGCCACGTCGGTCTCGGCGTTAAGTGCAGCAAGGAGGTGGCCACCGCCATTCGCGGCGCCATCATTCTGGCGAAGCTTTCCGTTATCCCCGTTAGGAGAGGGTACTGGGGCAACAAGATCGGAAAGCCCCACACTGTTCCGTGCAAGGTTACGGGCAAGTGCGGGTCCGTTACCGTGAGGATGGTTCCTGCCCCTCGGGGTTCGGGAATCGTGGCGGCTAGGGTTCCCAAGAAGGTGCTGCAGTTCGCTGGAATTGATGATGTCTTCACCTCCTCCAGAGGATCCACCAAGACCCTTGGCAACTTCGTTAAGGTTTGTGTTGTTTTCTCTTGCAAGTTAGTCTCTTTAATTTTTTAAATTAGAAAATTTTTAGTGCTAGTTGAACTAGTGCTTTGAATGTGACTAATAATCAATGCTTCTTGTGAGTTTTTTACGATGAAATTGTGGAAACTGGGAATAATTGACTTGTTTGTCCGATCTTTTCGTAATGAGGTGTTGATGATGGGTTTGTTTGGATTCGTTTAGTGCCTTTTGGACTAAGGGTAGCTGCTTTCTGGAACATTGATTATTTTAGTTTTTGGTTGGATGTTTGTTATCTGTATTTGTTTATTGCTAATGAATGTTTTGAAATAATACTCAAATATTAAAGTGTTTTGTAAATGTAATTGTACTATGAAATCATGTATAAATCATGTTTGCAAGTGGAGTGCTCCATTGTGTATGAATCTAATGGAGCTAATTACCTACTTTCTCAACACTTGTAGTTTTAAAGCAATAAAATTACTCAACTAGTTTACAAAGTATTTAATAATCACCGATTATTACCTATGTTAATGAATGTTAGTAAGTGTACAGACTGATGTGAAAGATCTTTTTATTATTTGGGGGCCTAATGAGTATCATTTTTAATACTCTTTCAAGACAATTTGGTTTGATGTATAGAAGTAATAGTCTATGTTGTCTCTGCTGCAATTGAAGAGCACTAAAATGCATCGTTGATCCCATTCTAGAGTTGCAATATTCATGCATGAATTGTTCTGATGTTGCCATGCACTGTGATTGTTTTTACAGGCCACTTTTGATTGCTTGATGAAAACCTATGGATTCCTGACACCAGAATTCTGGAAGGAGACTCGTTTTACCAAATCCCCATTCCAAGAGTACACAGATCTGTTGGCAAAACCAACAGGGAAGGCCCTTATCTTGGAGGAGGAGAGGGTGGATGCTTGATTTACAAGTTTTTTATATTCTGCATCTTTTAGGAACTATTGCTTATATATGTTGTTTGCTTTATTTTTGGTTTTGAGGGACGGTATATTACTCTATGCATTTTGATTTCCATGTTTTAATTGACTGCAGTTTTGAGTACAATAGTTTTCCACCATTTTTATTGAATTGATGCATTCTTAAATTACAGAATTTCGAAAGAGTAAGTGTGCTTTTAAATTATCCTCACCGAGCAATGGCTTTAAGAAAATCGAGTTGCTCGCCAGCATCGTCGAATTTAAATGTATTTATTTTTTGTGGCGAAAATTTTATCTTGATTTTTCGTGTATTTAATGCTCTCCACTTAATATTTCCAGTTCCTGCATTTTTCAAATTAGAAAACAACACGTAGGTCTTTAATTTGGTGAATTCAATAAAACGATTTAAATACAATTGTAGTAAGTTTGTTTTCAGTGATATATTTTTTACGAAAAATTAGATTTCCACCTATTTTAGTAGGAGTGGTCGTGTATACCTCAATAAAACTTTTATGAAAATATAATTTCTTAAATTTATATTCTTAAACTATGATTTTCCTCCATTTCTTACTATTGAAATTGAGATTACACTATTTACCGTATAGACTAATTTAACTTCGAATAGAATTTTATGCAATTCATGTTTTGTTTCGCCCTGATCTGGTTAAAATATTATTGGACATAAAGTCACAAAATCAAACGTTTTTATATATTTCTTTAGGATTTTTATAACTTCAGGTCACAAAGTTTGAGAATCCAATAATTAATCATTTTTGTAATTTTAAAATACTATTGATTCAATGATAATATTGAATAATTGAAAATTTGTAATACTATTTTGATGTTGATAATAGTTTAATGGTATAATTTATAAAAATGCAAAAAATATATAAACTTTAAAGTAAAATATATACTTTATCCTGTAAGTTATCTTACATCTAATGTTATTCTCCGGTAATTTCACATAATTAACTGAAGTATTGAAGTTGGCGAGATAGCCAGAAAGTTCACATACGATTGTAGAGAAGTTAAACTTGGTAAGGTGTATTTTATATTTATAAAATGATAAAACTAAAGTATTATTTTTTTAACACGGTCATAAAAGAGATACCATGTTGATGTAATTTAGTTTTAATATTTTTAATCAACATTACAATCGCTTTTAACATTTTTTAATAAAAAACATAAATGATAATTCATTTCATCTTTTCTTAATAATTAGTTATTCTACTTTTTTTTTATTGGTTTACAACTTCTTTTTAAAAGAACTAGTCTTAAACTTGTGTTTACATGAGTTGGTGTTTATCGGTGTGTTATTGAAAAAAATTAGAAATTAAGAAAAAAGATAATAATCATTTTTATATTTTTAATAGAATTAACGTGAAAAATAATTTATAGATTTAGAAAATTAATACGTCTATAAAAGTATAAATAATAAACTTTGTAAAATTATAAAACATAAAACATATGAAATATAGAGTTAACTCTTTAAAAATATAAAGGACATAAAGAAATTGTACAATAAACTCGCTAAATATACAAAATTAGTGTATGAACAAACTGATTTAAGATGTATTACTAAACTTGTTTAATAATATGTGTTGTTATACTTGTTTAATTTTTATATGGACACACTTGATTAATGTGCATTGTTAGACTTGTCTAATCAGTATATGGACAAACTTATCTATTGTATATCGCAAGATTTGTATACATGAAGAATAAATAAAGTTGTGTAACATATATTAATAGACTCGTCTAATATGTGTCTCGTCTAATGTATATTATGAAACAATGGAAAAATTAGAAAGGGTACGAGGGTTGAATAATGTTTTAAACTTTGTCACAAATCAACACTTAATGACTATTGCAAGGGTTAGACACACTGCAATAGTTGTTAGACATGTATATGTTTAAGAAAGCATTTAGGAAAAGGTTTTAAAAAATGAAAGTAATAGCACAAGTATTTTTATATTGATTCGTTCTAACCTGAGTTACATCTACTTCTCCCTTAAGACCTCTTAAGGGGTTCCACTAATCTTTTACAAAGATTATATTGAGTTTAACCACTCCTAATTTATAACGAGTATTATCAACCACTTTTGGTTACAACACTAGTCAATCTGATTAGACAAGTTTAACCACTTTTGATATAACACTAGACAAACAATTGTAACGTTTAACTCCACTAAGTTAAACAATTCAAGTGTTTGAATTCATTTATGAATTTAAACACAACAAGTGTTTTTGAGTTCTTACAAGACAAAATATTACTTTTGGAAATTTGTAAAAGATCTTTCTCTAAAAATGAAAGTGTTAGACGATAGAAAGAAACAACGTAACTACAAGTTTATGCATTTCTTCTTCTTGTTCTCTTCATGCAATCATATATATATATATATATATATATATATATATATATATATATATATATATATATATATATATATATATATATATATATATATATATAGCGTTCATGAGATAGATATGTTAGATTGAGAGTTGACTTTCATGTAGATTTCGTAACCTTTTAAAGTAGGTAGTCAAACTCAGGTCTACATTGCAAAGCTATTTTGCTTTATCAGATCTTTTTGAAAAGTAACTTGTACAATTCTTTAGAGCTAAAATCTTTAAGGAGACATTCTCATAATGTCTTCTATCTCTTAACGTCTTTATCCTTCTTATGGAGAGATTTGAGTGAAGGTCTTATATTTTCATAATCTCCACAGATAAATAAAGAAAAGTATACAAGCAAAAAAATAGTTTTTTTACATGCAATAAAAGTTTTAAACGTTAGTGAACTTAAGACATACTGTGTATTTAATACATTTTTTTATTGTGTAAGCTCATCTAATTAAAGTATCGTTTAGTTATGTTTAACAAAACTTGTGTTCATACACTTTATCTTTTTATGACGGTTAGTCAATTTCATTAGACACTTTTGTATTCAATACTATTTAGATATAAAATCTTAAGTCTCAGTATTTTTATAGTATGCTGAAAAATGTTATTTTCATAAAATGTTATAAGTGTTATTTGTTAATCTGAATTGATAAACATTTATTTTTTTCTACGTTATTTTTAGTAAACACATGTTTTACTTAACAAATGATATTTTATTAACTTCTTTTAAATAAAACATGTAAATTAATCTAAGAGTAATTTAGACTACAATTACAATTATCAAATATATTTTATAAATTAATATATTTTTTTTCTAAACATATTATTAACAAAGTCGGTGGGTACATGATATAACATAATATAATATGTATGGTATAACAAAATAATTAATATTTTTTTTAAATAACCAGAATGAAAAAGAATAGATATGAATTAAAAAATCATATAAAAATATATTTACAAATTATAAAAAACTAATTTTGAATTATTTGCATGTAAAGAAGATATATTAATAATTTCGTCAGAGATGGAAGTCAATATAAAATTGCTTAAGTCTAAATTGAACCAAATTGATTTCAAGTCAAAACAAATAAATCAAATTAACATAATTTAGTTTTGATTCGAATGAAATTGAGTTTACTTGATATATATGTCTAATAAATTTAGTAATCAAATTTATTAGATTGATCTAGTTAGTTTAATTTAATTAAAAAAATAAATTAAATATGGATTTAATTTAATTTAAATTAGATTAAAAAAATAAAAATTTAATCGATTCAGTCAATATAAATACAAATGATTTATTGAATCTACATTAAATTTTGAAAAATTCAATCTATATCCTCCTTATCATTTATCCATATAACTTTCTACAGCTTCATTTAATTCATTAATTATTCATTTATTTATATAATTATATTATTGTAATATAATTGTAAGACGGTCTTTCTAGTAGTATAATTTCCCTTGAATTTATGGAACTACTTGGATCAAAAACATTCTACATTATCCGCACACGATAAACCAGCTAATTTCTCATCCCACTAACCTACGCCGCTGCGCGCACTACCGCCCAAAAGATGAAGCCCCACATCGCTCGCACGGGTGCGCAGCACGCTTCAAGCTCACGTTAAGGCCCGGACGATTAGGATGAGTTTCCTGGCATCGAAGAGTTAAAATCGCAGTGAAGTTTCACTCACAGGCTCACTCTCACTATTTAACTAAAAAATCAGCTAACAAAGCCAAAAAGCCTTTTTCTCTGCAAAAAGCGCAAACCTCACATTCACCAACTCACTCGCTCACTGTTTATTTATTCATTCGTTAAATCTCTCTCTAGAACTCGAATAGCAGATTTAAATCGCAGATATAGAGAGAGAAACAAACAAGACAAAATAAACATAAGGAGAAAGAAAGAAAGGAAGAACCAAAAGTATCTATTTCTCTCTCTCTCTCTCTCTCTCTCTCGGTCTGTCTCTCTTCCTCTTCTTTTCCCTCGTACTCTCTCTTTCTCTCTCTAAAACCACCATTTTCGAGGTCGCGATTTTCTGGCTCTATATATATGGTGTGTAATCCGTGTTTCGTTGTGCTTTCGTCTGATTTGGAATCTGGTGGTGCGAGCAGTTGAATGTGAGTGAGAGAGAGGAGTTCGATTTTTGGATTCGCGGTTAGATCGGGGATGGCAGAGGAGAGAGGCTCGGCGCGGCGCCGCGGCGGAGTGAGGCCGCCGAGCATGGACGCCGACGAGTTCATGAACCTGCTGCACGGTTCGGATCCGGTGAAGGTGGAGCTCAATCGCCTCGAGAATGAAGTTCGAGGTTCGGAAATGCAGCTCGATCCAAAGAGTTCTTCGCCGTGATTTTTTGTGGTTTTTGAATTTTGAGTTTTGGTTTTTATGTGTTTGTGTTTGCAGATAAGGACAGGGAGTTATCGGAAGCGCAGGCTGAGATCAAAGCCTTGAGGCTTTCTGAACGTCTCAGAGAAAAGGCCGTTGAAGAGGTTACCGCTAATTTTTTTAATTGTTGTTCATTATTGCTGTTCTTTGTTGTGTTGATTGTTGTTTTTATTGTTTTAAGATTATAATAAATTATCCATTTTTGTGATATGCTAGTAAGCTAGTTACTAATTTCCAATTGATTGCCGGTTGGTTGTGGTGTTGGTGTTAAGTAAGTAGGTCCTGTGTTATTTATTCCTAGTGAGAGTGAACATATTGTTGGCATTTTTGGAAATGTTTCAGTGCGGTTACTAAGTTTGGGTGTCGGAGTTATTGCTGTGAAAAATGGATTCAATTCTTTCCGTTTATTTGTCCCGATTGCATTGGAGGATGCTCTTCACGTTGAACCAACCTCTTTTGGTTTGCATTGATGCTACCTTTCCTATTTTGGCTATGTGTAGCAATTTCTCTAGCATTCTGTTTCTTTTAGTAGTTTTCAAAGAGAGTATTTTGCACCCTCCTCTGTTGTCATTCTCCTAAACTCTCTTTTGTTGGCCACATTTGAAAAATCTTACCCAATACCCTATGCTAATGTTTTGGGATAAATTATACATGTTTGCCTCTCCTAATTGATGCTGGAATTACACTTCTCTATTTATTTTTTGAGTTACATTTTCCTCTCTGTAGACATTTTTAGACCTTTAAAATGTGTAGAAGCTTCATAGGGATGATTTTGTTCTTTTGAGTGTCTCTTACCATCATTGACGTCTTTTGAATCCCTATTAATAGTATCAACTCTGGGAAGGTATAAAGATGAAATGAAGATTTTGGGTAAAGTTTCAAAGCTGACAAAAGTAATATTTAAACCATAATTTCTTCTTCTAAAGTCCTAAACTCAATAATAGAATGTTCTAAATTAGCGTTAGGTCTTACTGAAAGTTGTAGAGAAAGGAAAAATGGCTTAGGAAGGCTTGTTTATAGTTATTCATGTTACTAAGAAGTTTATTTATATCAAGTTGCACTAAAGTGTTGCACAATTTATATCTTGGGTAAGGGGACTGTACTTCTTAAAATTAGGAGAGGAAGATATAATTCAAGCATCGCTTAAGGAAGAAGGTATGTTTATTCTATCTTTTTTCTCTCTCTTTAGTTTAAGCCATTACTAAATAATGGATACTTGTTTTACAAAATGGCTGGAGAGAATGTTCTTCGTGTCAAACAATCCCCTTTTGGCATTTGCATTGATGCAACTAGTACTACCTTTTAACATATTTTTAGTTAAATTTGGTATTCAATCCATAGTCATTGTGTTAGGCGGGGAAGTAATGAGAGGGAATGGAAAGTCTATTATTATAAAGAAATTTAAAAAATTTAAGTAGTTAAGAACTTAGTTGGGGTGAGAATTTTTTTTAGAAAGTCTATATATAGTCTTATCTTGTTGGGTGTGGATTAAGGAGAGTTTTCAGTTGTCGTGACAGGGAATGCCCTGTGTGAAAGGAAGATATTTCCTTTGTAAGCTGATGTTTGTGTTCAGAGTTGATGACTGCTGAAATAATACAGAAAGAAGTTGGTTGTGTCTGCGTTTTCCTCTCTATCTTCTTTCTATTCTTTGAGGAGGCATGTAACACATTGCAATAAATCCTGTTGACTTGATTATACAGAACTGCATTGCTCAATGCCTATTAATGTTTTTAAAATAAGTACTATACAATAATGGATATGGCAGTGCTTGGCGATGTCACACTCGATCAACCATCCAATATTTGCCCATCTTCTCTCGTAAGCTCAAATCAATATGGTTTTCTAAACTATCTACACTTTTACTTTCCAATTTCCAGATAGAATACCTGATTCATTTTATTGGGTTTGGTTTGCTAAAGAGTGCCCTAAGACACATGTGGAGGATAAAAAACAAAAGTAGTTGATGAAAAACAACACATTTACATAATGAACTTCAAAAGCAGTGCTTTTCATTTAATACTTCCCATTTTCTTTAGTACCCCTAAGACACTCATTAAAATAACCTTTATTTTATTACTTCTCCATATCTTTCGCATAGGAGTTTTTTGTTTTATTTAATTTGTCATTTGAAAAAACTATCAAAGCATTAAATAATTTATTTTTAATTTTTCCCTTGGTATTATTGAGTGAGATAAAATTTCAATAGAGTGATGATAGTATTTAGAGTATTTTAACAAAGGATAATTCTTCCTATTTTTTCTTAATATTGAAAGTATATATTATTAATTATTGTGCACTATCTTAAATGTAAGCTAAAAATGAATATCAAAGCAAACTTTTCTATTTTTTTCTACCTTGGTTAATGGATGATTATTATTTTAACTTTCTGTTGACTTCTGGCTAATATTGATTTTGCGTTTAGTGTGTTTGTTTTATACTATAAATGAAGTCACGAGATTTAATAGTTTCATTGTCTGATTTTATTAATTTATTATATGTTAGAGTTATCAGTAGTTTATTATGTCTCGTTATACTTTTTTTTTCATAATAATATTTCTTCTATAAAATACTACTTAAGTCGATTGCATGTGGCATTTTTTGGGTGGATTTGTATTTGACCTGATTGTCATCATACATGTTTTTCCACTTTCTTTTGCATTCAAGCATTCTTTACATAATTATTCACGAGGCTTCTTAAGCACCTTGCAGCTTTAATCTTTACTGTGCTGTCTTGTTCATGCTTTATCTCAACTTGAATGTAACTTTTCTTCCTTTTGCTTGTATTTTAGCTGACGGAAGAACTGTCAAAGGTTGAAGGGAAGCTAAAACTAACAGAGTCTCTTTTAGAAAGCAAGGTATTTCTTGAAGCCTCTATCAACCTTAGTAAACAGTCATTTTCTTGCGTTAGTTGGTGTGTTTCTTGAAGTGAATATTTCTGGCAGAATCTTGAAATAAAAAAAATCAACGATGAAAAGAAAGCATCCATGGCAGCTCAATTTGCAGCTGAAGCCACTCTTCGAAGGGTCCATGCTGCCCAGAAAGATGATGACATGCCTCCAATAGAAGCAATTCTCGCTCCTTTGGAGGCTGAACTGAAGCTTGCTCGGCAAGAGGTATTACCTTGTTGAAGTTCACATTGTAACCTGTCAGAGAAAGAGCTAATGGTAGTGCTGATATTGGCTTATAGTGACTGATTGTTTTCTATGTACTTCCATATATTCCTTGCAGATTGCTAAACTACAAGACGATAACAAAGCTTTAGATCGCCTTACCAAATCTAAAGAAGCTGCACTAATTGAAGCTGAGAGGACTGTCCAGTTTGCCTTGGCTAAAGCCTCAATGGTGGATGATCTGCAGAATAAAAATCAAGAGCTAATTAAACAGATTGAGATTTGTCAGGTATTCAATCTTGTATGAGCATTCTCTCTCTTGCTGCATCAGAATCATACAATGTAACTTTTACCTTCTGGCTATGTCATCAACCTTCTCAGGAAGAAAATAAAATTTTGGACAAAATGCATAGGCAGAAGGTGGCAGAGGTTGAAAAGCTCACCCAAACTGTGAGAGAACTAGAAGAGGCTGTCCTTGCTGGTGGTGCAGCTGCAAATGCAGTGAGAGACTATCAGCGGAAAGTTCAAGAAATGAATGTAATGTGTTAAAATCTTCAGCAAATTCAAACTGCCAGCTGTTTTATTCTTGATTATATTGCCTCTAGTTAGGATAGTATTTATTTTGTTTGGTTTATTTGACACTCTTTAGGAAGAGAGAAAAACACTTGACAGGGAGTTGGCCCGTGCCAAGGTAACAGCAAACAGAGTAGCGGTTGTGGTTGCAAATGAATGGAAAGATGCTAATGATAAAGTGATGCCTGTCAAACAATGGCTCGAAGAACGCCGATTCTTGCAGGTATTTTTGTTTGTTCTACTCTTGCAATTCATCTGAATTTAGTAGGTATTTTTCTTTGTTCTACTCTTCCAATTCATCTGAATTTAGTCCTTGAGCTTTTGACTTTTACCCTTTTTACCTATATTTCTTTGATATAAAATTCTCACATTTGGTTTTGCTTTGCATTTTTACAGGGAGAAATGCAGCAACTTCGTGACAAGCTTGCTATAGTTGAGCGTGCTGCAAAATCTGAAGCACAGTTGAAAGTAATAATCTAGTTATTATGTATTAAACTAGGTGATTAGTTCTTCCATTATTCATGGTAAACTTTTAAAAATTTTCAGGAAAAATATAATTTACGGCTTAAAGTGCTAGAGGAGAGTTTGAGAGGAAATTCTAACAGCAGTAATCGTAGCACCCCAGAGGGAAGAAGTGTGAGCAATGGTCGTCGTCAATCCCTAGGAGGAGCTGATAACTTCTCTAAACTATCCTCTAATGGGTTTTTATCTAAAAGATCACCATCCTCTCATACGAGGTCATCCCTATCCTCTAGCACAGTATTGAAGCATGCTAAAGGAACTTCTAAATCTTTTGATGGTGGTACAAGATCACTGGAAAGGAGTAAAATGCTGCTGAATGGAACACCTCCAATTTACTCATTCAATCAATCTCTTGAAGAAACCAAAGAGAGAGAGCCAAGTGATAATTGGAAAGGAAATTCAGATGATAAGCCAAATGACTTCCCAACGGTAGATTCAGTGGATAGTGTTCCTAGTGTTTTATATGACCTGCTGCAAAAGGAAGTCATAGCCTTGAGGAAAGCTGGTCATGAGAAAGATCAAAGCCTAAAAGATAAAGACGATGCTATTGAGGTAAGTGTTTGGTCCATTTTTGTGGTTGGATGTAATCCTTGACCTTCTTATTTGTTAATGACAGTCCTTGCTAATTGTTTCCATTGTCATCATGTATCAGATGTTAGGAAGGAAGGTAGATACATTGACCAAAGCAATGGAAGTTGAGGCAAAGAAGATGAGAAGGGAAGTGGCTGCTATGGAGAAGGAGGTAGCTGCTATGCGTGTAGAGAAAGAACAAGAAAACAGGGCAAAGCGTTTCAGCAATGTAAAGGGTTCTGTAAACAGTGCTCAGCAACAGCTAATTTCTGGAAGGTAATTGTTATTTAGGGCTCCTTTCATGATAATTTGATCTTTAGTCAAGTCTAATGGCATATGTGATGTATTAGCCAATCTAACTTAAGAGGACTAGAGGCTCTGTTTGTGAATTATTTCTGTTCCTTGCTTTACTATATCATTTTTAAGGGACATTTCATTACCGATTTCTGTTTGTTCTTGCATGTAAACAATTTCCTTTTACTGGGTCATATGCTCTGAATGCACTTTGGTTTCTGGCTTTTCTTTGCTGGTTCTGACAAGTCTAAGCCTGAAATTTAACATAGGCAGATTATAAGATCTTGCTATAACTATAAAAGTGTATTTTGGCTTAGAAAAGTATAACTTAAGTAACAAATACCTGTAGTAAGTTGACTAAAATTTTATAATATAGATATTTATATTTGATAATGACTATGGAAAAGGAAAAAAGAGCAGAAAAGGGAAAAGGAAGAGAAACTAAAATCAGAGGTTATATATTTCAAAAGCAAGGCCCAGAACAAGTCCAATGTGAATTTCAGAAGCAACCAATACAAAGTATGATCTACACAAAGCAAAGAGAGGTTTAGAAACTATAAAATAAAAGGGAGAAAGAATGACATCACCTGCTACCAATAGTAACCAAGAGAGAGGAAGGTTAGAAATGGGGAGAAAAGAAAAATCAAATCAAGAGAGGTGTCGAACTTGGAATGCAGAGAATGTAGAGAAAAAGCAGAGAAATGTGATACTATCTGGGAGAGGAAAGGTGTCATGAATTAGTCACCAGTGTTGGAAAAAAAGAGAGGCATCACTTGAAGAGATCCAGGCCAGCATGTCAAATGTTGGTATTGATTGTTGATATAAGTATTTCTATATTATTGTGCACTATTTATTTTTTACTGAAGATGTGTCATCAACACTCAGTTGAACCCATAATTTGCCACGTAGGGTTTTTGTCGCTGTTTGTTATTTTTTTAGTTAAAATAATTAGAAGTTTAGAATACCATTATCTTTTCTTCTGATTTGTCCCTATTAATTTGGAATGACTAATGTGGTCTTTAATTTTCACAGGAACGTGACAAGGGGTGGATTAACACGCAGCACCCAATGACAATTAGTGTATTACAGTGGCGCTCGGGAGTAATATTTGATAGGCATCATCATTCTTCTGGCCTTCTCTGTTTTTTCCCTTGTGTTTTTGTCCAATTGATTGTAAGATTGTAACTGGCATGCCGAGGACCAGTGTTTCTGATATTAGCCATGGATTGGGGACAAGAAAAACAATTGCAGGATTCGGTATGCTTCTGACCTAGTGTTATGTACTCTGCTTAGAGAGAGAGCGGCTAAGAAGGCAGGCAATGGAAGGCAATTAACTTGGACTAACCTTTCACTCTTTCAGCATTTGAGTGGTGTGGTTGTATAGGTAGCTCTTTTCTCCCCCCTTTACTCCTTTTTGCAGTTTGTATTTGTAATACGCAGATAGTGTGATTGTCTTGGTTCAGGTTTGTTAATATATACTAGCGGTTGATCCGTGCCATGCACGGAGTATATGTTTGTTTGTGAAATGATGTCTAATCTTGTTAGAAAAATACCTTCAAAATAATTCTTATATAGATATTCATTAATTATAGTTTGTTGGATGATCTGTCCAAACTCAATTTTTCATTGAAAAGATAGCCAAATGATCTGGTCTTTATTCCTAATGAAATTGAGTGAGATAGTGAATGAGTCTCCAGATTTTGAGTATATAAATAACTGTCATAAGGGGCTTACTTGAATATGATGTAAATTCTATTTATTTAGTGTTAAAACCAGCTCACACAAGCCACTTTCTGTGAAAAAATATTCCAGAGAGTCGAGTTGGGTCTAGGCTAATTGGTTGTGTAAGATGAACTGTTAAATTTTTCTAAAATGTTAAAGTTTTAAGGATGAAAAAGGAGGACAAAATTGTGATTATAAAATTGTTATTAATAAAGGGGAAAAGTTGATTATGCAAACACGGTATCAAGGTATGTATAGAAGTCCCCAAAAGTAATTAACTGTTTCAGTTTTAGTTACAGATCTTAAGAGTTTAGTTTTCTTATGTTTTTGTCAGGCTACAGTTAGTTGGACACATTTCAACTTAGTTGGTCTTAACTAAACTTTTATGGGCTTTTGCTTTCTGCACCTCATCATTACTATTACCACATATAAAAGAAAAGACTAGAATATCCACATTCACTGCATCATAGTTGCCTGCTGCCACTGCCATCATGGCTGCTGCTAAAGAGGAAGAGGTGGAGGAAAACGTTACAAAGGAAGAAAAGAGAGAAAATGTATTGCAGAAAAAGCTTGTTCCAGAAAGTTTTATTTTGGAATACATAAAATGTGTTTTGAAAAATTGTTTTGGAAGGTATTATATATGTTTTGAACAGCTTGTTCCGAAAAAAGTTTTGGAGAACTTGCTCCGATTTGCATTGAGTGTTCATCTTACACCTTCAACATCTCCTTCTACACCATAAAAAGTTCTCTTTTTAACCTTTTAACACACGATACCTCCAACTCTTTTAAAAATTTCTTTTTTAATTTTAATAAATATTTTTTTATTTTCATCATTTTTTATTAAAGACACTTTAATAAATATTTTTGTATTTTATTCTCTTTCTTATTAGAGGTATGCATCACTTTAATAATAATATAATTTAATTTAAAATTTAAATATTATTTAATATAATTTTATATTTTAAAAATTATTAAAATATGATTTATATTATAATAATAGTAATATTAAAAAAATAAAAATAATAAAATAAAATAACAATATAAAAATAATATAAAATTTGATTTAATATATTCAAATATATTAAATTAGATTAAAATATTAAAATAAGTTAAATAAATATTAAATTTCAAATAAAAACAATAATTTTTAAAAATTTATTTATGAGATACTAAAATCAGTTTTGTT
Source organism: Vigna umbellata (assembly GCF_029865625.1). NCBI lineage: Eukaryota > Viridiplantae > Streptophyta > Magnoliopsida > Fabales > Fabaceae > Vigna > Vigna umbellata. Next base: position 48,639,964 of record NC_142167.1, on the reverse strand, counting down.
TTTTATTTAAAATTTAATCAATATTTAATTTAATTGAAAGTTATAATATTATTTATTATATTTTTATAATTTAATAATTATTAAAATATGATTTATATTTTTATAATAGTTTTATTAAAAAATAAAAATAAAAATAACTAAAATAAGAGTAACAATAATGAAAATAAAAATAATATTAAAAATCACATTTAATATATTTAAATATATTAAATTATATTAAAATATTAAATTAAATTAAATAATTATTAAAATTTAAATAAAAAACTATAAAAGCATGCGAAAATTCTAGTGCTTTCCTCACGCATGCGAAAAGGGGTATGGTCTTTTTACCATTTGGTTTATTCATTTCTTATAATTTATTTTCTTTTTGCCTTGGTTAATATAAAAGCTTGAAGACTTGTCTTAATTTCCTTATATATATATATATATTTTGGCCTTGTGAATATTGTAGGTTTCGTTTGCGGCATCCTTGGCTTCCATGTTATGAACATTATCTCCTTTTTTGCCATAACCTTTATCCTATTTTTTTATAACCTACTAGAATATGAGAACATGTGACCGTGTAGGTCAAGTCTTCTCTTCCTATAATAGATATTTCTACTATCTTTTAAACCACACCTTCACTCTTATATGTTCTCATATATTTTGGATTCTTTGCTTTTAAGAAATTACGAGTTATGTGATCTTGACATACCACTCAAGAAATTCCTTTATACCTGGAAGAAATATTTACATAGCATAATGCAAAATATGTCCTTAAAAATTATAAAACATGTTGTCCACCTCTTAGGAAAAAAACCACATTCTTTATGTACACACTTAGTTTTACTAAGAACAATTTCCACCAATGTCAAAGAAGCTTTATTTATTGCGATACTAAATATAATATTTAACTAATTCCAACACTTTTATTGAATGTTCCTGATAAATCATAACAAGGGCGACAACAAGATCAGTATATATAATAGAATTCCCAGAAAATGTCATTAACTTAAACCACTCCAAAGATGTATGAAAGTCTGAAACACTATATCTTCACACATAACATAATTGAACAACTCCCACCGTAATAACGGAAACTTTAATATACCAATCTATCAAATTAAAAAACACAACAACATATTATATTTTATATTGTTTTTCAATTAAATTTGGTTTTATCTCGATGATCTATATAATAAAAGTTTAAAAAAATTACCGAGATAAAACTCAAATTCTAATCGAAAGAACAATTTAAAAAGTATGAAAGCGAATATATATATATATATATATATATATATAGTTGTGTAGAGTATGTCCTCGTTAATTAACCTGAAAAAAGGGCTTCCACAAGGCCAGCAATGGCAATAATAGGGTTTCCAAAAATAGCTGAAACTATTAGCTTGAACACCAAGACAGCAATTTTGGTGAACTTTTTCATTTTCCGTGACCTCCTTGACACTGTTCCACTTTGAACAATCTCCAGTCCATTAGTTCTCTCTGCAACTCGAGAGCTTTCCGCCATAGCTGGATCGGTTTGTTGAGAGAAATAGCCCTTCTCCCATTTCTCAAGAATCAACTTCTTCACACACGACACATGGTAGCAATACTTTCCCTCAGAAGATACGTAAGACCATCCTTGGATTCCCTTCTCAACACTTATACGCTTGCACTTAACACACTTGGACGGAACCTTCTCACACAGTTCCAGTGTCACACGCCCTTCTTCATCAGAAATTCTCTCATTCAGGTTTAAACAGCATGGGTGTAGATCATGGCTTGTGCCGATGCAGTGGTACACAAACCCTTCCACATCTTTTCCACAACCATCACAATACCTAGGATACCCTGCTGGTTTCTCATAAAACTCGAACTTGCTGTCTGGGAGAAATTTATGAACTGCATGGGAAGCACCATTTGCACAGTTTTCATGGAGGATGTAATTGCAGTCCATGTTTCCACACTGGTAACTGCTTCCAAACCCCATTTCTTGGCATCCACTGCATTTGTATGGTGCCCCTGCTGCCTTCCGTTGCATTCCTTCAGCATGGCTGGGACAACCCCTCTTAGTCGTTTCCATCTCTGGTAATAGCAACAAAGTTACTCAGTATGTTTCAATACTGGTAAAATAGTTATAAAAGAAAATATTTTTTTAGTTTTTTAAAATAAGAAAGTAAAAAATAAAAAAAAATAATATCATATGAATGTAAAAAATTGAGTAATAGTATTACGACACATTTTTACATTTATTTGACACAAAATACAAAATGATCGTAAATGTGTAAATTTTTATATTTTTTCAAGAAAAAAAAGAGTAAAAAGTAAAAAAGAATAATATCAAATGAATATAAAAAATTTAAGTGTGTCAAAAAATATTTAAAAAGAAAAATTATGTGTCAAAATATCAATTTTTTAGTTTCACATCAATTAATTGCATAATATTAAAAAGTACACCATATTTTATCTCCATATATTATTAGAAAATAATAATTTATGTAATTATGGAGTGATGATAAAAAAAGTCTACAAATTTATATGTGTAGGATAAATAAAAAAGAGAAGTTACATCAATGAAACAATAAAGTAGATAATTCCGTGTGACAATTTCAAATATTTTGTTTGTCTGTTCATAAAATTTTGATCATGGCAAACATAAAACTTTCTATAACTTACTATTAGAATACATACAAACCCTAAATATTTCTATTTCTACCAACTAAAGATAAAAAAAATAGTTATATAAGAAAGATGTAAAAAAATAGTGCTATAGCTTTGGCGATAAGAGAAAAAGATATATACCTAGGAAGATATAAATGCCTTCTATTCAAAAAGATATATTTATAGGCAACGCTTTCGAGTATTAGCTTTATTTTCTTAAAATAATTCAAGCTAATTACGAGGAAACTAAGGTAAGGAAGTTGGTTGTTGTTTTCTATTTTCTTTCGTACGCAGAAAACGCGTTCTTAGGTGACAGAAACAAACATACAAGTTCGTTATGCTCAGATTTTTAACATTGACTCCTATAACAAATTCTGCAAATATATTAGGTCATGGTTTTGGTCAAACATAGTACCACAAGCCACTAAAAAACTGTTTTTGTTTTTCTTTATTCCGTTATTTATTTTATTATATAATAGTAATTTATTTTTTTATATATATTTTTTAAATTTATTCTTTAATAATTAATATTTTTAAATTAAAATAATCATTTTATCAATTTTTCTTTTACATGATAATTTTTTCAAATTTAATTATTTTTTAAAATTAAAATAATTATATTTTATTAAACAACATTATTTATTATAAAATTTTATAAAATATTTATATTTACTTTTATCATTATAATTTTATTATTATATTTTTTATTTTTATGTTCTCACTCGAACTCTCTATATAATTAACAGACGAAATTGATACAAAACTAAAAGTATAAACTAAGTTCACACACTACCTCTATAAACAACCATTTGGGTAATTATTTTGAACATATCTCGTAAGATAATTGCATGTTTGAACACTTGTGTGGATTCACATTTTTAGACGTGAAAATTCTATTAAAAATATATAACTAAAACGCGATAAATATGGAATATGTATATTTTAGATATTTTCAAATATAATTATATATTTGAAGAGTTAGTTGCTCTTCGGATATGTTGTGGATGACCTAAAATGAATATCATAGTTTTTGTATCTTAATATGTTGTATACATTCAATCTCTTTCTTCATTTTCACTGAAATTTCATCTATTTTAAAGAACATAATTTTTGAAGTTTTTGTACAAGCTGCAGTTTTATTTTTAAGACAACAAACTTATTAAAAAAAACTATGTCTAGAATTGTTTTTTATGTAACAAAATAATATGCAGAAAACAAAATGAGTGTGAACAAAGGACTTCTATGTAGAAAGTAATATTAATGAAATGTGTGTTTTTGTAACAAAGTTTATTCTTTTACAAAATTGTCAAATTGTATAAATATGTCATAATTTTTTGTAAAACTAATTAATCAAATATAATTGAAGAAAAAAAAAAAAAAATCAAATCCATCACACTTTCATGTTACCGACAACCACATCTAGACAAATGGCATCTCCCTTTGTGTTGAAAAATCAAGGATGAAACTAAGGTGACTAAGTCTAAGAAGACTAAGACTAAGAAAAACATTATAAAAACAATCATAACTATCAAAGTTGTAAGTAAAGAAGAAATGGGTGTTATGCATAAAGACAAAAAAGCAACTTATTCTCTTAAAAAATATTATTTGATTCATTCAAACCTAAGTTTCGACCAGATCAGATAATAAAATTCGACTATGTGAAAAGTATCACAAAGTCAATTCATGCATATACACCCCGGTTTATTATAATCACAGACAGGAATGCAAGACGTGACAAAACTTCTATTTAGGTTGACCGTAAACAAAGTTGCATATTTCAGCAATGAGAAAATGTTTATTTATAAAATTTGGATCATTTTTTAAGTTAATAGTTGTTTCTGGAATATTTTTTTATGTAAAGTGAGATTTGAATCCACTTATATATTATAATTTGGTCTTATCTCTAGTCGTCGATGTGAAACTTATAATTAATGGGTGGTCCGATACTGGTCCGACAACGAATGGAACAAAATGCCCACATAAATCTCGTTAGGATAGACTCCAATCATGACTCTGATACCATATTATAAAGTGATTTTTAAACCTAACTTAACCCCACAAAATCGGCTTGTAAGATGAGATATGCACCCATTTATATACTTTAAATTGGCCTTATTTAATATAAGTGGGTATTCTGTTCCACCCAATGTGGATATTCTGTATCACAATAAATAAAGCTTCTGTAGGTTCATTTATAAAGTTAAATTTAGGGTTAGAATCCGTTTGGTTTAGGTTAATATCGTCAGTAGATATTTACTTATATTATTTTTTGTTAATTGCAATTTTTAAGTTGTTAAATAAAAGGTAAGTTATTGACCCGTTTTTAGGGAATGAAGCTACTTTTTAGTTCATTATTTTAGCAGTTATTTAAACCCACAGAAAAATCAGTGGTTTTTTTTAGTTTTATTTCGACTATAAGTTTATATTATTGTTTGATCACCAATTATAACATTTAGTGCAAAGTGCAAATCGTGAGTATTGGTGGTTTGAAAAGGTTGAAGCATGGCAGATTCAAACAAACACGTGTAGCCATCAATTCCCAAGTTCTATGGCCATTATGATCATTCGACAAAGTTGATGAAGAATTTTCTTTGAACCAAGGAGTTTTGGAATTTGGTGGAACATGATAAATAATTATCTTTATCAAACAATTGATAGAGAAATTCTAGACATTATTCTTAGTGATGAGACATCCAAAAATATATGACTCAATGAAAACGAAATTTCAAAAATCAACTCAGGTGAAATGAGAGGAATAATCAGTGAACTCATATTTTGCCAAAACCATGAAGATTACTAAAAGCATGAAAGCATGTGGTGAAAACATGCAATAAAAGTGTTATTAGTGCAAAAACTAAATGTTGGAAGTCCCACAACGACTAGAGATAAGATCAATTCATAGTTTATAAGTAGGTGCAAACCTCACCTTACAAGCTGGTTTTGTAGGGTTAAATTAGGCTTAAAGTCAACTTCTAACACCAAATTCAATTATATAGTATCCTAATAGCCTCCTACTGTGATTTATATTGTGATTCTCTAACCATAATATACCATAAAAAAAAAATCATACACTTTATAAGATGAAAGATAATTGAAAATATGTATTAGTGTTATAGGCGAAATGACTACCTAAAGCTATTTACACATTTCATTGCATACTTACAAATTTGGAAGAGAGTATATAAGATGTAAAAAACAGTAAAACAAAAAACAGAAGTCCTCTACCTTTATATACAGCCATAATCAAACTTTGAAAGTTTAATAATTTTTTGTTTTGTTTTTTCATGAGTATAATTTCTTAAAAATAAATATATTTTGAAAATCTCATTTTAAAGGTCTTTTACTCTGGCCTATGGTTTTGTTCAAACTTATACGAGTTTTTGTTTATATTTTCACCACCTTATGCACGTTCTTTTATGTGAATTTTTTAATCCTATAAGCTATTTTAGTCCTTTCCCATATGGGTCAAGGTTATGTGCTATGGACCAAACTCAATTTATACGCCTAATATTTATATATCCTAAATTTTATTAATAAAAAATACTCATAAATGTCTTCTAAATTGTATCTTTATAATATAATTTTATTATCTTTGTAATAATTAGGGTGCAAGTACAATTGTTTTTCTAAAAAAATAATGTTGATAGTAGGTTTAGAAGGAAATCGAGAAGGGAAATGGAAATAAAGGTTAATATAAAGGTTCAAGTGAACAGTTAATAATTGAGAATTATAAAAAGTGCCATTCAGAAAAGTGTTTGCTTGACAGTATAAAAAGAGATAATGTTAAAACTATCTCTAAGTTAAATTGAAAATCAAAAGTTTGCTAGTTTAATTGAAAAAAAAAAGCCAGATTTTGATTCATTGTAAACATATTGAAAAAATATCTAACCAAAATCTTAAAAAGATATTATTTATTTATATAATTATTTTAAATATTAAAATATTATATTCATCAAGAAAAAACCTAGTTTCATTTCTAAAAATTGCTATTATTTAAAATTCACTATCTCAGTTGTATTTCATTGTTTTAAAATATAGATGTGTGGTTTTTCTTTCCTTAGTCAAACATAATTATATGATTAAATCAAGATTGTATCGTGCGTGAAAAATTGATTGCTGTGGATGTAAACCAAAGTATGAAATGAAATGCAACCATGCAGCGTGTCACGTTCATTCTATTTCACATAACAAACACTACGCTAACGCATTCAGTTTCACATTCTCCTTGGTTGCTGCATTTCCCATGCAAAAAATGACACGCACTAACGCAACGAATCAGTTTTCGAGATAGAACGAAATCTGTGAAAAGCGTGAGCATTCTCATTCCCTACTGAGTCCCACTATATAACCATTTTTTTGAATCGGTTTCTGGCATTAGTCGTTGTTCGAGAAAATGGCGACCATGACGAGCTTGATCGGTCTCATCAACAAGATCCAACGCGCCTGCACGGTGCTCGGCGACCACGGCGGCGAGGGAATGTCCCTGTGGGAGGCGCTTCCCACCGTCGCGGTGGTTGGAGGACAGGTGCGTTTAGGTTACGCGCGCTTCTTTTCGATTGTGACCTTTTCTTCGTTTTGTAATCGATTGATTGTGTTTGCTATATATATTGTGATTGGTTATTGCGATTTTGGAAACGAACCAGAGTTCAGGGAAATCTTCAGTGCTGGAAAGTGTTGTAGGGAGGGATTTTCTGCCACGTGGATCTGGTAATCTTCACTTACAGCGTTACTTAATTTGCATTTCTTTTCCTAGTAACGTGATATCTTTTCTTCGTAAGTGATAGTTATCAGTGTTTTTTAACCATTTTATTCATGTTTGAATCATGCTGATATTATTTTGGATACAAAATTTTCGATATGGAATACACATTTTCGAAATTAACTCTGTGCAGGTTTGATCGAGTTAGTATTTTTATTCAAAATAAAATAACATTGACACTATTTCTACAATATAATTTTATTATTGGAAAAATATAAAGCTATGCTACGTACGGGTAGGAGTGTAAGAGACTTTAATTTGTTTTTTCATTCAATTTTAAATAATGATAATAATGGTTATTATATGGTTTGTTGCTGCCATTTACTTGCATGAAGGAGCTGTCTTATGAGGAATTGGAATTCAGTCATCTTTCCCCTTTTTTTCTTTTGTCAAGTATTGGATGTGTTTTACTTTTCTGGGACATTAAACTATTTACTGTGTAATTTAATTTCAAGGAGGATTGTAAAATCACTGTTATTTGTAATAAAGTTAGAGATGTTTTATGAACGGTTGTTATTTCAACGATCCTAAATATTTATTGTTTATTGGATCAGAGAAGGTACAAAACTTTAGAAATAATGTTTGTTTAGTTTTCATACCTTGTCTTGTATCCCGGGAAATATATATTTTCTTTTAGAAAATTTCATTAATTTCGTCTGAACGCCTTTATAACATTATTTTTCATTATAAGGTATTGTCACACGGAGGCCACTAGTGCTGCAACTTCACAAGACGGAAGATGGGAAACAGGAATATGCCGAGTTTCTTCATCAACCAAGGAAGAGATTCTCTGACTTTGGTAATGATATTTCTGACTATGAACATTTCTTTTTTAATTCAGTAAGATTTACACTAACTAATGATGAACTCGTATCAGGTACGCCACTTGTGGTAAGCCACTTGTATTGTATAGTCTTCTATTGATTTTGTTATCCGTCTAATCTCAATTTTTTGTTGAATATATGGGATCATGTGCTGAATATTATACTTAATTGAGCTTAGTAGACCACAGTCCTTCATTTAGAGAGTGGTAGATTTGAGCTGCAGAATTTGTTGCCACGATACAGAAATCCATCTGATTTACCTATAATTGCAATGTTAGTTTTTCTTAAAAAATAACTATCATTAAATTAAAATAATATCTAGCGGAATCATTTGTCTTTATGATAAAAGAGCTGCGTTCGTAGATAAGACGTAGACTCTCAGGGCCATTTTGGCATGGGTATGATGCTATACGTCCATTTTATATAGTCATGCTAAGCATGATGACTTCACATGCATAAATTTATGAAACAAAACAATAACAAAAAAAAACATATGAAGACCAAAGCAAATCCATATAACAAAACGTAAAGCTTGCATATTAAATATTAAAAGAAAATAAAAGATATACGCCCACCGTGGGGCTCGAACCCACGACCACAAGGATAAGAGCCTTGCGCTCTACCAACTGAGCTAGACGGGCTTTTGTTTAATAGATGTTTAAGCTTTTTTTTATTATTTATTAATTAAAATTACGGATGACAATAAGAGTAAAGCTCTTAACTGTAGAAACTGAGCTCACTTTTCCTCATATGTCCCATGCAGCTGCTGTGAGACAAGAAATTTCAGATGAAACAGATCGTATAACTGGGAAAACAAAGGCAATTTCAAACGTTCCAATTCAACTCAGCATATATTCTCCACATGGTATTTATTTCCATCACCTGTTGAAATCAGCACAAGCACTTTAACTGATTTTATAACTTTGTAACGTTGTAATTTTGTTTCTTTTTACCATCACCCCTGGTCATTGAAAGTGTTATTCGCAAATATAGACATTTTTTCTTTAATTAAACATCCATATTCTGGAAAAACGATTCCTGAGGTTTTAGCTAAAGTGATTATAAGACTACATGGGATACCTATTTCCATTGTCGATGATAGAGATCCTACTTTTGGAAGGAAACATTGGGGTTGCAATGTACAACATTAAAAATGAGTGCAACATACCCACCCAAAATCTAATGGTCAAACGAAAGTTTTTGTGTGTTTGTGTGAAATGTGAAATAATACAGAAGTATTTCAATCATTCCGTTATTGCAGCTGAGATTTTTGTGTTCGAGATTAGGGCTCTCCAAATTTTTGTGTTGTAGTAAGGGAATTCCTTTTAGACTTTTTGCTTGAATGTAAAATTTAGTATGAAACCCATGTTGAACTAAGTTTATTATCAAGTCAAAATAGATCCATTCTATGTATGATTTCTAACTTAAATGATCTGCCAATTTACTCGAGTAATAATGTTTGGATTTAGTGGAATATGAGAGGAGCCATTTAATTGGTGCATTTTCAATACTCGTTTTATGGGTTTCCATCACATGTAATCCCGTGCAGTGAGAGATAAGGCATGATTTTTAGTAAAACTTCATTGGAATGATTTCTGTTGATTGCAAAACAAGTCCTAATTGAGAATATGAAACACGTTTTTCCTTCACTTATATATGAACACTTCAATTATAGTTGCATAATGACTTTTCATGGCTTTGTCTGCAGTCGTGAACTTAACCCTCATCGACCTTCCTGGATTGACAAAGGTTGCTGTAGGTAAAGTTTCACATATTTCCCAGTATTTTTAAACTAGTTGGTTAAATTTTAAAGGACACATTGATTAAAAAATAATAGAATCTGTGCTTCGTTTTCAGAGGGACAATCAGAGTCTATCGTTCAAGATATTGAGAACATGGTCCGCTCTTATATTGAGAAGGTAATTGTGCTTCTAATATAAAATGAATGAGCATGTATGATTGAAAATTGTATTAAACTACTAATCAAGCACGCTATATGATCTTCGTCAAATAAGGGCTATTAAAGGAAGCAAGTTAAAGCCAATGTACTATATATGAACTCCCTTCCAAAAACGTACCTTGTACAGTGTTAGAGTAGATTAAAATTTATATAGTGGTTCTTGAGTGGAGACAGTTTTATTTCAATCATCTCTTTCAAAGTGGCCATCACTATTTACTCAAATTGGAATCAACCATAGATTCATTATTAAGTTGTTTTTAGTACAACCAAGTAGGTTTTATTTGAACGTCGGAATGTGAGACTAATGGTTAGAACCCGGCCAGAGGTTTAGTTAAAATATATATTATAAATTGGTCTTATGTGCTACTTCCAACATATCCCAACAAGGATGGCACACTACATCGATCATTTGCAGCATACCCATATAGCATAAAAATAAAGAAACGAATTACAAAACGGTAGAGGGACTAAACCAATTATATCTTCTCATCCAACTTCTGACTGCCTATCACAACACAAGCAACTAATTTTCTTACGGTGCAGCCCAATTGCATTATATTGGCCATATCTCCTGCAAACCAAGATATTGCTACTTCAGATGCAATAAAAATTTCAAGAGAAGTTGATCCTTCAGGTCTGTTTCGTATATTTGAAGGAATTTTTAGTGCTGACTCTGTTTCCTATGATCATATCTTCCTTTATCTTTCCTTTTATCCCAGACTCGTTTAGAAAGGACCTAATGTGGTCGAGGTATTTTATTCGTTTTTCAGGTGAAAGAACATTTGGGGTGTTGACAAAACTTGATCTTATGGATAAAGGAACTAATGCAGTTGAGGTATAATTCTGTAATAGCTGCGTGGTGATTATGTTCTGTTTTGATGTTGTCACTAAGATGTCTATCACCTGATGAAAAGTGGTGTTTATGTGAATCGAAAGGTTCTCGAAGGAAGACAGTACAGGTTGCAGCATCCTTGGGTTGGAATTGTCAATCGTTCACAAGCTGATATTAATAAAAATGTTGACATGATTGTTGCTCGAAAGAAGGAGCGTGAATATTTCGAGAGTAGTCCCGAATATGGACATTTAGCACATAAAATGGGGGCAGAATATTTGGCCAGACTTCTATCCCAAGTATTCTCAATAATATATTCTTCACGTAATTTTCCTTAATGGTTCTGTTCTGTTGATTTAAGTGATCGTGAGCAATTTCCCTTTCCTTTCTATATTGCCAATTATCACTGCAGCATTTGGAGATTGTTATTAGGCAGAAGATACCCAGTATCATTGCCTTAATAAAGAAAGCCATTGACGAGCTTAATGCAGAGCTAGACCGAATTGGCAGGCCAATAGCTGTGGATTCAGGGGTCAGAACTTCGATCAAAAGACAATCTTCTTGTGTTTGAAACATCTTGGGTTTTGCTCGTACTAAGTACCGCTATTCTTTATATAGGCAAAGCTATATACAATTTTACAGATGTGTCGAGCATTTGACAAAGTATTTAAAGAACACCTGGATGGAGGGTAAGTGCTGCCTATTTTTTGTTGAGGACAATGAGGACAAAATCGCATTAGTACTTTTAGGGCATAAGTTCTAATAACTGCATTAGAAAAAGCCATGTGATTAATCACGTGTTTATTATGAAAAAATTTATCCATGTAATTTTCCTCATTGTCTTAAGTTTTTTAGAGAATTAATATATTTGATTAAGTAACCAACTGGTATTCTAGCCGTCCTGGTGGGGACCGGATATATGGTGTTTTTGACCACCAATTACCAGCTGCTTTAAAAAAGCTCCCATTTAATCGTCATCTTTCCGTAAAGAATGTTGAACGAGTAGTTACAGAAGCGGATGGTTATCAGCCACATCTAATTGCTCCAGAGCAAGGCTACAGAAGACTTATTGAAGGATCTATCGGCTATTTCAAAGGCCCAGCGGAAGCCTCTGTGGATGCTGTAATCCTCTTCATTTTATTCCTTTTTCTGGTTGAATATGTGATGGACTTGCCAATATTTAGTTTGATTAAATATGTTTTTAATTTCAAAATTATTATAAAATATTGTATTTTAATTTTAAATTAAGCTATAATATGAAAATCATGTAAAATAATTTAATCTGCACGTACCATCTACTGAAGATGATACTTTACACTACTTTTATAAAATGTATATACGGGACCTACATCCTGATTTTAAAAGAATAACTTATATCTTTGTACGTATGGCAAAACTGGAACATTTAACAGCATATGATATCCGTTCTGATCTGAATTCCTAATTAACTTTCGCTAGTTTTCATATGACATACCTACTTTAAACCCCAATTTTACACTGAAAAACCCAGCAGACATTTTATTTTTTTAAACCTCTTTCAGATGATGCGTCACTTTCGAAGCTAGAAACTGTAATCTTTAATTTCAAAAACCTAAATTTGAAAATGTGCACCCTTCCTCTAGTCTATCACATTTTAATTGTTTTACCTATATATTTTCTCTGTACTGCTTATTCCTGTTTGTTAGCGTTCAAGTAGGAAAAAGAAGTTGCTCCAAAAGAATGGATACCTCTTTTATTTTTCACTAACTACCTGCATTTCTTCGTGTCGTTTCATTCTGAAAAAGATTACCTCATAAGTGTTTCTTCTTCAATAACCCTTGTTTGTTCTGCTTACAAATTGATTCCTGATACCTGCTTTCAGGTCCACCTAATTCTGAAGGAGCTTGTTCGGAAGTCAATTGCAGAAACTGAGGTAGGTACAGTCCTTTTTTTTTTAAGTTGATGTAACTCGTTCAGAAGACTCCAATTTTCAAAACAATGAATCTTAGCGCGATGGACTCGATATTAGTCAACAGTTAATTCATCTGTGTTAGGGGAGATATTGGTGTTCCCTCCTGCTCTAGTTTCACTGTCAAATACTAGCGTTCTGTTTTGCTGTTGGAACAAGGAAATGAGGAATTGTAGTTAAGAAACTGGAGTTGGAAGAGAAAAAGGTGCAAGAAATAGTTTTTCATAATAAAATTTGTTAGAATATTGAGATTGTTTATCTTGAAATCTTTGATAAAAACTATTCTATGACAAGAACCTAGAGAATACTCTCTCCATGAATTCAAAATTCAAACATTGGCTATCAAACGCTTTAGGCTCTAGATACCATATTGAATATAGTAAAACTAGGTATAAGATTAATCTCCCTTATGTCTAAAACACACAAAGGGTAATATAGTTATAATGAAGAATGATACAATATATATGGCAACCAAATATAAATATGGTAAATAAAAGATATTGTTAAAAAAATATAAACAATATCTACCATATCAAACATTATCAAAAGTCTATGTTTCCCTAATTAACATAAACACAATATATCTAACAATACTGATGCAAGGTCTAGTGCATAAGCTGAATTATGAGCTATGGCATAAGGGGTGCGCGATTTGTTATGGATGAGAATTTCTAAATGATCTTAAAGTGCCATGTGAAGAACCTATGATCCTTTATTATGATAATTAGTCATCTATTAGCATAGCTCATTAACCAACTTGAAGGGAAGTGTTGTTGTTGGTTGGGTATTAAATGCAATATTGTTGTTGGTAGGATATTAAATGTATTTCTAGAAGTTGTTAGGGTTGTTAGAAGATTCTAAAGGTCTCTTGTAATTAATTATTAGAGGTTAGCACCCACTTATATGCTCTAAATTAGCTTTATTTCTAGTCGATTCTCTCCACATGCAATATTTGAACAAAATCACGTAGGCTCCTTCAAGAGATGGATTAGACTGACCTCAAGTTCACATAGAATATCTCATACTTCAAGTATGAAAGAACATCTTAGCATTTATATACTTTTAATTTAGAATTTAAAACTCTTGAAATTGTAAACACAAGTTATGGAAACTTGAGCTATGTTTCTCTTAAATACTAGATGCATGAAATTAGGGAAACCAACTATAACTCCTCTTAAAAGGAAAGAACAGAAACAATTATCATTTTGTCTAATAAACATTGCTTGGAACACTCAATATTCAGGAAATCACAAATGGTATAAATCTTCCACTTGTTATAAATTTATTGCATGCAGGAATTGAAGAGGTTTCCCACCCTTCAAGCTGATATAGCTGCTTCTGCAAACGATTCTTTGGAACGATTCCGTGAAGAAAGTAGGAGGACTGTGATCCGGATGGTGGATATGGAGTCTGGCTATCTAACAGTGGAATTTTTTCGGAAGATGCATCTTGAACCAGAAAAAAGTTCAGATCCAAAGAACCCAAATCGAAGTACTCCTAATCCCAATGTGGATACTCACTCAGATAGTCACCTCAGTAAAATTGGTAAACAATTCTCTGCATTCATTCTCATTGCTTAGAAGTCCACTCCTCAAGACTTTAGAATTTCACTTTTTTTCTTGTTTATCATTCATGCAAATTCTTGGTTCTACAAAATTAAGAATAGGGTGTTTTGATAATCATTTATTTTAGGTATTATAGTAGGTCTGGCTTTGATTTTTCAATTTAGATGATGTTCAACTGATGTTTGGGAGATATGGTCTGAGTAGAAATGTGTTACAAAGAGAAAGTACAAACACCTATTGAATAAATCCTCATTCAAGTCCGTAGATTGTAAGTGTTGGTCACTTCAATCCCTAACATTATTAAATTCTGATTTTAGCTTCAAGCTTTGCAAAAAGGACCCAATGAATGCCATTCTGCAAAATTAGATACTAAAGCAAGGATTTTGTATAAATGATTTAACCAAAGCTTGCAATTTCATGGAAATAAAATAGTGTTTAGTCGAGATGATTTTATTTCAACAATTAGATGAAGAGTTAGTATCCATCTATTAGTACAAGTATTTCCCAGTAAATTTACTAAATCACAACAAAAGTCTTATTAGTTGTTTCTATTTATTTTGAATTTTATTTCAACAATATCCATAGATCTCTAGATTTTATCGTCACTATACAGATTTTTTTCCTTGAAAAAATTTATAAGAAACAGATTTATGGTTGTTAAAGATTCTGTGACTTATTTCAGGGTCAAATGTTAATGGTTATATCAACATGGTTTGTGATTCACTAAAACATTCTATTCCGAAAGCGGTGGTTCATTGTCAAGTTAGAGAGGCAAAGAGGTCATTGCTAAACCAATTTTATGTTCAAGTTGGGAAAAGGGAGGTATAAGTTGATATCTTTTTGTTATTTTTTGGCAAATAGATCAATTTCTATCTCTTTCTATTAAGTTGTTTTCACATGGTTTAGATAATGATAAATTATTCTGATTTTTGGGCCTTTGCAAATTCACTTATAATTAGACTAGTTAGTGATGGCCGCCATATTCTGTTCTTCATTAATGTCAGGTATAGGTTCCTTCGTGAGATGGATAGCACTATGAGTTTGTTTTCCAAATATCCTTGGGATTGACACGAGGAGAATGAATAGGAGAAGGAACAAAACTAGACTCAATAGAGGGTAGAGTATTAACGGGACTTAATTTTGGGAAAAGGAAGTTTCCTGTCAAGAATGGATTATCCTTATCTTCAATGCATGAGTTCCCCCTGAAGATAAGGTTGAAAATAGTGTATTTTCATCAAAGGTGACATCACACAAGGCACAAGGAATCGTTTTGTTGGAAGGTAGTAACATTTGTATGCTTTTGGGTAGGTAAGTAACCAATAAATGTGTTCTTAATATCCCGAGGATCAAGTTTCCCCATGTGATTAGGACGAATATTTACAAATGATACATAGTCAAACACTCGAGATACAAAGATGATTTGTTGTCCTAAAGTTTGGGAAAACTTTGGAGAGTAGTTGAATGGGACTATTATTGTTTATGTTTTGGAGGGTAGACGATTGATGAATTAGGTAGCAGTAAAGATAGCTTCTCCCCAATACTATTTTGGTGCATTTTTATGGAGAAGAGACTCAAGTTACATTTATGAGATGCCTAATTTTTCATTCCACCACCCCATTTTATTGCGGGGTGTTCACACAAGAAGATTCATGAATTATCCCTTGTTCATTGAAGAAGGGAGACAATGTTTGGTTGGAAAAATCTCTGGCATTATCTGAGCGGACTCTTTTAAAGGTTGTCTCAAATTGATCTTTAATAATTTGGATGAAGGTTTGAAAACTTGGCTCACTTCCCTCTTTTGTTTCAAGAGAAATACCCATGAAACTTGAGTGCAATCATCAATGAATATTACAAATTTGAAAATATGCATGTATCTTTTGCCATAATTCATCTGAATGTAATAACATGCAGAATTTAATATCCTTATATACTGTAAATATTTTCTGTTATGCATAGCCTTACTGATCTCTCAAGTGCTTTGTAGAGAAATGCTCCTTTTGGAAACTTACTGACAAGGTTAACGCAAATTTGTGATGTGTATGCAGAAGGATCAATTGGGGGCGTTGTTGGATGAAGACCCAGCACTTATGGAAAAGAGATCACAACTAGCTAAAAGGCTTGAATTGTACAAGCAAGCTATGGATGATATTGATTCTGTGGCTTGGAAATAATGAACATACTTCCCATCCATTACAACGAATGCTAAAGCATCTACTCTACAACGAAGAGCGGTCAGAGATAAATTATTTCACTATTTATTACTAATTTTTTATCAATCTGGAAAGCTAAAAGCATAGTTGCTGCAATAAGTAGTAAGTAACTGCACACTAGCACGTAAATTCTTTTGCCCATAGTGTATAAAGTCGAAGTTTATGTTTTCCCTCTTATTAACAGTTTCCTCTTACAATTATGTTACACATTGAATTCTATGCACTATGCCCCTAGAGTTTTCTTGTATTAACAATCCAGTCACCAAAACAATTTTTTACATAGCATTTTCTGTGTAGGGTTTGAGTCTAGATTCTCTCATAGTTTTTGGATATTGTCTCATTGCTATACCCTTAAAATATACAGATTTTGGTATAATAAAAAAATATTTTAAATCATTAAAATCAAAATACATCATTATATTTTGAAAATACAATAGAAGCACAATACCAAAAATCCAAATTCATAAATTTCACAACAAACTTGCATTATATAAAACATCTGTAGCATTATTTTATTTTACAAGTGACTGTCAAATGTGGTTAATATTATTACGTGGTTATTAGTCTTTACACCTGGTTAACTAAATACTTAAATATGATTTATTAAATATTTCAATATGATTATGTTATGAATGGTTAAATGAATGGAATTATATATAATTGTCTAAGTGCGGTTAACTGGGTTTTGATATGATGAGGTAATTGAAATGGTTAATTATTATTAAATTTATATTACAAGAGATTGATAGTGTTGAGAGTATTTAAATTTCTATTAAATGTTAACTTTGTCTTACAATTGTTTAAAACCATTAAAAATACGTTTTATACATTACGGAATGAGCATTCTTGGAATTTTTTTCTTACATATTTTAGAACAATTGTTCTTGAAAATATTTTTGAATTTTAAAATATGAAAAAAAAAATCTGGAACGGATGTTTTCGAAGTTATTTTTGTATTTAGAAGTACATTTCGGAATATTAGTTTTGAATTTTTTTTTCATATTTTGCAATACTATTCTGATATGTATTCGAAAATTTATTTTCGAACAATTATTCTAAAAAATTGTTATATTCTAAAATAACTAATCTGATTCAGATTATGTCTTCTGAAACACGTAGGAATATATTTTTTACAATTTTCAAATCAAATGTTTTGAAAAACATTTTTTGAATTTGGAAATATTTTTTGAAATATACAAAATATCAAAAGTAAGGAAGTTTAAGAATTTTTATTATAATTAATAAGGGGTAGTTTGAGAAATACAATTTTTATGGGGGTGAAAGAAAAAAAAAGGAGTAAAGGAAGACAAACCCTAAAATGAAAAGAAAAGGAAAATGATAGAAATATGATGATGAAAAAAATAATAAAGATACAACTGATTTAAGATATCTTTATAATAAAAACTCCTATATTTTATTTTCTGTTTTTTATTTTAAATATTTAAATAGAAAATAAAGAATTTTTTTTATTCCAGACTGAAAAACTTATATACAAGAATTGATGGGTCTATTTTTTGTTTATTTGAAAAAGTTTATCAAAAAGAGATTACATAAACACGATTAATTGTGTAAATAATTGATATAATTTTTAACTTAAAATCTTAAAGTAATAAAGTCGTAGTCTTTTTTTATAATTAAAAAATAAAACAAAAACTATTATTTCATCTTGGAGAAAAATAAGAACAAAATAGCATGCTCCTTAATTAGAGAGAAATTTAGTCTTGAATTCTTCCCATGTTACACCCTTTTGCAGATACTCTATATTTGAAGGATCAAAAGGTCCTTTCACTCTATCTATGGACACTATCACTGCCCTCGCTGGAACAATGCTTCTTGTTGGATCTGGTGAGGTACTGTAACTCAAGCATGAAGAGAACCCCTGAAATGTGTTTTTGCAACCAAATTTATCTTAGCAAATACATTATTACAAAATCAATTATTATTAATTATTTGTTATATAATGAATATATAAAGGTTAGTGGGCTTCTTTCTTAAAAAAAAAACATTTTTTATGTATTTAAAAAATAAGTAAATTTTATTTTATTTTAAGGAATAACCAAAATTACCTTGAAGATAAGCAATTCTACTTCCTCTTGGTCCACAAGTGCATGTACAAGAAGTGCTTCTCCTTTTGCTGACTGAGTATAAATCTCCAACTTTGTAATCTCTTCATTGTGACCATACTCTTCTTCATCTCTGTCTTCATTTTCATCTTGGTATCTAATTTGCCTCCTTGCTGAGCACAAAACTGTTGTGCCTCTTTTTCTCAAATCCAAATCTTTGAGGGAATAAAAACACAAGCTTGAGTAATTGTGATTTGCAAGAGAAGATGGCAATGGTGATGGCATAAATATTGGCCATGAAGAAATGGGAACACTTTTCATTTGAAGTGTGGTGTGGTGCATGTTGTTGCATGTGTAGTTTTTTGGTTCTCAGATTACCTTGCTTGCTTTAAAACAACCAAATGAAAGAGTTGGAGATTATGGCTTCAAGATAAGGTTGGGTTTGGTGTGTTGGCAGTTATGGAAAGAAGGACTTAGAATCTCTTGAGGTTGAGAAATTACCCTTTTGGGTTCAAAAACAAACTAGTTTGAGAACTCTTTCTCTGTTAAACATGATGGGTTGTTGTTTCCAGCACTTCCGCAATTACTAATTGCACTCTCTCATAAATAGAACAAGGCTAAACTACCTTCTTTCATTACTAAAAAAATATTCAAACACTTTTCATGTGTTCCCGAAAGCTTTTTTCAGAGTGCATTCTGTGTGGGGTGTTTCGGAAAATTTATTTTAGAAGGCATTATTTGTATTTTTAATTGAAAAGTTTGTTCTGAACATTCTATTCTAAAATGTTTTTTCCAAAGTATATTTCATGTGTATAAAAACTTTTATTCTAAAATTCTCGTTCTGAAAATTTCATTACGAAAACTGTAAAATGTTTGTAAACCTTTTAACATGAAAACTGAAAGTTACTAAAAGTCGACATGATTTTGTGTGTCTGGTGAGGAAATAATTTTTTTTTTTAATTCATTGATCTTTTAGTTTCGCGTTGAGAGTGTACCAAGTATCAATTAATTAGAAAATTATTTGAAGTTAATATTTTATGATTGAAAAATAGTGTTGGAATTATTTTGCCGAGAGTGAATTCTATATTTTTAAATTCCTTACTATATAGAGGGAGGAGATTCACTTTTTGACGCTCAAAGAGAATTTAGATCTTTTATGAAGATCTTTTATGAATATACGGAGGATCTTTTATGAATATACGGAGTATGAGTAATTATCAAATAAGTATTTTTTGAAAAATACTAGTTGTATTTATGAGATCCACATGAGTGTGAATCTAGGTTATCATTTGAATAATAATTAACTCAGATATATAATAATAGAATTGTTGGGAATCCATGTACGAGTCTAAGTCTCATATTAGATATAAATGAGAAAGTAGAGCAATATATAAAGGTGAAAGACCCATTAACTCATTGTCTTAAGATTTTGGGTGAGAGTGGCGACAATCCCTTATATGGTTGGGTTCATATGTCATTGGTGTTTGTGTCTTCCTGATGAACCCCCTCTTCGTTAGACCCAACAGTGGTATCAGAACCGATGGTTTGTCTTGGTAACCGGCTCATACGAGTATAATGGTCCTTGTATCGAAAGTCTTCTTGGCAAAGGGTATTTAGGCTGTTAAGATGAACAGTTGGAAAGGGCTACTCGTGATTGTGGTTGGTTGGGAATGCTTTCGTTGGAGGGGGAGTGTACTTGTGTGGAAGGGACTCACCCTTAAGGGATAGATTGTTGGGAATCCAAGTGTGAGTCTAAGTCCCACATTGGATAGAAATGATAAAGTAGAACAATATATAAAGGTGAAAGACCCATTAACCCATTGTCTTAAGGTTTTGGGTAGAGAGTGGTGACAACCCTTATATGGCTGGGCTCAGATGTCATTGGAGTTTGTGTCTCCCTAGTGAATCTTCTCCTTGATAGACCCAACAAGAATAGTTAATAATAACATAATGAATAATAACCATAATACCAAATTATTGAGATTAATTATGATATGTAGACATTCTTCCAAAAGATGTAGGTTGGGTCGTTTTAGAGTGGAGTTGAATCATATTCTTTAATATGTCTATTAGGCTGAATAGATAAGTCCCTTAGTCTCGGGAGTTTGATTTGACATACATGATCGTGTTTAATCTCTTGCTCGGGCCTTGACTGACTTGTATAGTCTGTAGATTGATTGGTCATTCAAGCAAACTCATGTATATGGTTTGGCCATCCGACCGAGTTTGCAAGTGAAAAAGATGAGGTTTGAGTGTTGTCTTTTCTTCTTTTGAGGGGTAGAAAGGGATGAATGTCTTGTTTGTAGGATTTCACCGTTGAGTATAATGCCCGTTGTGAGTAGTAGAAAAGATTTTACTCATAAGTCATGAGGATTAAGGGAGACAGGTCTAAAGTTGCATTGGAGAACCACTCAAACATGTGTCTTTTTTTGTGAACAGATTTTGTACGACAGAGTATGGAAGGACAACACTTGTTTTGACATTGCTTGACTGCGATTATTGTAGGGTGACTTACCTTTGGGAAGACATAAGATCTTAGAGATTGTTTGAGGATAACATGATTTGTTTTGGAAGAAAGGATTAGATTGAAGATTGATTGAATAACATAATATGTTTTTGAATTGGCTTTGGTTGGGTGATAGAATTATAATATTGACTTGATAATTGATTTAATGATATATTGTATTAATGATTTGATGTTTATTCTGGTTGATTACTCGTGTTTATTTGTGTTTCTGTTTTGCACTCATGTTATATGGAAGTAGATAATCTTACAAATGTCGTCGTTGATGAGTAAGGTGGTGAGATTTGGAGAGTGGTTAAAGAATTTTTTATTTTAAACGATTTTTATTTAAATATTATGTAACAATTTTAATTTATTACTTGAAAATTTTAGATTTTTGTTTATATTTTTTATTTAATTGACCTTAAATAAATTAAGATTTTTATTATATTCGTTTTTAAGATGTTATTCTATTTTAAATTTGTGCAAATACCAATGTTTTGTACTTAAATGGTATCCTAGGTTGGAGGAAAGAAGATTTTTAGATAATAAATGTAAATTGATAGTTTATATGAGTGATATATTTTGAAATTTATATAAATAATGTATTTTAAATAAATTTATTGTAGAAATTGCATAAATAATATATTTATATAATTTTGTAGAAATGAATATATCTAAGCATTTAAAGATAAATTTTAAATAAATAGAAGATATAAAGTTTATAAACAAAGAATATACTTCATCGTTTATTTGGAGTCTATAAAGAGGAGGTAGTGTTTGATATTTGGTAAACTGTATGAAGTTTTCGATGATTTCTTTAAGTTTTAAAGAAAAACTTTTTCAGGAAGATATAAAAAAATTTAATATCAACGAGTCATAAACAAATAATATAAGAGATAAGACCAAACAAATCCTCAAATTTTAATGCATAATGAATTAAAATATTAAAAATTCCAAACTAACTTATTCCCACATCATCAAAGAATTTAAAAGTTTAAATTGATTAAAATAAAAAATAGTAGAAATTAGAAAATAACTTTCCTATAGTTATATGTAATTTTTCAATAATAAAATAAATCGAAAAATACATTTTCTCACTGTTCCCAGCAGAAGACAAGAGAGCTTAGAATTGAGGTAGACATGACTACACTTATTTGCAGTGTTGTGCAATAAAACTGGTAGGACATAAATAAAGTGATATGGAACATTTCTTAATTAAATATAATTATTTATTCATTTAATATAATCTTTGGCTATTTAATATCTTTGGCACCGTTATCATTTGCTTCTTCCCCCTTCAATTTTCCATTCCCACCTTTCCTTTTCCCTCCTCACGTTTCTCCAATTCACACGAATGTTCCTTTCTCCATTCACTCGCACCTTAAACTCTCTCTCTTCGTCTCCTTCTCCTTCATTCATCCATTTTTACCTTTAAACCTTTTCTCCTCACTTTCCTTTTCCGCTAGGGTTTCCATTCTTCTCCTATGCTCACTCTCCGCCATTCTGCTGCGCTTCTCCGCCTCTGAACTCTCGCCAAACCACGTCGTTGCTCTCCTCGCTCCCATGGCTCAGTCGCGTTCCGCCGCCGGCGCATGCAAGGGTGCCACGGCGGAGTTCCCGGCGGGGCTAAGGGTTTTGGTCGTCGACGATGACGCCACCACGCTGAGGATTATAGAGCAAATGTCAATTCGATGCCGTTACCGCGGTTAGTTAGTTAGTTAGTTATTTGCTTTCGACTGAACTTTCATTTTTCGGTTATATTCCTTGTTTTCTCACGAGATTAACTGGTAAGTAAATCACTGGTTCTGTGCTTGAGGCATTGCTTTATATCTTCACCACCGAGCTCGAGGATTGGCGCGAGATGTTCTTAGTTAATCACTGGTTTTGAATTCTGAGATTTTGAAATATATTCAATACTCGGCATATCGATAGCAGTGATCTTACCAGCTGGAAGCAGATATATATCTATGATTATTTATGTAAAAGAAACATTATTTTCTCTTCTAATTGTTCCCTCGAGTGAAATACCTTACTGGTAGGAGTTGGGAAGGCTACTTAATACGGAACTATAACATTGAGGTTCTCTTTCTAATTAACCAGTATTGAGTTGTTCTCTCCTCTTCTACTCAAGTCCTTACAACGTGTGCTTTCATTGAGAGTTGAGTTACGGTTCTCTATAGGCTATATATTATTAAGGTACAAACTGAATACTAAATAGGGTAGTAAAGCCGTCAAAGAGTATCACACTCAATAGAATAACTTACTCGGTGTAATACCTACGACTCGAGGTTCTCTTACCTAATGAATTAGTCTTTTGGGTTGGATTCGCCTCTTGTACTTAAGTCCCAACACCTACTTAGAAGTATTATGATTTATGGAAATTATGCAACGTGGTTTCTGATGTTAACTCACGGAGAAGCTTATTACTTCAAGTACGAAATTGGTGGTATGTTAGAAATTAAGGTTTGTTTTAGGGAACTGAGCTTAGTGCCACTTAAATGATGACAGTTTTTGTTATGTTAGGATCATGGATGACATTGTATCAGGTTTTCGAGACATGCCTAGCTTGGATTTGGTTCGTTTTATTGATTGTACCTATGGGGAGAAGGAACTCCTGGGAAGATTCTTCATATCCTCCACACGCCTCACATGCAAGATTGGATATTTCAAGGGGGGACTATATATTTATGAATGGTTTAATAGTTGCTTGTCAGTGGCGATAAGTTCAACAAATCTTGATACCATCTTAGTATTCTACAAAATTGACTTGTAAGAAAAGATTTGTATTTACTTCTATTTTATAATTTGACCATATCTCGAGTAGATGTGAAATATCCAACAGTTAAATTGAAAGACTGACTCAAATTTTGCCTTTCTGCAAATCCCTACGTTGTTCGACTATCCGATGAAGATTATTGTAAATAAATTGGCATATAGGTTTTGTACTTTATTTTTGGGTGTTATTATTTAGTGTGCTCAACTATGTGTAATGAGTGTGAAGAGGCTTGGTTTTTACCATGGGTTAAGGAGCTCAACAAAATTTTGTTTAAATATAATGGAGAATATTTATTATGCAGTCTACTTACTATGATCTAAATTTCAATTAAAACACAACGGCCTGAAAATCTGCAAATGATTTCAATAGATATTGTAGATCTAGTAAATGTCATGACATGGATTTCTTCTGATTTGCAACTTAGTCTTTATTTGAACTAAGCTTTTCTGTTTACTTGTGTTTTTATCTTCCAGTTACCACGTGCACTGAGGCTACTGTGGCTTTGAATCTTCTGCGGGAAAGGAAAGGTTGTTTTGATGTGGTACTGAGTGATGTTCATATGCCAGACATGGATGGCTATAAGCTCCTTGAACATGTTGGGCTGGAAATGGACCTTCCTGTAATTAGTAAGTGTTGTTCCCCTTGTCCTTAGAATAATAAGTGTCTTAGTAATGCTTAACATTTAGAAATATATTCTGCATTGTGCAGTGATGTCTGGTGATAGTACAACAAGTGCTGTTATGAAGGGAATTAGACATGGGGCTTGTGATTATTTGATTAAGCCTGTACGTGAGGAAGAACTGAGGAATATATGGCAACATGTTGTTAGGAAAATCTGGAATGAAAATAAAGAACATGATAATTCTGGCAGCATGGAAGATAGTGATTGGAATAAACGGGGAAATGATGATACTGAATATACTTCTTCTGTTGCTGATGCAGCAGAAGTAGTTAAAGCACCAAAAAAGAGGAGCAGTTTAAAAGAAGAAGATATTGAATTGGAGAGTGATGATCCAGCCACATCTAAGAAGCCTCGCGTAGTGTGGTCAGTAGAACTGCACCAACAATTTGTCAGTGCTGTGAATCAACTTGGGCTTGATAGTAAGATTCCCCTGCTATATTTTTCTTGCTATTGCTTCTATTTTTTCTTCTCAGTTACTAGACATAATTAGATTACAATAAGTATAATGCATAGATATTTTGCTTTTGTTTATTTAATCATTTATCACACTTTAACTTATAGATTGTTTCTTATCCTTGTTTTAGAGGCTGTGCCAAAGAGAATTCTTGAATTGATGAATGTCCCTGGTTTGACTAGAGAAAATGTTGCCAGTCATTTGCAGGTTAGTTTTTAGTTCAAAATGTGAAGCAATAATTTATCATTTTCCCCCAGAAATGCATAATTAATTTTGAGTAGTTGGATGTGCAGTCGATCTCGTCAGTTACACTGTTTATTTTCTTGGCTGTTTTAATTTTGTTAATTTTTTATTGTGTTATATCTTCTTTGTTAACACGGGGGTTACTTTTTATTTGGTTCAAATGCCAGCATATTATTTTCTTGTCTTGATGTCAATTTCATGTTGTTGCAATTATACCTTCTGAGCAGAAATTACCTTTGTGGTATCTCCTATAAACTTTAACTTCCACTGCTTGATACTCTTATGTGCATGATTAGTCTTTCTTACCACTGATGAGTATGCATCACTAGGGTTAGCTTCAACTAATGTGTACTATGCATTACACAACCGCAAGCTCAAATTTTTGTTATTAGAAAATCAATCGCTCCAAGCACTGATCAAATCAAGGTTTTAACTTATTTTTTTTGCTGTTCCAATTTTGATAGGGGTGGTTGACGAGGTTGCCTGTTGTGGATGAGGTCTTAGTTTTCTTGTTCCTTGAGACAACTTAAAGATGATGCTAAGAACTTTCAACAGTGTTGTCTGTCTTTGTTTTACTGTTGTGAATGAGAATGTGAAGTTACTTAGAAATGAAACATTGAAAATGATTTTAGCTGAGTTGAGAATCTTGATATGGATTATGCAGCACAACAGACTATTTGTTATAAAAAATATATGTTTTGACTTGAATCAATGGAATGAAAGAATGAGTGTATTGATGAATGAGAAAGGGGAGGGAGACCAGGATTGACATGGGTAGGATTGATAGCAATAATTTTGCAACTATGCAGCTTTTTTAGTTTCTCTTTTTTAAAATGACATGTGGTTAGTTGATATCATCGAAAGGTCAAGTATATGTAGAAATGAATCGTAACCATTTTTAAGTGATAAATGCCATTTATTGTAAGTTTACTGGTGTCAGAATTACGAGTTTATGCCCGTCATTTTTTACTAATCTGAAAATATTGCAATAATTGTGCGAGGAATATTGTCTGTTAATATGCAAATATTTGATCTATTTTACTAAGTAAGGAAATATATGTAGAGAGATGCGCTTGGGTGTTGTTGCTCTTAAGTGTAATTAACATTGTCGTTTGAACTACAATATTCATTTACAGAAATTTAGACTTTACTTGAAGCGATTAAGTGGAGTGGCACAGCAACAGAATGGGATGCTAAATGCAGTTCCTGGGACTATAGAATCCAAGCTGAGCGCTACTGGAAGATTTGACATACAAGCTTTGGCTGCTGCTGGCCATATTCCGCCTGAAACACTTGCAGCCCTTCATGCTGAGCTCTTAGGTCGCCCTGCAACTAACATATTGTCTACAGCGGACCAGGCCACATTGCTGCAAGCATCCATTGGGCTAAAACATTCCCATGCTGAACATGCTGTGGCGTATGGTCAGCCTTTTGTAAAGTGTCCTTCCAACATTGGCAAGGATTTTTCTCCCTCTTTCTTAACTGCAAATGACATGTCGTCAGGATATGGTGCATGGCCATCATCTAATAATACAATGGGTTCAGTGAGACCCAATAATAGCGATGAAAGAGTGGGTACTCAGTATAATAACATACTGATGGATATATTAGATCACCAACAAAGGCAGCAACCCCAGCAAAAACAACAGCAGCACCAGCAGCAAAAGCAACAACAACAACAGCCTCTGATACATGATCAGAGTTGTTCAATCAATGTTCAACCATCTTGCTTGGTGGTTCCATCTCAATCCTGTGACACTCTACAGGCAGTAAACGGTTCTGCTTCTGTCAATCAGAATTGCAGTTTTGGCATGAATGCCGTTATTGATTATAGTTTATTGTCACAGAAATCAAATAATTCAGTTAGTGCATCTCAATTTTCCGGTGGGGACACAAAAGCTCGAGCTGTTCTCTATGCTCATACTATGCCCTCCACTTGTTCTATGAGCTCCATTAATGGCAGTATTCAGCAGCTTCAAAACTCTACTTTGACATTTGGTGGTGCAAGACCTTTGCCTAGCCCTTTGCCCATGTCTGATAGACAAGATCCCTATGGTTTGAAACCAGGTGATTCATTTGATCAAGTGTGCCTTAGGAATATTGGGTTTATTGGTAAAGGTACCTGTATTCCAAATAGGTTTGTTCAAAATGAAATTGAATCATCTGTCAGTGATTTTAGTCAAATGAAAGTCAATGTAGATAGCACTGGCAACGCACTGAAGGAGGAGCCAAATTTTATAAGTATGCAAAAAGTGAGTCGCCCAATCGTTGAAAGATATCAATCTTGTGATCATTCAAGTGTGTTTACTGAATAGGTAAGTTGATGACTATTTGAGTGTTATGTTTTATAAGAATGTGAATATTAGTTTAAATCTAGATCCTCAATGATTTGACTATTATTTGTTATTGGAGCTTATTGTATGTATCATGTTATGTTTCTGTACAGGTTGCTTGCTAATTTAAACTTCTAAATTAGACTTCCAATAAAATAGTAGTTATCCGTGTTTTTGAGTGTCTGGATATGTGTATTTGTATTGTCTTTGATATATCTCGAAGCTAGATATAATAAATAACTACTGCAGAAATGTGTTGAGAGTTTATTAAAACCATGAGGAGGAAGATTTTCGGCAATTACATTGCATATTTTTCTTCCAAAATATGCTAATAATTAAATACCAACTAGGATGCTTTCCACTAAAAGGTCGAAGATATTGTAGCAACTAGCAAGCTTTGGGATCACACAAGTTCTGTTAGGTTCCTAGATAGAGGAAACCAGGAAAAACCCACTGCAACCACCTATGCTCACTGCGTAGAACTATTATTATTGATTCTGGGCACAAATACAGTATGGGAGCAGCCAAGGGACAATGTTCCCTTCACACAGGATGCCAAAGATCCTGTCAACCCTTCTCCAAACTATCAAAAACGTCCCCTGCACACAAAGACCCCCCAACTATATATAGGAAGCCTCATTCACCCTAACAACCTACTAACAACTACTTTTTAATATGTTTCCTCCTAACATATACATTACATATCCTATCAATTTCAGTATTATAATTTCTCACTCCTTTTGATGTTCCTTGTTTATTTTCTATATCTGCATTTTTGAACAAAATTTAATTGAGGAATAGCAGAAAGTTGAATGGACTTGCTCCTTTTCTCCTCCCTTGTTGCTTCAGTCGTTGATATTCCTGGATTACGCATTTCCCTGTTCTAAGTTCCTGTCTTTCAAATTATATTTGTCATCACCTTTATGTTGGTTGTGAATGCCTTAATCTTGTTTGCAACAGGTTGAAATATATTTAGCGAGAGAAGACCTTTTCATACATGTACAAAGGTAAAATCCTTCATACCGAGTAAGTCTTCATTGGGCAATGAACCAAATAGTCGTTTAAAAAGTTCTTTCCACGAAGGTACAGATTGATTCCTCAGTCTTAGATGAGTATTGTAACTAGCTTATCTTCATTGGCTCTACAATAGAGTCCAATGAAAGCTTGCCGAGTATAAAGAAAGCGGAACTATTATGGCTTCTGAAAAACTGAAGTAGAAACAATGTGTACGTTTCTGGAAAGGCATTTTCTCATCATGGTGCATTGTAAAGCCCAAGGAAGAGTGTCTATATAAATATTTAGTCTTTATAGGTGTGTTGGTTTGCTTGTTTGTAGGTGCACATGTAATCTAGGAATGTTCTATAATCTATGAACTAGTCTGTAGGGAAATAAAACCTTTTGCTAACTTAAACTGTTTGAATTGATGGCTTATTGCCAGCATAAATTTATCTAGGAATTCTTTTGTTTATCATGATAAATGCTTGGTGACTATCCATTATGAAAGTAGTCTAAGTGTGTTTAGTGTAGTGTCTAATCATACTAATGGTCTTCTTACCTATGTTTGTCGTATTAACTGCTCATAGATGTTAGTTGAGAACTTTAATATTTAGGGTAAAATGCAATGTTCACCCTTAGAAAGTTCCGTTGTATTTTCCATTCTTTATAATTTTGGTCAAAGTATTGTTTTTTCAATTAATTGGCTTCAGTGAGTTGCACCGATTTATCATTTAGCTTGTTTAGATTCGTGGTAGGAATCCACGTTGGGAATAAAATCGTGGTGAAATGAAGGCGAAGGTAACTATTTGTTACTTTAGAGCATGGTAAGAATCCACTTAGAGTCTGTCTGGAAAGTCTGAATTGTCCAATTTTTAAAGATTGTACATTTTTAAAGATTGTCCATATATGTTTGAGTTTTGATTATAAACTTCTGAATAATTTAGTCTTAATCTATATTTACAGAGGTGTAGGAAAAAATGTGGAGGTAGTAAATAAAATATCTACTAGCAAAATGAGATTCAATCAGCTTTTTTTTTTTGAAGTTATCAATGAATAAAAGAAACAGATATATCTTATTATTTATTTATTTATTTTTTCAATTTGATTTTTGTTAATAAAAGGTTGTTTCTCAATTTTTAAACAATATCATCCTTTCAAAGTTCCATTAATATTTTTATAATTTAAAAATGACAATGAAAGAATTAGTTTTAAACAGTCGCTTTATTTTGATAATAAATTATCTTATTAAAAATATCAACATTTGCTCACAATTTTATCATTAATTGGGTAAGTATGCTTACATTGTTGTTTTAAATAAATAAATGATTTGATTGAATCTTTTATTAAAATTGGGATCGATATAATAAATAAATAAATGAGACTCAGAAACTACATAATATATTTTAAAAAATCAATAGGTTTTAGTTACCATCATTTAAACTTTGTGTTGATTGCATTTTGACATGAAAATATAAATATGATCCATCTGACATATATTTATACATTTCTTTTCTATCTACTTATATAACGATAAATGTTAGGAAATTCTTCTATTCTTTTAAATTTACCATTTTCTTTATTGGCTAACATTTGTTAAAATTTATTACTATGAATAAATGTGTTAGAAGGTATGTTAACATCATGATAATTTATTGATATACACTGGTCATAATATCTTGTATTACTATAAAAATTTTATTAAATCACGTCAATAGTTGATAGGATGACACTCGTATTTTTTTTGAAAATATATTATTTAAAATAAAATATTATTGAGGATGAAGTTGTATTTATGGAGAACTAACAAAAAATTCCGTACTTTAGTTATATGTAAACATTAGCATGTCACTGTTGAACCTTTTGGTGAACACTGTTAGCTAAACTTGTTCGCCAAACTTGTAGTTTGTGTAGACATTGGTTTGGATTTTTTTTGATAAATTTTTAATGTACACAATCTGAAGACTAAAGGTATTTTACTTGTCGACTTTTTGGGCTATCTTTAATCTTCTTTAGCAAGTTAAAATTTACAAAATTCAATTTTTTCTATAAATCTGTCTGGTTCAATTGTTATGTATTATTTAATAGTATAAAATAATGTGTTTTCAAATAACTTTAATTTTAACAGCTAAGTAATTGATTGTTATTTGATTTTAATTTTTATTCTCATGTTCTTTTTGCAATCAAATAAAGTATCCCACTAAAGTATGTAGAGCACATGGATATAAAATGGAATTGTGGTTCTAAATGTTTCACAGTAAATAAATTTATATTAGAAAAACAAAATTCAACATCCTATTATTTTAATTAAGCGTTAAAAATTTCTAAAATATCATTATGTTTCATATGATAATGTAACAAATAAATAACAGATCATATAAGATATAAATGTTTTGTTTTATAGATGATATAATACCATGCAATCTTAGTTTACATCTAATAAAATGAGAAAGCTATTAGCCGATGATAAAACATAAGATCTAGAAAGCACTTAAATCGAATAAAATCTCGATATTGTTAAACAAATCAACCATCTTTAGCTTATGATTTAGATAATGAGATATTGAGAACTAGAAAATTGTGAATTTAATGAAATTTTGATGAATTGAAGTGAATTTTATAAGAAATTGAACACTATGCATCTAGGCCAAAAAATGCCTCTAAACAATAAAGACACTTAAAAGGGAAAAGTCAAGGTCAATTTAGAAAAAGTCAAAGTGTGGTATACACAAGTGAAGTATCAAAGAATTAATAGTTGTATATTATGATTTCTACACACTAATATATCAGTATAAATTAAAGTAAATTAATACTAATTTCACAATTATATCATAATAATTTTAAAAATACTTTCTTTTAATAATTCCATATAAATGTTTTTAACAGTCAATTAACAACAAAATATACTAAATATAAATTTAGAAGTAATATTATGAAGAGTGATAATTCTACATTATGCGCAAAAAGACAGAACTATATAACTTTCTTAGATCATCCCAATTAAATTCTGATGCAGATTATTTTGTGAGTCTCAATCAATTTCTCGTTAAAATTAAAAAAAAAAAAGAGATATGGCAAACCAAAGAACCAAATTCAAGGAGACGTGTCCCACGCAACCAACCCATTTTTCAACAGAATTAACTCTTCTTTCTTCTACTCTTCTTTCTCTTTATATGTTCATGGCACTCTGAAACTCTTGTTGCTCACTTCCAAGATCTTTCCTTTCTTCTCAGTTTGTTCCAACCCCATCACTTTTTCTTTGCCCAAATGGATCAACAAAGAGATTTTGCACTTACCCAGATGAGAAAATCCGTTGAGAAGCTTGGTTCTTCTGCGGAGGTGAGCTCAATCTCTTATTTTTCTTGTGGAACCTACTTAATCTGTTTTCCTAGTTCTACTTGATGCTGTTTATGTTTTTAACTTAATTTTTGGTTAAAATTGGTGTTAGCTCTTATTTTTAATCTTTGAATTTATTTTATAGGATTTCGATTTCCTTCCTCTTTGTGGAACTAAGAATATTAAAGTAGGGGACTAAATTCTTAATCACAAAAAGTACTGAAGTCATTGTTATTTCTTTTACTTAGGAATTTTTAAGAGTCAAGAAGAATTCTTTAATACACAAAAATCTATTTTTGATGAATGTTCTTTCATGAAGTCTTCTAAAACAGTCATTTTTTAAGTCTATTTTCACTTTCCTTTTCATGTAAATCTGAAACTCTTCTCTCCTTTTCACTCTCTCTCTGTGATTCCAAGTATTATATACATTTTGTAGGGGTATGGAGACCATACACTGATTAGGTTTTTGATTGCTCGATCAATGGAAGTGGAAAAAGCTGCAAAAATGTTTGTGCAGTGGCAGAAGTGGAGGAATGCCATGGTTCCTAATGGATTTATTTCAGAATCAGAAATTCCAGATGAACTGGAAGCAAGGAAAATCTTTTTGCAGGGTTTGTCTGGAGATAAATTCCCTCTCATGATTGTTCAAACCAACAGACATTTTTCTGCCAAGGATCAGATTCAATTCAAGAGTAATTCCCTTCCCTTCTCTAAACTATTCAATTCCAACTCTAAATTTTTTATGATAAGAGATTTTAGGATTAATCATGTTTTAGTCTGATAAATATAGATACAATTGCTCATTAGTTTAAACACAAAAATCATGTTCTGTTTCAACTCTGATTGATCTAGTTGGTAGAAATCTTACTGGTAGATAATTTTGCAAGACCTATTGAGTATCCTGGTTTATCCAAATACTGATGAGTCCTCAAATTTATCTTCCTAAATACCACAAAGATTATTGTTTCCTTTTGATAATTTGTTAGAAATGTGCAGTGTATAATGATAAAAAGAAACAATTATTTACAGAATTAAAACATACATTATCCTATTAAAGAGAATGAAGATATAGTTAGGTTAGGCTTTTATTACCATTTTATCTTTATTTTCTATTTAAAAATTTAAATATAACAAATTTATTTTAAAAATAAATACGAGATACAATAAATGTATTTTTTTAACAGAACTTTTCACTGTTTAATGTACTTCTTCATCTCTTGGAGAACCATGATGTATTATAAATAATTTCAGGGTCTTATTATCACCTATCTTCGTTTTCTATTTAAAGCATTAACATAAGAATCTTATTTTAAGATATAAATATAAAATAAATTGTAGTGAAACGTGTTACTGTTTAATGTATTTTTCAGAACTGAAGTGGAAAGTTTGATGCCAATACAGGGAGCTTAAAGATTCCATTTTCATGTGATTTGTCTCGGTGGCAAATATTCTAAAACACTTCATTAATTAATTTTACCAAATTGGTTTTACTTGGTTTTCGTTCTTTGACTTTTTATGTTCAAACTATAGAATTAATTTATTAATCAAGATCCAAATTTCTGGATATGCCACTTAGGAAATGTTATTTTAATTTCTTATCTCCTCTATCATCTTCTTCACGTGCTGGCCATCTCTTTGTCTTATTCTCTCACTGTCAATCTTTAACAAATTCAACTTTTGAATTTTATTATTTAGTTTTATTTAATATTCATAATATTAAATTTTATGATTATCAATACAATGTATTATAAAGATTTTATTAAATTCCAGTTGAAAATTTGACATGATAGAATATTCTTTATAAAGTATAGACTTTAAATTTGTGATTATTCTATTTATAATGCCTTAAATTTGGAAAATGATTATATCAAACATTGAAAGAAGGTTGTGGCATATACAGCTATTTAGTTCAATTTTTTTTAGTTGAAAATTAATTATAGACAGAGAGGTGGTTGTTGATGAAGAGACTTGAATGAACTTGTCCAGTTGTTTTCCAAGTCAAACACTCTCTTGTACCTAAGCATTTATTGGAAACAAACATAAAAAAAGAAATTTTTATAAATAAAATTAACTTATATATAAATTAAAAACCAGATTTTAAAGAAAACTCAACAACTTTTCAAAAAAATTTAATAAGATATAGTGGGTTATAAAGAGTATGTTTCTAACTCTCTCCAATCCTTGTGTACCTATTTTCAGGTCCAATTAATTAATTCACCAAAGTTAAAAGTTTACTCCCTGAGTATTGTCTATGTTTATAGGATTATTTTGGAAGAACTAAGAAATATAATAATAAAATCTTCTAATCTTGTAATAAAATAGTTTTTCACTTTATCCATTTCTCTCTCCATTTAACTCAACAAATACACATGTAAATTATTTAAAAATTGTTCTAAGTTATTAAAGTTAGAAAGAAAGAAACAGATAAAAAGGAGCATTCTTTTTTCAAAATTAAGATAGATGAAAGGAATGGAGTGATTAATTAATATGACGATAAATTTGTTTTCAATTTGTATATTTTGTTCAACATTACCTAATCATTAATGCTCTTCTCACTCTTGAAAAAGTTTATCAATACAACCTGTCAATGATTTTAATCACACACAGCCACCACTTTAATCACACACTGCCAACTATTTAATCACACACAGACACACACTTGTGTGATTATAGAATGTGGTAAAAGAAAAAGAATAAGAAGTCAAGTCACAATACAATGTAATTATAGAATATATTATATTTTCCTTTTCATGTTTCCATATTATTTCTCCATATGGCTATATATATCTGATGATTATCAATTTTGTAATACTTAATTGACTTTTGATTTGGTTATTTATTGGGATTGATAAAATTATTTCACTACCTTCTTTAAAATTTTTAAGTTTGGCTGATTGTTCTATTTTCTTCGTTGATTCAGAATTTGTCATATATATACTGGACAAGACAATTGCAAGGTATGTGATTTTACTAACATGGTGTTTTTATATCATATTTTCTGTACATTATAAATGTTGGGTAAACTTAAATATAGTTAGTTGTATTTAATAGTTCTATCATAATTAATTGTGTTAGGGGATTGCAAAGATTAGGAGTGCTTCCAGTAATGATTATGACATGTAATAGAATTCATTAATTATGATTTGGTAGTAGTTATTTTTAAACCCTATAGTTGAAGGGTAAAGTCAGAATCTATAAATAGTTCATGTACTAAAAATATTTTACAACAAGTAAAGGCTTCTTACTAATGGAGGTATCTTATGTGTATATAAACTCATGTCCATCTCTTATTTTATCCAACCAATGTGGGACTTTGTTTGTACCCAACAATATATACCCTTATGAGTTGAAATTCCTCCACAAAAATCAGAAGAGAAGAGGTTAAGTGTTTCATATCGAGAAACATGATTTCTTTTTCTTGATATAGTTAGATATATCATATTTTTTACCGCCAACTACAGTGAACGTTGTATTGTCAAATTGTAATTTTCATCTATGTTCTCTCTCTTTATTCTCTTTATCTTATAGAAAGTTAAGAAATCAATATTTGATGTTTTTCAACTTCAGTGCTTTCAAAGGAAGGGAGGTAGGGAATGAGAAGTTGATTGGGATTATTGATCTACAAAACATTTCATATAAAAACATTGATGCACGTGGGTTGATCACAGGATTTCAATTTTTACAGGTAATTTTCATTTTATTTTTCCTTGAAATTTGCATGCATATCATATCATAAATGCCAATCTGTAAAATCAGACTTTGGCTTTATTGAAATTTTGTTCAAAATCCCTGTTCATATCATGTCTGAATTGGCACCAATATAGTGTGGCATTTTATAAACATTTATTTGAAAGATGAATAGAGGATAAATTTTAATTTGTTTTTACGTTTTTGGTTGAACTGCAGAGTTACTACCCTGAACGTTTGGCAAAGTGCTATATTTTGCACATGCCATGGTTTTTTGTGAGTGTTTGGAAACTAGTTTCTCGCTTCCTAGAGAAGGCTACCCTAGAAAAGGTACTTACTATCTTAAGAGCAAACTTTATGCTTGTGCACAGTTGTCATTCATTGGCTACATGCATCGCGTCTTTTCTAATCTCCACTCCCCATTCTAATTTTGTGATTCTTATAGTTTAATCCTGTTTATGAACTAAAGTAAAATCAGGCTTCCTAAATTGACTAAGATTCTGGTTTGCATCTCGTTTATTCAGTTTAATTTTATCTATATTATTGGTTAGTGTGAAATCTCTAATTCATCTTCCAATAAAGAAAGAAAAGTTCCTTTGGTAGATCCAAATCGATTAGAGATAAGATCAAATTATAATAATATATAAGTGAGTACAAATTTCATCTTATTAATTAGTTGTAAAGATTGTAAAAGGAAACAGAAGCAATAGGGAAAGAGAGAAAGCTGATAGAAGCACAACAAAAGATTATAAAGACCCTTATAAGTCATACAACTGCATGAGAAAGACGTTATATCAGATTACGTAATATCCCCCGTAAACTATGAGGGGAGGATCCACCATGAGTTTAGAGAAAAATTCGGAAAAAGAACCAGTGTATCAGATTTACCATAAAACCTAAAGCTAGAAAAGAAGAGAAAGTTGAAACATAGAAAAGGTAAAACTTTATTGAATGTTGTTCCTCTGAAAAGATGGTCCAAGAGTTTATATAACAGGCAAAGATTAAACAAAAACCAAGTAAAAGCTAACAAGACTTAACTAAACTAGTTAAAAACTAACTTGATAAAACATAATAAACACATATGATAAAAGCCCCCCTCAAGTTGGAGAGAAAATGTTTTTGAGGGCCAACTTGCAGATGAGAACTTGAAACTTATGTGATGGGAGGGCTTTGGTGAAAACGTCCGCTATTTGTTGATGAGATTTCACATGAAAGAGGCGTAGTGAGAACCCAGACTCGACGTGTTGTCCAACAAAATGGACATCAATGTCAATATGCTTTTATCTTTGATGGGAGACAGGGTTAGTGGAAAGGTGAATAGCAGAGATATTATCACATAGCAGCAAGACCATATGAGGTTGATGTTGGAAGAAGCGTAGGAGTTGTTTAAGCCATAGCAGTTCTGAGTGATGGAAGCAATAACTCTATACTAAGCTTCTGTAGAAGATCTGGATACATTACTTCCATGAATATGCTAAAAATATCAATTTCTAACCAATGAGCACAGTGGGCTCAGCCCGAGGACTGAATTTGTGTCTATCATGATTCTGTGTATTAGCATAACATAAAGAGCCAAAAATTTTAAAGTGGGTATAGTCGGGAGAGTGTTGAAAAAGAATATGATAAGGACTGTGATTTTTCAAATTAGAAGTGGGAATCCTATTGATAATGTAAGTAGCAGTCAAAACACAATCTCCCCAAAAAACTATAGGCATTTTGGACTGAAACAGTAAAGATCTAGCCACATTTAAGAGATGCTGATGCTTCCTTTCCACAACAGAATTTTGTTTTGGTGTACAGGGACATGAAAATTGATGCAGGGTTCCTTTAGAAGCTAAAAAATCAGTAAGTAAGAAAACCTTTGCATTATCACTTCTTATGCAAACAGAAGCTTGGTTTTTCGATTTTAATAAGAAAATCCATGCGAATCTTCTGTGATCATCAAATATGGTAAGAAAAAGTCTATGATCGTCATAAGTGGTAGTATGGAAAAGTTCCCAAATATCACAGTGGATTAAATCAAAGCATTCATTAGAGAAATGATTATTATGATGAAAAGGAAGACACTTTTGATTATTAGAGAAAAGATTATTATAATAGATTGAGTTAAGTTTAAAGTCTACTTTTTTACATAGTATCAGAATCATGTGAGAATTTATCTTAACAAAATTCATTGTATACGAGATCTAATATTTCACCCAACCCACCTAAGCTTTCATAGAATGATTCTCCTAAAGTTTTTATTAATTGGTATGACCGAAGAATCAACATTCAAGCTTACTTTCTTTAGTACCTAAAATGTGTGGTCTCGGCGTTTTGTTTGGTAGTTTATAGTTGGAATAAGTATCTGAATTTTGTTTGACTTGAGCTTCTCAGTTTAAGGCTTTGGATGGTGAATGCAGGTTGTAATTGTGACCAATGAGGATGAGACAAGAGAGTTTGTAAGAGAGGTTGGTGAAGAGGTTCTTCCAGAAGTATATGGTGGAAAAGCCAAGCTTGTAGCAATCCAAGATGTTGAATTGGAACCACTGCAAAATGGATCAAACTGATAATTAAGGTGATTTGCATCACATGCTGTTATGTCTTGTTGGGCATCTACACAAACTTCTCAATAATGATTTCTTGGAGATAGAAAGAAAAAAGAAATGATTTTTCTAAAATTAAAATTAGTTTATGTATAAATTAGTTTGTAAAAGGATTTTCCACCTTTTTGCTTTTTAAATTATATATAACATAATTTTAACTTATAAAGATAACTTTTATAATTCATTTATTATCCATGGAATCTTGTAGTCCTGTTTTTCTTTATATTGTCTTCGTTAACATTTATTTTATTCCAAATTCAAAAAGTAGTTGCATGTTTGTTATATTTAGAAGCAAAATGTTCCTATTTATTTTCTTTTATATAATATTAGAGGTAATATACCTTAAAATTTAATTAATTTTCTTTTTTTAAATCGAATTTGAAAACATATATTTTTTTTAAAAAGAATTAAACTAAAATTTTAAAAACATATATTTAACTATAAAATTTGTAGGATTAGTTTTGATCCATTAAGTATTGGCCAAAAATCCATGAATTTTGAAAAATAGGGAATAACTTATTAACCAACCATAAAATCAAATGGATAGACTTGATCAAATTTTTTTTAATGAATCGATTAAATGTAGTTATAGATTAACCAAATTGATTATTGAATATATAATGAATAACTATACATAATACAAATAATTGATAATACATAATGAATATAATATGAATTGCACATCCACATAATAAAATGTTGCAGAAATTTTATTTAAAAATATATTATTTTTTAATTAAATTCTTTTGATTTGTCCTTATACAACATGACTTTTTTTTTTATACTTTTTTACTACAATCTCATTATTAAATTAAAAAGGAGAGATGAAATAAAACATCAATTTAAAACTATTAATATTGGAGGACTTATGTACCTATTTGTATATGATATTCTCAATTTTTTAAAATAAATTACTATTAACAAATTTGTTAATAACTAAAGGTTTAACAAGTCTATATAAGAATACATTCATATAAGAAAGACTCACTTCAATTTCTTGTTTTTCAATATATTTTTTTTTTATTATTTGGCTCGTTATTTTCATGTTTACTTTCTTTGTTTTAACATGAAAATATCATTAACAGGTGGATCTTGGTTCGAAGCTGCTATCATTGTTATCCACAACTTCACTTATACTTCAAGTGATAGAAAATCTCACTTTATTGAAGAATTCAATCTAAAGTCGTAGAGTTCCTCACAAAATATTAAATAATTGATTAGTCCCAACAATAAATTAAATTATATAAATATCATGTAATATCTCATAATATTATTAATTTCAAACCTGAATAATTTTTCATGTTTATTTTCTATTTGGAAAATTGATAATAAACATATAAGAAAAAAAAATAGAGTTGCGAAACAAGAGAAAAAAAATTAAGACAATCTCTAAAGATTGAGAAATATTTGTGAGCCTATTTTATAACTTTCCCATGTTAGCAAGTAAGTTTAATATACAAGATAATAATAAAGAAATTCAAATATTGTGCTAAAACTATGAATTACATAATAGTAACCATAAAGTATTATATTAAATCCAAATATATATTGCATGGGTTAACCATACTAAATAATCAAATGCGATTAAAAGAATTAGAAACCTTTATAATATATTGGAACTTAAAAATTTGTTTTAAGTACTTTAAATACACATATATATATGTTTTAAACACACACATACTTTAAATTTGTTTTGGGAAATTCCGTTGAGACTAAAGTGCAGATAGAGGAAATTTCAGAGCTTATGCGTAATTTTGGAAAATTTAGAAAAACTAAAAAATAAAATTCAGTTTTTGAATTAATTTAATTTGAGAATTTTTGGGAATATAAACAGAAAATATCTTCCAAATAATGTTATAATTATCTAAATCTTTTAGTTATTTGGAAGATATAAGATAAAAGATTCTGTCAACTGAATATTCAGAGTCCAAGCCCAATCAAGCCCTATATAAAGAGACCTAGGGAGGCAGAAAAAGAACTTCACTTCATTCATTCTCATACTCCTCCAATTCATTCATTCACCACTTCTCTCACTTTTCTTTCATCTTGTATTCAACTCCATTCATGGAGAGCTAAGCATCTAAGGCTATTCTGCTTTAATTTCATTATGGATTCTGAGGTTAGATTGAGTTAATGCAATTGTTTATTTTGATTATTGATTTAAGTTGTTCTCTCTATGTCTTTCATCTCTCTATCAAATTAAAAGCAAAGTTTTTTGCATCATAATGTGTTTGAATCTACACTCATATTGATTATATGAGTTCTAGGGTTTCTAGGATTAATTGAGAATCTACTTTGATTTAATTTAGGAACTTTCATATAATTAAATGGTTTTTACTATCAATTGAGAATGTACTTTGATTGGTAGTAATAATTTCAACTATAATCAATTGAGAACTTACTTTGATTGATTAGCTTTTAAGACTGACATGATTAAACACAATATGATTTGATTGAGAATGTACTTTGGTTGAATTCATTGTGAATAATCTAGAAAGGCAATTCTCCAAACATTCTTTTTATTCTTGAGCATTGCATTGCATTCATAAGATTGAAATATTGAAAGGCAATTCCGTATTCATTGAGAGACGACTCAGGGTTACTTTAACCCTATCTACTTTCTCTAACACTACTTGGCAATACTGAAGTTGCCTTGAAAAGTAGTATTAATTTGATAGCTTCAACGACAGCGTATCAGCATCCTATTAATAAGATAACATGCAGTTAAGATGACATCCCCCGATGATGGACAAGAATATGGGCACTAAGCAAAAGGGTATGAGCAATTTCAAAGTGTCTATTTTTTTGTTTTGCTATACCATTTTGCTGCGGTGTATGAGGACAAGTAAACTGATGTAAGATACCATGGGAACTCAAGATGGCAGAAAAGGAGGATGAGAAATACTCTTTTGCATTATCACTGCTTAATATTTTGATTACTTGACCAAATTGATTCTTGATTTCATTCAAAAAGTATGTAAAGATAGCTAACAATTCAAAACAATTTTCATAAGATAAACCCAAGTACATCTTGAATATTCATCAATAAAGGTAACAAAATATCGAAAATCAAAGGAAGAGATACACCTAGGTCCCCATATATCAAAATGGATGATGGAAAAAATAGAATTACATATTGATTGAGACCTTTTAGGAAAGGAAGATCTAACATGTTTTCCTAATTGACATGACTCACATTCTAAGGTTTGGAGACCACTAATGAGGATGACCAAGTCGATCATGTAACACTTTAGGATTAGGAGTAGCAATACAGGACACCCTTGAACGAGATCCAAAATGGTATAATTCACCAGCTTCATATCCTTCTCCAATTTGTCTCCCCGAACCACGTTCCTGTATAACAAAAGATTTATTATCAAAGGTTATTGAACAATTTAACATTTTGGTCAACTGACTTAGGGGAATTAAATTAAAAGGACAATTAGGGACAAAAAGGACAAAGTTGAGATTGAGGGAGGGAGACAAAGAAACATGACCGACTCCTTTGGAGGAAGTTTTAGATCCATTTGCAAGGGTTATGAAATGAGGTTTTTCTCGAAAGAAAATATATGAGAACAAAGAGATATTACCATAAATGTGATCAGAAGCAGCTGAGTCAATTACCCATGAATTTTGACCTTCCATAGATTAAGAAACTCAGGCTGTTGATGTATTGAGAGATTGAGATGGTTGTGCCCCAAGTTGTTAGACTTTAACCTTAAATACTCTTGATGTTCATCCTCAGAAATACTCTTCGAAGTGGAAGTTTGAGTCTTTGAAATATTGGTAGTTTTGGAAGGGAAACCATGTAAGGAGTAACAATTCTCTTGAGTGTGACCCATCCTTTTACAGTATGTGCATTGAGGACATCCCCGACCTCCTCGTCCTCCTCCTCTAATGCCACGTCCTCCTCTTCCTCGTGTAGTAACCATCACAGATAGTTCCACTAGTTCATGTGCTTCTTGAGTTTGAGGTACCGGGACACGCAGAAGGCAAGTGGTCAATGTTTCTATGGAGGGGACCTAATGACTAGTTAGAAGTTGATCTTTAAGATGATCAAAATCGGTATGTAGGGCACGAAGGATCAACACCATGTAAAATTTGTCTAGTTTCTTTTTGATATCCTCTAATGGGTCTGCTTCCAAAAACATCCTGAGTTCTTCAACAATAGATTGGGCTTCAACCATGAAGGACACCATATCATGGTCTGCCATTTTAAGAGATGCAAGCTTGTTCGTAGTGTCATAGAGACGTTGAATATCGTTGGCATAAATGCTTTGGGCTTTCTTCCAAAAGGAGTGACAAGTTTTGAAAGCCCTCAAAGATACAAGAAGTTTGGGTTCCATTGATTTCCATAACAGGCCACACAACTGGAAATCTGCTTGTTTCCACTTATCAGCTTTTTCAGTAGGCACATGACTTCCATCTCGCTCAAGGTAGTCATAATGCCCTTGGCCAATGAACCACATTTCAACGACAGCAGACTATGATAGATAACTTGGAGGTAATTGATGGACTTTCGGAGAAGGAAAGAGTACTGTCAGACGCCATTTCTGAAGAAGATGAATAGTACCAGCGAGGAACAAGAAAACCCTAAGAGTTTAGACGAACGAAATTGTGACAGCGATGGACGACGGTGGCTGACGATGGCGGACGGTGGCCGGCGACGAACGATGGCCGAACGGTGGTCATCGACTGACGACGGTGGCTGGCAGCGGATGGTGGCCGGCGGCGACAGACTGTGGCGCCGGATAGATATTATGACCGCTCTAATACCAACTTGAGAATTAAACTGTAAAGTAATTCTAGAGGGTTTGATTGATCCCTCTCCTAATCTTCTATTTATAAGAATAAATTGATACAAAAGTACACATGATAAATAGGATAATCCTAGACACAATATAATCAAGATAAGGGTAACCTTTGACACAATATAATCATGATAAATAGGATAACCTTTGACATAATATAATCATGATAAACAGAGTAACCATTGACACAATATAATGATGATAAAATAGTATAAATATCCTTAACAAAATTAATAAAAAGTACGATAACAATAATATTTTGAATCACTGTATTGTTAGTCTTTTTCCAAACTTACATCTGAGTCTTTTTTCGAAAGAGAAAAAATATTTTCAAATTTTTAGATTTTATTGTATTGTATATATCATTTTTTAAGTCATTCAATTATGTATTTGCAAACGAAAATCATTTTGATTGTATTTGTATATTCATAAATGAATTTAAACACTTATATTATTTAACTCAGTGAAGTGAAACATTCTTTCTTACCATCTAATCAAGAGTAATACTTGTAAACTAAAATGGATTAATATTCGTTGTAATCTTTAT
This sequence comes from Vigna umbellata, assembly GCF_029865625.1. Taxonomy (NCBI): domain Eukaryota; kingdom Viridiplantae; phylum Streptophyta; class Magnoliopsida; order Fabales; family Fabaceae; genus Vigna; species Vigna umbellata. Next base: position 48,596,213 of record NC_142167.1, on the reverse strand, counting down.
TAAAATTTAGTAAAATTCTTTAAAAAATAATAAGAAAGAACTTGATGTAAACAAATCCGTGTGAAATACCTTTATTATTTCTTTATAAACATAACAACTCGTCTAACTCTTTTTTTGGATTAAACGTGTGAAAAGATTTAAAAACAATATTTAAACTACTTATTTATTGTTTTACTGTATTTCAACAAATGAACATTATAAACTCGTTAGTTAAGTTAACATGTCACTTAAAATCCACTCCAATTTCAAATTGCCATATATAAAGTTATTCAACCTGAAATCTGACTAATTAAGAGCTGTCATACCTCCACCTGTCACGGAAATGACGGAGAAGACCAAAAGATGATCTCGGAAATTTGTGCTTAAATTAATTCTTGATAAGATATTTCAAAATAATTTATTTATCTGATTATTTGAGTAAATGTAATATTTGTTAAATCTTTCTAAAATTAATTAAATCTTTTATATTTGTAAATATGAATTATCTTTTACATTATTTCAGTGTTAACCAATTATATAATAAAACGTGAGCGTTTAATATTTTAAAAATTTTAAAAAATCTATGAAATGAATTAATTATCTTTTATTTTATTTTTGTTTAAACCATTGCACGGATTTTAATTTTTTTTATCTTCGTAATCTTAAATAAATTCTCTTACTTTTTATTCATTCATTTTCGTCAAGACTTTTCCTTTTAAAAGATTAAATCTATTATTCATAATTTTAAATAGATCCTAATTTCAAATAGATTCTCTTATTTTTATTCATTCATTTTCACCAAAGACTTTTCTTTTAAAAAGATTAAATCTATTATTCATAATCTCAAAATAGATCTTAATTTCAAATAGATTCTCTTATTTTTATTCATTCATTTTCACCAAAGACTTTTCTTCTCCAAAGGATTAAATATGTTATTCATAATATCAAATAGATCCTAATTTCAAATAGATTCTCTTAATTTTATTCATTCATTTTCATCAAAAGGCTTTTCTTTTCAAAGGATTAAATTGACTATTTATTATCTTAAATAGATTCTCGTATCTCCGTTCATTCATTTTTATCAAAAACTTTTCTTTCCACAAGATTAGATCGAGTGCTTGTTCACTTGAAGGTTTTTCTTTTTTCTCTCTATTGTTGTTCTACAATTTATCATTTTTATTCTATCTTTAGTTTTTTTTCTTCTTTTATCTACTTCTTTATTTTTTATCTTTTTTATCAAATTTTGTTGGTGATTTGCTTTTTTTTCAAATCCAAATTTAATTGGTTTCTTATTGCAATTAAATAAATAGGTTTAATATCACTTTTAATTCCTATTTTTGTTTACTTTAATGACATGTGACATATACGGTTCATTTGTCAGATAACATCATGAAGAAATGAGTAAACTAAACAAAAATTACAAAAAATGACTTTTACATTGAACAAATTCGACAAAAATAAGGATCAAAAGTGATATTAAGTCTACATAAAATCAATAATTGAATTTCATTTGTGGTTGCTTTGGTTGATTATAATATTGGCTGTTGTAATGTATATTGATTTTAAATAGGTAATATTTATGATGAAATAAAATATAAATTGATGGAAGTTTAGGATTTAAGATTTATAATAGTTAAAAAATATAAATTTTAAATAAAATAATGAGTAAAGTGTTTTATTTTTAATTTTATTTTAGATTTTCCAAAACCTTTTGCCTCGTTTCGTGTTATTTCTGTTAGATTTTGCATGACATTTGTTGATTTAGATGGTGTCAACCTCCATTTAATGCTAATTCTATAATTACTATACTCAATAAAAGGATCCATTTTTTTTTATTTCGTGGTGGTCTTCAGAGTATTTTAATTGTTTTCCAAGTTGGCATGTGATAAACTTGATTACTTTATGTTTTTAAATAAAGATATCATATCAAAACTAGATTTTATTTTTAACACTCACTGACATTGGCTTATAGTTCCTGCAGAATAAACCGACAAGATGATGTATGTCAAAGGTTCGAATGTTGGGAATTCCAGCAAATGTAAACCAGAATGTTCTTCATCGTTAATCTCAAACCTTCCTCCCCGTGAAGATTTGGATTTAAGACATCAATATAATATAGGAAATCAAGTCTGGTGTAAACATCCTGAAATCAGTCATTACCGTAATAAGATTAGAAATGACATGTAAGTTTTTACATTAACTTATAAAATTTATAAATTTTATCCCTGTAAGATGTAAAGAATAAAGTTATTACTGCTGACTTTTGCTTCATCATAAAATAGTCATTGGGTGGATACTAACCAAATTTTACTTACAGTTATGAAATTTTAGTATCCATAATGCATTGGGAGCAGACAAAGTCATCTGGTATTGCAAATATTCTAGAAAGCGAGCTATTTATGGATGCTGCTTCCCTAGTATGTTTTGAAACTGTATAAGCATGTTAGAGGATCAAATGCAAATTTTGTCCAAATTTTCTTATTTAAGCATCCAGCATTATTTGATAAGTTTTGTTACATGTTTGGCATAACAGGAGGAGTATATCAACAGAAAGACATTGGTTCGGCGGTTGAAGACAAAAGTCAAAATGTTTGGTGCAAATAAACGTCATCAAGTAGACAATACTATTTCTTGCACATCTAACATGTTGTCATCTTCTGAGTCATTGCATTCTTGGTCTAATGGAAGTCTACCAGGACATGCTTTTCAGAAAGGGCTCCATCCTTGCATTAATGTAACTCATTATGGTGCAGCATATAATAGACATGACTTATCAAAAGGAGGGCTGTCATCGATCCCAAAATGCACTGATTTGGATGTGCGTTCTGAGTATTCTGCTGCTTCTGTTGTTGGGGGAAGCCATTTGGAAACTAGCTCCAAGTCATTTGGTTGGTACTTCCAATTTTGTTTTCACTATCATGTTTTGTTTTTGTTTTACCTTTTTCCAAACTAGTAATTTTTGTATGATGTATGGTTTGAATTTTCAGAAGCATCCAATCATTTTCTTGATTGTCCTTCTGAAGTCACGCAACCACCAACCAAAAGAAGAAGAGTGGATTCTGAAACTGAGTGCAAGGTGGAACAAATTACAAACCCAGTACCTGAAAGCAATACTTGGATAAAACATGATTCAAGCAATGGTACATTTGGACTGCCTCCTGGGACAGAACCAATCTTATATGAAGGTACACAAGTTTATAACCTGTTAACTATGACTTAGTAGATGCTATCAGTGTATCTGATTCTAATGTGAAACTGTTTGTGAAAAATCTATGGCTTCAAATATAGAGGAAATGCAGGACAGAAGCACATTCAACCAATCTGAGTCCAATGCTAGAAAGAAAGTCATTCCACCAAAATCTCAAGAAGAGGGAATGAACTCCACACATCCAACCACTAATACTGTTTCCTCAACAACTGAATCTTTAACAAGAAGTCCAATAGAGGAACACATTAGAAGTCTCAGAAAGCAAGATAATAATAAAGTCATTATACCATCTTCTATTGTCTTTTCATTACCCTGATTTTTCCAAATCTCTTACTAGTATTGTGAATTTGTTGTAGAATTGACAAGTTTGCTTTGGATTTTTTCAAGCATATACAAACTAACCCTTTCTTTTTAATAGGGTACAACGGATGGAGAATCAGGAAATGATACTCACAAATGCCAATTATGTTCATTGGCAACGCTGCACTTTGCCCCTAAGCCAATTTATTGCTTCTGTTGCGGCACCAGCATCAGGCATAATGCATGTTATTACTATAGAAAAGAAGAAGAGGACACACATAATTGCTTTTGTCCTACATGCTATAGGAATGCCCGAGGTGGGAACATCACATTCAACGGGACAACTGTTTCCAAGACAGATCTTTGCAAAACTAAAAATGATAGACGATGTGAAGAAGCGGTACATTTAATAATATCTTTGTACTATATTCATCTGAATGTAGATAACTTCAAACTCACTTTTGATTACCATTGTTTCTTGTTTCTTCCAGTGGGTTCAATGCAGTAAATGCAAAAGTTGGCAGCATCACATATGCGCACTCTATAACAATACAAGAGATTTGGACAACAGTGCTGAATATATCTGCCTTTTATGCTGCCTAAACGAAAATAGAAATGATGTGCGTGTACCCTTTGATGCTAAAGACTTCCCGAGAACCATGCTCAGTGACCACATAGAGGGAAGGCTTTTGAAGCGTCTCGGTCAAATTGAAAGGAATAAGATTCCTGAGGTAAGACTTTTCAAGTAAAGAATTTTAATTAGCTATGTTTGAGTATGCATGTGCCCAGTTTCTTTAACATTTTTGTAATCTTATTTAAACAAGTAAACTGTAAATTATTAATTTAGAAAGTTCATATTTTCTGATTGGTCTGGTGTCAATGAAATTACTAGGGTTTTGTAGCAGACAATCTTTCTGTTAGGGTTGTGCTATCTGTGGACAAACATATTGAAGTGAAGAAACAATTTCTGGATATCTTTGAGGGGGATAATTATCCTGCAGAGTTTTCTTACGCTTCAAAAGTAAGTAAAGAGGTTAATCAAATGAATATATTTACTTTTTTAGTTACATTGTTGTATTCCAAAATGGCATTGGCTTCTGTTTCAGGTTATTCTTCTGTTTCAAAAGATTGATGGAGTGGATGTGTGCCTCTTTGCAATGTATGCTCAAGAGTTTGGATCAGAATGCGGCTATCCTAATCAGCGTTCTATATATATTTCATATCTCGATTCGGTTAAGTATTTTAGGCCGGAAATACATATCTCGGCTACAGAATCTCTCCGTACCTTCGTTTACCATGAAATATTGGTATGTGTTTTCAAATTTTGTTTATTATATCAATTAATTAATATGGGAAGCACTTGAAACAATCAATTTTTCCATTCATGTTTTGCCTTTTTGGTCCTCAGATTGGATATCTTGATTTTTGCAAGAAAAGAGGTTTTACAACTTGTTACATATGGTCCTGTCCACCTATAAAGGGAGAAGATTATATATTCTACTGTCATCCTGAATCTCAGAAAACTCCGAAAAGAGATAAACTACGACATTGGTAAGCCTTTTTGTCCTTATCTGCTTTTAGTTTTCAGACACTATGAAACTGTCATGTTATAGGATTCTTTTATTAATTTCATCATGTTTGAAAAATTAGCACGCACTGCCGTGTAACCATTGAGTAATTTATACATATATATATGTTGTTTGTTTAATTCATGTAGGTATCATTCGGCTCTGAGAAAGGCTGTTGAACAGGATATTATTGTTGGTTTATCAAACATATTCGATTATTTCTTTGTTCCTACTGGAAAACGTGAATCCAAGGTAACGGCTGCTCGTTTGCCTTACTTTGACGGAGACTTCTGGTGTGGTGCTGCTATGGATAAAGCCAGCGAGATTGAACAGCATACTGGAGGAAACCGCGAAAAGATTCTGAAATTAATACCAAGCAGATCTTTGAAGTCGATGGGATGCGTCAATCTTTCCAAAGGAACTGCAAAAGATATTTTAGTAATGCAGAAGGTTCGTCTGTTTGTTATATTAGCTCTTCATAGTTGGATCTTACTTGGTAGTTTAGTTTGTTTGTGAATCCTTCTTATGAAAGATTGAAAGGGTTATTAAATAAAGAGACATTGAAGTTCGAGTTCTAATAATCAAAGAAAAACAGTTCAATTGTTAACATTTTTGGATTAACAAAGCAGGAAGTTGTTCTTCATGAACAACACAGATAGATATCATGTCAGACTATTAGTTATTTTTACTTAGTTTATTACCGAAACAAAATTACCCTTAGTCCTGCATTATTACATTGAAATTAGTCAATGCCATCGTTATTTTCAACTTTTCTTCTGTCTGTTTTTATTAGTTAATCTTAGACCGATATGATATTTACCTGCAGTTTCCTTGTTGTAGTGTTCTATATTTACTTAAATGAATCTTATGAATATATGCTTTTATACATGTTTGAATGAAATATTGATCCATATTTATTTGCTGTATTTGATCTTTCTTTTCTTTTTACCACCCCATAACCAGCTGGGACAAACCATATTACCTTTCAAGGAAGATTTTATGGTAGTTCAACTTCAGTACGTTTGCATCCACTGCCATAAAGTGATAGAGTGTGGAAAGCGATGGTTTTGCAAGGAGTGCAAGATATTTCAGGAGTGTGAAAGGTGAAAACCCCTTAAACATCAAATATTTGAACTGATTTTCCCCTTTCACCCGTATAAATGTGTTGTATATGATTGAATTGGAAATTTGATATAGAAAAACACTTTTCTTCTCTAGAATACAGACTTTACATATTTTTTATGTCGACTATGTTCTTGTTAATAAGTGCTACTGCTTGATTCTCTCATTGAACAGCTTGCTATAAATATAAACATTGCCTCCTACGTATATACTTTTAGACTTACTGTTATCATTCTCTTAATTATACATTCTTACTATTATGTTTACCCTTTTTTAACGAGTAACTCACACTATTCCTATAATCTGTCCAAGTTTTTTCAATTATTTCGAAGGATAAGAAATGCTTATGTCGTTTGCTTTTCATGTGAACATTGCAGATGTCACACGTTTGATTCACACACTTCTGTAAAAGGCCAGCAGCACAAACTCTATCAGGTACTTCCTAAACTTTAAGAAATGTTCATATGATTCTCTCATCAACCCTTGGTGAGTTTTTGAGACACCGAACATGTTTGAATTGTGTGCATCTGATTCCAGGTCCTTATGGAAGGCATCCTTCGTGATACAACTAAGGAGAAAGATATCATCATTAATAAGGGGTTATTTGATACCAGATATAACTTTCTTAGCTTTTGCCAAAGGAATAGATTTCAGTTTGATACACTTCGTCGAGCCAAGTATTCCTCAATGATGATCCTCCATTTTTTGAGCAACCCTACTACTACGACTGTGACTGATGGAATAGTTTGTCAAGTTTGCTGTAAACGCATTGATAGCCAGTGTTACTGGAAATGTGAGAATTGCCCCGAGTTCAATGTGTGCTCTGCATGCTATATCGCCAGAGGTGCACAATGTCATGAACACACGTTGAGTGAAACTTCTTCAGCTGCACTATCTCCTTCAGGGAGTGAAGAGTCAAAGCAGAACACAGCAGTGGTATGAGTGAACCTTAGTTTTGTTTTCCGTTCTTATGAGTGAACACTGTGATGCTGAAGCAACCTTACCATGCAGTTGCAGGAACTTCTGGATGTTATAAAGCACGCATCACAGTGTCATTCAATTCAAACTCAAGCATGCACCTATCCCTACTGCCTTAAAATAAGAAAGTTGTTTTATCATGCCAGTAGGTGTACTGTTCGAGTTTCTGGAGGATGCCAACCTTGCAAGAAGGTTTGGCAGGCAATAGCTTTACACTCAAGGACTTGTACAGACTCAGCATGTCGCATTCCTCGTTGCATGTTAGTTACTTTTACATCTCTCAAATCTACACTTTTATTTTTTTCTGAATTTTGCATACATATTTATTCATTGGTATATATTTTTCAACAATTTGCAGGGATATGAAGAAGCACATGGTTGGCATCGCAATCTGAATCACGACGTAGAACTAAGGCTGGGCATGATTAACCTAACTTGACTAAACTATAGATTATCTATACTATATTATACTATAAAAACTGAACTATTTTTATTAAAAACTGAATTATACTATTTTGTAGTTCAATTTAAAAAAACTGAATTTTTCTATTAGTAGTTCAGTTAACTGTTTTAAAACAGTAAGAAAATACAACTTCATTAAAACAAACTGCAGTTTCACCCAAACATAATGAAGACATACTTTTTTTTATCAAATAACTTATTGAAAAGTGATTTTAAATAAACAAATATCCTAAATTAAATTTCTAAAAGAACAATTTTAAGTGTTAGTTTTAAAAAAAATACTCTAAGAATTTAGATAAACTTTTCAAACTTGTTTTGAAATAGTTTTAAGACAAAAAAGAACACATTTAATACTATTTACAAATTGGTATGAATTATTTTTTTCTCATAAAACATGCAACTTAGTTATTTATATTAATTTATATTTGTATATCCTACTTTTCATAATTATATATCATATTCGTTTATTATTATTTTTATTTTCACTAAAAATTATTATACTATTAAAATTTATAAATGGATAGATTTTGACTAAGGTTTTTCTTATCAATTTTTTTTAATGTAATCTATGAAATTAAATTTTATTTAAGTTAAGAATTTAAATGAACTTTTCAAACTTATTCTAAAATAGTTTTAAGATAAATAAAAAAGAAAAAAACACATTTAATACTATTTACAAATTGTTATGAATTATTTTTTTCTCATAACTTAGTTATTTGTATTAATTTATACGTATATCCTACTTTTTCATAATTATTTTTCATACTAGTTTATTATTATTTTTATTTTTACTAAAAATTATTATACTGTTGAAATTTATAATGAAATAGATTTTGACCAAGTTTTTCTTATCAATTTTTTTAATGTAATCAATGCAATTAAATTTTATTTAAGTTAAGAATTTAAATAAACTTTTCAAACTTATTCTGAAATAGTTTTAAGATAAAAAAAAGAAAAACATGCAGTTTCTGTATGTTTGCGATGCCAAGACGAATTGAAGTTTACTTTCGTTACTATTGTACGGTTTACCATTTGAAACAGTTAATTACTAATAGAAAAGTCCAGTTTTTTTAAATTGAACAGCAAAACAGTATAGTTAAATTTTTAATAAAAATAATTTAGTTTTTATAGTATAGATATAATTTAGTACAGTAAGGCTAATTATCTTCTGTAATTGCCTGTAAGGACTATTTTCATCTTGATATGTATCATTTAGGCTTTAGGCTTTAGCTTTAATTTTAAACTGTTTTCACAATTCAGAAGCATGTATATAGTGCACAATAAATAGTTAACTAAACTGTGAATTAAAAAACAGTTTACTGAATTATATTTTAGTTAACTGAACTAAAAAATAGTTCAACTCAGTTTTTTTGAACTATTTTCTAGTTCAATCCAGTTTATTTGAACTATTTTATAGTTAACTATACTTGATTTGTAGTACAGTACAAACAATGCAGTTTGCCCACCCTTACGTAGAACTGCAATTTTGGAAGATAACAAAGAACTAACAGTTGATTGAAACCTTTTTCTGTATGAATAAAACTAGTAGTTGAATGAAACCTTTTTCTCTATGAATATTGAACAAATGAAATGTTGTACATGTAATTTGTAAATCTTTTATTCATTGGTATATATTTAAAAACTTAATAATTTCATAAATCCATGATTGAATAATTTTGTTAAGACAAGATTGTCTAAAGATGAGATAGTCTAGTATTTTTTATTTTAAAGTTTAACAAACAACTTTGAATGAAATAAGTGTTATCAATATAAACCATGGACTATGAATAGGTTAACAACTTTTTAACAATAGATTATGTGTCACTATTTTATTGGTCCATATATTTGAAACGGACCAATCACGAGCTACCACATAAACTGCTGTAATAAAGTTGTCAAAAACAGTTGTTAAAAAACATTTTCCATAAACCATCTATTAAATAACGATTTGCGAAAATCGTGTTTTCTAGCATATATAGTCTAACAAACCATGTCTAACAAAAGGAAATGTCTAGTGTATGCTTAACAAAACACTAAAGCTTAAAATTTTATATTTAAATAGTGTTTAACAAATGAATGTTTAAATAAAAGAATCATCTAGGAAAAACTCATTAAACTATGTAATAAAACTTACACATTTTATATAGTTTAAAAATCATATATTAAACACTTTGCTTCTTAAACAATGTTTCTCTCAACTAGCTGACATGTGCCAAAATGTTTTAAACATGTAATATGCCTAAACGATTATTAATAGCTCTACAACGTAGACTTGAATCTGACTACATACCTATCTAAAACGGCAATGAAGTCTACATGGAAGTCAACTCTCAGTCTAACGGATATCTCTCGAAGAAGGCTATATATAGATTATTGCGTGAAGAGAAGACAAGAAGAATACATGTATATAAAAAAAAATTGTTGTTACGTTGTCTCTCTTTCTCTACATCATCTAACACTTTTGTTTAAAGAGAAAATCTTTATAAGTTTTTCAGATTTGCTTTGTATTGAAAACTTATTCTTTGTCTAAGAGTTATCAAATCTGTATCTTGTTTGAAAAACCTGGTTGGTTGTTTTGTAAATTCAGAAGTGAATTAAAACACTTGATTTTTAGCTCAGTTGAGTTAAACAATTTAGTGAGTTGATTAGTTTTGAGATCAAGAGTGGTTATAATACTCGTTGTAAACCAGAAGTGGTGAAACTCATGTAATATTTGTTAAAAGTTAGTGGAACTTCTTAAAACGTCTTAAGAGAGAATTGAACATAACTTAAGTTGAAGCGAATCAGTACAAAAATACGTGTGCTATCAATGCAGAAATGAAGGGTAAGGATAAAGGTGCAACAAAAAAAATACACTTTAATAAATACCTATTTGTTAGAATTAATTATATTAAGCTTCTTTTGTTAAACCTGTTTAGACCCTAATATTATTGTATTGTTTATACAGGAAGAAATATAAGAATTTAGACAACAGTATGTGCAATCCCAAGTATCCACTTAACAAAATCAAAGTTTCTACATAGGTTTAATTGGTTCACATTTGTTTCTTTTTTCTTCCATGCTCATTAGGATAGTTGTAAGTGGACATATTTTTGGTGCAATATGTTGATTTTGGCAATGTGACACTCGTTGGGGAAATTACTATGCTACAACGAAAATGCAAATGAATCCAACATGGCCTTGCCAATGTATGTTTCGCTAAAGCGAGAAATGTTGATGTAAAGGACTAAGCGAAATGTGCTTGCTTAGGTGAACTTGTCTGGAGTTTATTTGTGAAAACATAGATGACCACTCATTTGTAGATAGGTGACTACTTATTCAGCTGACCAATCTTTCATGGCCAAGTGCACACTTAGCGGTGGATAATGGACATATGTTGTAATAAATGAAACCCACACACACTAATGGCTACAACTATAAGAGTCAACAAAATTAGATATCTAGAAAATGTAGTAATCACGAAAGTCATTATTTAAAATAAGAAAAGATAATTATTATAGAAGTGAAGAAAATGTGATAACCAAGAAAATCATTATTTAAAATAAGAAAAGATAATTATTATAGAAGTGAAGAGTAACACAATTGGTCAGAGTTCTTGGTGGTCATCATGTGTTTGATTCTTGTTCTATGTATAATATATGTTTATTATTTTTATTATTTGTTTTATGTACATGTTTGATGTGTATTAATATTTATAATAATTGTTATGCATTGTCTGTTAAAGTATGATTGTGTTGTGTTTATTTAACTAAAATTTTAATTATTTCTCTTAGGTTTTATCATAGGAAAACATAAAAAGAAGATACTTTTTATAAGTACATTTTCGAGGATGTTTTTTTTTTCAGTGGGAGAAAGTGAGATTCTAGAAATTTTAATAATTATAAAAAATATAAAAATGTGGTTAACTATTTTAAATAAAAAGAAAAAATAGTTTGTTATTTTTATTTAAAGGGTTTATTTTATTTTCTAAAAAAAATAAGATTTCAGGAAAAATAATTCAAGTGAAAAAATCATTAATAGATATTGTTAGACATTTTAAAAGATATTCTTGGATATTGTTATATACTCTACACATGTACAATTAAAAGATATCTTGAGATATTGTTACAAATTAAAAGATATGTTGAAATATTATTATATATAATTAGATATTATTGTTAGATAATAATAATAAAATAGAATGTATTATTTAGGGACTTATGATCATAATCAATTAGAATAAAGATATTAAGATAGAATATATTATCTAAGGACTTATCAGAATTAATTAAGTTAAAGATAATTTTATTTTATTATATTATGAAAATAATGGGCTTTTATAAATATTTTGAAAATAAACCCAATTCGGTTAGATATGTCTCTTGTTAGATAGATTATTATTAGATATGTTAGATAGATATCCTATCTTTATTTTATCTTTATCTTTTATCTTTTATCTTTAGTTAGTTTGTTATTACTTCTTATTAGTATTTTGTGCTTAGCCCATATTTCCTCTATTATAAATAGATTACCCTATATATATTTAACACAAGGAAAATTAATTTCATACATAGTGGTTACTATATTAGACACCTCCTATTTATATAGAAACTTTGGTCATTAAAAAAAAAGATATAAATTTTGAGGATGGAAGTGAAAGTTTGATCGAGTAAAGATTTGTGAGAGCTCAAGAGTTGTTGAAGAACATTGTTTATAATAGGAAAAAGTCTTACCAAGAAACGCAAGTAGGAAAAACTTATTGCATAAATATAAAAAATAAAAAGAATGTGATGATTAAAAATAAAGAATGCATAATATTATAATACAAAAGTTTATTAGGCATTCATTAACAGAAAAAATGAAAAAATATTTTATTTTTCTCTTTCAAATAAAAGGTATGTAACAACTCAAAAACATAGGCATAATTAATTGACTCTTATTAACTTTTGTGTGTGATTATTCTGTATTTATATTGTTTTCGTAAATTTGATTATTTACACATCTCCCCTGTTTAGGGAGGAAGGAGGACCTCTTAGAAATTATAAACATGTTTATAGAAGTTAGGACATAATAAGGTTCATCATAATACCACTTAAAAATGTAATGACACGTGTTATACTTATTATGGCGACAGTTTGTCGCATTGAATTGAGAAATTAGCGAATGTGATTATGGTTTGACTTTTGGTCACGAGATCCAAAGGTCAAATTTCGAGTTTACGCTGCCATCAAGGAAAACTATCGATATTTGAATTTGGAGAAGAAGGTCGATTTGAATGTAATGAGTCCCAAAGACGGAGCATTTTGGAAGGCTCAACAACGTCTTGTGACACTTTTGAAGCAGTGTTCGAGCATGAAGCAGTTGAAGGAGATGCAGGGTCGTGTAGTCCAGAGTGGCTTCCATAAGACGCCGCTTGTGGTGGGAAAGATCATTGAGTTTTGCGCGGTTTCAGGCCATGGAGATATTAATTACGCTGTCAGGGTTTTTGAAAGAATCGATAAACCCGATGCGTTTATGTTGAACACCATGATCAGGGGCTTTGGGATGACTGGCCAACCAGAGAAGGCCATTATCTTGTTCAGGAGAATGCTGCTGGGAGAATTTGATGTGGTAGCAGTTGACACTTTTACATTCTCTTTCATTCTTAAAATCATCGGCGGATTGAGATCAGTCACACTGGGAAAGCAACTGCATTGCAACATCCTTAAACTTGGACTCCAAACTCATACTTACGTCAGAAATTCTCTGATTCACATGTACGGTATGGCGAAGGACATAGAAACCGCTCACCACCTGTTCGAGGAAATTCCAAATGCAGATTTAGTGGCTTGGAACTCTATCATAAATTGTCACGTGCATTGTGGGAACTATAAGCCGGCTCTCCATCTGTTTGCTAAAATGCTGCGGAGTGGCCTGCAACCGGATCACGCCACTCTGGTAGTGACCCTCTCAGCGTGTGGTGCAATAGGAGCCCTCGATTTTGGGAGGCGAATCCATTATTCTCTTGTACAAAAGCATACTAACCTTTGTGAGAATATATCGGTCTCCAATTCCCTAATTGACATGTATGCGAAGTGTGGAGAAGTTGAAGAAGCCTACCACATATTTAGCAGCATGAAAATAAAGAATGTGATTTCATGGAATGTCATGATTCTCGGTCTTGCGTCGCATGGTAACGGAGAGGAAGCATTAGCACTTTTCACAAAGATGTTACAACAGAATGTGGAGAGGCCGAATGATGTTACCTTCTTGGGGGTTCTAAGTGCTTGTAGCCATGGAGGATTGATTGATGAAGGTAGACAATGTATTGATATTATGGACAGATATTATAACATCCAACCCACAATAAAGCACTATGGGTGCATGGTGGACCTTTTGGGACGAGCTGGTTTAGTTGATGATGCATACAATTTGATAAAGAACATGCCAGTGGAGTGCAATGCAATTGTATGGAGGACTTTGTTAGCTGCATGTCGACTTCATGGAAATGTTCAATTGGGTGAGAAGATAAGGAACCATCTGTTGGAATTGGAACCTGATGATCATAGCAGTGATTATGTTCTTCTTGCAAACGTGTATGCTAGCACCGGTCAATGGAATGAAATGTCCAAAGAAAGAAGATTAATGCAGAAAAGGCGAATTCAGAAACCACAGCCTGGAAATAGCTTCATCGGAATTCCTGGATTGGCGTTGGAGAAAGAGACTATTGAAACATTGTTATAAAACTGACATTAACACTTGACACCATCGATTGAAGGTTTGACCTGAGTCAATGAAGCTTTCACTAGATAAATGGTAGAATTTGAGGATAGTGTGCCTAAAGGTTGTATCCTCTTCATTAACCAATGTATCTTAAATAAAATGAAGACAACACGTCAAGATTGTATCCTCCTCATTAGCCAATGTCTCCTAAACAAATTCAAGCCAACATGTGATGGGAGGTTCATTTGGTCGGACAAAACTGATAGGTAAGAGAATTTTTAGGAACCTGCAAAATCTTCAGTGACATTTTAATGTAGATTTTTAGGAACCTGCAAAATCTTAAGTGACATTTTAAGTGAAATATTTAGGAACATACAAAATCTTAAGGAATCTGCAGGATTATTTTAATGTAGATTATGAGTGGAAATAATGACTCTCTGAATTTAGACCGTTTACATATTAAAGACATTGAATGAAATAATTAACCTCTTATTATTGCTTGCATATTTAGTTTGATCTGAATTGATAAATATAATGTCTCTGTAGTCTTATTTTGTTACCGCTATTAGTGGAACTTGTAATGAAATCTTAAATCAAAAGAAAGTTCTGTCATATGTACTTTTGTGATATTTTTCTACAAAAAGCTATTGTGACTCTAATTGATATTGAAGAGTTATTTTATGAGCTGTAGTTTAGAAGGTAAAGACTAAAGATATTACTTATAATTGGTCATGGATGCTGATTTTATCAACACGAATTTTCTTTTAAAATAGCTTGAAATATAATGAACGACGATTGATGTAGGAGTGTCCCAATCAAGAACATGCATATGGCATTTGTGCTGAGGTATTAAGTGTTGTTTATGCTGCCATTCAAAAGGCTGGTTGGTGACCAAGGATTAAGCATGGGAGAGGTTTCCAAGGTTATAAACCTTCCAGGTACAGACTAATGCATATAGAGTTTTTCATTTATTTAAACTTGAGATTGTTTATTTTTCTTTGGCTGTCTTACAGGAGCTGAGGTAGATGGCTTGATTGTTGAAGCTCTTCTAGCATTTGGGCAAACGTTAAAACGTTCCCAATCTAAAGCAACTATTTCTCCCTTCTACTCAAAAGGTGGGTTGAGATCCAAAATCATGTTCAAACACAGCCCATAATACGAAACCATTATTTTACGCAACTTGTGATGTGTGGATCAAAATTAATTTAAACGAGGGAACTAGGATTTAGGGTGTGTGATCTATGTCCAGAGTCAATGTAAACACCTGAACTAGAATATTTCTGAACTTTAGAAGCTGCAGCTATTACAGGGCTCTATTGTATGCTTCTTTGTGCACTGATAGATTGGTTATTTATACATTTCCCGGAAGCTATGATATATCGTGTGCCTTTACGGAATTTTTTGTTTCTTTTTTAGTTTTGTTGAATGTAGTATATATATTAGACGATCAGAGAATATATTTTTATTCTTCTAAAGAATCATACTATATATTACGTATTTATGCAGAATTAAAATACTGACTATGCTATTATATTGGTAGTTTGTACCATCAATCTCCTATTAAAATTGAATGTGAGTGATCTAATTGGTGGGTTATACGACCTGGTAATCACTAAGAGATGAATTCAATAAAACATATTAGGTGAAAATCATAGAAATGTGTACCCGTGATATTTGAAATCGGTTAAGGAAAATACAAATTTAGTGGATAAATAATGTTGGTTAAGAAATAGGAGATAAAAAAAAATAATTTAGGACTTATAAAATGCAACTCTCACTTTGGACAAATTCACTCAATTACGAAGCTCTGTCTAGAAATCCTGAAAAATCATACCAAGGAACTTTTGACTGGATTGTTTTGGTGTTCACCATGGAACTCAGTGAAACATTTTCCTCACACCTTTCCTTTTATTGAAAAACCTAATGTAATTTGTAAGAAATCCCACTTCAAGCCTCATAATTAACAATGATTAATCATCTTCTTCTATTTTCTTGGAAACCTCTTTGCAATAGCTTGACTTTGGATCCGTTTCCCTATCATCCACCATGTAATTGCTATATTGATGATACCCAAATGTAGCATTAACCATGTCACACCTCGGATTATTAGTATAAATTCTTTCATTATCTTCTTACAGTATCACATCGGTTTCATTTGTCACATATACTCCTTTTCTCTCCCTATGTAGAAGCCATACTGTATAACCCTTTTGAAGAAGTTTAACAACCAAGTGCTCATAATATTTCACACACTGTCGTTTGTTAAAGTTGTATTTCTGACATGAACGTATTATCTTTTCTCTCACACCGCTATTAGCAAAATGTAAAGTTCAAAAATTTCTTCAAGCCTTCCATATATTGAGGTGTATTTCTATGCATGTCAAGATTTATCCATTGAAATAGGGTCTGTGCAATCCAAGATAATAATTTATGCATCATTTCAATATAACAATGACATGCATAACAAAGGAGAAAAATGAATCCTCCTATTATATCTAAAGTAGAAATAACAGAACGAGCTCAGCTAGCTCAAAAAAGCAATAAAGGTTTCTTGGTGACAAGAAAGAAAGACGTTCAGTTTTCCACCCACAACCGCTAGTATTGACAATCTCAACACTAGAAAACAATCTTATTAGGCCAACACCAACACAGTACACTATTACAACCAAGGGAAAATGTCTTCCATCACACAGGATGTCACTAGTCCTCCTATCTAGCCTCTTCAATTTACAAAACGTATGTACCCTTTAAAAGACACCTCCCGACTTATATATAGTATTCCCACTAAGGGAGCCCAACCACCCCAATCACCTAACAACCTGAGGTTGTCGTGGAAATGTATGCTTGTGACAATAAGGCAGGTTGTTGTGGAGTCGTCTCTCCGTATCTAGTCAATTTAGCAATCATTCTTTCGGTCGTAGATGTAGGAAAGAGATTCTCTTCAACTGTGAATGCGAAAAGAGGATGAGTTCGAGTTATGATAATTTTTTCGATCGTGGATGTAGGAATTTCTCTTCGGCCGTGGATAGGGGAAGAGGATGGGTTCAAGTTCTGATAACTCTTTAGGTCGTGGATGCGGGAAAGATATTCTCATCGGTCATGGATGTAGAAAGAGGATGGGTTCAAGTTCTGATAATTATTTTGGTCGTGCGATGCGTGAAAGAAGTTCTTTTTGGTTATGCGATGTAGAAAAAGGACGATTCTCTTTGGCTATGTGATGTAAGAAGAGGATAGGTCTGGTGTTGGATGGCAGGACAACTCGAATTGCTTGGTTTTGATGAACAGATGTATGGTAGGGTATAGGGGGATAGACCACCACTGATTTGTGATAATGGCATGTAACCATGTTGTTGTTATGTTTAATATTGTGATGAATGTTTAGCGTGTGTTTTGTTATTTTACTTATGATAAGAAAAGAAGGTAGTGAAAAGATGAGGTGGGAAATCAAAATGTAAAATTGTTAACTTGATGCGTATTTCTAACCGGAGGTTAACATCTATTAATAAATCTATGTTAAAATTAATTTTTTAGTAAATTATAAAAATGTATAAATATTTTAATGTATTATTATTATTTTGTCGATATATATTTTACATTACAATAAAATAAAAACATCAAAATTAGAAATCAAAATATAAATTTCTTTCATTTTTTTAATATATGTTTTTATATTATAGAAACAAATAATTTAATTAAAAAATTAAATAACAAATAAAATAAAACACAATAAGACAGTTAATTTGATATTTTAAGGACAGTTATATTTCGTATCATAATAAAATAATAATTAAAAATATTAAATTACTAATATTTTTTTATTTTTTATCCCAATATATTTTCTTTTGCAATATCTTTTTTATTTATTAAAATTTTATAAGCATCCCGACATATCATATGTGAAAATGATAATATTAAAAAAAGAAAATAATAAAAACAAAACATAAACTATTTCTTTTCAAGTAATAGTAGGATTGTAGGGTTAGGAGTGAATTTCATCTTTTCCAAAGTACGAAAGTGAAGAAAAGAATGAGCATCGTCCTTTCTATACTTGCCCTCTTATCAAGGAAATGCCAAAGCACATATACCTCCCTACACAAAAGTATGGAAAACAACACCAAGCTGCATACATGTAAAATACGAAAATATAAGAAAACTCAGAAGAGAATTTTAAAAACAATAATAATTAAAAGTTGAACATTCTAACAATCATATATATAAAGTTAGCCATTTCAAATTCCATGTCTAAGGAAAAGGGTTCATTGTTTAGTGTAATTCAGCCACTCTCTTCTTCTTCCCTTATGCATGTCCTGGGTTTCTCAAACTATTTGTTTTCAGTTGAAAGCTGCAGCTGCTGCACTTTGCTAGTTTGGCTCACTTTTCTGCAAGATTTTCTACAAGTAAGTGCTCCACAACATGCATTATTGGATCTCTTATTGTTCTTCTCACTCAATTTGCATGCTTGTTTTCTTTTATTTTTATGACTTCAGTAGTAAAGAATACAAGTATTTCGAATTTGAAGTTTGAAGAGTTTTCATTGCTTTCATGTTATATCTGTTTTATGATGAAACATCTTCTCTCTGCATGTTAGTTTGAAGTTTTACTTAGATAAAAAATAAAGTCAATCTATAATATATTAGTGAATGTAAACCTTAGTTTACAAGTTAATTTTGTAAGATTGAATTAGAATTAAAGTAAATTTAAAGTCTCTGATTAGTAATTACTTAATGACATATTTCATACACCCTCACGCATAAAAGTCCAAAGACTTTGGAACTTTGTGTTATATGGGATTTAACATAATCATCATACATGATGTTGGAATTGTTGAGATTGACAATAACAGATAGACATAACGTGTCTCTATTTTTATAGTTTTTTTATTTTTTATTTTTTAATCCAATATAATAGGTCTTTCTGAAAATGATAATTGCATTGAAACTAAACACGATCAAGAACGGATTTCCAATTTTGGCTTGTATTTCGAAGATTAGAAATATAATACCATTCATGATTATGTAGTGATGAATTTTGTCTCCATTTTTTAGTATTTATAATTCTTCAAATCCAGTATACAAGCAAAGAATTATTGGCAGCCTACATTCTCTTCTTGAAACTAACATGTTATAACAAGTGGCGTTTCCTGTAGAGCAATCAATGCATTGAAAATAATAGTTTCTGAAAAATATGAAAAACGTTCGTAGACATGATATATCATTTATATGTGGACTATAGAAATGCTCAGTATAATGATCTTGTTGGGATACACTGAAAATGGTATATATATATATATATATATATATATATATATATATCAACTTTTAAAGTATTTGAAATCAGGATTTAGGTTATATTTAAAGTCATTTTCTACAATTTTACTCTTCTAAATCTTAGACAAATCTCTAACAGGGAAAATGTTCGAATAAATTGTCATTAGTATTATTGAAATGTCAAATAATATGTCAACTCCATGCAAAGAAAAACTGGCTCTAAGTTGCCCAAGTCAAAGGTTGTTTACTTATAACCACATTCTTTGTGAATTACTAAATCAATCCTAACATTGTTTTTCTTCAATTTTCTTCGTTCTTTTTTACAACCAAGTAGCTTATGTATATATTGTGCAAAACTAATATTGTGAAGGAAATGTAATCTCTGTATATACTTTTTTTACAAGGTAATCTCTCATTGAACAGAAAAATGTTAATCATGTTTTTCTTAAAAATTAAGGAATTGTGCACTTATTTTTCATTCAAATCGAAATTTCAGGTAAACTAATCAATTGACACTATGTGCAAGACAATTCGAATGCATGGATTCCCAGCTACAGTGTCAGCTGAAGAGGTGAGGAAATTTTTGGAACAAAATACAGGCCCTAAAACTGTTCATGCTGTAGAGGTTGAGCAGCTCAAAGAAGAAGATCCTACCACACAAGTTAATGTTAAATTTACAGATAAAAAAAGTGTTGAAACAATCTTGCTCTTAGTTACTCAACACCTATCATACGGTGTCCATGTTTTAAATGCTACAGAAATAGAACGTCACCTTTTGCCAAAGCAGAGAAACTTTTCTCACAGCATGGATGACATAGCAGTGCACTTTGGATGTCAAACATCCAAAAACAAACTCAGTGTACTCTGGGAACATCCAAGTGCTTCAATCAAATTCGGTTCCAGACTGAGAAAGATGTATATATTTTTCCATTATTTGTCAGTGGATTATAAGCTGCAGATTTCTTCTGAGAGTGTGTCACGTATTGAGCTGCATCACTCAGATGATTTAACCAAGAAGCTTCTCCTTTTCCAGGTTAGTTTTCTACAATTGGTATTGTTCAATCCCTTCTTTTGTGTCCAAATCCTTGTGAAAAGATTCAAGAAACAGTCATAGCTTCATATATTCTTTCAAGTATCCTATCAACTAAGGTTGGCAAATACATCCATATATCACCCTTTTGGGAAGTCTCACATTGATTAACTCAATCAACTTATATATATTTATTAGACAATTTTTGGTAAATATCAACTCGTTCTATAAGATGAAATTTGACCTCATAGTAAAGCTTATAGCTCATCTGGATAATTGCTTGTTCTAGCATGCATATGTGAAGGGGTATTGGACAACTTCAGTTATTGTCAATTGATTTTGAGATGAAATCTGACATCACTGGTTTCAGATTTGACTAATTATCCTCACATTACATATATTCTATTTGAACAAGTGCAACTTCTGCATAAAATAGTGCTACAGAATTATCATAAAAGTGTAGAAAATGCTTTCTGATATAGTTCTTTTCCACAGCATCATGTCAAAACTTCAGGACTTAACTATTTTACTTTAATATGAACCTTGTTCTGGTAGCTGAAGCTTGACTATTAGCATATGATAAAACTAAATATTTTGATCGACTTGATAACTACAAAGAGGAAATCTTATTATTCCACTTTCTCTTCCAATTGTTAGTTACGCAACGCTCCTCTGATCTATGAGAAAAATGTATCCAAAAGCAAATATTTTAAGGAGGCTTGTGACAACCATTGGTTTCGAGGAGTAGATTTTACCCCATCATGCAGCATTGGACAATCTTCTACTTTATGTTTTGAGCTTCCAAAAAGTGTTGAAGTTCCAAACTTCAGTCAGCACTATCGTAATTATAATGAAGTTGATGACAGTGTCTTTACTCTTGAGAGAAGACACCTTGGTTTCTCTTCTTACTTCAATTTTGTCCCCATTGTGATCCCTCCTGAAGGCTTCAACTTGCCTTACAAAATTTTGTTCAAAATCAACTCACTAATTCAGCACGGTTGTCTTCCTGTTCTGGCAATTGACGACAACTTTTTTCAACTGGTTGACCCTGGAAAAGTAAAGCTTGAATATATAGAAAGTGCCCTGCATACATTAGATCAAATAAAAGCATGCTGCTATGAACCTGCGCAATGGTTGGAGAAACAATATAAGAAATACTCAGAAAATAGTGCACTTCCAGTATCTAGTGCTATTTCATTGGATGATGGGTTGGTCTATGTGCATAGAGTACAAGTAACTCCATCCAAAATATATTTCTGTGGTCCTGAAGTGAACCTTTCTAACCGGGTTTTGCGCAACTATCCTGAAGACACTGATAACTTTCTTCGTGTTTCTTTCCTTGATGAAGACATGGATAAACTTCATTCATCAGATTTGGTGGCAGACATGGACAGAGAAACAAAGCTTCATGAGAGGGTGCTGGCAACACTTAAAAATGGCATAGAAATTGGTGATAAGAAATTTGAGTTTCTTGCCTTCTCACCAAGTCAGTTGCGGGATAACTCTGTGTGGATGGTTGCATCAAGAACTGGACTTACTGCATCTGATATAAGAAAGTGGATGGGAGAGTTTCATGAAATTAGAAATGTGGCCAAATATGCAGCAAGGCTGGGGCAATCATTCAGTTCTTCCAGGGAAACAGTGAACGTTGGCAGACATGAAATTAAAATTATTCCTGATATAGAATTTAGAAGGGGTGAAACCAAATACTGTTTCTCTGATGGAATTGGGAAGATATCTTATCAATTAGCTCAAGAAGTGGCTGAGAAATGTGGTTGTGGGGATAATACTCCATCTGCATTTCAAATCAGATATGGAGGGTACAAAGGTGTTGTTGCTGTTGATCCTACCTCATCAACTAAACTGTCCTTAAGAAAGAGCATGTGCAAGTACAAGTCAGAAAACACAAAATTAGATGTTTTGGCATGGAGCAAATACAAACCTTGTTACCTTAATCGTCAAATAATAGCCCTCTTGTCCACCCTGGGGGTCCAGGACCGAGTCTTCAGAAAGAAACAAAGAGAGGTCCTTAATCAACTTAAAATGTTATCAAGAAGTCCCTTGATGGTATTAGATTATATGTCCACAGGAGAGATTGCAAAGGTTTTAAAGGAAATGCTCATTTGTGGCTTTCATCCAATTAAGGAACCATTTCTCTCCATGATGTTGCAAACATTATATGCATCAAAATTACAGGAATTGCAGCTCAAAACTAGGATACTTGTTAAGAAGGGAAGAGCATTGTTAGGATGCTTGGATGAAACTAGAACTCTAAAATATGGAGAGGTATTCGTGCAGATAGCTCACCAAAGAAATAAGCAAAATCTTGCTATGTCCTCTCTTTCTTCTAACAGAAATGCATCCAACAAAAGCAAACATATTGTTAAGGGAAAGGTAGTAGTTGCCAAAAACCCTTGTCTGCACCCGGGAGATGTGCGAGTTTTAAGAGCAGTGGATGTACCTTCTCTGCATCATATGGTGGACTGTGTTGTTTTTCCACAGAAGGGGAGAAGGTGTGACTTCCATTTTACTATTTCCTATTCCCAGAACAGCATACACATGAAGATATTGATTCAACTGCATACTCTTTTCAGATTAACATTTCACACATTACATTTCAGCTCAATCATTTATTTTTAATGTAAAATAGCATAACGTACCTAAATTTCAGTTAAGAAAACATAGTATAGCTTTAGCATATAAAGAAAATCATATGCATAAAATTAAACTATCTCAAGCTCAAATTCTTAAGGGTGGTGGAATGGTTTTCAATGAATATTTGTGATTAAATGGAAAGGGATTTATATAATAAAAGAAATCAACAACATTCTTTTGGATTTTCGTTTCATTCTTGTTCCAGGATTCCAAGAATAGTTGACCTATTCATTAGCTACCAAGTCTTCCTTTCAGCCACTACCATGGTAAATTGATGGAAGAGATTACATTTTCAATGTGTATGGTGTTTTCTGATTTCATTTATTTTTTTTCATGTAGACCACATCCTAATGAATGTTCTGGAAGTGACTTGGATGGAGATATCTACTTTGTCAGTTGGGACCCTGATCTTATTCCTCCTTGTCAGGAAAATCCCATGGATCATGCAGCATCACCAGCTGTGAATGTGGATCATGATGTTACATTACAGGTAATGATTTAACAGAAGTATAATTGATAGAAGGGAGGGGATCAAGAACACAGCAAAGATAAATTCTTACCTCGTATATGAAAAACAAAGATTGTCTCTCATATAAGATAACTCCATCCACTAGTTAGGTTAATCAATGTTGTATTTAGCAGTTGGGGATCGTTCTAACAAACTGTGAATAAGGGATAGAGAAAATATATGAAGAAATAGAAAAGCCTTAATTAAAATGTCTTTATTATCAGTGTTCAAAATTTTACATATCTGCAAAGGTAATTGACTTTGGATCAATGAATGATGCTCAGCACAAAGCAATGTTTTCAAAAAGTATAGGCATTGCTAGCCAAATCAGAATAAGTATAGGCATTGTTCCTTTCAGAAATTGTTGTTACATATCTTGTTTTATGCTTAATCTAAATCATCCTATAGTCACTACTCAATGGTTATTGTTGGCAAGGACATAGTTCTTTGGCTTCCATTTCTATATTTAAGTATGGATAAAGTCCTGAAGATGCTAAATTAAAATAGATTGTAAAATTGGTCCTGAAAAGTAAAAATGTGTGGAAAATGATGAATCTATGAGAACATATAGCAGAACTACTTTAGACAACGAGTGAAACAGACCTCCACAATGTACCCACTCTATATCTGACTCTTGATTTCTGCTTGTAAAAATTAAACACAATCTGTGAGCTTTTTCTTGTAGTTTAATTTGTTGGCAATGACATCACTATCTGGCTACAGGAAGTTCAGGAGTATTTTGCTCACTACATAGTTAAAGACAGGTTGGGCATTGTTGCAAGTGCACACATGGTGTTTGCTGATAAGGATCCTCAAAAGGCAATGAGCCCTGCATGTATTGAGCTTGCAAAGCTACACTCAGTTGCCGTTGATTTTGCAAAATCTGGTGTGCCAGCAGAAATTCCACAACATCTACGCGTGGAAGAGTATCCAGATTTCATGGAAAAGGCAGACAGACCAAGTTACCAATCAAATAGCATAATAGGAAAGCTGTATCGTGAGGTGAAGAATGTTGCACAGCACAAGAGTCTCAGCAAACCCTTCACAAGAAGAGTGGCAAGGCAATCATACGACCGTGACATGGAGATTGATGGCTTTGAGAAGTACACAGCTAGTGCCAGTGAATACAAGAATATGTATGACTTCAAGTTGGGGAACCTAATGGATTACTATGGCATAGAAACAGAAGCAGAAATAATCAGTGGCAATATATTGAAAATGCCAAAATCATTCAGTGAAAGAAAGGACTTGGAAGGAATTAATCATGCTGTGATGTCTCTAAGAAAGGAAGCTAGAAGCTGGTTCAATGTGATGATAAAAAACAAGTCATCAAATTCTCAAGCTGATGATGATGCCTATGCAATAGCATCAGCTTGGTACCATGTTACATATCATCCTAGGTATTGGGGATCCTACAATCAAGGGCTAAACAGGGATCATTTCCTCAGTTTCCCATGGTGTGTGCATGACACTCTTATGCAGATAAAGAAGGACAAAATCAGACAGAGAACTTTTACCATGAATCACTGGAAATTACTGAAACTGATTCCACTATTACTGCTTTTCTTCCTTTTGTGGATAATAGTGCCTTATCTAAGGACTTGAATATGTAGCTCAAAGATATTCATTTACTTAATGTATATTTCTTCTTAAAGGGTGTGATCATCTAAGAGCACATAATGATATGGCATGATATATTTTACAACCTATATCATGAGCTTGTTAAAACAAAGTAAAAGATATATTATCAAAATATGTTTTAGGGATATATTTAAGACATGATCTAATACTATAAGAGAATAATAAGCTAGTTATCAAAGAATGAAAGATTATAACATGAACTACTTATTTTAGAGAATATTCTAATCGATCAAACAAAGCAGCAAGTATAAAAAAAGACAGAAGACATACAACATCAAAATGATGAAAGAGATTTAATATGAAAAAAATTATGAGAGATATAATACTAACAAGAAAGATACAGAAGAACAAGTACATGATAAGATGGTTGATGTAGTTCCTTCTTGTGGACGAACTGGATAATTGATTTCCATGGAGGAAAAGGCCGTGATTTGTACAAAAATGGAGAGGAGATGAAGAAATGCTTCACTTTCCAATAGGTTCTAAGAGAAGCCAAGTTTCTACAAGCAATTATCAATATGAACACAAATTTCATCTTATAGAACGAATTGATATTTAGAAAAATTGTCTAATATCTCTCTCTCTCTACCTCTCCCCCTCTCTAATGTGAACTCCATTTGTACAAGGACTACTTAGGATATTTAGGGTTAGGGTTAGAACCTTGAAGGAAATTTGAAAAATTGAGAAGGTGAGTTGAACAGTATTTTAGAAATATTGATATCTCGAGCTATATAACTTTGATTGAAGTGATTCTAAAACGAGGTGAAAGTTCACATTCTGGACTTCCATTTAGGCTCAAGAATCACTTAATTTGGGTGAGTAGGATGAGAGATATGACCACTGAGATAATCTCGACAAAAGTGAGTTTTTGAATTCGGGTGAAGGAAGAAGAGGTAAATAGGAAAGGTGGAAGAAAAAAATCACTTTTTCCAAAAGAGACAACATAGAAAGGATGAGAAAATCCTTTGATACAACCAAAAGTTCTTGCATCACTTAAGAATTTAGAGAATCACTCTCACTAAGATAAAAAAAGATAATCTCTAATATTTTTTGAATAAAACTTAACTTGTTCCTTCAAATGGTTTAGCTTATTTAGAAGCTTTAACCATAAAAATTACAAAAAAAAATCCATTAAATGTAGTTACATTCCACTTAAGCTAATAATGATTCCACTTAAAATAATAATGATCACACTACCTCATTGTAATTGAAATTGTGGTAACCAAAAATCACCCAAAAGTGCTTTGTGTCCTCCCCTTCCCTACTTCATTCATTTTTTATATAAAAATTAATATTTAAATAAAAATATTATTTTTAATTATTGTATATTTAGCCCTTCAAATATTTATACACTTATAAATAAAGTTTTGGCTCCACCAAAATATTTTTGAAGATTCAACATTAAAAATAATGAACTTCCTTCTTACTCTATCACTACTCACCTCATTACAATCATCATCGCTATCACTACCTTTGTCATTATCATTCTTTATCATTGTCACCACTCTCACTATCATTGCTGTTATTTTCACATGCAGGACCTCTAACATGTTACCACGTTTATCGGTGACATGTTTATCGGTGACATGGTTGTTGACAATTACAAAACTTCCATAATTGCTTTAAAACTTTTATCATCATTCACATCTTTATTATTATCATCATTGTTGTTAGATCAAACACTCCATCACTAGGCTAAAAACCATAATAGTAAGAATGTAACTTTTTCTACTTAAGAGGATAGTAGTCCAAATGTCATGATTTGACTCTGACTTCACTTACTTAACTTTCGTCAAGGGAAAATTGAATGTTATCATCTTAACCACTATCATTTTCATAATAATAATTAACACCTCAATGTTGCCTAAGGGTGACAAATAAATTTGTACTCAGTTGATATTGTCTAAACGCATCCTAAAGCTAACAAATGGTATTTTTATTCACAAAAAAAAATGCATTATTGATAATATGATGTTTTTGTTAGTGTGATATTTAGTTTATTTGTATAAGAATATTTTTATTGAATATTAGAGAAAGTAGAAATATAAGTACGAGTACACATATTCTTTGATAAAGACAAGAATAAAATACAAATTTCATATTGGTTGAATATTAAAGATGTGTATATAAATTTTTACTTAAGAAATGGGAGTGTAGTCAACCTTTTATTGAATCATTATTATCATAACACTTATTATTGTTTATACTATTATTAGTGAACTATTATTATATTCAATTTCACCATTATGTTATAATAAGTGACACTTTCACATTTATAGGGATGACAATGGATTGGATTAGACACTGATAGTGTCTATCCACTACTTACTCGCTGGATACTTCCATAAAAAAAATTCATAGATTTTTTCAAAGAATAAGTACTCGTTGTTCTCGTTTATTAATAACATTTATTAATCCAACTACAAGAAAAAAAAAATTTACAGCTTGTATGTCTTTGGTTGGAAATCTTCACGACAAAAACTGATATTAGCTCTCAACAAAACAATAATATTTCAATATTTTTTTTTGTGTTGCTATTAATTTCTAGAGAAAATAATGGAATATGTATTCTTTTGAAGATAAAAGAATGAAAGAATTTTAATTTTCTAGGTTCAAATGAGTTTTTATTGTTTAATAAGAAGATTGAACCGTGTTTATATTCATAAAAAAAACCTCGAAGATTAATGATTGTAGTTTTGATTTATAATAGATCCTATGCAAAATTTGTGATTCTCTTTCCCATGGTGAGATGGAGAATATATAGGAATTGTTTTCTCATAAGAATGTGTTTAGTATTTACATTCTATGTGTTGTTATATGCTTAAGACCAAAAGGACTAGGAAGCTTGACATTAGAATCTCGGACACAAACTATCTATCGTATTCACATAGTGATTCAACAAATTTGAGATTTAGTTCGAAACTTTCTCACATGAAAGTGTTTGCAAGTGAGGATAAAGGCCAACAAAAACACCTAATTCTATAGAATCCATAGTCAAAAACAAAAAATAACCATTGAGTTCTTCCTAAAGAAATAAAACGAAAATACCAAAAAATGTTCTTTATCTCAAACTTAATTGATCAAATTTTCTCAACTCCCTTAAATCCATTACATCTTTATTTTTTCATCTAACAATTTCTTAACTTTCATAAATATCTAATAACACAATATTAACACATACACAACACGATGCACAACGACAATAACGAAAGAATAAAAATAACTTAAACCTAAAGAAGGATAAAAATGAAATTTCATTCTTTTAACGAATAATGGATATTTGTAGGTATAAATAATATAATACCCAAACTCAATCCATTAAATAGTAAGTACTAAATTTCTCGCTATTCATGAGTACCTATTATTCACATATATATCAACTATCCATAACCAATTTTATCCACAAATATATCGAATACCAATATTTTTGTTATTCGTACCCACATAGTCATCATTATTTTATTATTATTATCATCATTTATGTTATTAATATCTTTATCTCCACCACTATAATTATCAATCATTAAAATTGTTATCTTATTATATTATCATGACTATTAATATCTTATTAATATCCTACTTTTATAATTTCAAAAGTAATCTATAGCACTCATAATTAAACCTTGTGCCTTATCTTATTTAATTGTGATAAATTTTAAACGTTTTTATTAAAATTAAAGTACAATTTAAAATGAGAAAAGTATAACATAACATTTCAATTTCTAAAATTAGGAAAGTACTAAAGATTTTAAGTTATAATTTTAATTAATATGTTAGAAGACAATAAAAAATTTAAATTATTTATTTTCTACACATACTAAAATCATCGTGATTTTAAAAAAGAGAAGAGTAAAATTCAATATTAAATATAAAGCAAGCATGCACAAATATATGCCTCGAATGTCAACTCCCATGGGATCACACGTGTGAAGCACTGGGTCCTAATCCAGGGGCAGGTGTCCCGAAAACGACGTCCTTGAAAACAAACAACGAAATTCGACATATATGGATTCCTCGCTGGCTCGTGGAATGCACACGCTTCATGCGTTTCTCTCTCTTTCAAAACCGGTTTTTGGATTAGATTCAGATTGTGGCCGTGGCAGCACAAACCACCGACCTCAACCACGCACACCAAAATGGATCAACCAAATCCACCACTCTCCTCCAAACCCAAACTCGCTTCAGAGTCGCCGCTCCACCGCTTCACTCCCACCTCTAACCGTTTCCGCAGCTCCCAGCTTCTCAGGTTTGGATGCTGCTTACTCACTTCAAACATTTTTCCAATCAGATTTTGTGTCAACACTTCTACGGAAGAGAATTGAGTAGATTAAAATTGTAGGCTGAAAGTCAAATTTTAGAACAAGGAAGAGTTTTCAGAAATAAATTTATGAACCATAGTGTTGTGCTCTGTGTAGGGAGAGAGAAAGCAAGGGTGAAGGGGAAAAGGAGGATCCGAGTGCCTCACGGAAGGTTCTGAAAGCTGACCGCGAGAAACTCCGTAGGGATCGACTCAACGAACACTTCCAAGAGTTGGGAAACACGTTAGGTTCGTTGGTTCATTCAACACTTTCTTTCTTTATTTTACAATTTCATTTTTTTAGTTTTACTTTTTTAAAAAAAAATAAAAATTGTTGTCGTTGTTGTATAAGTGTTGAGGTATCGGATGCCAAGTTTAGAACTAATTTTATTTCCGAAGAACCTTTCATCGATTGGTTTAGGATCCCTTTGAAAAGATTCTTAGTTCTTCTCAGTTTAGAAAATTTTTAAGTTAGTCTTAGTTTAAGGTGACTTCTAGTTTTAAAAATGTTATTTTAAATTTTAATTTAAAATAAATTGGTTTACAATTTTCTATTCTATTAAAATTAGTTTAAAGAAATGTTGATTGTGATGGTGTGGACAAGAGGATAGTGTTAGTCGTAGAAATGGTAACGGGAATAACGGTGTAGTGATAACGATAGTAATGGTAGTGCCTGAGTTGGCAGTGGTGGTACCAGTAGAGGTAATGGAAGTGTCAGTGGTTGGTGGTAATGACAACAACAATGAGTATAGTGCCAATGACAGTGACAGTACTGGTGACAAAAATGTGACGGTGAAGGTAGTAGCAGTGTGAATGATATTGGTTGTTGTAGCAGTGATGGTAGCAATGACCATGGTGGTGGAGACGTAGTGGTGGTTGTGGCTGTGTTGGTTTTGGTGGTGGTGGTGGTAACGTGGACAACGTTGAGAAGTGTCATTGCCAAAGGTATCAAGAGTGTGCATTTTAATACTAAAAGACAAATTCAGGTAGTGATTTTTTCTTAATTTGAAAATAAAGGTAAAAGTGTTTCAAAATTGAGTTGAGAATCATTTCAACTAAATTTTTTGCCGAACACGTTTTGATTTGAAAACTAAATTTAAAGAACTATACAACCACCTTGAACAAATCATTAGTAATTTATTCTCTCTCTATTTATATTTTTTTGGATTTAATTTAATTCGTTCAACTTTTACAAGAAGGTTTGAAGTAATTTCTCTTATCATTTTCCTCACTTTTTCGTCTACCAAACCATGAAAAGAAAATTTATCCGTGAGTTTTTTCCTTCTTTATATTCTCTTTCCTCTCACTTCCATCTCTTCCAAACATAGCATTAAGGTAACTATTATTGAAGTCAATAAATACCTTGCATAGTGGTTTGTGCTCCGTTGACATGTTAAACGATTTTATAATTGGTGCATAGTCTATTTTAACTCAGTACCCTCTCCTCTTATTGGCTGGGGATGTACACAGCAGTCCAAACAACGTATACAAAGCGTCGATAGATCATGATATCACCTGGCTAGATTATTGTTGAATAAAAATGAATAAAAGTATTTTGCATTGTTTCCAACCATATACGGTAAGAATGTTAATTCTGTAATAACTATAAAAAATCATATCCACGGTGATTTTAATTATTTGACAGTGTAAACAAAAATTATCCTGACGGTGGGCAGAAATTAAATGACAAAAGTTGAGCGAATAATGAATAAAAGCATGTCAATTAGACTGGTGTTTGGTGGATAATGTACACAACTCTCCTTTACTCGTAATCTTTGCTATAAGAAACTACTGATATAGTTGATTCTGTGGTGATTTCTGAAACAAGAACCTTCTTTGAGTTTCGATCTCGTTCTGTAAATGGCTAGTGCAAGCAGGTAGTCCTTATATAACTTTTACCTGTTGTACCTGGGGTGTTACAATTTTTCTGGTTGTTATAGGGAAATCTTAGTATGTTAATATGACTTTGAGGCCTCTAAGATTCGGAGGTGCTTTTTCCAGAACTTTAATCTAGTCTTGTATAGATATCTTTAGTAAGGATATATATGTCATATCCAGTGCAAGTTTTTATGTCTATTGCAACATATATTACCAATTTGATGTAGCATTTATAACATTACATTACTGATATATTTATGCTTTTTGAACTCAACACAGATCCGGATAGACCCAAGAATGACAAGGCAACTATCCTTACTGAAACCGTCCAAATGCTAAAGGACTTAACTGCTGAAGTTAATAGGCTTAAAACTGAACATAAAGCACTTTCTGAAGAGTCACACGAAGTAAGGTTCTTGTTTAAATTTTTATCACAAGTTTACAGCTCCAATCTTCTGCTTATTTCTTCTGTCAATTTTGTGATTTGCAGCTAATGCAGGAAAAAAATGAACTCAGAGAAGAGAAGACCTCTCTTAAATCTGATATAGAAAATCTCAATGCCCAGTATCAGCAGAGAGTGAGAATCATGTTCCCATGGACTGCAATTGACCATTCGGTTGTCATTAGTCCACCTTACTCTTATCCACTTCCTATACCTATCCCTCCTGCTCCAATTTCCATCCACCCATCTCTTCAACCTTTTCCTTTCTTTGGAAATCAAAACCCTGGTCCCATTCCTAGTCCTTGTTCAATGTATGTCCCATATTCTACTCCAACTAACAACCCAGTTGATCCACCACCTGTGCTTTATGCTTCCACATCCCATGTGTCGAACCAAAGAGAATCTTTTAGCAAGTCATCGGGTGATAGAAGGCCTAGTAGTGATGCTGAACGATGTAGCGAGTCTCACGATGTGGCCACAGAACTTGAACTTAAGATGCCTGGATCATCATCTACACAACAAGTAGGTTACAAAATTTCTGGATTAATGTTTTTCGTTAAACCTATAATTTATGCTTCACATGTTGATAATTCTTAATTTTTGGTCCCCACACGTAAAGATTTGGTCCTTATAGGTGTAAAACTTAGGTGATTTGGTTCCTGTCACTGTTAATCCTCTTACGCATTCTTAATTTGATCCTTCTACCTCTACGTGTAGTACATTCTTAGTTCCGTTGTAAGGAACTCAAGTAGGAATGTGTTGTATGTAGTGAGATCAAATTAAAAATGTGTTGCACGTAGTGAGATCAAATTAAAAATGTCACACGAAGTGAGATCAAATTAAAAGTGCGTTGCACATATTGAGATCAAAGTAAAATTGTGTTGCGCTTGTAAAAGGACGAAGTGATAGATGTTAGAGCTAACAGTCAACATACTTCGGCAGAAACTGAATAGACAAGATCTGCAGGTATAAGAATTGATTTAAAAATATTTTGTGTATGAGGACCAAATTGTGGACCTGCTACACGTATAGGAACTAAAATTTATATTTAACGTATATTATCAGTATCACATTTGGTCCCAACAAAAGGTTCATCTCTATATGGTCTTTTTGTTTTTGAAAATCTGTTAGGTGTAGTTGCTATCCTTCACCAAAGTAATCTCCTTTTGGTTTCGTGTCTGGAAATACGAATCAACTTACACATTTTCATCAAACATGAGACTAAAAGGAGATTATATCTTTAGGGGTTATTGATTAAAAGTAAACACTGTCCTGTTTGCATTGATTAAAAACACTAAAACCTAGTCTTGAAAACTAAAAGTTGTCTCAATGCTCAAACTAACAGCACTATTTTCAATTTCTGAAGGAGTGCACTTCTGGAGGAAGGAAGGGCAAGCATTCAGTGATAAGAGATAGAACCATCATAGGTGGGAGTTCTGGGAGTGCTTCAAGCCGTTATTCTTCTTCTCAAGGACTTCAAGATAGCTCCAACAGTGTGGGTGACATTCCAAAGACTGATTGATAACTCATTGTATATGGATTCTTGTACCATTTGATCTCACCATAAATGTCATATATATATATATATATATATATATATATATATATATATATATATATATATATATATATATATATATATATATATATATATGTATGTTAGTTTTCAATTGATACCTGTTCCTTGGTCTGAGTTTAATGTGGCAATAGATTCCATCATTTTCTAAAACAAAATGACCAATGGAACACTTATTAAGAGAAGGTCAAAGATGTAGTATAGATGTAAATTCGTTGGTTAACTACTACAGCATCGTAACCCTTACACCTAGGTTACAAACTACTCACAATAACCCACCTTTGAGTAATTTGAGTGGTTGAGAACCTCTCATCACTGTGTAAATATAAATTCGCATTTTATACTATATATTATCGGTAGACTTAGTGAATTTAAGTACTTTAGGATCGCATTTGATTACACTTGTTATGATTCTGTTTGGTAAGGACAATATCTTCAAATTAGTTTCCACTTAATAAACTCTATTATTTTCAACTAGAAGTCTAAGAAGACGAAATAAAACAATGAATTGATATAAATATTTTAATATAATATATTATAATTTACGTTAATTAATAGAAATTATAAAATTTCTAATAAAAGTATTTGGAAAATTTTAAAACGTGAATGACTGTTTTAAATAATTTCATCCAAGCACATTATTAGTTTTTCAAATAAAACTCTATCCCAACCATGCTCGAGATTGAAGATATTGTTATTAGAAGATTATTTAGTTCTCAATTAATCTTTACCGAAATTAATTTATTAATTACTCATTATACAATAAAAAAGTTATTGCATATATTGTGGGATACTTTCTCCCAAAACCAATGTGATTACTTTTATCCTTTTGTAAGTCAACACTCAGGTTCCATTATTCATACTTATGCACCAAGGAGTCCTAGTTCATTTGTGGAGAAAAAGAAAAGTAAAACAGTTAAATCAAGAATCTGAAGTAGCTTTTTTAAGAAACTCAATTTTTCCTAAAGAATAATTGAAAAATCAAATAAAACAAAAACAAAAGCGTTGATTAAATTATGACGTAGTTATATAAACTTATTGTACATTTTTCCTTCATTAACATATGTCTTTGCACTATTTCAACCACAATTTTTTTTATTATAAGTCATAAAACTTTGTGGTCTCATACTTACTAATTTAGTTGTTGGGATAAAGAAATATTTA
The DNA here is from genome assembly GCF_029865625.1 of Vigna umbellata. Taxonomy (NCBI): domain Eukaryota; kingdom Viridiplantae; phylum Streptophyta; class Magnoliopsida; order Fabales; family Fabaceae; genus Vigna; species Vigna umbellata. The sequence goes on along the minus strand of NC_142167.1, from coordinate 48,561,457 downwards.
GTGTAATGTATCATTTTAAACGTTATAATTCGATTGAAATATGATCCATTTAGTTACTACCATGTAACAATTTATGTAATTTATAATATTTTTTTCTCTCACCATTATTTCAATAGGAATTGAACAATTGTAATTTGATCACTTAATTTGTCATAAAATAATTAAGGAAATATGCAATAATATGTAAGAAAAGAACTGAATTGCGTACTATTAAGAGGGAAGATGAGCTGGTGTTTAATGAACTTTTAATTTTAATAATATCACCATAGAAATTTTTTTCAATCACTTTATTAAAGGAGTAGAGTACAATTGTAGGGTATAGGATATATTTCTTTTCAAGAAAATATTAAAACTTAAAAACAAAAGAAGGATAAACGTATAAATTTTTTTATTTTGATTTGCTAATTCTCAAATTTACATCTAATCTCAATCACCACAATGTAAGTAAAATCCTTATCTTAAATTTTCACTTGACCTAAGTTGTATTAAAATAATTTTTTATTTTCATTTTTGCGTGGATGTGGACTAAGTAAAACCAATACATGAGTATAATCTAATGTGAAATGTTGATTGATGTGTGAATGTAGTTCATTATAAGGAGAAAATACTATATTGAGATGTTGTATGTTATGTATTGAACAGTGATTTTATGTATCTTGACTCTCTCATATAGAATATGTATGTTAATAAATGAATGTATGGTGTTTTATAAATCATTAATTTAGCTTTTCTTGTGTTTGTGTTGGTTTTAACTACAAGGATAATATGATACACTAGAGCATATAATGTTGCAAGCGAGTGTGCTAAGTAGATTTAAGGAAATGAGATAATTATGTATTAATTTTTATTGGGATTCCTATGTATGTATTTATAATTGTCTCCTTTTAAATTTTTTAATAATTTTATTTTGAATATTTTATTTAAAGGAGGACTATAATTTACTTTATATATATATATATATATATTATATGTTTGTGTTTTTTTTATAAATAATGTAATATTACTAAGGCGGGGTTGTTACAAGTTGGCATTCTCTATTCGATTTGGTTTAATTCGTTGATCACCTTCTCATTGAAGAGGGAAAAAAAACAAACTAAATTACAAGTTGGAGAGATTTGGATAATGATGGAACCATAAGTTAGAAATGAAAGGATAAGTAATAATCATTTTCTATTAATAACGAAAGTTAAATAATAAAGTAGTTAGAAAAAGTTAAACATATTCTAAACATTTAATTAAACAATTTTTTTAATAAAAATTCAATTAAAAATCTTTAAATTTTTTAGTTAGAGGATAAATTGATTCGCCCTTGGTCCCTACTTGTGAATAAATGAAACGAGGATCCATTATAAAAAAAAAAGCGGAACAAAAAGTCAAAAATAAAAAAGAAAATAAAAACATAAGAAAAATGAAAAGTGAAAAATATTTTATGCATTAAATTTTTCACACAATGGGGGAAAAAATTATACGAACAGTTATATCTAATCAATCATGTTGAATAATAATAAATTATATCATAAATATTAATAAATATATATTATTATATTAAATACGTAATTTGTTATGCTTTAATTTAATGTATTCCTTTTTAACATAATTGATTGTATAACAATATTGATGTTTCTGTTATTATAATACATTTAATAATCACCATAAAAATATTACAATAACAAATAAGATAAATAAGTTAATTTAAACTTGGTAACCTTGTGAAATAAAGTATTATCTTACAATAAATTATTTTGATTTTGATTTTAAATTTATTTCAACTTTAATTTTTGTAAGTTATTTACGCATCAAATTAATTTTTAAAAAACTTAGGAATACGAAACATTAAGTAATTATTGATTATTTTATAAATTATATGTATTTAAATATATCTACTGAAACAAAAAGTTAAGAACTGCTTGCGGGAGAAGGAGTCGTGCTTGATTGGTCAAAGAAAAAAATAAACAAAAAAGTGTACGGATTTCGTACTCTCAATGTGTGATTTAATGAGAAAATTTATTGATATAAAATTTACGTAAGTTTCTGCAGTCATTCTACTCTTCGTCGTCGCGAGAGTGTTCGTAACAGTGCTTGTGTTGTTGGCTTAACATTGATATATTTTTTCACTGAGTTTGTCTCCGATTGCTGAATATTGGGTCAGTTTCAGATTCTTCACTCTGTTTGCTCATTTTTCTTGTGGGGGTGTTCATGATCACTTCAATATTATGTATACTTTGTCTTTGATGATCATTTATCTTCTCATGGTTTCATGACTCAAGTCTAAGGATGTGAACTGCACACACAGAATGTCTTGATGTTTGTCAATGTGGAAGAATTTTTTTTTTTCTTCAACAGGGTGTTGCATTTTTGCTGTTCTTTCTTTCTTTTTTGGTTTTTGGGACTTCTTCTGAGACATGATTATGGAGATTCTGATGGTTTTCCAAGAGGTGGAGATGCTTTTTGTGAAACAACCTAATGGGTTTTATGCCTGGCCATTACTGTAATGGGTTTTTCTTTCTTTGTTAGTTAAGTAAGTACTGTGCTTTACCAAACTTCTTTTTATGCTTGAATCCGCACCATGAATTACAACTAGGGCTCTGTTGCTGTTTATTCTGATAAATGAGGTAGCATAGTTTAGTAGATATGTGGATGAATATGGTTTTACGGTTCTGTCTATCCACCATTGATTTAATTGCATGTATGTTGTTTCAATGTGAGTATGCTGGATTTCAATGTTAATCACTAGTTTGGAACTCTTCAATTTGAAGGCGCAAGAATATTTGGATAATGATGTTCAATAAAGAACTGAATGTGTGAAAACATGTTTTTCAACTAGACCTACACTGAACTTATGCTTGGTCATTCAGAGATACTTCTATCATAAGTCATTAAGTTGTTGCAGATGCAGAGGTCATAAATTTTAAAAATTGTGTGGATATGTGCTTTGATTAGATATATAACGTCATGTATATGTGCTTGAATAACATGCGTAGACTTTGGCTGCTTTGTTCATCAGAAATATGTGAATCTCCTTGTTGTTAATATAAATATACATCTTTTAATTACTCGGTGTGACATTGGTGTTTCATATTCTAAGTTTTCTCTTGTTCTTCTGTCCAGGTAAGGCAAAAGAGTTTGCATTTAGGATGGGTAAAACAATTGAGTTGTATGGATTTCCTAATTATGTGAAAACGGCTGATGTGAAGATATTTGTAGAGAATTATACTGGTAAAGGAAGTATCGCAGTTATGAAGCTAAGACATGGCAAAGGTCGGGCTCGAAGAGCATTCGCTATTATTCAATTCATCACAGAAGACTCTGCTACACATATGATATCGATGGCCCTTTCAAGAGGATTGCGGTATGGAACCGCTTATTTAAAAGCTCGGGAAATGGAGAGTGATATTGATCGAAAACTAAGAATGGATTTGCCTGGTTTGGAAGGTGTGAAACTGTATTTTGGCTGCCAGATATCGAAAGGAGGATTTTCTGTTTTGGAGACAATTCCGGATTCCAGTTTAAATTTTGGGAGTGGAAAGAGAAAGGTGGAGCTGAATTTTTTGTATAACCTCATGCAATACAAACTTGAGCTTTCATACGAGAACATTTGGAAGGTTGAGCTGCTTCGACCACGGAATAAAACTGCACGTTATCTCCTTGTTCAGGTAATCAAATTTGTTGTTTTCATAGCTTAAGACAAATTTGGTTTCTTAATAAACTTAATGATGGATGTGTTAAAAATAAGGCTACTGTGAATTGGAGTAAAATAATGTCAGATACATTGATTAGGTTTGAATCGAGGATCTGCAATTGGAGTTTGATGTTATTAACTTGTCAGTCTTGCTTGCTAAAGTGTAACACCCTAATATTTTTCGTTTTCTTAAGTTTAATAACCCTATTTCAAATAATTATTTTTTAAAATAAAAAATTTCATCACTTTATTAAAATTCAAAATTTAAAATAAATTCATGTCTTACATCTCCAAACCTTTTAAAATTAACAAAAATTGTAAAATAAATGTGAAACAAAACTCTAAGACTCTCAATTCTACAAATTCTACCCCAAACTATCATTCTTTCTATTGTACATCACCACTTAAACTATCCTTAACTTTCGTGTAAAGAACACAACCATCGCAGAAAAAAAAAATGCAAACACAAATAAAACAGAAAGGCAAGCTAAGCAAAAACTTCATTTTTTAAAATAACTCACAAAGTGTTTAAATTTTGGACGTATAGATATATAAGTTTTCCAACAAATCCTTTCCTTCATTAAATGTAAAATATATCGAGGTTTATCAAGTAGACTCGCAGAATAGGATACAGACAAACATAAAAATCCTATCCTTTACCAGAGTTTTCCTCATATTACTTTCACACATCTATTTCTAACTAAGAAAATGAAACTTGCTCCAAACTCATTAGTCTTTAACAAAACCCAAAAATTTAGATGTTGAAAACAAAAACCAATAAAACAAGTAAATAAACCTAATATTTCACACAAAATTCACTCTTTCTTGTAGTCTCCTCGACTAGTGAAACAACTCAGACTCATACACAGCCCTACAGCCTCTACGACAAGTGGAACAAGTCATACTCACACACAGAATCATACAGTCTCCTTTATTGATTGAACAAACTTAACCTTAAACAAGACTAATGAAACAAATTAAACTCACAGAATCCTACAACCTCTTTTACTAGTGAAACAAACTCATGCATTCACAAAAGATAAAAAGATGTGCTTGTTTTCACAAAAACTCGTCTTTTAATCCCATGCACCCAAGCACTCATGCAGTTGATAAAAGTATCCGAACTTTTCTTTCCCGTTCACACTTGAAAAACATTATATTTCTTAGTTTCAAACCCACCAACTGAAAACCCCACACCCAAATCAGTAAATAAATTCTTAAAATCTCAACATGATTCACATAAAACTCGTTTTAAACATCAAAAGTTAATAACCTTAACACTATTAAACCAAAACCTCATTAACTCCCCTCAGAAAAACGTTTTGATAGAAAACACATCCCACAAAACAAAATTCGAACACCAATCATGTTTTACCATCATATAAACAAAATTCGAACACCAATCAACACAAAACAAAACCCATGATAGCTTCCCTTCATCCTATTCATTGAGTTCCTTTGTCCTTTAATCTCGCAGCCTCGGAAATTCATGAAAAAGAAAACCGATATACATATCTACCCCAAAAATTTGTGAACCAAATTCAACTTATACACTGTTTTTAGTTTTTTTAAAAAAACCCCTCGAGCCCAGCAAAAAGAATGGCCCGCCTAGCGGAAAAAGAATGGTGGTTGCTTTCATTGAGAATTGAACTCGAGACCTCCCACTTACTATACAGACACTCTAACCAACTGACTTACAACTCCTCACTTTACTTATAATTTTCTAGGTCAGCACAATTAAAAAGTCCCTTGCATGCCAAAGCATCATGGTGAATCAAAACTCATTTACCAAAAAACAAGAAACAAAACAACAGAGCACAAAACATGTGAAATGAGGAAGACGTGTAGTTATTTATCGTATAAGATTTTATTTAAAGCCAACTACTTCATCTCTCATTATGAATTCTTTTCAAATTCTTAGGTTCTCTTTGTATTATCCTATTATTCTTGTGATTGACAAATGCTGAATCTTATTTATTTTGCTTCAATTGTTAGTTACTTGGTGCTCCCCGGATATTTGAGTGCGACGTGCATACGTCGGCAGATGTATCTGACAGTGTATTTGATAAATCTTCGTACGACTACAAAAAATATATCCTTGATGAGGAATGGACCAGAACAATAGATTTCACTAAGGATAGTTGTATTGGGCAGTCCTCCGCCATATGTCTGGAGTTTCCTAGTGGCCAGAATTTACCAAATTTCAAGGATATCTTTGCTTATTATGAGCAAAGTGAACGGCAATACACATTACATCCAGGAGTTCCCTTTTCTCAAAATTGGGGTCTTGTCCCCATTGTTGCTCCCCAAGGTGTTGAAATACCATTTGACATCTTGTTTAAAGTCAATTCATTGGTTCAGCATGTATGTCTTGCGGGACGTGCACTTAATGATGACTTCTATCACTGGGTTGATCCGCGCACAATGCCGCTTGATTTTATTAAAAATTCTTTAGAAAAGATGTACTACTCTAAGGAATTCTGTTATGATCCCACAAAGTGGTTTACTGATCAGTACAAAAGGTACCTTAAATCAAATTCAAAGAATTGTCCTCGGTGGCCTGCAATGTCTTTGGATAAAGGGTTGGTATATGTTCGCAGGGTTCAGATCACACCTTGCAAAGTTTACTTTTGTGGTCCAGAGGTTAATGTCTCAAATCGTGTTCTCCGTCACTTCCATGAACATTTGGACAACTTTATACGTGTTTCATTTGTCGATGAGGAGTTGGATAAACTGTTTTCAACTGAATTATCATCCCGTGCACAGAACAAGAAAACTGACTTGTACACGAGAATTCTTGACATCCTTAAAAATGGCATTGTTATTGGAGATAAGAAGTTTGAATTTCTAGCATTCTCATCAAGTCAGTTGCGGGAAAATTCTCTCTGGATGTTTGCTCCTACAGGAAAGTACACTGCCGCATCCATAAGGAGTTGGATGGGAAATTTTAGCAAGATTAGGAATGTTGCAAAGTATGCTGCTAGGCTGGGACAATCTTTTGGTTCATCTACTGAAACTCTAAGCGTCCCTAGGAATGAAATTGAAATTATTCCGGATGTAAGCAGGACTTCTGATGGAAATGAATATGTCTTTTCTGATGGTATTGGGAAAATATCTCTTAAATTTGCCAGGAGAGTGGCTAGCAAATGCGGCTATCATGGCACTCCATCTGCCTTTCAGATTCGTTACGGAGGTTACAAAGGAGTTGTAGCTCTTGATCCCACATCACGTTTTAAGTTATCACTGAGGAATAGCATGCGGAAGTATGATTCAGATAACACGAAGTTAGATGTTTTGGGTCGTAGTAAGTTTCAGCCGTGTTATCTGAATCGGCAGTTGATTACTCTCTTATCCACTCTTGGCATCAATGATGGTGTTTTTGAGAAAAAACAAAGAGAAGCTATGTATCAACTAAACACTATACTAAAAGATTCATTGAAGGCACAGGAAGTTCTGGACTTAATGCCTGCTGGGGAGATTACCAATGTTCTGAAGAAGCTCCTCATCTGTGGCTACAAGCCTAGTGAGGAACCATTCCTTTCAATGATGCTGCAAATATTTAGGGCATCAAAACTGTCAGAATTGCGACTCAAATCCAAGATCTTTATTCCGAAGGGAAGAGCAATGATGGGATGTCTAGATGAAACTAGTACCCTGGAATACGGTCAAGTATTTGTGCAGATTTCCAACAATAGGCTGCGGGGTCGATCTGATGATTCTTTACCTTATAATTTGCCAAAAAAATACCCTATTACAGGTAAGGTGGTAGTAACTAAAAACCCTTGCTTGCACCCTGGTGATGTGCGTGTTTTAGAAGCTGTGGATGTGCCAGATTTGCACCACATGGTGGACTGTGTTGTTTTCCCTCAAAAAGGACCAAGGTAATATGAATATTTCTATTTCTGAGTGTTCAACACTATTTTATGGAATGATGTAATTTAAAGATCGTATAGTGTTAGTAGGATATTGAATGTATAACTACAAGCTGTTAGAAGGTGTTAAAAGATTCTAGAGATCTCCATGTAAAATATTATATTAAGGTTAGATTTCTATAAAAACCGATGTGCTATTTCAAGTTAATCAATTGAATACGAATATTCTTTCTTTCAAATTAATCCTTTCAAGTGTGTGCAATTTACATAAATGAAAGTGGTGGATAATGTTTCCTTAGCTGCAATTTACATTGCTTTTATATCTTTATGGGTGTTAGCTATTGCTTGTGATATTTGGTAAACTGGGATTGGATCTTGGAATTTACTGGATTTAAAGAGACCTAGAGAATGAGTAAAAATAAAAGATGACCCCTTTTGCATTAAAACTTTCCTCTAACTATCGATTAACATTTATCTCTCAAATGCTACAATGTGTATAGAAAATGCTCTCGATGACCTTTCAATATATATTCATCTGATAAACTCTAGAAAAAGGTTAGCAGCCATCAGTGTGCTGCGAATACACATGAACAACTTTTCAAGAGAACAACTTTTTAACAGAGGCTAGGAGTAACAAATATTTAATTTTACATTAGATGGTTGGGGTTTCTCAGCACGGTTTCTAGAAGGTCCATTTATACTACTAGCTACACATATTGAAAGTCATTTATTATAAATATATATTTTATGCTGTTTGCTCTTCCATTGCATTATTTTATTCTATTTTTCGTGGTAAGTGTCAATTTTTTTAATGGAGCATTGCTATACTACACTAGATGTGATCCTGTTTATACTGCTAGGCAGTTGCGGTTTACTTGTTGCCTGACGTAATCTTGTAGTCTTTTCAGTTTTGCTCTGTTTCTGTTTGCTATGTTATTTGAGAAACTATCAGTATGAAATCATAAGTCCATGCACAACTTTTCTAAATAGAAATCCGAAAAATGTTTCTATCCATTCATGTATGTTATGACTTCTGCAATGGGAATTATGACTTGTTTTGAGAGTCATCCTCAGCTTCAAATGTCTAGATGGTACGCATGTACCTAATGCTTATTTCAAGATTTTTTTTGTCTATCTCTTTGTGCAGATTTCTTCTGTAAATTGAAATGCTGATATTTTGGTTAGTTAAATGCTTTATAATTTCCTTTGAACTGTCTATTTATACCACTCTAGTAACTAATATTCATTATCAGACCTCATCCAAACGAGTGTTCGGGAAGTGATCTGGATGGAGATATCTACTTTGTTTGTTGGGACCCTGAATTGATTCCTTCCCGCCAAACCGAACCAATGGATTATACTCCTTTCTCAACTGTAGAACTGGATCATGATGTGACAATTGCGGTATCATTCTCAAAGCTTGTGACATCCATAGACAATTTTTGTATTTATTCTTTGCATTTGTTTTTGGTATTATAACTGTTTACCGTTATAAATGATCTTTGTAGTTGTTTTTGCATTGTCAAAGTTTGTGACTGCTTTCTTTGGGCAGGAGGTTGAGGAGTATTTTACCAATTACATGGTCAATGACAGTCTGGGAATAATTGCCAATGCACACACTGTCTTTGCTGACAGACAACCAGAAAAAGCCATGTCTGCAGAATGTCTTAAGCTTGCAAAGCTGTTTTCAACAGCAGTCGACTTTCCAAAAACTGGTGTTCCTGCTGTTATTCCTCGTGCACTGTATGTCAAAGAATATCCGGACTTCATGGAGAAGTCTAACAGAGAAACCTATATATCACCTAATATAATAGGAAAGCTCTATAGGGAAGTTATGGAAACAATTTCATCAAGTGATGGTGGCTATGTTTCATCCTTCACCCAAGAGGTCGCGAGAAGGTCTTACGACTTTAACATGGAAGTTGATGGCTTTATGGATTATGTTGATGATGCTTTCTATCACAAAACCAATTATGACTACAAGTTGGGAAATCTGATGGATTACTATGGCATCAAAACTGAAGCTGAAATCCTCAGCGGTAATATCATTAAACTGTCAAAATCCTTCAACAAAAGGAGGGATGCAGAAGCAGTAAATCAAGCTATGACGTCCCTAAGGAAAGACGCCCGGTCCTGGTTCAATGAGGGCAGAAATGGTGTGCATTCTAGAAATGGTGATGATAAATATGCAAAAGCTTCTGCTTGGTACCATGTTACTTACCATCCAAGCTATTGGGGTCGCTACAACCAAGGGATGGGTAGGGATCATTATCTAAGTTTCCCATGGTGTGTTTTCCCTCAGCTTCTCCAAATCAAGAAAAAGGTTTCCAATAGAAGGTACTCTTAGGCATACAGATTGAGTGGGTTGCATTTGAATTGATAACTCTGGATTTCTGAGGTACCGATTACAGAATACAACTGTATTTCATGCTCATGTTTACGTAACATTGAGTGGATAATATGTCTATAACATTAAGTGCATGTAGATATGCAAATGCGGCTTTTAATGATCTCGTTGCAGCATCTAAATGTTACGTAATATAACCTGTGGTACTGTTTGACTATATATATATATATATATATAATTTATTTATTTATTTATTTCTGCTGTGGATAGATAATAATATGAAAATACGTTTTCTTTCTTTTTCTTGTCTCTGTTTTGTTTCATTGCCTCTCTTACATGGTATGAAGAGCAATTTTTTTTATCCATGGTTTCTCCATCATCATCTATTGCTCTCACCACTGATTTTGTCAGAAAATGAGACTTTTCTATATATTTCAAGATCGTTCTCTTTTTCTTGCTTGTTAAGTTTTGTGAAAAACTTGTTTGTTAAACACAACTCAAGACCAAGAACTTACTGAACTAAGCTAATATGACCAATTGCTAATCACGAACATAGTTTATAAGCTCAAAGGAAATTAATCACATGCATTCTCAGTTGGACCAAAAAAATAATTGACGAAAAAGGGAAATAAGTCATGAATTATGCAGAGTTAAAATTGATCGTTGCAAATTTAACAAGGAAGATGAATGACCTAATTAGTGCTCAAAACTCAGAAGAAGTGTGATCAAAAGCCAAATGGGAAAAGCAAAGAACACTTATAAACAACAGTAGCTAGAACCTTGTAACTTAAACTTGAGATTAACACACCAAAAATCAGAATGGGGTTTGAAGGAGTTAAACCCAACATTCTACCAAGCTGAAAGGTGCAAAAACTGAAGCTACTAAACAAGAGAAAGTGAAAACAATTGAATACAAATAAGTTGGAAGCAATAAAACAATGATCTACAGCAAAAAAAAAATTAAAAATAAAATGAGTAAACATGTTTAGAAGAGGTAATATCAAACTTATGCATATAGATTTTATAGCAAGCCGAAATGAAAACTCAAGTTGAACACTAGAAGCATAAATAATTATGTATGAGTGATGAGTGCATGTTTATGTCTTCGTTTAGTCTTTAACGTTTAATTCTTAATTCGGATTTGCTTTTGGTATCGCTCCAAAAGACCTCTTACTAAGGGATGTATCTTATGTGTATATAAACCCATGTGTATTTCATATTTTATCCGATGTGGGACTTTGTTTGTACCCAACATAGTGTCATGACACCTTAAAGATAAATCTAAGAATATCAAATAATCAAGACCACAAGAAGTCAATCCAAGCATAACATGAAAAAACAAAGAAATTTGGTTAAGCCAAGACTCAGAGAACAAGCAACAAAAATTGGATCTTGCAATTTTCTCTATTTTTTCTACTAAAAAGGCTAAAAGGCTTTGATAATTGATAAATGTTTATGATTAAAGATAATTTGGAGAAAATATATCTTAAGATATTTTATTTGATATTGTTAAATAATTATCTTATTTAACTATATCAAAAAATAATATTTGCCAAATTTTTTTAATCTAACAAATATTTTTTCAAATATTTGTAGATCTTCACAACAAACAAATAAATTTTAAAGATATTGGATTATTTAGAAGATAATTGAAAGATATTTCATTATCATAAGTAACTTAATAGTGTAATTATGAAAAATTTTATGCACCAAACAAGCAATAAAGATCAAAGCTAACAACAACCTACACCAAGGGAATCTCACGCAAAAAAAATTGCTCTCAGTAGAGACTTCCAATTGAAGATCTGAACGATCAAAATAAAGAACCATGAGTCTAGGACTAACTGTCAAAATTTTAGCTCGATCCGATGGTTAATGAAGCAAGAGAATCCTAATTTTTGTGAGATAACTCAGGATTGAAAATATGGTGTCGTTTGAGTGAAAATATTGTTTCTTGGGTGATAATTGTTTCACTTGAACGATAATTTACTCGCTTGAGTGAGAATTTGACAGAAACTAGATTAAGTTAAGTTCATATGGTATTTCCATTTGAGTAAGAATTTGACAAAGACACACCAAAATTACAATCATATATCAATTTCAACTTAGACTTATATATATACAACTTAATTCAACTATAAAAAAAATTATGCAAAGGTACCAATTTCACATTATAACAATATTGAGCTTAAAAACAAATCAATTTGCAAAAGAGTTATAACTTTCCTTAACCTCAAAATATCTATTTCTTATAGCTCAACCTTTTCTAAATGGGGATGAATCTATCTTTTCTAGATACTGTGTTTGAAAAAATTAATTGGTCTTTGACACTCCAACTATTCAGAAGCCCAATTAATTTCTAAAACAGACAAAGAGAGAAGGTGAATTTAAGAAAACAAAATGGAAGAAGTATGATTTACACTGTGGAGGACAAAAGGGGAAATGAGAAAGAACACGGTAATTTTCAATCTCCTTCCCTTGTATTATATTTATTATTTTATTATTATTTTTCTTTTACTATTCCCTCTGTGAATGCATTGCATAAAAAATAACATAAAAACATTGATGGACAAACAAAATTATGGGTCCATTTTGGAAATTTGATATAAAAGGACACTATAAGAAAAGTGAGTGTTAAAAAATAAGGTAAAGAAATAAAAAAGTTGAGTGATGAGAGTTCAAATTAAAATTTACTATAGTTCCAGATTGCATGATCTATTTTTAGAAGCATAATTTTAGAAGATTAATTAGTTCTCAATTTATCATTACCAAAATTAATTTATTAATTACTTATTATACCATAAAAAAGGTATTACATATTGCTGGATACTTTCTCCCAAAACGAATTTGATTACTTTACTTTATTCTTTTGTAAGTCAACACTCAACTCCCTTAATCCATACTTAAGCAACAAGCTGTTCTACTTGATTTGTGGAGAGAAAGGAAAAGTAAAACAATCAAACCAACCCAAGAATCTCAAGTAGCTTTCTTTAAGATAAGTTAATTTAATTTTTTTTACCTTGTGAAATAATTCATTTTAATTTATTGTTTTGATGCACATGGTTTTTTCAAGTATTAAATTTTTTAATAACTTATTTTTATTTTTATTTTAAATTTATTTCAACTTCAATTTGTTGTCATTTTAGTTTTTTTTTCAATGTATTTAAATATTTCTGTAACATTTGCTTATTTTTTTGTTTTAATACATAAATTTTTAGTTGTATGAATCAATAATTTTTTAACTTATCAATTAGCAAAATTATTCATAAATTTTAGTTTAATTAAATTTTAAGCCTTTATAAATTTAAATTCTTTTAAACAAATCTCTATTAATTAATTACTTTTCATTTTACAACAAAACTATTTTATATTAATTTTAAAATCTTACCTTTCTTAACACATAGAAACAAGATTACATCATAAAATAACATCACTTTCTTCTGTTAATGAAAAAGTTAAAGAACGGAATCATTTGAAAAATATAAATATTTTAAGTATTCAATACATTTGAAAAAATTTAATATAAATTAAGAGCCTTAAAACTTAATTAAATTTATATTTTATATTCATTAATTTTTATTTTTTTTAGTGTAAATTATTTTTATTTTTTATTACTTTTCTAGTTTTTTTCACGTCTAATCAATCACCTAGGTGAATAATATAATTGAATTTTCAAATGAAGGAATAATTGATGCAGAAAAAGTTAACAACTGCTTGGAGAAGAAGGAGTCGTCCTGATTGGTCAATGAAAAAGAAAACTGTACAGTGATGATGTACGGAATCAGTACTTTAATGTGTATTTTATTATTATTGGATTATCCAACAATTAAATGAATATTCTATTTGTTATTTTGTGACTATATGGAAAGAGATGGGTATCTGGTGCGGTAAGCTACAATGAAATCCTTGCAAATTAACCGTTGTGATTTTTATGTCTTTTGGACTACCTAAAATCCACACCGTTACAGTGTCCTACCATTCATAAATTCCAAACGTTTATTTTAAGAAAATCTATATAAATTCCTTTACTCACTACACTTCATGGCTTGACTTTGGTCTTTTCTCATTCTCAGTCTGTATAGTTGATGCCTTCAGTCTTCAATATTGGGTAAGTTTCAGATTCTTCATTCTTTTGCTCATTCTTTTTGTGGGTATGTTCTTGATCACTTGATAATGCTTACTTAATCCCAAAGTCTTTATCTTGTCACTGATAGTAAGTTATGTTCTCATGGTTTCATGACTGAAGTGTGAGGATGTGCATTGCACACCGAGAATGTCTTGATGGTTGTGAATACTTTTGTTGTTGTTTATTTCTTTCTTTGTTTTCGCGTATTGGGTCATCTTCCGAGATATGTTTGATCGTAAGGTTTTTTTTTCTTAGTTTAAGCAAAATGGAGAACAACATATTTATTGGATTTTGTACCAAAATATTATAGCTGTTCTGATGGTGTTCCAAGAGGTCGAGACAGTTTTTCTGATACAACTTAATGGGTTTTATGTCTAGCCATTACTTTCATGGGTTTTTCTTTCTTTCTTAGTTTTTAAGGTGATATATTTTTTCTGAAAGAAAATGTCATAAGTGATGCCGTGAGAAAATAAGAGAAAAATGTAAAGAAAATTGCGTGAAAAGAAAATGAAAGAAAAACTATCAGTTTCTTGGTTCTGTGTTTCTGTTCTGAATTTTCTGCGTATCGTTATATCAATGTCCTGGATTGTGTTACTGAACATGGCTGGACTATATGAACTCTTTGCATATTTAAGAATCAAAGCGAAAGAGTTCAGTTACTTTTTAGGAAACTCAGTGACCTCAAGAATGCAATATGGTATCTATAGGGACTTCATTTTGTTTCTAAAACTTTTGCTGCTTGGAAAATAAATTGCAGTTTCGAAAGACATCACTTTACATTGTATGACATCATACATATGTTTTCCTGACTATGGTTTGACTGTAAGGGTTTTTGCATATTTAAGTTACATTCTTAACGTTCTGTGTAAGGAGGATACATTTTGAACCTCCACTTTCCTTCTGAGGGTATGCTGGATTTTAATGTTAGTCATTAGTTTGGAACTCTTTCTTCAGTTTGTATCTGCAAGAATATTTGGATAATCACATGCAATAAAGAACTGAACGTGTGAAAACATGTTGTTTCTCAACTAGGCCTACACTGAACTTATGTTTAGTCATTCAGAGAAACTTCAGTCATAAGGAAGTCATTAAGTTGTTGCAGATGTAGAGGTCATAAATTTAACAAATTGTGTGTATATATGCATTAAATATATAATGTCATGTATATGTACTTGAATAACATTCAGAAACTTTCACTGCTTTATTCATTAGAAATCTGTGAATCTCCTTGTTAATCCAAATAGATATCTTTTAATTACTCGGTGTGACATTGCTGTTTCATATTCTAAATTTTTTCTTGTTCTTCTGTCCAGGTAAGGCAAAAGAGTTTGCATTTAGGATGGGTAAAACAATTGAGTTGTATGGATTTCCTATTCCTGTTACAGCGGCTCAAGTGAAGATATTTGTAGAGAATTTTACTGGTGAAGGAACTATCCAAAAATTGAAGGTAAGACATGGCAAAGGTCGGGTTCCAAGAGCATTCGCTATTATTCAATTCACCACAGAAGAATTTGCTACATCTATGATGTCGAGGGCTAATAACGTTTCAAGAGCATTGCGGTATGGAACCGCTTATTTAAAAGCTCGGGTAATGGAAAGAGATATTGAAAAGATAAGTGAGAATGTGACTAGTTTGGAAGGTGTGAAACTGTATTTTGGCTGTCAGATCTCTAAAGGAAGGTTTGCTGTTTTGGAGAGAATGCAGAATGTCAGTTTAAGTTTTGGGAGTGGAAAGAGAAAGGTGGAGTTGAAATTTTCACGTGACTTTGTGCAATACAAACTTCAGCTTTCATACGAGAACATTTGGAAGGTTGAGCTGCTTCGACCACGGGATAAAACTGCACGTTATCTCCTTGTTCAGGTAGTCAAATTTATTTTTTATTAGCTTAAGACAAATTTGATTTCTTAGTGAACTTATTGATGGGTATGTTAAAAAAATAATGCTACTGTGAATTGGAGTAGAATCATGACAAATACATTGCTTGGGTTTTGAATCCAGGGATCTGCAATTGGAGTATGGAATTATTAACTTGTTAGTTTTGCTTGCTAAAGCACTAGTTAAATCCTTCGCATGCCATAGCATCTTGGTCAACGAGAACTCATTTAACAAAAATAAGAAACATAACAACAGAGCACAAAACATGTGAAATGAGGAGGACATGTAGCTATTTATTGCATTAGATTTTACTTAAAGCTAACTACTTCAACTCTCATTATGAATAGTTTCAATTTCTATGATTCTCTTTGTATTTAGCTAGTATTGCTGTGATTGACAAATGCTGAATCTTATTCATTTTGCTTCAATTGCTAGTTACTTGGTGCTCCCCGGATATTTGAGAACGACCCATTTACGTGCACTGATGAATATGACAATATGTTTGAGGATCCTTTGTACAACTACCACAAAGATGTCCCTGATGAGCAATGGACAAGAACAACAGATTTCACTACGGGTTGTTGTATTGGGCAGTCCTCAGCCATATGTCTGGAGCTTCCTAGTGGCCAGAATTTGCCAAATTTCAAGGATATCTTTGCTTATTACGAGCAAAGTGAGGGGCAATACACATTACAGGCAGGAGTTCCCTTTTCTCAAAATGGGAGTCTTGTCCCCATTGTTGCTCCTCGAGGTGTTGAAATACCATTTGACATCTTGTTCAAAGTCAATTCATTGGTTCAGCACGTATGTCTAACTGGACCTGCACTCGATGATGACTTCTATCGCTTGGTTGATCCGCGCAGAATTCCCCTTGATTTTATTGAAAATGCTTTGGAAAAAATGTACTACTCTAAGGAATTCTGTTATGATCCCACAAAGTGGTTGACTGAACAGTACAAAAGGTACCTTCAATCAAATTCAAAGAAAGGTCCTCGGTCCCCTGCAATATCTTTGGATGCAGGGTTGGTGTATGTTCGCAGGGTTCAGATCACACCTTGCAAAGTTTACTTTTGTGGTCCAGAGATTAACGTCTCAAATCGTGTTCTCCGTCATTTCCATGAACATTTAGATAACTTTATACGTGTTTCATTTGTCGATGAGGAGTTGGATAAACTGTTTTCAACTGATCTATCATCACGTGCACAGAACAAGAAAACTGACTTGTACACGAGAATTCTTGACATCCTTAAAAATGGTATAATTATTGGCAATAAGAAGTTTGAATTTCTAGCATTTTCATCAAGTCAGTTGCGGGAAAACTCTCTCTGGATGTTTGCTCCTACAGGGACTGGATGCACTGCCGAATACATACGGAAATGGATGGGAGATTTTAGCCAGATTAGGAATATTGCAAAATATTCTGCTAGGCTGGGACAATCTTTTGGTTCATCTACTGAAACTCTAAGCGTCCCTAGGCATGAAATTGGAATTATTCCGGATGTTAAGAGGACTTCTGGTGGAAAGGAATATGTCTTCTCTGATGGTATTGGGAAAATTTCTCTTGAATTTGCAAAGAAAGTGGCTAAAAAATGTGGCTATGATTGCACCCCATCTGCCTTTCAGATTCGTTACGGTGGTTACAAAGGAGTTGTAGCTGTTGATCCAACATCACATTATAATTTATCACTGAGGAATAGCATGCAGAAGTATGATTCAGATAACACGAAGTTAGATGTTTTGGGTCGTAGTAAGTTTCAGCCGTGTTATCTGAATCGACAGTTAATTACTCTGTTATCCACTCTTGGCATCAGGGATGATGTTTTTGAGAAAAAACAAAGAGAAGCTGTGGATCAACTGAACACTATACTAACAGATTCATTGAAGGCACAGGAAGTTCTGGACTTGATGTCTTCTGGGGAGATCACCAATGTTCTGAAGGAGATGCTCATTTGTGGCTACAAGCCTAATGAGGAACCATTCCTTTCAATGATGCTGCAAATATTTAGGGCGTCAAAACTGTTGGAATTAAGACTCAAGTCCAGGATCTTTATTCCGAAAGGAAGAGCAATGATGGGATGTCTAGATGAAACTTGTACCTTGGAATATGGTCAAGTATTTGTGCAGTTTTCTAGCAATAGGCTGCAGAATCTATCTGATGATACTGATTCCTATGATTTGCCAAAAAGTTATATGGTTAATGGTAAGGTGGTAGTAGCAAAAAACCCTTGCTTGCACCCTGGTGATGTGCGTGTTTTACAAGCTGTGGATGTGCCAGCTTTGTACCACATGGTGGACTGTGTAGTTTTCCCACAAAAAGGAAGAAGGTAATAGCTTAAATATTTCTATTTCTATTAGTTTTCAACACTATCTTATGGATTGATTTAACATTTAAAGATTGTGTACAACAAAGATTTTACAGTCTCTAAAATTCAAATAAATGAGAGTGGTGGAATAATGTTTTCGTGGCTTTTATGTTTATTATGCGTGTTAAAAAATGTTTGTGTTTTTTGAGAATCTTGGGTTGGAACTCAGAATCTACTGGAATTAAAGGGACCAAGGGAATGAGTAGAAATAAAAGATAACCCTTTTACATTAAAACACTTGCAACTCAAAACAGAGAAGATATATTTAGGAGTGCTTGATGCACCTCCAAAATTTCATGTTACATTTAAAAGATGTAGAAAGCAACAAGCTACACTTTAGAGAGCTAAAACTGGTTGGAACACACTCACACACAACTTACACACAGCTCACACAGCTCATTATTCTAACGAAAACTTTCCTCTAACTATCCACCAACATTTATCTCTCAAATGCTGCATGTGTATAGAAAGGAAAAAGGAGGGTAGCCATCAAGTTGCTTAGTAATACATGAATTTTCAGCATAGGCTTTTAGTAACAAATATTTATTTTCACATTGGATGGTTGGGGGTTGCTCAGTATGTATTGAAAATCATTCTAAATAAATATAAATTTCATGTTGTTTGCTCTGCTATATTTGAAGTTGTTGCATTATTTTATTCTATTTTTCTTGGGTAGGTGTCAATTTTGTTTTTCATAGAGCATTGCTATTGCTATACTATATAGTTGGCGGATCCTTTTTGTACTGCTAGGCCGTTGGAGTTTACTTGTTTCTTGAAATAATCCTGCAGTCATTTTAGTTTTGCTCTTTGTTTCTGTTTGTTGTTACTTGAGCAACCATGAGTATGAAATCGTATTGCAAGTACATATTATCCGTTAATGTATGTTCTGCCTTCTGCACTGGGCATTGACTTGTTCTGAGAGTTTTGTTCAGCATGTACCTAATGCTTATTTCAAGATTTTGTCTTTCATAATCTGTCTAGATTTCTGCTGTAAATTGAAATGGTAACATTTTGGGTAGGTAAGTGTTTTATAATTTCCTTTTAACTGTGGTGTATTGATACCACTCTGATAACTGATTTTTAATATTAGACCTCATCCAAATGAATGTTCGGGAAGTGATCTGGATGGAGATATCTACTTTGTTTGTTGGGACCCTGAGTTGATTCCTTCCCGCCAAATCCCACCAATGGACTATACTCCTTCCCCAACTACAGAGCTGCATAGATGTGTGACAATTGAGGTATCATTCTCAAAGCTTGACATCCATAGGCAATTTTTTATGTAATCTTAGCATTTTTTTCGTATTACAACCGTTACCTTGATAGAATAGATTATGTGGTTGCTTAATAACACCATTACATTTACATCTGGTTATGACAAACTTATTTTTTAAGTTGCATTGCTTGTCTTTTTGTACCTCCATTTTTTCAGTGACCATGTACATTTTTGTCTCTAAAATTTCACCCTTTGTTTTGTAGCTATCATCATTGTTTAGTATTTTTACTCGTGTCCTATAGTTAAAAAATATTTGTCCCCTTAATTCTATAGGTTTTTAGGGACTACCAAAATTGTGGTGAAAATTTTGTTTAGTTTTAGTGTAAAATTTTGATTGGAGAATTTTCTTGTTAAGCTAAAATTTTTGTACATTTCATGACTCATGATCCTCCCTCATCTTCTCCATCTCCTCTTTATATTCCTTTTTTCTTGTATTCGTTTTGTCCTGCAGCATAAAATTGTGTATAGAAGTTTGTGACTGTTTTCTTTGTGCAGGATGTTCAAGAGTACTTTACCAATTACATTGTGAATGACAGTCTGGGAATAATTGCCAATGCACACACTGTCTATGCTGACAGACAACCAGGAAAAGCCATGTCTGAAGAATGTCTTAAGCTTGCAACGCTGTTTTCAACAGCAGTCGACTTTCCAAAAACTGGTGTTCCAGCTGTTATTCCTCGTGAACTGTATGTCAAAGAATATCCCGACTTCATGGAGAAGTCTGACAAAGTCACCTATATATCGCCTAATGTAATAGGAAAGCTCTATAGGGAAGTTATGAAAACAATTTCATCAAGTGATGGTGGCTCTGTTTCATCCTTCACCCTAGAGGTCGCGAGAAGGTCTTATGACGCTGACATGGAAGTTGATGGCTTCATGGATTATGTTGATGATGCTTTCTATTACAAAACCAATTATGACTACAAGTTGGGAAATCTCATGGACTACTATGGCATCAAAACTGAAGCTGAAATCCTCAGCGGTAATATCATGAAACTGTCAAAATCCTTCAACAAAAGGAGGGATGCAGAATCAATCAATATGGCTGTGAGGTCCCTAAGGAAAGAGGCCCGGTCTTGGTTCAATGAGGGTAGCAATGGTGTGGATTCTGGAAGTGGTGATGATGCATATGCAAAAGCTTCTGCTTGGTACCATGTTACTTATCATCCTAGTTACTTGGGTTTGTACAACGAAGGAATGAAGAGGGATCATTATCTGAGTTTCCCATGGTGTGTTTACCCTCAGCTTCTCCAAATCAAGAAGGAGAAAGTCTCCAACAGAATGTACTCTTCGGCATACAGATTGAGTGGGTTGCATTTGAATGGATAACTCTGGACTCTGCATTCCCTGTTTTCTACTTGGATTTCTGGGGCACTGATTACAACTATGAGTGTTTGTTTCATGGAATAGATGTAGATATTGCGTAAGTATGAAGGACTTCCTTTGTGTAAATGTGGCTTTTAATGATTTCGTTGCAGCATCCTACATTAATCTTACACTTATGTTAGTTGTAGAAAGAGTTATGAGAAGCGTTACTTACTAAGGAGAAAAAGAAAAGAAAAACTCTCGACGAAAACTTTTGCGTAATATCAGCTTCACTTTTTGGAGCATTTAGCAAGCCAAATAGGAAAATGGGTAAATAAATATTAATAAATATTACTAAATATTACTTTTAGAAAAATTACAATCTTGATATAAAAATTTTAATTATTTTAATTTTATTTGAACTTTGTGTAATTGAACTAATCTTTATATATTTATGAATTATTCT
Organism: Vigna umbellata; assembly: GCF_029865625.1. Lineage (NCBI taxonomy): Eukaryota > Viridiplantae > Streptophyta > Magnoliopsida > Fabales > Fabaceae > Vigna > Vigna umbellata. Next base: position 48,540,147 of record NC_142167.1, on the reverse strand, counting down.
TGTAAATATCCATACATGTTATTTTAATTTTCTTTTATATATACCAACTTTTATTCTTTTTTAATTACATTATCTATAGTTAGATATGTTTATTTTTAATACGATAAAAAACATTACTTAATACAACAATTTTAATTTTGTTAATAACCGAAGTACTCAAACATAATTAATATTTAATAATTTTCATATATTATTAAAAAATAACGTTAATATATAATTAATATTGAAAAAATATTTTATTTTATTCTTTAAATTTAAATTTTTTAATTAAATTATAAATTAATGTTAATGATTTTATTTAAATATATGTAACAGTCATTAAAGACAAACAAAAGAGATATTCAAATATATTAAGTACTAATAAAATTAAAATAAAACCAGTTATATTGTAGTTCTTTTGTTATATTAAAAGTAAAAAACATGACATATTTATTTATATTGAATACTTATTTACTAGACTAAAAAACAGTTTTAAACAAGGATAATCATACTTTAACAACATTTTTTTTACAACATTTTAATATTATCTACGTGTTATTTTATGATTTGTTCAAAATTATTTCACAATTAATAATAGTAATTATAAACATCAATATAGACCAATCACAAAATGACACGTAAATGGTGTTAAAATGTTAAAAATCAAAATATCATCATCTTTGAATAAAGACCAAGGGATAAAAATTATTTAAAGATAGATAACAAATGAATAATTTTATCAAATCATTATAAAAAATACACTTTTTTCCCTAAGCCCTACACTATATATTATTCCATGCCTATGTGTAGGATAGGATGACCTGGATTAAGACCTAAAGGAGATGCTTTTTAACGTGAACAGTACAAACCCCCACTACTTATAGAATTACAATAATGGGGATTCCTTTCTTTGGTAACGTGAAATTTGTAACTACTGTCATTAATTATATATATTACCCATCACCATTCAACATTTATATCTATATTTCTTTACTATTCAAAACTTACGAGTCTCGAAGCATCATGTTTAATCAACATATTAAAATGCTTCCTTAAACTCAGCATTTCACTGTTCTTTTCAGCTGCTTCCTTAAACTAAGCATCTTTCTATTTTGTTTCTTAATCGTGAAATGCACTGCTGCTTACAGGGCAACATCTCTATGTTTATTTACGATTTATTATTTTTTTTATCAATAATAAAGAATATATTAATGATGAACGTAATTTTACTATTTTATGAAAGAAAAATAAATATAATTCTACACGTAAATGAATAAAGATTCATAAATAAATAGATTGAAAATAGAAATGCAATAATGTACTTAAATAAAGTAATTTATTTTCACTCAAGTTTTATCGTATTCAGTTAAGTTACTTTTTTTTTTATAATTCCTAATATTTTACATAGCTTATATGATCTTCAACTAAATAGGTTTAGATTTTTGTTTTTCGTCATGTAGTAGATATTAGGAAAATGACGTTTTTCTTTCTTTGATAACAAATAAATTGTAGTTTATCTTTGCAAATTTTCATTTTTGGCTATGCATAAACTATGATTAATTTCGAGGTTAAACATTTAGATGTATAAATAATTACAATAGACGGTTAGATAATTCAAAAGTTTGAATAATAATGAAATATTGTAATTTAGTTATTATTAATTTATTACTTGATTTATAGTGAAAGGTATTTTGTAAACTTGAAACTAAGGTATGGTCTAGTTCATCTTCATTTTTCTTACTAAATAATTATTTAGATGTATAGATAATTACAAGAGAGTTACACAATTCAATTTTTTATTAATTAATGAAATCTAGAAATTTAGTTATTATTAAGGGAATTATAGATTGTGAAAGGTATGGTCTAATTCATATGATAGGATGAATATTGAGAATCTTTCGATTCTCTTAACTGTTTTTGACCAAAACAGTTAATGTCTGTTTTGTAATTAATTGCGGTTGTTTTTCTTTCCCTTTTTCCCTTTCTAGGACTCTATATATACTGAGTCCCTTTCCCCTTTCCCGTTTGATGAGAACATACATCTATGTACTTTGAATATATACTCAAATAATAAAAGAAGAAGTTTTTCTTACTCACCGTTTCAAGATCTGCATTTTTGTCTTCTGCACCGTGAGTCTCCGCCGCTGTATCGGAGCTCCTCCGGCCTCCAAGGTTCGCCTCACTCGCTCCCTTCCACCAGAGAAAGCTTCCGACATTTCTCTCTCCGCGTTCTCCTCACGTTGCACAAATGCCACGCATACAATCTTTCAGCTTAAGCTTTCAGTCTGATGGGCCAAAGGTTGACTGGGCCTTAAGTGCACAGTGTCTGACCCAAATCAAGATGGTATCAGAGCAGGTCTAGTACCTGCTCTGCTTCCGTTGCCACTGCTGCGGTTTCTTGTTTTTTTTCTTGGGTCTTTCTTGCTGGGTTCTTGAAGTTTTTTTTTGCTGCCATGGATCAATTTGATCAGTCTTCCAATCCTGCCAGTCCTTTCTATCTACACCCGGGAGAAAACCCAGGTTTGACTCTGATTACGCAAACTCTCAACGAAAATAATTACCCATCCTGGAGCAGAGCCATGAGGAGGGCTCTACTTTCGAAGAACAAAATTAAGTTCATAGATGGGTCCATAAAAAGACCCCAGAAAACTGATGCTGTCTATGACACCTGGGAAAGATGTAATATGATGATTTTATCATGGATAACAAAGACCTTATCTCCACATATCGCTGAGAGCGTCATCTATGTTGAAGAAGCCAAGGAATTATGGGAGGAGCTTAAGGAGAGGTTTTCCAAAGGAGATTATTTCAAAATCTCAGATTTATTACAGGACATACACTCAATTAAGCAAGGGGAACGGGGAATCAGCCAATTTTTCACTGATCTAAAGATATTATGGGAAGAATTAGAATCTTTAAGACCCATCCCTGTTTGCACCTGTGAAAATCCATGCAACTGTGACATGTCCAAGATTATGTTGAAATACAGGGAAATGGAACATGTTATTTGCTTCTTGAAAGGATTGAATGATTCCTACAGTACTGTTAAAACGCAGATCCTCCTGATGGATCCTTTACCCAATATTAACCGTGTCTTCTCTTTGGTTATTCAACAAGAAAGACAAGAAAAGCAAGGTACTACAGAAACAAAAATTCTGGCAAATGTTGCTGATAAAAACGGGAAACCTGAACAAAACTGGAAAAGCCAAGGACGTTTTGCTGGAACTCGTGGACAAGGCAGAGGTAGAGGCAGAAATCAGAATTATGGAAAGCAATGCTCTTATTGTAATAAGATGAATCACACTGTTGATGAGTGCTATTCTAAGCACGGATATCCCCCATGGTACAAGAAAGAAGAAAGGAAGAATGATTGGAATTCTGTTAATGTTAGTCAAAGCAATACTGATTCTGAAAACAATTTGAAGATGCAACAACAGACCAGCAGCAACAGTAATGCCAATCCTTTCACGCCAGAACAGATGCAGAAACTTCTAAAAATGATTGACAACACTGAAGGCTCATCCATTCACAAAATTAATCAAGTTCAGAGGAAGGAGACTGAGAATAAACCAGGTAATTCTTCCTGGGTTATTGACACAGGAGCTACTGACCATGTTACACATGACCAATCCAATTTTATTGCTTTTCACAAAATTAAACCCATATCTATAAAATTACCAAATAAAACTACCATCACTGCTGAATATGCTGGAACTGTCAAGTTTGCTGAGAATTTTATCATTTTCAATGTCCTTTACATACCTAATTTTTGTTTCAATCTTATCTCTGTCCAAAGTCTCATCAAAGACTTGGATTGCAATCTAACTTTTTCTTTTGAGGAATGTCAGATAAGGAAGAATCGTTCATTGAAGACGATTGGATATGCTAAACCATGGAATGGTCTCTATTACTTACAAGAATTCTCTAAGCCAGAACAGAGGGATATTTCAAAGACTGCCTTTTCTTTTAAAAAGACTGATGTGAATCTGTGGCATCTTAGACTAGGACATCCTGGACAGCATGTTGTTAAACATATATGTGAAATGTTCCCTTATGTTAAGACTAATACTGATATTGTCTGTGATACTTGCCACTATGCTAAACAACATAAGTTGCCTTTTACAAAAAGCTTATCTGTTACTACTGAATGTTTTGAGCTTATTCATTGTGATATTTGGGGGCCATTAAACACTATTTCTGTTCATGGGCATAGATATTTTCTTAGTATAGTTGATGATTACAGCAGGCACACATGGATTTTTCTAATGAGTAATAAAGGACAAACCAAAACCTTACTACAGAGTTTTGTCATTAAAGTCAAGAATCAGTTTAACAAAATGATAAAAATCATTAGGTCTGACAATGGACCAGAATTTAACTGTGTCAGTTTCTATGATATGCATGGAATTGTTCATCAGAAAAGTTGTGTTGAGACACCTGAACAAAATTCTGTAGTTGAAAGAAAGCATCAACATATACTCAATGTGACACGAAGTCTTATGTTTCATTCCAACATACCTAAAGTTTACTGGTCTTATGCTATTGGACATGCTGTATACTTGATAAATAGACTGCCTTCTTTAACTCTAGGACATAAAACTCCTCATGATATACTCTACAATCTACCACCTGCCTACTTAGATCTCAAAGTCTTTGGATGTTTATGTTTTGCTTCTACACTTGAAAATAATAGAAACAAGTTGGATCCTAGGGCTAGAAAAGGAGTATTCCTAGGATATAAAAGTGGTGTTAAAGGCTATATTGTTTTAGACATAAATACCAAAGAACTCTTGGTTAGCAGAAATGTCGTGTTCTATGAAGAAGTGCTGCCCTATAAGAACCTTCCAGGTAATCAGCAAAGCATAGACAATGAGAAGGATGAAGATGAGTTCTTAACTGATTTATCCAAAGATTACTATCCTACTGATGAAGAGCACTCTGATGAGCAAGAAGGAATTAATCAAGAGGAAGAACTGCAGAATCCTACTGTCACAAACAACAGTCAGGAAAACTACAGATACAGAAGACCAGAAAGGATTAGAAGGACTCCTGCCTATCTAGAAGATTACATCCACCAGGTGAATCAATCCTTGACTGTTAAAAATAGTTTTAAAACTCCCTATCCGATAGCTAATCTTCTATGTTGTGATAACTTGTCAGAGAAACACACCAAATATATCATGGCTGTTACTGAAAATAAGGAGCCTCGGACCTACAATGAAGCTAAAGACAAGAAGGAATGGATAGAAGCTATGCAGAGAGAAATTAAAGCCTTGCAGGACAACAATACTTGGGTTTTAACTCAACTACCATCTGGAAAAACTCCTATAGGATGCAAGTGGGTATACAAAACAAAATTTAGAGCTGATGGAAGCATTGAAAGGTATAAGGCTAGGTTGGTGGCAAAAGGGTATACCCAACAAGAAGGAATAGATTATCTAGACACTTTTTCTCCTGTTGCAAAACTCACCACTGTCAGACTTTTAATAGCCATAGCTGCTTCAAGTAATTGGTTCCTACACCAATTGGATGTGGACAATGCGTTTCTTCATGGTGACCTCAATGAAGAAATTTATATGCAACCTCCTCCAGGACTAAGTACTCATACAAAGGGACAGGTTTGCAAATTAACTAAATCCTTATATGGCTTAAAGCAAGCAAGCAGACAATGGTTTGAAAAATTGTCCTCTTATCTAATCTCTGTTAAATATAAACAGTCTAAGTCTGATCACTCATTATTCACTAAACGAATTGGTACATCTTTCACTGCACTTCTTGTCTATGTGGATGACATTGTGTTGGCAGGAAATTCCTTGGAAGAAATCAATTCTATCAAAGAGCTTCTACATAATAAATTTCGCATAAAAGATCTTGGTGAACTCAAGTACTTTCTCGGCCTTGAAGTGGCTAGGTCTAAAAAGGGAATTCACTTGTGCCAGAGAAAATATACTTTAGACATTCTTGAAGAAACAGGAATGGAGGGATGCAAACCCTCTACTACTCCCTTTCTCAGAGACACTAGTCCATTATACAAATTGGACAGCCAACTTGATGACCCTGGACCCTACAGAAGATTGATAGGGAAGTTACTCTACCTTACCAACACTAGACCTGACCTATGCTATACTATTAACTTACTAAGCCAATTTATGCAATTTCCTACAGAACACCATTATAGAGCTGCTCAGCATGTGCTCAGATACCTCAAATCTACTCCTAATGAAGGATTGTTTTTCGCCGCTGACTCTCCTATGCACCTGAAAAGTTTCAGTGACTCTGATTGGGCTAGTTGTCCTAACACTAGAAGATCAACTACAGGATTTTGTGTTTTCATTGGGACATCTCTCATTTCCTGGAAGTCTAAGAAACAGAAGACTGTTTCCAGATCATCCACTGAGGCCGAATACCGAGCTCTAGCTGCTACTGTATGTGAAATACAGTGGCTCCACTATTTGCTTAAAGACCTTCAAATTGAAGAATCTGGAGTGCCTATCCTATATTGTGACAACAAGTCTGCTCGCCACATTGCTCATAACCAGAGCTTTCACGAACGGACCAAGCACATTGAGCTTGATTGTCACGTTGTTCGTGAAAAGATCCAGGAAGGGCTACTGCATCTTCTCCCTGTACGATCCGATGAACAGCTGGCCGACGTCTTCACCAAATTTCCGCATCGCGTCAACTTCAAACATATCATTCCCAAGCTTGGACTGGTCAATATACATAGTCCAGCTTGAGGGGAGGGTATTGAGAATCTTTCGATTCTCTTAACTGTTTTTGACCAAAACAGTTAATGTCTGTTTTGTAATTAATTGCGGTTGTTTTTCTTTCCCTTTTTCCCTTTCTAGGACTCTATATATACTGAGTCCCTTTCCCCTTTCCCGTTTGATGAGAACATACATCTATGTACTTTGAATATATACTCAAATAATAAAAGAAGAAGTTTTTCTTACTCACCGTTTCAAGATCTGCATTTTTGTCTTCTGCACCGTGAGTCTCCGCCGCTGTATCGGAGCTCCTCCGGCCTCCAAGTTTATATATCCTATTTATATTTTATAATTTGAGTTTATTTTTAGTTGATAAGACATCTCCAATAATAATTAATATTTATCTTTTTTTGAATTAGCATCTCCAACAACCATTGATACGAAGTTTCAAGAGTTTTGAATAGTGATATGTTATATTATTCCAAACCATGGTCATGATGGTACAAACAATGGTCCCAAAGGGTTGAGGCTATAAAGCCATAGGAATGACATTTTTTATGCCTTTTTGTATTCTTTAATTTATCTTCAAAAGCGAATCTGAACTTCCTCAGACAACCATCAAAGGATAAAAGGGTAAATAAACTTCACATTACATTAATGCAAGCTTCTATGGTGTTGGTGTTTCCACCATGTCAATTTCATTCTATATAAACTATTCCATAGATGAATGCAATGGCAGAGTTCTACATAATGGATCATCAATCACACCAAATTTTTGGAGATGACAAAGTGAAAATGGTGATCAACACATTACCACCAAATGGGGGAAGTGGCACATTCAGCTACTTCAAAAACTCTTACTTTCAGGTACACACATCAATGTCCCTTTCATCAACTAAATTGAGAAAATAAATTAATATAAAGTTACAAAGTTTTTGGGAGATTCTAAATTTTTGAAATTGGAAAAGCCTTGAATTCTAAATGAGTAATGATATCATGACACACTTTTACATTCATTTGACACAACCATTGTAAATTTTTGTATTGTTTCATGAAAGAAGAGAGTAAAAAGTAAGTAAGGATACTGTCAAATGAATGTAAAAGATTTAGGTGTGTCGAAGAATCTTTACTCATTATAAATGCATAGATCTCATTGTTTTCAAGGTTCATATACGCGTGTGTTTATATATTAAAGAGTTATGAACACCAATGCATTTAAATTTTGAAGTTATTGTTACCCTTTAATTTTGAATTTGAAACTTCGGAAGGCAAAAATACCTCAAAGAAGAATTTTTTGAACAGTTTTTGGAGTGTATTTTCCTTTTCTTTCACACTTGATTATGTGAGGAATCTTTGAGAAAGTGTTGTGTGAGATATTTTTGTGTGTCTTGAGATGTAAACTATAATTTTGGATTGAACTATAAGGTTGATGAGAAAGTACTTGTCTACTATGTCGTTTCCCTTTTGGGATTCAGATTCAATAGGTGGTGGAATTTAACATTGATTCCTTGTATGAAGACTAATTATTACTACTTTATGCACTTTTCATGTCACTGTTATGATTTTCTGTATCAAGTTGAGCTTAATTAATGAGCATGGTAATTAGTTATTAATTAATTGCGGTTGGCATCCCTAATTGTCCTTTATAAGTGGAAAAGAAACATCAATTTCTTTTTCTAATCTTTGAATCTACTTTTTAGAGTTTAAACTTTTCATAAATGATGTTATTCTTTTACTTAACTGTTTCGAGGAAAAACACAAACAAAATTAGTTTTAAATTCCTACTTTTAATTTGCACTTGTCAAAATTTAATTAATTGTTATTGTCCATTTTCTCACCATTCACAGGACAGATCCCAGATTTCCCAACGCATAAAATCGGCATAGTCAAATTGTCAAATGCTTGTTTCTAAATTGATAAAAGTATTTTAATTGCTAGCTAATTATTGAAAATAAATTATATAAAATATTTTACTACCAACATGTTTCCAGCAACTTTTATAATGAAAAATAATTCTTTCACACACTTAAACTTTTTATATTTAATGCTATACTTCTTACTTTTTTCTCTTTTCTTTTTTTAAAAATATAAAATTTTACATTTTTATAACTATTTTATCCTTATATCCTTTCTCAAATGAATATAAAAAGTATGTTATGGTACCATTATTTTTTTATAAAAGTTTTGGACCAAAGTAACACAACTTGGTTCGCATATTCTCTTAATTAAATACTTAATTAAAATTTTCATCGCATTTCTTCCATATACATAAATCAATGTATATGCTAATAGAGGGTGTTGGTGAAAAAAATATAGTTATTGTTTGTAATGTTCTTTATAAACATTAAGAAAGTTTGAAAGCAAATGTTGAAAAAATGTCATTCTAAAGAAAAAATGCTTGTAGAAACGAAGTTCAAGTGTTGAAGAGAGTAAGATTGAAGAAGAAATCCAGAAGAAGCTGGATATGGAAAAGATAGCTTCTGCTTCAAACATGATTATTCGTGTGGTGGATTTAGGATGTGCAACTGGTCCAAACACGATCATGACTGCACAAAGTGTGGTTGAAGCCATGAAACACAAGTACAAAACACAATGTCCGAACACCGAAACAGCACCAGAATTTCATGTCTTCTTCAACGACCTACCATCGAATGATTTCAACACCCTTTTCACCAGTTTGCCAAAAGATGGAAACTTTTTCGCATGTGGTGTTCCTGGTTCTTTCTACAATCGCTTGTTCCCTGAATCATCCATTCATTTTGCACATTCAACTTATGCGCTGCACTTTCTTTCAAAGTCACCTGAAGAGACGAACGAGGCTGCATGGAACAAAGGTAGAATTCACTACACAAGTGCTTCCAGGGAAGTGGTCGATGCATATGCAACTCAATTTGCCAGAGATGCAGGGAACTTCTTCGATGCTAGGGCTATGGAACTTGTGCCAGGTGGCATGTTGGTCATAGTCATGCAAGGTGTTCCCAATGGCATGCCTTATTCTCACATCATCAATGGTATGCTGTTTGATTGTATGGGATCTATCCTCATGGACCTTTCCAAGGAGGTAATCACCATTTTCATTTCTTTCTTCCATGTGCTGCATGCATGTCAGAATGAAAGTAGTTTCAATATCAACAAATTTTGCAATAAAAAATGATAGAAAAGGATAAAATGTTTTATGAAATAGTATAATTTAACTCTGAAAAATCGATTTTTATAATGTAATAACAGAAAATAATTAACCCTAATGTTTATATTTTTATTTTGACAGGGGCTATTTGATGAGTGTGAAGTTGATTCCTTCAATTTTCCTTACTATGCACCAAGTCCAGAGGAGATGAGAAAGGTGATAGAAAAGAATGGAAGGTTCAGCATTGAAAGAATGGAACTAACAGATCCAGCACCATGGTTAAAGAACATGGACCAGGTAATACCTCAATGGATACTTCATGTCAGGGCTGCAATGGAACCGATTTTCACCACACGATTTGGAGATCAAGCCACACATCAAATGTTCCAACGCCTCACCAAACAATTGTTAGACAAACGTCAACTGCTCGAAACTAAATACAGGGAAAAAATTCAGCTTTTTCTTGTTTTAAGGAAAAACGACTGACTGCACTTTATTTTTAGGTTATGCATGCTTCAAATCAATCTTGCTTTTGTTAACTTAGATGATGTAATGCTCGTTTTATCTTTTCTAATTTTCTATTTCACACTGGGCTTGAGTCAAGCAGGTTCATCTTTGTACTTTGTTTTTCTCTAAATGAATAAGCTTTTTTAAGTTTTTTTTTTTCTTTTCAATATTTGCTCTCCGATACACTTAATATATAGCACTAAACTTTACCAATTCTTTGATGTTTTTTTTAAAAAAATATTTGCAGAAAACAAAAGTACTACAGCAAAGATCAAACATTAATTAAAGTTGGGGTGATTTGCTAACAGTATATTAAATGAAGAAAAAAAATTAACATCTTCGTAGAATTTTTTCTATTACTTATATACACAAATGCAGTGTAGATTTTCATACGTAAAAATGGTGGAAAACTAAGCATAACGCCACAAATTATGAGGATGAAGCTCAAGCTGTCGATACAAACCTGGCTCCTATTCATAACCATGTCATATTTATTAAAGAGATTAAATCTCTATTTTGAATTATAACTCAAACTTACGAAAAAGTAAAGGAGATTCCTCTATCACTAGTGGAAAAATAGATTCTATGACAGACTATTATGAGAGGTGAAATCCACCTATCATAATACATTGATAGGTGATAATTTTGTAATAAAATTAAGATATATTATGACGTATTTTAAGAAATCTATCATAATAGGTGTAGCGGTGATATTTTTGTAATAAAAGTTACATATATTATGACAGGTAAAAGGCCACCTGTCATAATAAATTGGGTGCGGTGACAAAAAGGAAATTATGGAGAAAACATATTATGATAGATATTAAAACACCTAACATAATAGGTGCAAAACCCCTTCTTTCAATCTCGCTGTCCCCAGCGCACAACATTTCATTTCTTCCAACTCGTCTCACACAACTTTTCTTCCAACTCGTCCGCACAACTTTTCTTTCTCTTCACCATTTCGTTTCTTCCAATCTCGTCACACAAAACATTTTTTTCTCTCATCCCAGAGCACAGAACACACTCACACATCTGGAAACCCTAAATGCCTTGAAGCCTCCACACCGCACACACTAGTCGGAGCATCCACGCTGTCGACACGCCTCCACGTCGTCTCTTGGTGACCGCTGAGGATTGTGAGCTTCCAATCATCGATCTTAACCGCTTAGAGGACAGTGACGAGACTATGAGGGAAGAGTGCAAGTCGCACATTGCTAGGGCTTCACAAGAGTGGGGTTTCTTCCAGGTGGTCTCTCTCAGGTACGTCTCTTCACTCAATACTCACTTCTATAAGCTTGTTTTGTCATAGAAGATGACTTGAAGATTAAATGCACTTTGTTGAAAGGACATGAATTGTTTAAATATGCTTTAGTGATAAATCTGTATAATTCTAGTTTCGCAATAATGTGTCTTTCAACTCTATCAAGTGGAACGTCGTCCTGAACATTCGAAGGAGAAAAACTCTATGAGGTGTTTAATGTGTCTCATTAATCTTTTAACATGATTTTATTTAAAAAGTATATATTTCTCTTTGTTACATACTTATTTTTTTATTGGATTATCATCTAATATTATCCGCATTAACGGTTCTAAAACACGGCTCACATAATTTAGGTGAATTATGTAAAGATGTATGATCCATAGAATTCTTTATATAGTTGTAAATCCATAAAATCCTTTAAAAATCTTATAATGTTATATCTTATAAATCCTTTACAATATAAAATACAAAATCTTAATCGTAATAGCTTTTTATTCCAAAAAAAGAACCATTACATTTTCGAAATCTTTTAAATGTACATAAATTCTTTACATAAAAATTTATTTTAAAATCTTAATTGAATACACCTCTTAATTTTTTAGTCACTTCTATTTTTTATATAAAATTAACTAATGACGTATTTAGAGGGGGAAAATGGCCCAGTTTAAAAAATCCAAATGAAATATTTAACGTAAGAGTCTTAAAATTAATATATATATATATAATAAATCTATTAAAAGATTTATATCAATTCTTTAAATATAAAGTATAACTTAAATCGTTAAAAAAAATAATCCTTTACATCATCTTTATATCTAACAATAAATAAATCCATGTAAAAAAATGTCTGTACATTTTTTATAAGGCTGTTTATGTTGCACCTTTTATTATTCAATATAAAATAAATAATTTATATCGCACTTTGACATAAGTAATATGTTTTAGGTTAAACAATAACAAATTCAACATAAGTTTATTTTTATATATTAATGTAGAAAATTTAAAGATAAATTCCAGTTATCATATGATATGTTTCACTCCACACTCATATTTAGCTTGTGAATATTCTCCATTTAAGAGTCATAGTATTCAATCTCATATATAATATTTTAAAAAGCACTTTCTTAATTTTCTAGATGTTTTGGTCAATTATTTATCATGTAATGTGATATATAATTATAACTCAGTTAATGAAATGAGACACGAAATTATTTTGCTTTTCAATTCTACGCATGACTTAATTTAATATCATAAAATCAACTTAAATTTACATTCACTTATATACAATCTTTTTAAAAATTAAATGATGAAAGGTTTCATTCAAAAAATATTGTATTATTTACACCAATTCCACTTCATGCGTATGTCTCTAACCAAAATAACAAACAGTATGAAACTTCTCCAAATAATGTCTTTAGAGGCAACTAAGTGTGCAGGGTTTATTCTGGTGCATCAAATAAAAAAACGTTGTCTTGACAAAAATAAAACACCTAACAAAAGAGAGATTATACAAAGAGACTTGAACTGCTTTTTAGGGTTTAAACTTTTCTTGATGAATGAAGTTAAAAATTCAAGATGTGCATGCATATGGAAGTAAGGTTTTAATTAAATTGTAAGGTATGATTATTAGTTATAAAAGATATTCTTAATACAAAGTACTGCTATGATAGTATATATTCTAAATTATGAACATATGGGTACGAAAGATTCTTATCTTAATATAAGTTTATGTTACAATGGAAATAAGTAGAGTAGTTTGTGTTTCCTACTTTCCTTCAATGTGGAGATAGGGAATAAAAGAGGGTGTGGACCACTAAATTTATGATATTTTGAACATCATAAACCAAAAAGTTAAGGTTTTGTTGTTTTTGGTGAGTTCACATTGAAGCACATGCAAATCCTACTTTTGATTTTCATATATATAATGTCATTCCGTACATAGTATAACATGCTATACCCTATTCTATTCTCCTAGCTATGGATTGTAGGGTGGGGCTTGTTGCTTTCTACCAAGAGGATTAAGTTCATATATTATATGGAAGCATTAAGTTCAAAAAATTCCTCAAAAGAAAAATTGCAAACTAAAATCAGTGCAATGCATTCTTATACTATATGGTGGAGTTGATGAAAGAGTGAAGTGTAATTGTGTTTACTTTATTAGTTTAGGAACCGGTTGATATTGATAAGAATTGAGTAAGTTAATTGACTTTAAAATATTTTTTTATTAATATATAACTTAATTAATTTTATGAAAATATTGTTTTTATTTTTAGATGTTTTCTATGTTAAAGACAAAATTGTCTATAAGATTAATATGTCTAGATGTTATAATATGTTTTGAAGTTTAACAAAAACAACATTAAAAGAAATGAAAATATATGTTCTAATATGTTTTGAAGTTTAACAAAAACAACTTTAAAAGAAATGAGAATATGAGGATGTCATCACTAAAATATTAAGATAGAAAAAACTTAAATAATAAGCTCAAAAATCTAAATACCTAATAACATACGAAAGTCTTAGAAAAACACTTAGGTTTAAAAGAAATGTTATACTAAATGATTCTCAAAGTTAAAGTGTTTATGAGAGTTGAGTTAAAAGTGAAAGCTATAATGTTCCAAAAGGCAATCAAACTCTCAAAAGAATCAAAAAAATGTTTTTGGCAAAAGTCTTCAAAAGTCTCAATCAATATTCCAAAAACTTAGAGGACAAACTTGTTAAACACTCTAGTTGAAGAAAGCAGATCACTAAAGTGTTTACAATAGTCTAAACGATACCATGAGCTAAACATTGTATTTCGTCCAACGATGAAGTCCTTAATCAACAACTGATATCTTAAGAGAAAAGTTTAAATGATAAAATGCTCGTGAAAAGTAGAAAACGTAAAAATCACTTTATTGTTCTGAACAAGCATTAAATGTCATTAAATGTTTAACGTTCAAAAACAACAAAAGTGATAAGAGAATATTTTGTGCAGATCACCTACTACACGCATCTAGTCGAAATATATCATAAGTGGACGTTAGAGAAAAAGAAGTTGTGTCAAGAAAATAATACAACCTACTTTTATCAAAGTACTGAAAAAGCAAGCATGCTCTAACAAGTTGACTTTAACCAATGGTTGCTCCACACGACAAGACAAAAAAGACGCAAGTTTAACAGATATCTTTTGAGAAGTCTTTAAATAGAAGAAGATTTGAAGAAATAATAAAGATAATAGCTTACAAAGAGAATATCATAAGAGACATCGTTGAGAGAAAAAACACATAATAGCTCAAGATCAAAAGAGAATATATGATAAGAGAAAAAGAAAAGAGAAAAACATTTAGCGAGTCAGTAGACAGTATTGTATTGAACATATATCTTCTCTGTGAGAGTAATCGTCTAACAACTTGTAAGAAATCAAATTGATTGCAAATTCTGAAGAGAATTCAAACACTTATTGTATAACTCAAGAGAGCTAAGGATTACTAGGCAGCGTATCGGGGGATACCAGGATTGTCTAGTGGAAATTGCAGGAGTGGGTAAAACTCAACTAGTCTAAGGTAATAGGAGTTATTCGTTGACTAGTGATACCATGAGTGGTGAAGAATACTATGAAACCATGTGTGGGTGGATACCAAGATTGCCTAGGGATAGGGATACTAGGAGTAGTAGTTATAATCTTGTTGAAGATTATAGTGGAACCCTCTAAGGTTAGAGGAGATTTGATGTAGCTCAATTGGAGCGAACCAGTATAAAAATATTGGTGCATTTACTATTTTATTCTCTCTCAACGTTCTCTCATAAAAACCTGTAGTTGCATTTTTGTTTTAAATATAAGAGTTTTCTATACTAAACGATTATTCATTAAAGAGGAAGTTTCATCAAAACTGCAGCGAATATTCTGAATAGCACAAGAAAAGAATTTATCGTTTAAAATTAAGCGCAAGGTCGAGCGCTTAAGAACATAAAAAATCTTTGTACTCGAAAAAAATGCTTTATCAGAAAGGTTGCTAAAAAAATTTCATTAACATTATTCAACCACTCTTCTAGTGTACTTTAAATTTGCACATAAACAAGCTTATTGTTAGTTGTCTCTCTACATCTAGAGCTTTCATTTAAAAGAGAAAGTCTTTTCAAGTATTCAAATCTCATTGTAGTGAATATATCCTCTTTTCGATAGTTATTTGAATATCCAAAAACACATTAATTTTTCTTATAAATTCATAAGTGAATTAAAATATTTTATTGTTTAGCTCTTCCTCTAAAATTGTCGAGTTTATTCTCTGCAAAGCTCAGCCTGTCGGGCTTTATGTAGAATTTAAGCCCAACACTACCGGCCACTTTACTTACCGCCACAAGCATGACTAAAACTAATTGTATTGTTGTTTTACTGATCAAGATTCAGTTACACCACGTATAGATGGATTAACACAAACTATTTAATGAAATTCATGACAGCAAACTGAACATTACACCATGCCGAGATCGACCTCAACTTATAACAGAAAAGCAAATATATCCCAAACTTACAATCATAGCACGACTTTCCTCGAGGTGCGATAACGAACGCAAGGGCCTCTCAGCGACTGATGCGACAACAATCACAACAGCCTCCCTCGACGATCGGAGTGACAGATCACGTTAACAGCCACGCCACAACAACGTGAAGGCAGTTTTTGACAAATAAGGTGTACCTTTTATTGCAAAATACAAAGAACACTTACTCCTTTTTCTGTAACACAACAAGAAGTTGAACTTTGTCTCTGTATTTTGTTTCCAATATTTCAAGTTTGTCTAACATGTGTTTGGTTAAACGTTGGAACATTTGATGAGTGACTTCATTTCCAAAGTGTCTGCGGAAAATTGCTTCCATTACAACCCTCACATGAATTATCCAATCAGGTATTATTTTTTCTATGTTCTTTAACCATGGTACTGGATTTGCTAACTCCATTCTTTCAATGTTGAATCTTCCATTTCTCTCTACCGCCTTTCTCATCTCCTCTGGACTTGAGGCATAGAAAGGAAAATTGAAGGAATCAATTTTAGATTCATCAAACAACCCCTGTGAAAAAGAAGAAAAAGCATATTAATTATTGTTAATTAATAATTAACCACCATAAACAAAGCATTATAATTACCTCCTTTGAAAGGTCGATGAGGATAGATCCCATGCAATCAAACATCATGCCAATTATGACCTCAGAATAAGGCATGCCATGGGGAACACCAGGCATGACTATGACCAACATGCCACCAGGGACCAACTCCATAGCCCTAGCATCCAAGAACTTTCCAACATCCTCGGCAAATTGATTTGCATATGCATCAACCACTTCCTTGGAAGCACCTGTGTAGTGAATTCTACCTTTGTTCCACGCGGGACTCTTCTTTTCCTGCAACACTTCTGGTGACTTTGAAAGAAAATGGAGGGCCAAACTGCTGCATGCAAAATGAATACACGAATGGGGAAACAAACGATTGTAGAAAGAACCAGGAACCCCACATGCAAAGTAGCTTCTATCTTCAGGCAAAGAGGTGAAAAGGGTGTTGAAATCGTTCGATGGTAGATCATTGAAGAAGACATGAAATTCTGGTTTTGCTTCCGTGTTTGGACATTGCCTTTTGTACTTTTCTCTCATTGCTTCAAGCACCTTGTGTGCATTCGCGAAGGTGTTTGGACCAGTCGCACACCCAAAATCCGCTATGCGAATAATCATGTTCGAAGCTGAAGCTAGTGCTTTCACATCCAGCTTCTTCTCAATTTCTTCTTCGATCTTACTGTCTTCAACTCCTAAGCTTTGTCTCTGAAAAAAAAAAAAAAAAGACATGTTTTGAATTTTAGAAATTCTATAAAACTAATAATTTTATAAAAAGGATTTTTTTAGCTCACCTAAATATTTTACACTCATTTTGACATTACTTTTTCTACCTTTTGTTTTTATTTTTTTTCAAAAAATATAAAATTTTATATTTTTTATGATAATTTTATCTTATATCTGTTAAATAAACGTAAAGTATGTAATAATACCATTATTTTAACTTTTTCTTTGTACGTATCAAAAAAATTAATTTATTAAATATTAATTTAATATTTAAATTTAGCATATATTGAAATATATTTTTATTTAAAAATAGTAATTAAAATATTTAAAAAATAAAGATAATTTAATCCGAAATAAATCAAATATTATATATTTGAATTTTTTTGGAATTGTTAAAATCCATTCATCAAACTCGAGGTAAAACTTGTAATTTATTTTATTTTTTCTTATTTTTGTAGATGAAAAGGTTGGTTTATGTACCTGAAAGTGAGAATTTTTGGAGTAGCTGAATTCGCCGGTGCCGCCGTTCGGTGCCAATGCACTGATCACCATTTTCACTTTATCTTCTCTCTGCAAATTTGATTTCATTCACTCTGCCTTTTCTTTCATATATGGAAGAGTGTAATGTAAGTCAACACAAAAACATGTTGGCATGTTTATTTAGAAAATTGTTACTTGTACAATAAATTATACAGCAGTTAACAATATATTTAACGTCAATGAAAAACTTGGTTATAAAAAAAGCTCTTAATACAAATTATTTATTGAAAAAACGGTTATATAGTACGAATAAAAAAAGAAAAATAATACATTAATATTTATAATTGAAAAACATAGATAAAAAAATATTATATGTGTCATAGTTTTTTATTAATGTTATGTTGACTGTTTTCTTCTTTATCTTTTTCACATAAACAAAAGTGTTGGTTATCAGAATCGGATGTTAAATATAATCTAAATTAAAGGCTAAAAAAATGACATTTGATCGAACTTTAAAAAAAAATATATGCCATTTGGGTTGGTTTACCTACAACCTTGGGCCCAACATGACATTTTGTTGTTTGGAGAAATACCAGATTAAGTAATTTAGATTTTAAATTTTTATATTTGTGTGAAAAAAAATCAATTATTTTTGTCACTTTATACAAAATTTCTATGCATTTTATCATAGAAAATAAAAATAAAAAAGTAGTTTTTTCAAATTGTATTAGTTGACCTTGTCAAGGTTAGGACGTGGTTTTAGACCTGAGAAGGCAAGATAAAACAAAATAAAAACATTTTTTAAAATATCCTTTTGTCATTATATTATGAAATCTTTATGTATTTTACCGTACAAAAGTTAATATGTCATCTTCTATAATTTGTTGGAACATTGACGTTTTTTTTTTCTTTAAATCAAAAAGTCTAACCTACGGGGTATTATTATGCAACTATGGATCTCAACTAGGTTTGCATTCAATATATTTCGATCCATATTTAAATTTGTCTTAAAAAAACATAAAATATAATTATGAGAGAACAAACTAAAACTATGAAAAATTTGATTATTATTTTTTTATGGATTTTCTCTTCTCAAAACTTTAATCTTGATATTTTGGTATTAAAAAGTTCTACTAAATATATTTCATGTGAGAAATTTTTCATGATTTTATCTATGAAATTTGTTTGCATGATTCTATTTATAGAGTATTTATTATCGGTTATGGGAAATTTTCATATGAATTTTGTTCCATAATTTTTCACAATTCCTTTTTAGAAATTTCACTCCATAATTTATTTAAAAGTTTATGTGAAGATTGATTCAATTATATCTTGTTTAATTATTCATAAACTACGCATAACTTTTTATACATAACTCTTATCTTATGTGTTAGATGATTTTGATAGATTTTTTACTCTCTTACTTGGACTGTAAGATAAAATTATAAGTGACTTTCTAACTTATATGTATCTTTCTCACCCATCGCAAGACTCGAAATTTTCTCACACATTTTGGATGTTGGGAACAATCTCATGTATTTTCCAAACTCAATAAATATAATTCACGTTTTCTCCATTGAAAAGGGATGACAGACTAGTAGCATTTGTTTTCACATGGGTTTTGAATTCTAGGGGGAGTAACCATGCTCAACTAATTACAAAAGACATTTACCTCGTCCATGCATTCAAGGGACGCATTCAAACTAACTAAGCTGAGGTTGTAAGTGACACCGCTATAAAAACTACTATTTGTTATGCTTTGCTGAACAATTTATGTTGATGTTATGGTATATTCTATTGTTGTGAACATCCATTTCTACCATCAATTGATATAAATAGAAATGCATTTGTCTTTTTATGTTTCATGATATTTGTCTAACTGCATATTTTTGCTAATGTCCAAAAGGGAAAGAAAGGTATTTAATCTTAAATGCAGGTTGGCCATCATAAAAAAGGGGAAGATTGTTGAGAGGGAGAAATTGTTGGTCAAGTGGCACTCTAAGTTTTTTATGATGTCCAAATGTTTGACAAAATCTAGATTAGTAAGTTGAGCCTAGAATAGGTTAAGTCAAGCTTGAAAACTTTGGCACGAAAAGAATCTATTTTGAAATACGTAACTCTCATTAATTGATTAACATACTTATACAATCGATCAAAACAAAATGAAATCATAGAATCCAAACCTGAATGATATTAATCGATTAAGTTATTTTTATAATAAATTAATAACAACAAAAGTTGTTTCCTTTAAAAACAAGCTTTCTTCTCATTCCAATACACGAATTTTTCAAACCCAAGAGTTGATACTATGATAAAGAAGCATTTTTTGAGTTATTGAAGAGAGAAACTACTTGTTTTCTGAAGTTAGTCAAGAAGCTATCAAGATGAATTTAATTCTAGATATTATTGCTTGGATATAGGACTAATATGTAACATCTACACTCTAAGTGTACTCATTTCATTTATTTTCCAAATATTTTCATTCTTTAAATTGTATTCACTGTGTAAGTGATAATCTTGATGTAATTATGTGAAACATTGCATCTAGATTTTGGTTCTTGATAAGTGTATCAAGTTCTTAATATCTTAGGATCTAGAATTATTAAGGTGTATTTGTAATTTTGTAAACTCTTTGATTATAGTGGAAATCTTCCAAGCTCGGGTTGTTTGGAAGAAAAGTAGACGTAGATTTAAGTTGAATTGAACTAGTATAAAATTGGTGTGTTCTTTTCTTTTTCTTTCATCAATCTTATGTTTCTTTAATGGTTTGAAAAGATCCAAAGAATCATCATCTCAACAATTAATTAAAAAGATTTAAACCCCCTGGTGGGGAAATATTAGTTATTAAGGGATGCTTTGATGAATTTCTTGTGTTAAGAAAAAAAAATTATCAAATGACAATGATATTACAATATAAGAGTACAAAAGACATTAAATGTCTTAGTTGAAGCAAAAGTTTATAAAAGAATTTTTATTATAATAAAAGTGTTAATACAAATAGGGCTTAAATACTATTTTAGTCTATATTTTCATGTAATTTTTTCAATGTAGTCTTCTTCTTTTTTTACGCATATGCAGTCATCGCCAACTTTGTCTAATGTTTTCTCTTTCTTCCTTCTCCTTCACGAGGGTTTCAATCTTCTGAATCCATGGTTGCAATAGCAAAATCCATAGCCTTTGATATTGTCACTCTTTTTCACCTTTTTTATCTCATTTAACCCATTCCTCCTTCCCTATTCAATTTTAATTTTTGTTATTATTCGTGATTAATTGTGATTGTAACGAGTAAAAAGGAGAAGATAAAAAGATGAATCATTGTTGTATTAATGGAGTGATCTTGTGAGTTTTGGAGAAAACAAAAGTTGAAGAAGTTTGGGGCAGACATTGATAGGCAGCACTGCGAAGCCTCAGCGGTGGTCGACGTTGCTAGTAGTGCTGGAGATGCAGCCTTTAGCAATGGCATGGTGAATGGAAAAGAAGTTGAGTATAGAAGTGGAGGGAGGATGCACAAGGTTGAAGCTTCTCAATCGAGCTTCTCCTCTGTTGGTCGATCTTCTCCTCTACTAGTCGAGTTTCTTAGTCGAGCTTCTCCTCTATTGACAAACCATGTAAACAAACACAACACATATGTCATGCAAACAATGTCATCCTATATACTTTTTTTGTTAACAATTTAAACGTCATGATATAAAAGAATTAAATTAAACAAAATTTACCAAAATAGAAACTTAATTAAAAACACAAATAAAAATACCACATTAAACAAACTTAATAAAAATAAGGACTAAAATAATATTTAAACCTAGAATTATACGACATTAAAGAAATAAACAAGTTAGATAAATTTCAAAGTTAAATGATTCTTCATTAGTCAAGAATAGATATAAAGTTAAGTACCATATCCTAGATGCATCTTTATGATATCACATATTAATCTCTACACGTTCACTAAGAATGTTTTTATGGGGACAAACTGGCAACTAAGAGTAGAAAATCAAATTTTGTATAATGGTATAATTGGATGTCATCTACGTCACAACTTTATTTTTTTTATCATAGGTTTCGACTACCTTTGCTTAGAATTGTTTAATTTTTTATTACATAGGTTTGGTTTGCCTCTTATGTTTTTTTGTATATTTCTCTTTTCATTATTAATAAATTTTTGCATGTGAAGGCAGGATATGTTTTGATATATCAATTTCGGTGAAATGTCAAACTGTTTGGTAAAATTTAGCATGGATATAAAAAATAAAAGTGTATTTCAAGAAAGATTTTAATACACATTATCATTAATTAATGTGTGTAAGCTTGATTTAATTTTTAACAAGACAGGTGAATAAAAGGTTCATTCAAATTATTTCGCGTTTACAATCAATAATGAAATATTTCATATTTAAGGCTTTTCAAATAAACAATTTTTTTTATTCCTTTTAATTTTTATCATACATTCCAAACAATAAAATTGGTCTACAAAACAAATTAAATCCAATATTTAGTAATTCCTCATGTTATGCGAGTTTGAAAAGCTATTTTTATCAAAATGGGTTTCAAGTCTTGAATATAATAATAAATTTTTATTTTATTTATAATAACTTAAGTCGTCCATATTTTAAAAATATTAAATTAGTTGATGATAATAAAATCATGTTAAATTAATTATTTTCTTTTTTATTAATAAATATCAGCACTTAATGTATTAATTTTTTGTTAGAAAAAGGTCAAATGCAAGATAAATATTCTATTTCATCCATTTCTTCCATGAATCAACTTTATCTCCTACTCTCTCTTTTTTCGTAAATCAACTTTATCTCGGATTAATATCAAGCATTCTTCTCCTCTTTTTTTCTAATGGTTTGGCATATATAACTTTCCTCTTTGAATATGTTATCATAAAAATAATTATGAAGAAGAATATTATGGATCTTTTAAAAAGAACACCACTTCTAATTTGTATAACAAAAATAAAAAGGATTTGGTCGAGTTTAAAGTGTGTAACATTTTTTATTAAATTTTTCTTAATTTTTTTAACAATTAAAATTATTATTTATGATCAAATTTTTTCTAGGAAACAGATATATAATTAATTTAAATTTTGTAAAAAATATGAAGCGATAGAAAACTAAAAAAATTTACCTTAAATTTTAAAAATCACTAAGTCTTTCTGTTTTAATAATAAAATTATTCAACTCCCAATAAAAAATTATATTAATTATATCTTTAGGGGACCAACTAAATAAATGTTGGGTTAGATTGATGCTCAAGACTTTTGAGTTTTGCCAACAACAGTATCCTAACTTTAGTTAATAATAGCAAGGTCGCATTAACTTCCATTAATTAATAGAAGTTAAATTAGGTATAATTATACTTCTAACCATTGTACTTAGAATACTAATTGTTTATATATTTGGATTAACTTCATATATTTGGATTAACTTCATATATTTAAAATTTTTAATTCAATTATTCCATTCCAACTAATTAAACTTGAGAATAATTAACTTTACCGTTGAATTTATAATTTATAAATTTAATTATTTCAGATCAAATTAATGGTCTAAGTTTTTCTATTATTAATTAATATGTACAGATTTTACAAGTTCGTATTATTTATTTATTTTTTGTCAATTTCATTATTATTTACTTTGTATATGTGAAATATAACTAAATATATTGTTTATATATATATATATATATATATATGGGGTTTGCTAACGCGCGTACGCCTGTTTTTCAGTTGGTACATTTTAGCAATGTGTACCGGATTTTAGTAGACAAAAATACCCTTATATATCATGGATTCTAAGTTTTAAGGTTAAGGGTATTTTAATAATTTTCATTCTCAAAACTTAAAAAAAAAAAAAAGAAACCCCCCAAACCTTTACTCACCTCTCTCATTCCTCTCAATCCTTTCTCTTTCATCTCTCTCACTCCAACCTTTTCTTTGTCATCCCTACTATAGCCCCAATTGAAAAAATCAGAAACATTTGCCTTTAAACAATTTGTCTTTCTAAAGAGTTGAGTCATTGACATATTCACCTTGAGGCAAAGGTTCATTCAAGATCTCTTCAATTTCACCATCTTCACTAATTTCTCTAATTTCATCATCTGCATATGTTGAATCATCATCTCTAAAAAAACCCTCCAGGCCAATTACCAATTCTTTCGGATGTCATTATGCTTGTGAAAATTAGATCAAATTAGATAAGACAAAAATTATAAAATAAAAACTCATTATAAAGTCATTTTTTGTAAGAAATTGTTTAACAACAAGTATTTCTGATTTTTTCCAGGTCAATTACCAATTCCTTTATGCTTGTGAAAATTGGATAAAATTAGATAAGACAAAAATTATAAGATCAAAACTCATTATAAAATCATTTTTTTGTAAGATTGTTTAACTTTCAATTGGGGCTACAGTAGGGTGTTTCTGATTTTTTCAATTGGGACTATAGTAAGGATGACAGAGAAAAGATTGGAGTGAGAAAGATGAAAGAGAAAGGGTTTACAAGAATGAGAGAGGTGAGTAAGGGTTTGGGGGTTTCTTTTTTTTTTTTTTTAGTTTTGAGAATGAAAATTATTAAAATACCCTTAACCTTATAACTTAAAATCCATGGTATATAAGGATATTTTTGTCTACTAAAACCCGGTACACATTGCTAAAATGTACCAACTGAAAAACAGGCGTGTACGCGCGTTAGCAAACCCATATATATATATATATATATATATATATATTCTCAAAACAAAATTGTACATATTTATAAGCATGATATCGACTTTTCCAATCCAATTTTATTTTCATGGAGTTAAACTTATTTGAATTGTAAAAAAATTATACAAAATATCTTAATCAGTGACAAGTTATGAATTCGAATTTTTATTTGTTCTCACCCACACTAATCACTTTTAATCCAACACAAAAAGTGGTTATATTAAGATTTACTTTAAAAATGCATTGAAAAACGAATCTGTGGATGAGTATTAATAACATTTTTTAAAATCTATTTTAAATTCTTTAACTAATGTTCTAAGTAGACTAGTTAGCCTTTGTAAAAAATATATATATATTTAAGAAAAGAAATTATCCACGTATATTTTTTCTGTTCACAAATTTATACCTAATACCTTTAAAAAAAATAATAAAATCCTTGTCCCTTAAGTTCATGAATCAATAATATCTTAGGTTGTTTATTAGGTGGTCCAACATACAAATGAGACAAACACTTGCACCAGAAAAATGAGACAAACAATGTTCTAAAACTTCAAGCAACTCCTCTAGATTCAACCACTATGAATACTTCCAGAAAATTTGGCCAAAATTAGGCACATCAAAGTGTTCACATACTAGCATCAAAGGTTGAAAGGAATGCACAACAAAGAGTTCATGGCTTGAAAAAAAACCAACTATATGTACAAGTTTTCCTGATAGAAATCAAGCATTTTAAGGAGCAGAATCCGATACAGAACTTCTCTTGGTAAAAACTAGGATAATTTACATGGAAATATCAAAGAAACCAAGAACATTAGTTGTGTGTGTGTATATATATATATATATTAAGATTTAAGAGCAGCACAACTGAGCCTACATTCTCATTGACAAAGTAAAGCAAGCACAATAACAGTAATAATAATACCTCTCACCATCACCATATCACCACCTTAACCTTAACAAACTATTTGCTCTGAAGAAAATGAAACTACTTGCTCTGAAACACAGGCTAAGCCTTGGAGCAATCTCACTATTTCAGTTGTGTCATCCAGATAGTACTTAGCCTTACTCGGTTTTCGGCATACGGTGCAGGCGAAAACTTCGGCCCGTGGGGCGATCGGCCCGCCCATCGAGCTGGTGATCACCTCAAACATGTCTTCATCAGACCTGTCATCTCCTATGCACAGAACAAAATCAGGGTACATTCCCTTTTCTTGCATGGCAGAAAGTAGGCGTTTGGCCACTAGTCCCTTGCTCACACCCTGCATCACCACATGTACTTATTATGGCTACAAGCAAAACAATAAAATGAATACCATACAATACACTTGGAATTCCACTAAAACAGAACCACTATGTTTCCTTTTATGTTACTCAACAAAAACAGGTCAAAGAAATTTAGTACACTGACTAGTAACTGATGATGTATGGAAAAAATAAAATGCAATTTAAAAGAGACCAACAATGTCTTCTAAAATGTACCTAATAAATAATTAAGGACAGAAGAGAGTATTAAACCAAACTTGATTTTTGTTCATCAATCCTACTGTGCCTTTACGATCACTTCAACTACCATAATGGTTTTTCAAATGCCTTGATGAAAGATAAGTTAGCTAACTTGCAGAACAGGTTTTCATATGGAATTAATTGATGCAAAAACACAAGTGATGAAGCTGCCATTGATATCAATATCATTCCTAGAGAATATTGGTGTACACACCTGTGGTTTAACCTCTACATTATTCTGGCCACTCTTGACTGTTACAGGTTCATTTGCAAGCACACTCTCAAGGTGATCAAGAAGTTCCTTAGCTTGGCATGATCCAAAGTCTGGATCTGCATCCTCATAGCACCATACAAGTGCAGTCTCCTTGTCTTCAATGGTGGATCCATCAGTTGTTTCAGTATAAAGTTTCATAACAGGTTCTGCAATCTGTTTCCAACTACAATCTGTTGCCGCAACATGTGTTTCCCACTCTTCATCTCGCCTCATTCTGAAACCATACATAATATAGAAAGCGATGTTACTATTAACTATACCTAAAGAAAGCACCAATGTTCAAGAGAGGCAACAAGAATAATTGAGTTACCTAAGAAAGTAACCGTGCTCAGCTGCAACTCCCAGATTCTCACAAGAAGAAAACCATTCTGAAAGCATCTTTCGGCTTCTAGCACTAACAAGGAAAACCATGTTGTTCTTATCTCTACACAAACTACTAAGGATTTCAATGGATTTACTGCTTGGACTCTTATCAATTGTTGATGATTGAGGCATCAGTGTACCATCATAGTCAAGAAGGATTGCTCTAGTTGTTGTCCTCTTGTATGCTGAAACTATGTGCTCCATTGAGAGCTTCTTGAAGTTTGGATCAAGTGCAACAACTCTAAAGCTTAATCCAAACCCAATCCCCCACCACCTTCGTCTCACATGATCACGACAAGTCCTTTCCAAATCTTGCAAGAAGCTTCTAGCCCAGTACCCAACATCATGAGTACTAACATATCTATAATGCTTCTCATGCCTAAGCTCCTTCTCTGAATCAGCCATTTCCAGAGCAGAGTCCATTGCATCGGCTACTGCATCAATGTTCCACGGATTCACTCTGATTGCTCCACTCAAGGATGGGGAACAGCCAATGAATTCAGACACAACCAGCATGCTTTTCTTCTTAGGAGAGGAAGCTAGACCCAAAACTTTATCCAACATTTCATTTCCCTGACGACTGATAATATATTCATACGGTATGAGATTCATTCCATCCCTTACTGCAGTTACTAAACAACACTCTGCAACAACATAATAAGCCACTCTCTCATAAAACTTGAGAGGCTCCTCTATCAGAATCACAGGATCATACCCTGGTTTCCCAAATGTTTCATTAATCCGTTTCACTGTGGCCTTTGTCTCTGCCTGCACTTCTTTCACATCCTTGCCCCGTCCCCTAGCAGGATTGGCTATCTGCACTAGCACTACCTTTCCCTGATACTCAGGGTGCTGAATGAGAAGCTGCTCCATGGCCAATAGCTTCAAACTTATTCCCTTGAAAATATCCATGTCATCCACCCCAAGCAACAATGTCCTTCCTTGATCAGAAAACTGTTTGATGAGCTCACAAACTTTGTCCTCAGTCTGAGGCATCTTCAAAACAGATTGGAGCTGACCCATGTGAATGCCAACAGGAAGAATTTTGATACTAACAGTCCTACCATAGTATTCAATCCCAATATAACCTCTCTTTGATTCGTAGGTAAGGCCTAGCATCCGGCTGCAACAGGAGAGGAAATGGCGAGCATAATCAAAAGTGTGGAAGCCTATCAAATCCGAATTAAGGAGGGCTCTCAAGATCTCCTCCCTAACAGGCAATGTCTTGTATATCTCTGATGAAGGGAAAGGGCTGTGAAGGAAGAACCCCAATTTCACCCTGTTGAACCTCTTCCTCAAGAAAGTTGGCAACACCATCAGATGATAATCATGTATCCACACATAGTCATCTTCAGGGTTGATAACTTCCATGATCCTATCTGCAAAAATTTTATTGACTGACACATAAGCCTGCCATAGTGACCTGTTAAACCTCCCACCAAGTTCTGGTGACAAGGGCAACATGTAATGGAACAGTGGCCACAGCTGCTGCTTGCAGAAACCATGATAGAACTTGGTGAACTGGTCAGCCGGAAGAAAAGTTGGGACACACTTGAAGGTCTCAAGAAGTGTCTGTGAAACCTCATCTTGTTCACTTGGATGCACCTCCTCCTTAAGACATCCAACGTAAATAACCTCTATATCATCATCCCCTAACCCATCTTTCAGCTGAAGAAGGGCATTCTCATCCCACTCAAAACACCAACAACTCCTATTCCCATCTGGCCTCCTCTGAGCCCTTATGGGAAGCTGATTAGCCACCATGATTATCCGGTCACGGTGCGCCGTCGACGACGACGGATCAGAGCACACACTATCCGCTGGGTCGTCATCAACATCTGATATCAACCCAGCCACGGTCATAATTCTTGGAATTCTCCTGTTCATGTACCCAAATGAAGGAGCCTCTCCCGAGGCCAACTCCAATAGGTTTGAATAGGATTTTGACACCATCCTTGTATTGTATAGCCTTGTAATCGTTCACAAGCTAACTCACAGGGTCTCTATACCCACATAATCAACAAGTTCCATCCAAGGTAAATCCTCAATAACCACCAATATTTATGCCACAAACAAGGCCCAAATTCCCTTTAACCGAAAAGGGTTTGACAACCCAGATAAACCAAATGGATAAAGAACAAAAGAGTGCAGGGGTGAGCCACCGAACCCAAAAAGATTACGTTTTGAGCTCTGGGTCAACTAATACTGGTCCTGAATTGGGTGAAAGAGAAATTGCAAAGCATGAAATGGCAAGAGGTGGTGAATCTGTGATGAGTAACAATGAAGGGCATCAAAGGAGAGTGCAGAACTTGTCTGAAGACGAGCTTGGAGAAAGGGATCAAAACAAGGGGCAGATGAAACATGTAGTTAACTAGCAATCCAAGTGTGTCTGTGTGTGAGAGAGAGAGAAAGAGAAAGAGAGAGAACAAAAGGAATGGAATAGATTCAGATCACATAAACAGCTACAACAAGAAACAGCAACCAAACAACCCCCCAGAGATTGATGTCATAAATGGACTGAACTTGGAAGTCAGAACCAGATGGCCTAAAGGACCAAAGGAGCAAAGGAAAGATAAAAACAAGGAACCCAAATGGAATTAACTAACAGTTCAAGAAAATTACCAGTTTGGCTGAGTACTGAATTCCAATTTCACTTTCATTCAGTGAATGTAAAAAAAATTTGAATCCACATCCATAATCCATTCCATTCAAGAAAAAAACCTTCTCCTTATAGAATAAAGGAAAATGAAAATAAAAAATGATAGTAGTAGAAATAATAATATAAATTACTAAGAAAATAAAGAGAAAAAATCTTGAATTATCTTTTGGAAGAGCTTTCTCACTGATCCACAATGGCCACCCAACCCCATGATATCTCTTTCCACTGAGCCTAGACAGCATGCAACAGTGTGATACTTTTGGAAGCTCACTTGTTTTCGTGGGTCAACCACTAAAAACAACTTCTTTTTCTCTTAAAACTGCATTAATCAAAAACGGAAACTTCCCCACCCTTCGATCACTCCACAGGACTTTCAAGTAATCAAAATCAACGCTTCTCAATTCGTCGTACACCGTTTGCCGTATATGCGGAAAGCAGCATGCAATGTCTCATGAGTTCGTCCTTATCCTTTGTCCTTCGGCAAGTCCGTCACCGAGGATTATGTTTCGCGTGGGACCCACCTGCGAGGGTTGTCTGAAATTAGCTGCAAAGCTCGTAGGTCACGCCACGTTTCGCGCATTCATTGGGTCCTATATCCTTTTGAACACGTGGCATGTTCCTAACCGTTCATTGCTACATTGAGATTTCTCGCTCTTTTGATGCTACTATATGTCATCCTAATCTTGTGTCCCCGACATGGATGTGGCACTCTGGTGCACCGCGAACAGCAAGAGCCTTTTCTGGAGTCAATTAAAAATAGCCACGTCATATAGGCTCATAGAGGTTGATGTTGTGGAGTAGTGTGATTGGCTGAGTACGGTATGAGAGGATAACCTTCAAATGGAAAAATGGAGCTTCGAATTTGGAGCCCCGACCCAGTGCTGTGGACAGCTGGATTTCACATTGAATTACGTGCCACGTCAATGGTGGGACCCAGATCCAGTGCTCTATCAAAAAACCATTACTTTAAAATATTAAAATATGAATCTTATTTCCTTCTTGACTTTGTGAGACCATATTTCAAAACTTAATCAGCTAACGACTATTTTAATCTCATCTTCTATTTTTTTAAGATTACAAAACCAATTATAAGAATTTAAAAAATTTCAAGAACCACAATGGTAATAAATTATGTATTTCATAACAAAGCTTCACTTATTTATTATATTTTCACTTTGAAATTTTTAATTTTTAGCAGAATATTTTAAAATATGTTTATATTTCAAATAAAATAATAATAGTGTTAATATCTTACTCATTCATGAAAATAAATAAATTCATGCATATCACGGAGATAATCTAATTATATTAAATTTTACTAATTCTTTTTGGTATTCTCTTAAAATGCCTTTATCATTGTAAAAATTAAATAATAATGGTAAGGCTACATATTCTGCAGACTATTAAATAAATAAAACTAGTCAAAATTTAAGAAAAAAAAATTATTCATAAATACGGTGGAACAAATGAAAATCAAGGAGCTAGACTTTGTAAGTAGAAAGTCACTCTATTATTTAATATTTAATCATCAAACTTTTTTACACAGTATTAAATTGAAAATAATGCTAAATGACCACGTTCATTATTATAATTATTATCAGAGTTAAAAATAGATATTTGTGAATTTTTCTTTTACACAAAATTAATTTCAAAGGTTATGTTGCAGAAGGATATTTAATTAATCTCATTTAAAAAAATATTTTTCATGCTCATTTTCAAAGAGTTTAAAATGTACGCAATTATATTTTTAAGTGTAAATATTTATTATACAAAGCCATTTTGAATAAGTTAAAGCAAAAATTTTCCTACTATAATTTATTTAAAAAAAAATTGTGAGCAAAATAGTAAAAAATCTTAATGAGAATGATGAGTGGAGAAATAGAATTTATGAAGAGAGAATAGAGGGACACGTGGTGGATTCTTGAAATACCATGTGTCAATTATCTTGTAAATTTAAAAAAATTGAAAGGAAAACGACAAGAGAAACCGAACAGGGACAGAGCGGCAATTTCACATTTTTAAATAGTGGCGGATAAGGCTTTCAACTTGTCTTGCTGTTTCTCACTGTAAAATTATTATCATTATTTTTTATAAATAATAATAATGATAATAAAACTTTTTTCGATCAAGATAAGGATCACAGTGTTTTGTTTGAGTGTGGTGCCGCTGCATCAGAGAGTATGCTCTCTCAGAGACAGAAACTCCCTGACTGTCAGATTGTTTTGCAGAGATAGAGCTATGTGTTTTATAAGCAACAGGACATAATATATTAGGGGGATGTTTTCACAGTTTAGCACTGCATCAGTTTAATGCTTGGACATTGATATTTGACAATTTAAAAATATTTTAACATTATTTGTGTTATTTTTATATTAGTTTAAAATTATTTTATAATCAATAATAATAATCATAAATATTAATATGGATTCGTATTATTAAAATTTTATAAAAAAAATATATTACCAAAGTATTATTATTCGGTCTATTTCTAGTCTCGTGTTCTTTAATGATGAAAAGTATAAAAATATAAGTTTAACTTAAAAAATTGTATATGTGTAAATTTTATTTTATAAATTGTTTTTGTAAATTAAATTAAATTTAAATTTATATTTTAACATTAAAAATAATTTTTAATATAATTTTCACGAAACTATATATTTTAAGTTTATTTTTTACTTTTTAATTGATTACTCGTAAAAATAATAAAATTATACATATTTTAATATAATAAAGATATAAGTGCTTGTAAATGCTAACATTTCACTAGTTTGAAAAATATAAATGCATATGATATTACAATTTAAATTATTAAATTTATAAATTAAATTTTAATTATTAATTAAATAAAGTAATTTATAAAGATAATAGTTATTTAATTTATTAAATTAAAAACATTAATTAATTAATTAAAATTTTAAATATAAAATTATGTGTATTTTTAATATATTAATAAATAATAAAATTAATAAAATAAAAATTGATAGAATAACCCAGGATCAAAATTTTCAATTCACGCGACTTCCACCACCACTTGTCAAATCAATTAATTTATTATTCCAAAAATTTTATATTGATGAAATTAATTTTGATATTGATAAACATTTTGAAATTACTCATAAATTTGTACATTAATTTTTTGATTTTTTATAAGATTGTGTTGGGATTGTACACGGAATGACTGTGTGTAAACAAAAAATAAAAAGGTGAATTGATTTATATAATAAATTTGTGTTTTTTTAAATTATAAATTGTTTTTATAAAAAATTGTTTTTATAAATAAAATCAATTTTTTATAAATAACAATAATAAAGATAAAAACGGTGTTGAATCGTATCTAAAATTATATCTATGTTGTACTAAATACCAACAAATTTAGTTCTCCATTAATATAGTTTATGGGTAATGAAAGTTTATTTCTAGATCTTGTTTCTTGTTAAGTTTTGGTTTTGGAATGTAGAGTTAAATCTTGATATTTATCAACTATTAACTTAACTAAAGTAAAGTGATGAATTAATGAAAAAGGGATTTGAAAAAAAATAAGTAAATGTAAATGAATGTATACTTAAACAAATTTAAATGATGCAAAGAATGTAAAAATATGATTCTGCATGCTAAAGAAGATGAACTACAAGAAGTGATAATGCAGACTTCCTATTTCGAATTGATGCATGAAATGAATGAATGAAAATATTGTAAACTAATTACATGAAAATTCAGAAATGAATGAGTGAATGACATGTATTTATATGTGTCAATTTAGCTAAAATATAAAATGCAAGACAAACAAAGGAATGATTAATCTGAAACAAAATTAGAATGACACCTAAACTAGAATAATGCAACTACAAGAACCTAGACTAATGAACAATAACAAAAGTAATATAAAATGCATTGTAAATGAAGGAATGAATGAATTCTTTTAAATCTGAACCTGTAACATATAAATGCTATGACTAAACTATGCAAAGGAAATTAAAACCAAACCCAGGTATGAATAAAAAAAGACCTAGATGCTAAATGCATGAAACACAAGAGTGAACAAATGAATTTTAACTATATACAAGTTCTGCAAATTAAAAGTTCAATGTAGGGAATTAAATCTTCTCGTAGATATAGCCAAATGAAAAGGAAATAGGAAATCACAATCTAAACTACAACAAACCTAAAAGTAATTCAGTAAAAACATTGAAGGAACAAACTAATTGGCAAAAACAGAATTCATAATTAAATGTGTAGTGAAAAGAGTCTCAATTATTCTCCAGAAAGACATTATGTGAAAGTAAAGCTCACTTCGAGGTTTTTTAGTTCATATTTTAGAACTTGAAATGGTGATTCCACTCAATTCCTCAACCAATGCTTATTTAACTCATAATTGTGGCTTTAACCATAGCTAACATCAGAACATATTATAAACACAGAGAAACAATCACCTATGTTATATTTTTTATTCTTTAACTAGTCCTAAGACTCTCCAAACGTTAGAAACAAAATTGAAAAATGACTTTAGAACATATTTCACAACACTCTCTATGTTACTAACCTTGTTGCAACTTGATTCATTTTCTCTTAATAAACAATGATTAGCTTCCTCACCCAAGTCACTAAAGCTTGATGAAGAGTTTGAATCATTCTCCTCCCATTTCTTTTTATTGAAGAATTTTTTTCCCTTCTTCCCTTCTCTTTTGTGATGTCCTAGATTTTTGTTCTTATAAAGTTTATGAACTTTTTCGTCATTAAATACATATTCTCACAATCAGAGTCATTATCTTCTTTCGAGCTTTTCCTTTTAGCAACATCGGATTTAAAAGCAATATTCATTTTTCTTCCTTGGTCTTCTTCTCCATTCAACCTTCTAAGTTGAAGCTTGTGCTCTCTTAGCTTACCAAAAAGAGATGCCTTAAACATGGTTGCAAGGTTTTGTGACTCTATGATGGTCGTGACCTTTGGCTATCAAAGATTATAGAATATCAATATTTAATTCATTAATGTCAAAAGTTTTACCTAAAAGAAACAAACGATTATCATGCACATCATAAATAGTTTCGCCCTGTTGCATCTGGAACATTGTATTCTTGAATTAAAGTTCTTTTGAGCACGCTTGACATCATTTGTGCCTTCATGAGTGACTCTTAAAACTCATTAAGGGTTAGAGTAGATGAAATTATGTTTCTAGCTTTAACGTCATATTAAGCTCTTCTATTTTCATTTGTAGTCCATTGTGAAAAGAGTTTAGGTTCCTACACATTATTAATAGTGACAGTAGGAACAAAATGACCATTTATAATAGCATCCAAAATATCTATATTAATATACTCTAAAAATATATGTATTCTTATTTTTCAAAAAACATAATTTTTCCTAGTAAACAAAGGAGGTATGTCTATTGAAACACCTTCAATAAAGGTTTAATTTTGTCCAACCATTTTTGAAATATTTGAAAAACTATTAAAGCAAGTTTTGATATCAATTGTTAGAATCGCGCAGCGGAATGATTGCGTGTAAACAAAAACCAAGAGAGAGATGAATTGATTTACTTGATAAAATCGTCCCTTTTAAAAAATTTCCCTTTTTATAAACAAAATTGATTCTTTATAAATAACAATAATAAAGATAAAAAATGTAGGGAAAGAGAAATTCGCCCAAGGAATTTTATACTAGTTTAGATTAAAGACTCTATGTCTAGTTGTTAATCTCTAAAGAGGGATTAACCAATCACTAAAGATAACCAACAACTTACAATCACAGAGAATACAATTTGTGTTAGAAAACACCTCCTTTAACACCCAAAGGATGAACAACACCTCCTTTAACACACAAAGGATAAACAACTTTCCTAACAACAACAATAACACTCAATCACCTCGACACACTTAGTGAAAGTTCTCGCTCTACCGATTAAGTTTTTTAAAACTCATTTTCACAGACATTGAGAGTTTCTTTAACACATGATTCTTAAACCTCTACGTGAAAAGTTCTTTTGAAACTACGTTTAAGTTAAATAGTTATACACTCATATTTTGAAAATTATGTCAGAAATTGAAGAGTCCATTTTGCGACTGTCAGTGATAATCAGTTATCATAAATGGTAATTGATTATTCTAGAAATTTATTTTGAAAATCGATTACGAACAATGATAATCGACTACTTTAGAGTTTTTTTTTGAAAATTTGAAATTAATTATGATAATTGATTATCACTTATTATAATCGATTATTCCATAGGGTGTTTGAAAAATGAGAAACTTCTTTGAGTGCTTTGCTGCTCATGTTCTGCCTATTGATTATTAATATGCTAATTTAAATAAAATACACAAATGACAAGACTAACAACTAAATTTTTCCTTCTTCAATGTATCTCTTCAATCAAAACATTCTTTAAATCTTCAATAATTTTTCGTTAATCATCATCAAAAAATTTTGTTGAAGCAAAATGTTAATCTTCTTCTTTTGCTAACAAATTATGTTAACAAAAATAATGTATGTACGAGAAGTTTGGTTTTAACAAATTATTATTATGAAGATAATAAAAATTATTAAAATCTGGTGTATAGAAAAAATGTTAAATATGTTTTTAGTCCTTAAATTATCAAGTGATTTTGGTTTTCGTCCCTCTTCGAAAGGTTTCTTCCTTTTAGTCCTCCTAGTTTTGAAACTCTTATGTTTAGTCCTTAAAATTGAACGACGTTAAGTTTTTTTTGATGTGGCAAAAGGTGAGCCAACGTGGGCTGCCAGCTTCCCTTATATGTTTGTGCCACGTTGTTTTTTTTTTTTAAAATGTCACCAACCCAGAAACGCTTACCTTCTTCAAACAGAAACCCTAATCCTCCTCTGCCTTCAGCCATGTCGCGCCTCCGCAAGGCCGCCACTATTGAAAAGTTGTCATCAAAACCACGAATGCTTCAAGCTCACATTGGACCACCACCATGAGCAACCATTCGCTGCCGTCGCGAGCCTCTACAGCCTCCATCATCAGATCGCACAAGCAACCCCAAAGTCGCCGTGAGTTCAGAGCGCGAGCATCCTCCTACACGAGCCATCCTTCATCATCCTTCATTGTCATTTCCGCAGCAGCCGTCGTAGAGACCACCCAGAGCTCCTTCTTCGCGTAACAAGCGACGTCGTTCAACCTCCTTCCACAACCAAAGGGGTAAATCACCACCAACATCCAGCAACATCATCTTCTTCCCAAATCGCTAGCAATACCGTGAGCTCCAACGCCACCAACAATCATCTTTCCGCTGCGCACAAGCCTTCAACCTGCCATTGTCGGCATCGCCCTCCACTCCTACTTCTCCCATATCTCCCACATGCCCGCCTGGTCTAAGCTCGAGTTCTACCAATTCGCCACCGCCTGAGCCGGCTTCAACCCCTATCCTTGCCGCACTCAATTCGACGACGCCCCGATTCTCGATCATTTCAATATTCGCTTCGCCAAAGGCGAGAGAATCCCTCTCCCCTAGGAGATTCTCCAACCCTCGCTCAGAATCCTACAACATTATCTCTTGGGGCCGTTGAACTCTCGGGATGTGAAGGACACGACTTCCTTCGCGGTTTGCTATTTGTATGCTCGTGCCTCGCATGATTTGGTACTGCAGGCCATTCTCGCCACCAGGAGTCTCATTCAACTCGATGTGAGGACCGTAGAGGCTACCAAAGCTAATGTTGGTTCCAACTTCAATTCCAACACACCCACCAAGGTCAAAAATCATGAGATTCTATAGGTTATACATGTATGTTAATTTATTTTTTTCCTACCGAGTGATTAGGTGGTTGTATTGACTTTCTTGATGGAATTATGTTGTGCTTCGGATGATTGTGCGTGTGTGTAGCTTGTCTGATCATAATCTTGCAATTTCAATGCTATGTTTTCTTGCGATTGCTTTTACTTGAGATTTCAGTTTGTACCACTGATTATTATGGTGGCCTTTGCTCAAAAAATGATGAAAATGGACACTTAAGGGAGGGAACAATGGTGGGTGTGAAAGAGATGAGCGGAAGTTTTGAGTGATTGGGGGAGAAGAAGGAAGGGTTTGGAAAAAATGTGGCAAATACTTAATTTCATTTCAGAAAAAGAAAAGCAATGTGGCACAGGAAGGTGACATCACACATGGACTCGCCGTTTGCCACATCAAAGAAAATTTAACGACGTTCAATTTTAAGGACTAAACATAAGAATTTCAAAACTAAAAGGACTAAAATGGACAAACTTTTCGAAGAGGGACTAAAATCAAAATCGTTTGATAGTTTAAGGACTAAAAACATATTTAACCCTAGAAAAATATATTCAAAAAGTAAGTAAATTTTGTTGTTATTCTTGTTAATGTAGATGAAAGAACGAGAAGTTTGGTTTAAACAATGAAATAAGTGGTTTCAAATTTAACATATCTGGATAGTAAATAGCTTAGATATTGAAAAAACTAGTTTTTTAGAAATTTAATATTTATCTCACACACTTTAATCAATGACTATTTCACAAGCAAGACAGGGAGAAGACACAAGATTCAAGACTAAGAGCCTAGTCTAATGGATATGTTTCGAAAAAGCCTTTAAATAGAATATCATTCAAAGGAAATTCTTACAAACACAACAGTGAATATCCTAAATAACACGTGAAAAGAATTCATTGTTTAAAATCATTTACAATGTCAAGTGTTTAACAGCTACTTGAGAAATCTTGTACTCGACAAAAAGACTATATCACGAAGGTTGTAATAAATTTTTTCATTAACACTGTTAAACATCTTTCTAGTGTTTTTCAAGTACTTCAAGAAGATAGGACACATCACTGTGCAGCCAAAAAGGGAACAAATCTACCATTTCGAAAAACTTTGAGAGCATGTAGGAACATTGATGAAGACACGAGCTCCAATAAAAGTAAAGACATGTGATCGCTTGGTTAAGACGATAAAAACCATGTAATCGTTGATCAAAACTCAAACTTCAGACAACAATAATAATAATAAACGACAATAAAGTAACCAATGAACCAATTCTATATATTATATTCATTATAGTAAAAACTATGTATAAATTTAATCATAAAGTATTAAGATAAAAAATAAAAATAAAATATCCAACAATATAATAAATCTAACCATAAAAATACGCTGTAGTGTTCTCCCCAAAAGTCGGTTCATTTGTGAATTCAAATTAAAAAGTCTAGTACTTTACATCTTATGGAGTTCTCCTGTTCCCGGCAATGCCAGTGTTGTTCCTTTTAACACTACAAACCACCACCTCCTCCACAGATAAAATTTCACGACAACCACCAAAATCTAACAAGCAACAGAACACAGGAGTTCATGATATCATTGCACCCACTTCAAGTCCCTTACCGCAAAACCCCAAACTCCTCGTCATATTCCTTTTACAGATCACCAGTCTCTCAAGGCTGAATTCACCAACACCCAAGAATGGACATTCTCTTCGCCCAGATCCAAGCTGATCTCCGCTCCAACGACGCCCTCCGCCAGTCCAGCGCTCTCCTCCAGGCCCTCCAGCAGTCCGCCGCCGGCCGCGACATTGCCGTCATTGCAAAAACCGCCGTAGAAGAGATCGTTGCCGCCCCGGCGTCCGCCGTCTGCAAGAAGCTAGCCTTCGACCTCATCCGCTCCACGAGGTTAACCCCGGACCTCTGGGAAACCGTCTGCAGCGGCATCCGCAATGACCTCCAATTCCCGGACCCTGACGTCGCCGCCGCCGCCGTCTCGATCCTCGCTGCCATCCCCTTCTACCGCCTCGCCAAACTCATCTCTGACTGCAACAAGGAGATTTCGGAGTGCTTCGACTCCCCCAGCGACAACCTCCGCTTCTCCGTCACAGAAACCCTGGGCTGCGTCCTCGCTCGCGACGATCTTGTCACGCTCTGCGAGAACAACGTCAACCTCCTCGACCGCGTCTCCGCGTGGTGGGCCCGCGTTGCCTCCAATATGCTCGACCGCGCCGATGCCGTCGCCAAGGTCGCGTTCGAATCTGTAGGACGACTCTTCCAGGAGTTCAGCTCCAAGCGCATGAGCAAGCTCGCCGGCGACAAACTTGTCGACAGCGAGAACTCCCTCGCGATCCGCTCCAACTGGGTCTCCTCCATGGTGGACTTCGTGTGGCGCAAGCGCCGGGCCCTCATGGCGCGCTCCCTCATCCTCCCTGTTGAGAACTTCCGCGCCACTGTCTTCCCCGTCGTGTACTCCGTCAAGGCCGTTGCCTCTGGCGGCGTCGAGGTCATCCGTAAGCTGTCCAAGGCTTTCTCTGCCGCTAGTGGAAGTGACGAGGTTGATTCCCACGCGGAGAAGCTTGTGGGGGTGTCTGATGTGGTGACTCACTTGGCGCCCTTTCTTGTTTCCTCGTTGGAACCGGCTTTGATCTATGAGGTTGGGATCAACATGCTGTACCTAGCTGATGTGCCTGGTGGTAAGCCTGAATGGGCTTCGCAATCCATCATTGCCATTTTAACGTTGTGGGATCGGCAGGATTTTGCTTCTGCTAGAGAGAGCATTGTAAGGGCTGTTGTCACCAATTTGCATCTCCTTGATCTTCACATGCAGGTGGGGGTGTCCCGGTGTTGTTTATTGACATCTATGATTTGATGATTAGGTTAAGAAAAATGCTTGGAACAAATTCTTTTGAACACACTATCTCATGATTTTGTAGTTTTTAGTATGTTTTAACCAATAATAGAACACTGGGGTGATAATGGAACATGCGGTCCCATTGGGATGATCAGTCATTCCCCTTAAACATCCCCTTAAACCTCGACTAGGAGACTGTCTTCAAAAAAGTGTTATGGAGTAAAAGGCTGTCTTAAGAGTGTTTTATAGTGTGTGTTCTTAACACGGTTCTTAAATGGATTGTTATGCTGAGTGCTAGTGCTTTTTCTAGTGTTTTAAATGGTAGTATGCTAGCCTATAAATCATGACTAGCTTTGAAATTTCACTTTGGGAATAAACTTCTATATACGTACGAAGATTTTAGGGAAGTTAGATAGGGCGTTATAACAGTTTGATTATTCTTCTGCTCATCCTTGGTAGGCTAATGCTTGTCCTAATGTTTTTAATTTAATGTTTCTTTTTAGCCTATGAATTATGAATATGTTATCAGAGTTTCACTAGAGTAGTGCTGTGTGCATAAGCATCTCTATCAGTACTTATAGAAAAAGAATGAGTCTCTTTACATAAACTTTTCCACAATCAATTATAGGAGAAAAAAATAACAAAAAGAAAAAAGATTTTATCTTGTACAGAATTTTAATTTTAGAAGAAAAACATTTTATTTTCTTATTTTCCTTCTCAAATTAGCCATATAAACAAATCAAAATTCTTCCAAAAGTTAAAATCAATTTATATATCTCAGTTTTTTTATAAATCAGATGAGAGGTTTTCTGTTGAAGTTTGATTGCTCATTTTGCTTATCCTTGGTATTCTAATGCTTAACCTGATGTTTTAAGTAGTAGTTTGTTAGCCTTTTGAATTATTAAAAGCATCAAAATTTCTCCAGCCTAAGCCATAGTTCACAACAATATGGTGGTTAAATGTATTTGATCTGTATCTTGTGTGATGCTGAATTGTATGAATGTATTAATGCTGCTGTCAAATTTCTAGACTTTTGGTTGATTGTTGTGCAATCTAGTGGTTAAAATGTATGCATGTGAACTGTATCCCATGTGACATTTGATGCTAGACTGTATTAGTGTAGCGTAGGATATTTGGCTTGACAAAGTGCTTATTATGTATAGACGGCTGCTTGTAGGTATCACTTTTCAAGAGGCTACTTTTGATGGTGAAAAACCTGAGAGCAGAATCGGATCGAATGTATGCCCTAGCATGTATATGTAGAACAGCTCTTTGTGTGCATCTATTTGCCAAGGAAAGTGTACGGAGAGGGCAGAAACCTCTCGCTGGAACAGATATAGCATCTCTTTTTGAGGATGCCAGAGTGAATGATGATCTTAACAGCATTACAAGTAAAAGTATATTTAGGGAGGAGTTGGTTGCATCACTGGTGGAAAGTTGTTTTCAGCTTTCTCTGCCACTGCCTGAACAAAAAAACACGGGCAAGGAGAGTAGGGTCATTGGAGCTTTGGCATATGGAACGGGTTATGGTGCATTAAACTGGACTGAACCTGCTTTAGAAGTGGTGGAAGTTTGCCGACCTTGTGTTAAATGGGATTGTGATGGCCGTACCTATGCCTTTGACTGCTACTTAAAGTTGCTTGTTCGGCTATGTTACATATATGATACCAGGGGTGGTGTTAAACGAGTCAAGGATGGAGCTTCTCAGGACCAAATTTTGAACGAAACTAGATTACAAAACTTGCAACGTGAGCTTGTGAAGGACTTACGTGAGGTACTCAGTCTAATAATATAGATGGAATCAGCAACACTAAAATTTCTTATTCTGTCAATTGCATATATGTGGCTGGTACTATATAAAGAGGGCTTTTATTATCAATGAACCATTTTTTAAGGATGAATTTCATAGGAAAACCTTTAAGTTTATCCCACATGTAATCTAAGCCCATGCTTTCCATTACTACTATTTACCTTCCTTTAAGGCATTCGTCATAATGCTGTTAAATTCAGTAATGCAATTTGATAGTTAATGAGTATGAATTTTTCACTGTCTTCAGACAGTTAGTCACCTCCATGCTGGAAGTAAATTATCTTTTACCTTGTTGAAGCTAGGCAAACTGTGGTCATTGTTGGTTGTGGTGCATTGCAACTGCAGCAGCAGTGTGGTTCAGAGGGTCTCAGTGTGGGTTGTGTTGTGTGAATTTCGAGCCCTTCGTGATTCATTTACTGCAGATTAGAAACAGTTGAAATACCTTCACTTAATTGACGTTTGTCAGGTTATTTTGGGTATTTTGTGTCTTTTTAATTTGATTTTTTTATATTACATGACAGTGAACAAAATGAACCAGCAACACTGTTATTTTCCTTCTTTCCATTGTTCCCACTCTTAATTTTCCTCCCTAGTTGCTTTAGGTTTCATTATTATTATTTTATTTAATTCTTTTTTGCGTTCAAGTAATTTTTTTTTTTAAATTTAGGTTTTAAGTTTGTTTTTTCTTGACCTTGTACTCTATATTTGTTCGCCTACCACAAGTTTTTACTCTAAATGGTGATTGGTGTATGGTCTGATTTTTTTTTCTTTTTGTTTGTCAACTTATATCCTTATATATATATATTTATATATATATATATATTTTTATATATATATATATATATATATATATATATATATATTAATTGTTGAATAAAAAATATTAGTAATGATCATCCAGCCATCCAATATCCCACTTTTGTGGTCAGGCCACTGTGCCCCGATATCCGAGATTGACAATAATGGTTTGAAGATACTTTAGTGTTGTTTACGTTGAATAAATATATTTCACAAGTGAATGGAATTTTATCACACACACTTAAATGTTGCATGGTAATGTTTGTGAACGTAACAGGTCAATACACCAAGAATTTTGGCCCGCCTTATTTGGGCTATTGCAGAGCACATAGATATAGAAGGATTGGATCCACTCCTAGCAGACGACCCTGATGACCCTCTTAATGTCATCATATCAAATATTCACAAGGTTCTCTTCAATGTTGATGCAACTGCAGAAACAACAAACAGAGTTCAAGATGTACAGGCAGTTCTTATATCTGCTCAACGTCTGGGATCACGCCACCCAAGGGCTGGACAGTTACTTACCAAAGAGCTTGAAGAGTTTAGGAACAATCCTTTGGCTGATTCTGTCAGCAAGCACCAATGTCGTTTGATATTACAAAGAATCCAATATGCTACACGTCATCAGGACAGTAGGTGTGATTATTGTGCAAATTTATTCATCACTGCTGGCAATGCATTTCTAATTTACTTTTCCATGTTGTCATTGATCCCTTTCTTATTCATATGTTTCCTTAATTCTTCTTTTCTCAAGTTACTCTTTAAGTAGAACTCTAGTCTGCTATGATTGTGAAAAAATTATTGCTTGATGGCGTTGTTTCTTGAAAGCTTGCTGTTAGATCTCCTGTTGGATGGAAGGTTGTATGAAGGTTGAGAGAGTCAGTGAGAGGTACAGGGGAGTTTTGTAAAACAGAGAGGCAATATTTGATTTATACAATCTTGAGAGGGCATGGTTTTTTGCATAATCCTGCATTTTGGCTTCGTCATTCTTTCCCTTCAATTAGGAAATCCTGTCTTTGTAACTAAGTCTACACTTTCAGATTCTTGTGCCAGTGTTGATCACTTACCAATTCTCTATTCAGAATATATTGGTGCTTAATGGTCATTTTCAATGCTAACCAAGATCTTTATCAAATCATTAATTGAATTCATTATGTGGTATGCGATTATTTCTCATTATTATTGTTACCTTCAGGTGGGCAGGGGTTACAGAAGCCAGAGGGGATTACCCATTTAGCCACCACAAATTGACTGTTCTGTTTTTTGAAGCATCTGCTGCTCAGGATAGAAAGTTGGAAGGATTGGTTCACAAGGCTATTCTGGAGTTATGGAGACCTGACCCCAGTGAACTAACACTTTTGCTCACAAAAGGAGTGGATTCTACTTTACTGAAGGTTCCTCCAACTGCGATTACTTTGACTGGAAGCAGTGATCCCTGTTATGTTGAAGGTTACCATTTAGCTGATTCAAGTGACGGGAGGATCACTTTGCATTTGAAGGTCAAAAAGCTTTCTGAACTTGTTGCTTTCTGATAGAACACCTA
The DNA here is from genome assembly GCF_029865625.1 of Vigna umbellata. NCBI lineage: Eukaryota > Viridiplantae > Streptophyta > Magnoliopsida > Fabales > Fabaceae > Vigna > Vigna umbellata. The sequence goes on along the minus strand of NC_142167.1, from coordinate 48,496,043 downwards.
AAATTACAGAAAATACTAGCAGTTCTTGTATGTTTATTATGAACAAAACTGTTCTACCAATGGAGTAGGAATAGGTAACAACAGTGTACGACAGACCAAGGTCTTTCACAAGGACCTTTCTCTCCTAATCCCGTTAATCAAATTTTCCAGCCGCTGGAACCTCTCATGATGTTCCTTTTCTGCTCTGTCATGATTTGAACCAGTTCTTGCACTATCTTTTCCAGCCCATCCAATCTTGATTCCATTCTTGTATTCACCATGCCTCACACAGCTACCATAGGACCGAGAAAGAAGTTCTGAATACCATTTGATAGAACACCCAGAATTACGGAAAATACCAGAAAGTTCTTGTATGTTTATTATGAACAAAATTGCTTTACCAATGTAGTAGGAACAGGTAACAACAGTGTACAACAGACCAAGGTCTTTTGAGAGGACCTTTCTCTCCTAACCCCCCTTTCCAACAATCCCCCCAACAAACTCTCTGCTAACCTCCTAATAAGACTATTTATAATAGTCTGTTATTGTTATGTGATTACAACTGAACTAACTCCCTTCTTTTTTCCTTCTTTTTTCCTTCTTTTGTAAACTATATCAAACCTATCACTTTCTTACTCAGTTATTTAGATTTTGCAAGTAAATTTTGAAACATTTAAGTTGGGCATATGCTAGACCATGCTGTAATGGCCACAATTTATCCCTTTGGAAAATGAAATAGAGGTTGATCATTAATCCCTTAGACTTTGATCGACTGTCTATTAATGAAAATATTAAAATGTATTACCCTTGCTTAGTAATGTAGTAGTGTCATATTTAAAGCTTTAAAACTCATGGATGAAGTACATTATTTGCTTTTGGTACAGTTTCTTTTCCAAGCAGCTATGATGTTGGTCCTTATTTTGGTCTCATTATAAGTGAAAATGTTTCAGGTCTTAAACTTAACTGAGCTTGAATTGAATCGGGTGGATATACGTGTGGGATTATCAGGTGCATTATATTATATGAATGGTTCTTCTCAGGCAGTGCGGCAATTACGTGGTCTTGTTTCACAGGTTTCTTCTCCTCTAAAGTGCATATTCCATTCCAATTTCCAATTGTTTTTTAGCATTTGCATCTTTTCAACTATTCTAAATAGGATCATGTATTATTAGGCAAAGGGGGTTTTAGAATAATTTATATTATCTTAGTAAAAGTGGTTTTTGTGCTGTATCCATCTGAAACCTTACTCTTTCTTTAAGCTTCTGTAATAAGCCACTGATCATTATAAACATTTAAATCTAAGTTAAGATATGTCAATCTCTTTTTCTCAAATATTCTTTTAAGTTAGTATTAGAGAGGGTTGATCTTGCTTTGTCTATCTTGTTCGGCAAGAAAGTGTTCTACAATGCTGCCATCTGTTGCTGTGCTGTTTTTCTCTGGTGACCACTAGATTTGAGGCACCCCTCCAAGTGGCACTCAGCGTAACTAGTTGCAAAGGCTAGTTCCTCCTTACACTTTGTCATGTGTTGCTCATCTACATAGATTTGTGAGGCGCATGTAACCCATAGACTCCCTCTATTAGCTTCATTGACTTCTTTTGTCACTGTTCCAACCCTCACCTTACCTTTCTGACAATCTTTCTGTATAGGTTCTATTGAATCCTAAGCAACTTCTCTATTTCCTATGTTTATTGGTTTAGGTGCATGCCCAATCTTTTCCAGGTCTCCAACAATTACTTCAGAAAATTTGAATGGTAATAATTCTTTATCTTTGTTTCCTTTTGTTAAACTTTGTTTAATTGATCAATGGTTTCACGATCACTTGGAAAAGGCCACTGAAATATCATCTAGTGTTGAACAGTGGAAGAAACTGGACTTCCAACTTTGTGCATTGCTGTGGCAATCTATGGAACCTAATATATTAGGGACCCTTAAACATAGTGAACATGTGAGTCCTTTTGGAAGAAGGCTCAGAGCATATTTGCAAATGACATTAAGAGACTTTATGATTCTGCTGATAAATTGACATCTTTGATTGCTGAAGGTCATTTTGCTATTCAGGAACTAAGAATTATTCTTGGAAATTCATTCATTGGAAGAAATCACGTAGAAGTTGGATAAGTTATGTGTGGTCATGATTCTTTGAGCAATGAATCTAAATTTTGATCATATTCGGGATCAAATTGTAATTGGTCAAGAAGTTCGATTAATGTGTTTGCTCTATGTTCCAACTCTTAAGTTGAAAGCCTCGTGAGTTTGCTGAAGCTTCTATCATGTGAGTCCTTTTGGAAGAAGGCTCAGAGCATATTTGCAAATGACATTAAGAGACTTTATGATTCTGCTGATAAATTGACATCTTTCATTGCTGAAGGTCATTTTGCTATTCAGGAACTAAGAAATATTCTTGGAAATTCATTCATTGGAAGAAATCAAGTAGAAGTTGGATAAGTTGTTGTGGTCATGATTCTTTGAGCAATGAATCTAAATTTTGATCATATTCGGGATCAAATTGTAACTGGTCTATAAGTTCCATTAATGTGTTTGCTCTATGTTCCAACACTTAAGTTGAAAGCCTCGTGAGTTTGCTGAAGCTTCTATCATGTGAGTCCTTTTGGAAGAAGGCTCAGAGCATATTTGCAAATGACATTAAGAGACTTTATGATTCTGCTGATAAATTGACATCTTTCATTGCTGAAGGTCATTTTGCTATTCAGGAACTAAGAAATATTCTTGGAAATTCATTCATTGGAAGAAATCAAGTAGAAGTTGGATAAGTTGTTGTGGTCATGATTCTTTGAGCAATGAATCTAAATTTTGATCATATTCGGGATCAAATTGTAACACTTTATGATTCTGCTGATAAATTGACATCTTTCATTGCTGAAGGTCATTTTGCTATTCAGGAACTAAGAAATATTCTTGGAAATTCATTCATTGGAAGAAATCAAGTAGAAGTTGGATAAGTTGTTGTGGTCATGATTCTTTGAGCAATGAATCTAAATTTTGATCATATTCGGGATCAAATTGTAACTGGTCAATAAGTTCCATTAATGTGTTTGCTCTATGTTCCAACTCTTAAGTTGAAAGCCTCGTGAGTTTGCTGAAGCTTCTATGATGGTTTCTAGTTGTGGAAGGGGGATGTTGAGGGAATAAAGGAAGACATGGTGACTGAGGATGCCTTTAATGCTCTTATTGTAAAAGAATGTGTCGTACTCAAGGCAAAATTACTCTTTACAAGAGTTTTCTGACAAGACAACTAATATCTCCAAATTTGAAATAATTAAACCAAAATTTTCTGATTATATCAAGAATATTTAGGGTTAAAATCCAACCACCAAGCACAATGTTTCACATCCCAATTTGTCCAAAGAAAAAATAGTTGGAAAAATGCATGGTGAAAAAAGGGGGTAGTCGGAAATTGGAAAGAGACTGAATTTGCGGAAAAGAAATTGACATCGAAGATTAATGGGATCGGCAAGAAGGCATGAATTTAGAGGAACTTGAATAAATAAATGGAGAATTCAGTGTATTGAACATACACTATTGTATCACTTCAGATAAATAGGAAGGAGTTACAATGAATTTGAGAGAGTGAATTTCCATCTCTTACGATCTCATATTTATAATAACTTTAGGTACATCAGATACACGGTATGAGAGAGAAGGGAAGATAGTTTGGAAAGATATATATAGGAATCAGATAAAACACAGAGAACACAACACCTTTACAGTATGCCACATGTTGAAAAAATAAATTCAATCTTAGGTCCTATAAAGGATTTTGTTAATACATATGGAAATTGATCATTTAATCTAACAAATTTAATCTAACAAACTCAGTGCAGTTATCCTTGGACAACAACTTTCTTCAATAAAATGGCTATTAATTTCAATGTGTTTAGTGCTCTCATGGAACACTAGATTGGAAACCGTGTAAAGAACAAGCTGATTGTAACAATACTTCTTCATCTGCTGAATCACAAAAATATAATTCTTGTAGAAACTATTTTACCCATATAAGCTCAGAAGTTAGGGATGCCATTGCTCTATACACAACTTTAATAGATTATTGGGCAACAACATTTTGTTTCTTGCTTCTTGAAGAGATAATATTTCCTTGTCTTGGAACATTTTTGAGTTATCTTAGAAAACGGATGACAACATTTCAATGATCAACACAAGGATTTTGCATGAATTGACTCACAACACGAATTGCAAAAGATAGACTTAGTCTAGTAATACTGAGATGAAATGTTGCTGTTGGAATATTTCTACTAAAGGAGTACTTGTGTAAACATTATTGTTAAAATGGAATACAGGAATATGTATTACTTTTGGTCTTAAACACCTCTACACTTACATTTATAGAAAACAAAGTAACTAACCACACTCCTTTCCAACTTACTCTTAGTTGGAACACACTTGAACACAACTCATACACACATAACTCATACACAATAACCAATAATTCTAACACTCCCCCTTAGGCTGGAGCATACAAATTGTATGAACCAAGCTTGGAATAATTGAACTCGGTTTTGAACTGGATGATTTGTCTTCAAGAGTGTGAGGCAAACAGAGATGGGTTATCACATGTCAATGAATTAACAACAACTTGTGAAACTTCAACTTCAAAAGTGGATGAAGGAGAGCAGCGGTGGACAATGACAAACTGCAAGGACAGAATCCCCATCAATGATGCATGAGTGACGGGATCTGCAGTGGCTGAAAGCTATAAAACTGCAGGGACTACACTGAATCCCCATCAATGATGGATGGGTGATGGGATCAACAGTAGTAAAAGCTACAAAACTGCAGGGACTACACCATGCTAAACTGCCATACTTGGTTTGCAGATGGGTGATGGGATCAACAGTAGTAGCTGAAAGTTACAAAACTGCAGGGATTACACCCATGGTGGACTGACATTTCCTTTGCAGTGTTGTCTTGGAACGATACTCCCCCTCAGTGTGAACGGCATGGCGGAAACGGTGAAATTGTTGACTGAGATTGGAAGTATCATAGTTGCTGGTCTGAGATCAAAAAGATTTGCAATCTTAAGAAATTGACAAAGCGGCAAATATAGTGAGAAAAAGGCAAGAACAGCAACACAGAAGCGAAACCCCTAGGGCAGAGCTGGAGGATGAGGAAAGCGGAAAAAGGTAGGACTAGGCGCTGGTCCATCAACGACGGAGACGAAGATGGCAACAATGGCTGCTCTGGAGGGTCTGAACAGAGAGAGGGAGGTCCGGCGAGACGACCGGCAGTGGCGCGGTTTGATGCCGATGCCGAGAAGGCGGCGCGTGATGAACACGCGTCCGAGATCTACCGGAGAGAGGAGGCGCGGGACGGCGCATGCGGACGAGACAGAGACGGCGACCACCAGGGTTAGGTCGCGCTTGAAGAGACGGTCCAGATCCAATGGACACCGGTCGGAACTGTGACAGTGGCCGACGAGAAGGCGACGCGTGACAATCACAATCCCGAGACTAGCTGAAGACAGGCGGCGCATGGAGGCGCGTGAATAGGAGTCTGGTCTTGACTCCAACGAGGTTGGCCGTCGCTCGAGGAGACGGTCCAGATCCGTTGGTCACCGGTCGAAACCGTGACGGTGGCCGGCGTAGATCGGAGAGATCTGATGCTCGTGGCGGCGCGTGAGGGAGAAGTAGCTTATGAAACTGACGTGTTTGGCCGTCGCTCGAAGAGACGGTCCAGATCCGCTGGTCACCCGTCGAAACTGTGACGGTGGCCGGCGGCGGACAGAGGTTGGCGGCGGACAGTGGCTGGCGACGATGGAGAGGGGCGATCGATTGGGTTGCGGCTTGCGACGGCTGACTGTTACGGAGGGAGTGTCTCTCTAGGGTTCCCAGGAGACTTTAGGTCTCTTTGATTCTAGGTGCTGAGATTTAAGAAGAGAAAATGGATCTTATGAAATTTTTAGGGGCTGCCAGCGGCCATGGCGGCCGGCCGCCAGCCGCCGGCAGATAGCAAAGTCCACCAGAAGAGATCAGAGCACTGATACCATGTTAAAATGGAATACAGGAATATGTATTACTTTTGGTCTTAAACACCTCTACACTTACATTTATAGAAAACAAAGTAACTAACCACACTCCTTTCCAACTCACTCTTAGTTGGAACACACTTGAACACAACTCATACACACATAACTCATACACAATAACCAATAATTCTAACAATTATCAAACCAAGGTGGGAGCCTTAAATACATCTTGGGTATTGAAGTAGCTTAGTCAAAAGATGAGGTTGTAATCTTTCAAAGAAAGTAAGCTCATGATATTAACTAGAGACAAGAATGATTGACTGTAGACCAGCATATAGTCTTATGGACCCAAATAAAAAATTATGGATTGAAGGTTAATCGTTCTATGATCTAGAAAGATGTAAGAAGCTAGTTGGAAAACGGATCTATCTTACTATTACATGGCCTAATCTATCTTTTGCTGTTGGAGTTGTTAGCTATTTCATATAGGCTCTATGTATTGGCTATTGGAATATTGTCCTTCATATTCTAAAAAGTTCCAATACAAGGTCTCCTTATGGAAATTAAGGAAAAATCAAGGTCTTTGGGTACTGTGATGTTGATTGAGTAGGTTCCCCTGTTGACAGACACTACTATGAGATAATATTTTCCTTTGAGGAAATATTATTTCCTAGAAAAGTAAGAAACATAATGTAATAGAATGATCAACTGTTATAGTTGAATATAGGGCAATGGAGTTTCTTATTTGTGAACTTATATGGATAAAACAATTCTTTCGAGAGCTTAACTTTTATGAAATCTAGACCATAAAGATGTATTGTGATAATCAATTTGTTTTTCACATTGCATTGAATCCAATATTTTATGAGAGAAGTAAACATGAAAATTGACTGTCATTTTATTCGGAAAAATTGTTAAAAGAAATTTGTATTGAGTTAAAAGAAATCTGTATTGAGTTTAAAAGTGACCAACTTCTAGATGTATTGACCTAGTCCTTAAGGGGACCTTGAGTTTATTTGCTTTTAAGCATGATACATACAATTATGCTCTAACACGAGGAGTGTTAGAATAAGTATTAAAAGTTGGGAAGGAAGTTGTGTTGGGAACCACTTCCTGCTTTACCTATGAGTTGTACCTAGTTCTGTACCCATTAGCCTAGTGCAGTCTTTTGATCTTTCATCTTTTTATATTATCATATTTCTATCATTATAAATAGAAGATCATAAGATGGGTCTTCCAAGCCATCCAAAAATATATTTTCTCTTTCTTAATCCTAAGCATTTAAACTCATGCGGGAGAGGGGGATATCGGTTTTGTTATTTCTAATATTTTGCTAGAGGAGCTATGCTCTCTCGGGGAAATTAGAGGTTTCCTTCTCTTGTAGTTTCCCTTTTATTGCAAATAATATATAATTCCCGAGTTCCTTAATCTTGTTCTGCTTCTATATCTGATGCTATAATTTTGGTCCGTAACAAAGTCAGGTGATAATTTTGTTTGAGATACCAATTTATGACTAGAATCATAAAGCTATTGAATATCTAGAAAAAAATACTTAGCCTTCTTATTAAAGGAGTTACATGTTTTGAATGCTCTAAGAGTTTCCAATATATTGGATTTCACGGATTGTGTTAGGTTTTTTGTATCATAGAAAGGAAAGGGCTTTATTTGTCCTTGAGTTTATAGGATAGAAGGAAAACTTGTACACAAAGGATCTACTCCTTTGACACTGAAAATTGCCCAGTTTGTTACTACTCAAAAATATCCTCCTTATTCTAACTAGGACTAATTGACTATGACAGAAGACTTAACTGATAGGTCAAAGGATACAAAGGTTTAATTCCTATTTTTACTGTTCTTCCTATAATACACTTTTAAAGTGCTATTTGTATCTTGTCCATAGAATTTCCATAGCAAGGCACAAAGCTGAAAATCTCACTTCTTCCATTGTTCAACCCTAACGGTGTATTTAGATTAAGGAGTGGATTTAAAGGAGTAGAAAAAGACGGAAATGAGGGAAAGAGAATGGAATCCGAGGTTGTTTTAGATTAAAGAAAATAGAGTGAAAAGTGAGAGAAAAGTTTAGCTCTTAAATAGGATAATATATTTGATGAGATGGATAATCCTAATACCGAAAAGGATGTCAAACTATAAGGAAACATAGTAGGGATAGGCTTGTTGGAAGTCTCACGTCGACTAAAAATAAGGCCAATTCATAGTTTATAAGTAGGCTTAAAGTCCACTTCTAACATGGTATCCGAGTCATGGTTAGAGCCTATCCTAACGATATTTGTTGTTTGTTGGGCATATTGTTCCACCCATTATCGGGCCGCTATCGGACCACCAATTAAAAATGTCTAATTCCATGCTCGAGATGTATATATCTCGGCGTGAGTGGAGTGTGTTGGAAGTCTCACATCGACTAGAGATAAGACTAATTCATAGTTTAAGTGGGTGCAAACCTCACCCTACGAGTTGGTTTTGTGGGGTTGAGTCAGGCTTAAAGTCCACTTCTAACAAGGCTAAAGAAAGTTAATACTAAATTTATGCAATTAGGAGTTTCAAAGTTATTTTTTCATGGAATGTGAGAGAGTTAGCTGCTGATACATCTCGTGATCTGATGATGAATTTGATTAGTGAGCTATTTGGTGTTGCATTGGTTTAGTAGGTATTTGATTAGTTTGGTTTTTTCTTCATAATTGGTATTTTTTTTTATGTGCAATGTAATTTTATCATAGATTTGGTATGGTAGTAACATTGATAAAATTTGAGTATATAATCATATATTTAAAGAATCATTTATAAAACAAATTTCTGTAAAATAATTTAATATAAAAATAAAATTTTGAAAATATATATTAAAGTTAAAAGCAAATTTAAATTAAAACACTAAATTATTATAGAATTTTAATAAGAAAAAGACTATTTCAATATAAAAATACATTAAAAGTATCAAAATTTAAATTGTTTGATTTAATTTCGTTTATTATTTTAAAATTTATTTATTAATGCAGTATTAGCAAAATATTAACTTTACTTTATTCATTATTTAATATTTATTATTTTAATATAAAAGATATATTAAAAAATATTAGTCTGTGTATTTATTCTTCTAATTATAATAATAATAAAATATATTTATATCTTCTTCTGTTGGCAACCCTTTAAGTACTATTATTTGATAATATGAATATTAGAACTTTGGAATTTTATGATAATTGTGCTGGCTTGTATTATTATATTTTTATGTTAATTGTTTGCCTTTTACAGTACTTTTAAGCTCTGTTTCTTCACACAACAGTTCTTTACAATTCTTTTGTTTAAAATAGTTCCGGGTCCACATTCGGGTCATAATTTTGTTCCATTCTCAGGATCCAGTGTGGTGCAGTGTGACAGTTGGTGTTTCCCACTTTGAAAGATGTGCCCTTTGGGTTCAAGTATTGTATTACCCATTCTATGGTAGTGGTGCTGTTGGAGACTACGAAGGTGACTATGCAGAGGAGGATCCACAAATCATGAGACAGAGGAGAAGCCTAAGACCTGAATTAGGTGAGCCTGTGATTTTGAGATGTCAGCCGTATAAAATTCCGTTGACTGAGCTTCTTTTGCCACACCAAATATCACCTGTTGAGTTTTTCCGACTGTGGCCGAGTATGCCTGCTATTGTCGAATATACTGGTACATATACATACGAAGGAAGTGGATTTAAGGCTACTGCGGCCCAGCAGTATGGTGCATCTCCTTTCTTAAGTGGACTGAAATCCCTGTCTTCTAAGCCATTCCACAAAGTTTGTTCGCATATTATCCGCACAGTGGCTGGGTTTGAGGTGTGTATTTGTTCGTTTGAAATAGTTTAAGGATGTGTTATTGCGTTCCATTTCTGGAATTGTTTCATTTTCCAAAAATCTTGTGGTAGTCCTATTCATTCTTGTTCCTTGTACGCTTTTAGTTAACCGTCTCTACGTTGACAGAAGCAGTAAATACGATATAGAAGCAAGGGTGGTAACAGCACTAACTCTACCATTTTCCTTTACCCTTTGTGTAACAGATGTGCTATGCTGCTAAAACTTGGCATGGTGGTTTCTTGGGCATGATGATTTTTGGTGCAAGTGAAGTGAGTAGAAATGTGGACTTGGGTGATGAGACAACAACCATGATGTGCAAATTTGTGGTTCGAGCATCCGATTCATCTATTACTAAGGAGATCGGATCAGATCTTCAGGGTTGGTTGGATGACTTGACCGATGGTGGTGTGGAGTATATGCCAGAAGATGAAGTGAAAGTAGCTGCAGCTGAGAGGCTCCGCATATCAATGGAAAGGATAGCATTGTTAAAGGCAGCCCAACCACGACCCAAGACTCCAAAATCTGAAGACGAAGATGAGGAGGATGAAGATATGAAAAATGAAGAAAAGAACGATGGAGATGAAAAAAGGAAGGGGCCTTCAACTCTATCTAAACTAACTGCTGAGGAAGCTGAACATCAAGCTCTTCAAGCAGCAGTACTACAGGAGTGGCATATGATCTGCAAGGATAGAACTACTGAAGTTAATTAACTATTTTTCTTTTGCTGATTTGCTTTGTATTTTTTTATAGGCCCGAGAAATGTATGAGTATATTAATCCTTGTTATATTTTCTTATTTTACGGTATACAAACTAGGTAGAGGCCAAGGTTTTCCAAGAGGGTATTCTTTATTCCCATTCCCATATTGAAGGAGAAATGCTTTTGTATATTTTCTTTATAGTTCATCATTTGTTGGAATTGGAAATGTTTGTATTTTTTCTTCAATGATACCTGAATTTTATGTTGTATTTTGATTCATTTTTGTTCTAATTTCTCTCAGTGATTAATGAATCCTGTGTGTAGCGGTACACGCTAAAAATATACGCTGCATTTTCACGAGAACAAAGAATGCTTTTGCTTAGGAACAATGAGGAAATGAAAAAGAAAGGAGGAAAAATAAAATGGAGTATTAAAGTTGTTGAAATTAGGAAAATTAATAGGGAATAGAGGAGAAAAAGAATTAAAGATTTATGAGTAATTTGATTAATTGATAAAACCAAAGCTTAGAAGATAATTTAGTAATTAATTTAAGTAATTGGCAAAGTGCCAATTTATTCGAGTAATTATTATACTGTATTAGTGAATTTTTCCCTAATTAATGCACATGACTTAATATCCTGTAACGCATTTTATTTTCAGGTCAGAATTCATTCTTGGGCAGCTGAATTCTAACATCTGATTGGTTGGAATTTATTACATTGATCTGATTGGTTGAACTTATACTTTATTGTTATAATTGTGTGTTTATGAATGTAAATAAATTCGAGATATGTATGACAAGTAAATGTGAAATTGGGTTGGAATATATTAACTATTGGAGGATTTAGTTTATACAGATATATATTAATAATTTAATGTAATAAATTTTGGTAAAAAAGTAAAGTAGGGGTAGATAATGGTGGGATGAATAAGAAAACATTTGAATTTTTATTTAAAGAGGAATTAAAAATTTTCATAAATAATTGTGAATGAAATATAAGTGATTGGATGAAGATTAATGTAAATGAACTTAAAAGAATAAATAGTTATAAAATTTTGGGTTAACTTTTGGTTTTTGACAAATATGATTTTGTTTTTGTTCTTATTTTAAAGCTGATCATTATATTCAAGAAATGCATCGATTCATGTCAAATATTCATTTTCCCGGATACATGTCATCTTCTTCTTATTGTCATCTTTATATTCCTTTCTATGATTCACTTCATCCTTCTTCTTCATCGATTTTCTTACCTTCTCCAATTCCGTTGAAATATCAAAATTAACTTAATAACGAGATACAATTCTAGCGTTCGTAATAAAGAAAGAGATACAATATGTCAGTTAGATAAGCTATTAAAAGACACTTAATAGTTATTTAAAGGATATATAGTAAAGTTGTCAACATTTTAGTAATAGATCATTGTTTGGGCCAAATATGTACAAAATGGATTGTGGATGAAAGATGTAAGTATATAATAAGTATATGATTAAAGAAATTGGTGTTAAAATAAATTAAGGAACAGTAAGTTATTGGGGATCATTGGGTTGAATAAAACATCAATTAGAGTTTTGTTTTGATCACCAAATAGTCTCACATTGCTTAAGTGATTTCATTGAAGAAATGGATAGTCAGTGTAACCGATAACAGGGTCATGAGAGTAGAATTTCCCACGGTTGTATTTGTTGAGAGGAGCATCTAGCCCAAATCTTTTTGGCAAGTCCGGATTAGCCAAGAACAGCCGACCATAAGCAACAAGATCTGTTCTATTTTCAGCCACAGCATTGATACCATCTTCTCTGCTATAACCTCCTGCTGCAATAAAACTTCCATTGAAGGCCTTTCTCATAGGAACAAGGCTCTGAGAGCTCTCAACTACTTCAAGAGCAGTTTTCATTCTTGGCTCCACCATGTGGCAATACAGAATATTATATTTACCGAGAGCACTAGCCATGTATAACCCCAATGCTATGGGATCCGAATCTTCACATTCTGCATGATTTGTGAAAGGCGATAGCCTTATCCCTACTCTTTCTGCCCCTATCTCCTTTACAACAGCTTCAACCACCTCCAAAGCGAATCTGCAACGGTTCTCAAGTGATCCACCGTATTCATCACTTCGATCATTCACTGCGTCTTTCATGAATTGCTCAAGTAGGTAGCCATGAGCACCGTGGATCTCAACCCCATCAAAGCCTACACAGGTTTAAAGTATGATGTATTATTTCAAAAATTAAAGTGCCATATATATACATACAAAGGTCTCATGATTTCTTATCTATTAAAGAAATGACAATGTTTGTACGTGTGTGGGAAACATTGTTAAGTTACCTGCTTCAATAGCATTCCTTGCAGCAAGTCTGAAATCATTGACAACATGAGGAATTTCATCTGTCTTTAGCCTCCTTGGTATTGTCAATTGTGTTTCCTCGGTGCCTTTGCTTCCCGTTTGTTGTTTCAGTGGCTTGTCGGTGGAAGATATTGGGGCTTGCCCATTTGGCTGAAAATCTGTTGCAATAATCGAGCGTCTATTCAATGGTATACTCAGTCCAAATCAAAGAGATTTTTTACATCCTGTCTAGCATAATCTTTAGAATCTGGACATTTCGTATTTGATATAACCGGAATTTCATACAGTAAATTATTTCTGATTCGGATTTTGACGGATGGTGAAGAAAATAAAAGCACGGCATCTAAAGGGAATCTGAGTGTAAACAGAATTGAGCATTTAAATTTGATGAGGAATGAACTTGACCTGTAGTTGAGACCCTCCCAACGTGCCAAATCTGGCAAAAGAATATACCACCTTTGGCATGAACAGCATTCACGATGGGTTTCCATGCTTCAACTTGCTCTTTTGTCCATATACCTGGTGTGTGTATCAATCTTCATATAGATAATAAAAGTAAGAAAATGGCATCAAAAGCTGTGTTGTTTTTCATTCATGAATTAAAGGTAACAGAAAAAAAAGTTACCCTTGAGCAGTGTCAGAGACGCCAGTAGCTTCACTTATCAAAAGTCCTCCTGGAGAAGTTCTCTGAGAGTAATACAATATGGCATGAGGCTGAGGAACATTACTGTATGATCTCTGTCTCGTCAACGGTGCCAAAACAACTCTGAATTTACAAAGAAAAATAACCCAAATTTGAAATTAGAAAATACATACATTTAATGTTGAATTTAAAATCAGTCTTAGACCACGATGCGTGTGAATAATAATACCTATGAGACAAATTGAATTTACCCAATTTGTAGGGCGTAAGAAGAGGAATGACAGGTTCATCAGCTTCCGGAGCCATTCAAATAATTTGTAGTACTGGAGAATAAGCAAGAAGCAATGTATTTAAATGTTTATAGATGGAGAGAACCAAAAGGTGGTGGTTGGTCGATTATGCACGTGCTATAAACTAACAACCTTCGCTCTGGTCAATGCTACGAGCCTACTCTGCTTTTTGAAAAATTATAATTAACTCCTTTTGGTTCTTTTATTTTCATAGTTTTCACAATGGTGGAAGCTTCCAAACAGATCTGGAATCTACCTTAAAAAGGACAACTTTTTTGCGGTCGTTGTATTCATATTTCATAATTTGAATATTATATATATTGAATTTGCAGTCGTTGGAATCTTCAAGCCACGCAAGTAGGTTCAAGGTCTAATATAATATATACTAATTTTTACAGACTTTATTTTCAAATCTTATATTAATTCTTACAAATTTTACTTTCAAATCTATTTTTACTTACCTCCAAATCCACTCAAATAAACAATAAAAAATTTACCTTTAAATCCTCTCAAATTCATTCAATTACTCTCCCTCAAATCCATTCAAGTGAACAAAGCCTAAGGCTCTTGGTCATGAGTTATTTTATGGTGATGGAGGTGGTATTTAGTGATGCTCTAAGAAAGGTTGAGCCAACTCTTGGAGAAAGGTGGCTATAGGAGGCCACTTGGGTTGCTCTAGCCTAGGGTTACCTAATAGGAGTAGTATGATACAAAAATAACAGCATAACTTTACTCTAAATCAAAGATGAATACAAGAGTGAGAGGCACATCTATTTATAGGCTAAGGGAGTCTCCTAATTTATAGAAACTAGACCTAAAAACCATATCTTGGCTAACTTAGAGAGTAGGGAGAAAATCCTCTTCATTAAGAAAAAGACAAATGGCAAAAATCCTCTCCAATGAGAGGGGACCATATGGCCACTATCTATAGAGAATCCTCTCCATTCCTAAAGTGACATGTGACTACTAACTAGGATGAAAAATTCTCATAGGGAGGAGGACACATGGCGTGGACAACTCACTCTCCTTATCCACCAGGTTAGATGAAAACTTTGATTCCTTGGTTAACTAAGCCAAATTTGTGTCCTACTTTGGTCAACATTGGGCCTTGGCCCTTTGTTGACTTGAGTGGTCAAAACCATATTCTACTTGGTCCAAAATACAAGGCTCAAAATAAATCCTGCACTACTAAACCCATAATTCAAAGCCCAAATAAATCCTAGAGTACTTGGCCAAAAATTCAAGATCCAAAATTATTCTTACTCTAAAAGCTTCATGATGATTCAAGATGGCCCAAAAGATAGAGTATAGACCCATCTCCCACATATGACTTCAAGTCTTCTTGAAAGTGTTTGGTCATGGTTAGAGAGTATGCCATCAAACTTGAGCATCAAAGAGTCTTTATAAGTGAATTTCTCCTCTCAACAACAAGGAAGCATTCACCAAACAAAAGAAATAATCAAATTATCATTAGGATCTTGTCACGAGTCCGTAAAGTTCATGCTCAAAATCCAAGAACATTAATTAAATTATATATATGAAAATTTTCTTAACAATATATAAGAGAGAATAGAAACATTGAGATTTTTGTTTCGATCTTAACCTTAAAGTAGATATTTTGTTAAATATTTATGTGTTTCTATAATAAAATGTGCATAAATTGATTTTCTTAAAGCTTGAGTTTGCCTGCAAATCTTAAATGATTGATTATCTGTGAAAAGAGATTTAGTTCCATGAATAATGTCTTTTTTTTAGTTTAAGTCAATAAGAATAAAAAAAATTATAAATATACAAAAATGAAAACTTTATGATAAATCAATGAATTTATAATTTTTTTATTCCTTGCTTAGGGTCGAGAAATTAGGATTAATTATCCCAATACTTGAAGTTTCTATTATATTTCTTAGTTATAAAAAATTTGAATTCTTAAGAAGTTTATTAACTAAATCTCCAAATATTTTGAAATCATGTAATACATTTTTTTTCCTTCAATTAAGTACAATTTACAAAATATAATATCTCTTTCTAACTTAAATCTGATTAATTATAATAAAAGTGACATATTATTGACATTATTTTATAAGTTATGACTTAAACATTTTGTACTTGCTTCCAATCTCTTATGAAGTAATAGATTCCTAATCAAACTCATTAACCCAATGCATTATCTATTTTTTCACTTCATCACTTGTCTATTTCTCTTTAATCAAACACATTTATGTTCTATTTTATTTGTTACCTATTTTCTTTATTTATTTTATTCTTCCTCGAGTTTTAGTGAAAGATTCAAGTCTTATAATTTAATAGCAATTAAAAAACCGTGAGATTTGTGATGAAGAAAGTGTGGGACAAATATTTCAAAATGTAGGTTCTGTAGTGGGTCAGGCCCATTAGCAAATATTAGCAAATAGCCCATCCAAGTTTGATTTAGCACCTAATTGAGCCCAATTCCAATTTAGGTCCAAAACGGCTTTTATTTAGATTGCTCAGAATCATTTTCTTTCTCATGTGAGATCAATTATTTGTAATATTAATAAATCAGTCACGTCATTATTAAAATAGTGTGAATATTTATTTGAGTCTGAATTTCTAATTCATACTTTTTCATCTCAGAAAACTAGAAAAATAAAATTAAAACGCATGCATGATTTATTTCAAATGAGGCATTTGAATATGTTTTAGCTCAAAGATTATGAATTTCAACAAAGTAGTCGTGCAATTTCATCTCCTTATATTTACATTTGCATTATTTATCTATTTATGAAATACCATACTTTTATTTTTCATTTACTATGTTTCATTTATATTTTCTAACATTGGAATTTCTTTATTATAAAATCTGAATCAATGATTTTGCAACTTGGAAACTCAGCAAAAACTTTTGTTCAACATGTTTACAAAGCATTTTGATTATTGGGATGTAAATAATTAGAAGAATAGATACATATCACCAGAAGAATATATATATATATATATATATATATATATATATATATATATATATATATATATATATATAAAAACAGAAAAGGAAAAGTTTGATTTTAACTCAACAAGTTTAGCATACTTGATTTCAGTTTGACAAGCTTGGTTTTAGCTTGACAAGCTTGGTTTTAGCTTGACAAGATTGGTTTTTCTCAACAATAAAAGAGAAGTTCGACAAACTCGATTTCATAATGGAAAGTCATTATCATTGACTACGACTTTAGTTCAATTATCTGTGCATAACTGAAGTCGTCATAAGTTAGAACGATTTTCAATTGAAAGTCATCACCCCATAGACGACATCTTATAAATTGAAAGTCATCACCACTCTTAACGACTTTTGTTCAACATGAAAAAGTAGTTCTGACAATTTCACATTTTTAAAGTGTTATGCAGTAATTGTTCTCACTCACGACAACTTCAATTTAGAAGTCGTCAAGACTTCATACAACTTATACTTGAACGGTAAATTTTAAGTCAATACTCCACTTTTTTAATTTACGAAATAAACTATCTTATTTTTTAAAATTTTCCATAGAAAATATATTGATATCATGTAAATAAAAAATTTCAATTTCTTTTATAAAGTTTTCATTCTTACTCTTTAAAAAAAGTTGAAGACCATAGAAAGATAACAACACTAAACACATAGTTTCACTTTTTAAAATATATGGAGATTCATTTACGCCTCCCGAATCCTAAAAGTGGGGGACTAAGTAGATTTCCTTTAAACCATTAATTTGTAATTAAACAGTTCATATTTGAAATTATAGGAATGATGATGATGATGACCAAAACTGTTCGTGCCCATTTTACACAGTAACCCAATCAAAAAGAAAAAAATTATACCATCTATTATATGTGGGCATGTATAGTTCATAAAGAAGATGAGAAAGATTGGAAAAACCCAAAAAACATGTGGAAGATATATATGATATATATTTTAAGAAGTGTTGTAAAATAATTTTCTCTATTAAGCATTTGGAAATAATGAAATGAAGTAAAAATCTTTGGGAGGAATTATAGAATAAAGCCAAAAGAGGTGTTACAAGTTAAAGAGCTGAAAGGTTGAAGAGCTGAAAGGTGCTTTAATCATAGCAATAAACCTTGACAAGTTCCTTTCAAGGCAAAAAAGGGACACAGAGAACACAGAGTTTTAACCCTTTATCTTTTTCCCATGCATGCATGCACTTGTTTTCATACTATTTATTTTACCTCCAATGGTTAACAACATGAAGAACAGAAATACCCATACGGCAGGTAACCCCATTTGTACTTCTTGATAACTACGTTTCATCACTTTAGCTTCCACCCTCAATGGTCAATAACCATAATACAAACCCCTTTTATCCACAACATCTTCCTCTATATAATACTGCTTCTTTTTCTTTCTCATTCTATTGGTGCAAGAGAAATAGTAATAACAGCAATTCTAGTAAGAAACCTACCTACCTAGCTAGAGGGATGGAAGCTACACACATTCGAGAAAAGGGTGTTGTTGTTGAGGGAAGTGAAAACATTGCTGCTGGGAAAGAAAATGAAGAACTTCTCAAGAAGATTATTGCAACTCATCCTTTGTATGAAGTTTTGATTCAATCTCACATCAACTGCTTGAAGGTACGTAATTTCCTCCATTTTCTTTTCTTTTTCTTTCTTTTCACTCCTAAACTATGTATTCATTAAACCAATAATGTTGAATTATCATGATCCGGGGTCAACTATTAACAGAAAAAGACACAGGCCATTGCAAAAAGCTTCCATTTTAGTATAACAGTGGTCACCTACATGGTTATATTTTTGTTTTAGTGAGTGATGAACAGGATCTAAAACATGATGTTAGAACAATTTAAAACCTTAATATAGTATACAAGACAATGGTGGAGAAGAGTATGTCACAGTTCAGAGAAAAGCAATTTCTCACTTTGGCTATAGCTGCAAAATTTATGATATTTTTGAAAGAAAAAACGTTTTTGTTTCTTGTAATTTTCTGAATGATTTTAACTCAGAGAAAGTGGGTGAAAAATGAACATAAATAAGTAGATTTTACTCACTTTTCATTAATCTAAACAATTCATTAAAATGGAACAACTTTTGTCGTTTATCTTAATTTGGGAGGGCATCTATATAAATAAACAACTAAATCGTTTCATCTTAAAATAACAGAACTGTTTCTGCAATGGAAACAAGACCAGACATTCTGGGTAAACAGTTACATATATCATATAAGGATTTGTCTTAGATTAATGTCAACTATTTGTCTAAGTCAGTGATAGATGATATGATCAACAATGTTGGAAGTAAGAGGTTAAAAGCTTTGTCATGGCTTTTTTTTTTCTTTATTCATACATTTTGAGTATGCATCTATTTTACTTCATCATTTTGAGTTTGATTTGAATTCAGGTGGGATTAAGTGAAGCAGAAGTGTTTGATGATGATGAACTGAAGAAGCTGATGAATTCAAAGTCCAAATTAGCACCTGGTGCAAACACTTCAGAGTTAGATCACTTCATGGTATCAATAGTGTTCATTTATGAAAATCTTGGTTAAAAACATCTATAAATAACATTATTGTTTAAGAAATGAAAACCTTATCATATGTTTTGTTTGATTTGAACATTGGATAGGAAGCTTATTGCATGGCACTGAGCAAGCTGAAAGAGGCAATAGAAGAACCAACAAAAGAAACGAATGCTTTCATCAGAGCCACGTATCATGAACTAAAGCAACTGGAAGAAGTGAAGAACCCATAACTTTTCATAAGTAGTTGGAATCTCGATGATGAACTTGGTCCTTTCTAGCAAGTACCATTACCTTATTATTGTAGCTCTTATTTTCAGAATGTTATTCACTCAAGCAATCACTTTCAGGGTAGTCAGAAACAACTTTACCACTGTATTATATTGCTCTTCACAATTATATGCTGTATATTAGAGTGATGCTTACGTTTACATCATTTCCTCTCATATTAGAATTTACCATAATCTTTATACTACAATTTGTTGCATTTTTCTAAATTCAATTATAACTAACATGAGATTTCGATTAATATTTTGATAAAACTAGTATATAGTTTGTTTAAAAATACGCCAGCATATGTGTTGGGAATATAAATGAGTATAATTCTAATATTTATTAGAAATGAGAAAATTAAAATTTATATAAAAAAAACTTATAAATTTATTATTTTAATAAGATTTTAAAATAAAAATGGTGTAAATTTTTTTTATGTAAATTTAACTTAGATTTCATTATTATTGAATTTTTTTCAGTGAATTTCTTAAATACTCATATGGACTTGAAATAGACATGATTGAAATACTACGAAAACATAATTTCTGAAGGTTGTAAGTTGCTGCTAATACTATATTTATTGCAGTTATCTCTTCTATTAATTGAGAATTTGAATATTTGTGTAATTGATAAAAAGTTTAATTACATTTTTAATCCTTAAAATTTGGAGGAATTTTCGTTTTTTTTTTCTTTTAAGTATATTTCTTTTTACCTCTCAATTGAAAAATATGATTCTAGTTTCTAATTTTAAATTTTAAACTCTACACAATAAAAAAAATCATTTATAGTCCTTTTGAATTTAGTGTTTAGAAACTTTTTTATTAAATTTTTAGAGACTAAAAAATACTTTTTAAAATTTGGAAGAACAAAATCAAAATGGAAACTAGAAATTTAATTAAACATTAAAAAATAAATAAAATGAGTTTTGACATAAGTTATTTCACGTCATAGAAACTCAAAAAATAATTAAGAAATGGCACAAAATAACTCTGATATATTTTCATTAATACGATAAAAATAATTTAAGAATACGTAATGTAATATTTACAGAGATTATTTTTAAGAAACCAATATTAACCATTAATGGCTGGAAGTTGAATGATATATTCAACATTTTTCTTGGTGTCGTTTCTTAAATTGATAATGGGTTAAATTTTCAATTCATTTACGTTGGCCAGAAATACCCAAATAGTTTATCTAACTATCATATATATTTAAAAGAATTCTTAAACAATTGTGGAAAAAATAATAAAATAATTTATTTATTTATTTGTGCCCTCTAATTTTCCAAGATTTTGATTTTAGTACGTCAAATGTCATTGAGAAGATTAATAAACAAAAAACTGTGCACCAAATGAGCTAGTTAGGTGGGATTAATTAAGTAGTAAGTCAAAATGTGGAGTTTGAACAACTTGATATGGTGATGTCTTTCCTCCATGACCATCTAGAGGAAGATATTTTGATATGACAATTATAAAATTTGATATGGTAGGTAAGAAAAATAGACAATGGATGGTAATAAGTATTTAAATTATTATTATTATTATTATATTAAAATGTCGTAATAGTTTGTTTGGTTAAAAACCTTGTTGTGTTGAAGAGTAAAAGTTAAGTCTTACCTATAATGTTTTGTGAAAGCATTTTGAAATCTTAATTTTTCAATCAAGGTAAGGGAGCTAATTAGGTTTTTTCTTATGATACATTCTTTTCTAGTAGTTTTATTTGGATTAAATTATATATATTTGTGTTTTGGTTGGATAAAGTTTATCATTTGTTGGGTGATATTCTTTTATATGCATGTTAAAGTGGGACAAAGCTAAAATAATTTTAGCGGTTGTTGTTTCTTTTATTTACATGTCTATTTATTTGTTAAAGATAAATAATATATATGTATTTGTATGTTGTTACAAAATTATTTTAGTGGTTGTTCTGTTTTTGTCAATTTAAATAATATTATGGGTTTTGTACATTTATTTTTAGTTGATTTACCATTTGTAGTGTTATTAAAAATGTTATTAAAATAATTAGTGTATAAAGGTAATTACGGATTATATAATTTGAAAAAAAAATTATATATGTAGTTTATTGTACATATGTAAAGTATAATATTTTATTATACGGTTCATGTGAATTATTTTTATTACATAGTTTACATACAATACATCATAATAATGTTTTAAAATATATTATAAATGAAAATTTATATCCGATGGTAAATTAGTATTTTATTTTTGAATAGTTATTATAAAATTGATGTATTCTAAACAAATTTGGAAGTTGCAGCTTTGTTTTTCTATTATATATGTATTTAAGGATTTAAGGTTAGTATAATATATATTTTTAGGTATGAATAATCATGTTTATTTTATTATTTTATTTGTGTTAAAAACATGTTTGACAGTTAATATTTCATGTTGGGTTTGGGTGCATTGGGTTATAGTGTGTTGAAAAATAAAATGCAGATTTCACTTTTTTTATTAAATTCCTTACGAATATGATTATATTTATATAAACTTTTGAATTTTAAGCAATGTAAATTGAATGAATATTTTTTATTACAACTACTTGGGTGCTTATTAATGTTTATTTAGGAATATTTTATGTGGACTAAAAATTAAACTGACTAACAGTTGTAGGACTGTATGATTTATTTTGTTATTAATGTATGGTATCAGGTTACAAGAATGAGATTGATTATTTGATTGTTTTGACGGTAGAAACAAAATTACAAGTCTAGTATTTTTCATTTAGTGAAGCATGTGAAATTGTAATATTTTATTTTGTATTGTTAGTTTTAAAGGTGTAATGTTTTAGTGAAGGTATAATGTTTTAGTAAATTTAGTGGCTAAAGGTTTTTATCAACCGTAGTGGTTTTGAGATTGACATTGTGTTGCTTTGTTTTTATGCATTGATGTTTTAAGTGGATAAAGTTAGAATAATTTGTTGGTCTTTTCAAGTTTGAAATGTTTTGTTTTAAAAGTATTGTAGTTGTGTATTTTAATTGTGGCATGGTTCAATTATGGTTGTGTGAGAATATATGGTTTATGATAAATAAAGTTTCAGTGAACACATATAATATTTGGATGTCTGTTATTAAATATATATGTCATGATTGTTCAATTTGCATGATAATGTTGTTAATACAATTGTTTGCTAAGTTAGAGACGGTGACATCACCTTAATTGTATATTGCATGATGTGAGTTTAAGTTATGTGATTGTTTGATAACATGAAATGGAATATGTGTTATTGTGAATGTAATGTTTGCATATGTGATGTGATGGTGCAGATGAAAAACATGTGTCTCGGGCAAATGTGAAGGGACCATAGGAGCTGAGACCTTGAAGGGGCTCTTAGAGCTCACTCTGAGAACTCTACATGTGGTCTCTAGGATAGCAGTAGAGAGTGGAGGCGTGTGTCTCAACAAGAGGTGAGGGGGTCCTGGGAGTTGACCCTTAGAATCTCCAATTGTGGTCTTTTGCAAAGCAATGGGAAGTGGTGAGCTTGGCGTAGCTGTACCAGAGGTGAACTTCGCTAGGGAAGCTTTTTGGGAGAGTGATGGAAAGTAACACCTGTGTATTTCGCCCGTAAGACTCAAGGAAAAGCAGGGGAAGTAGGCTTTATCTAGAGACTCTTGGGGAGTAGGAAGGAATAATGGTTTTAACTTTAAAGGTGAGCTAGTTTTGGATGGTAAGCTACATGTGAATGTTGATGATTGAACCTCTTGGATTAAGTCTACACATGGATTCATTGTTGTTGGATGATACAACATTAATTGTTTGTGTACTATTGTATGAATTAACAAAAGATTGAATTAGACGTTTTATAACGTGGTATTGTTATATATCTATAAGTTTAATTACAATGTCTTCTTTTAAAAGATATCATTATAATTATTATTGTGATAAAAACAAAAAAAAGAGAAAAAAAAATCTAAAAATAGTTACTTTTACAATCTATTTAGGTCCTATATTTTAATTCAATTTGGGAAAAAGTTATTTGACTTAAGTTTCATAAGTCATGTAGCCTATTTAAAAAATTATGTAAAGAGCACACACCCAATGTAAAATATTTAATACATCTTCAAACTTGAACATATGCAAGAAGAAGAACTTCTCCATATCTCATTATAACTCTAAAGGATTTGCTTCTAATCTTTATGTAAAATCTTTTAAAAAGGAATGGTTAACAACTAGGACTAAAATAATAATAATAATAATAATGCTTTTATAATCTTATAACAATCTTTAAACCCTAAGTTTGTGAGTAAAAATATTACTTGTGTTTAATAGTAATATAAAAGAGTGAACTTCCTTTTTATTAGTTCTAGAACGTTATCTCTATTTTAGTGAATGAAACCCTTTGACCATTAGGTCATGCTCTTGGTATCACCATAATTGTTTAGACACAAATGGTTGTCCTTCAAAAAAAATCTTTATGTCCTGTTTATTCCCAAACAAGAGAGATATGAACAAGTAAAAAAAGCTAAGAAAACTCAACTACCAAAGCTTAAATGCATAATTAAAACGAGACAAAAGATTATTTTTAACTTTATCTACAAATGTACAAAGAAAAGTTTTAAAAACCACCCATAATTAATTATCATCAAACATATAATCAATTATCGAAGAAGAGTTAAAAAAACATATAAATTGACACATTAATATACTTTTTATGTTAAAATAAGTAAATATTAAATAATTAAAATAATAAATAATTTTTTTTTAATTTTGATGATTTATTTCAATATACTTTAATTAGGAAATGTAACTTTTTATTTATTAAGTTTTTCATATAATTTTTATTTTATTTTAAATTTGATTTTATAATTTTTTTTTCTAAATCTATTAATATAGAATAAAATCTATTACAAATTTTCGTCTGGCCAAAAGAATAATTAATGTTTAGCAGTGAAGTGACTGGGATTAAAGAAAAAAAAATGCTTGTATATTGCAACATTTTATTTCATAAAAACATCTCCAATAAAATCTCTTTCTAGTTTTATCTATTGACCACATGTGAGAACCTGATTTAATTAGCACACAAATCCATTCTCTGATCATCATTTATTGCACTGTGCCACGTCAAAACTCCACTCACCTTCACACTGCATGCGCCTGCCATGTGTCACTGTTAGAGCACTCTGAGAATGTTAGTGGAAGACAAGTGGTGTGTGGAGAATGGGAGTTAGTTTCTGTGAAGGAAGGAAGTGAATTTTCAGGAAAACTCTTCCCATTCTCTGCATGCAATCACCTTCTTCCTTACGAAACTCTAGCTTTTCTTCATCTCTGACTTCTCTCTAAACCCTTCCATCTTCTCTCTAAGATAACTCACTATCAATTCCTCCAATCCTATTTCAGACACCGTAGAAACCTCCTCAGCACTGTGAGCATCATTTCGATCCGAGCAGAACTGAGAACTGATCTGGTAAGTTCTCGTCCCTGCACTTGGTCTGTTTTAGTTCATGCGAACCAAATCCTGGTTGCATGCATGGGTTATAGGTTTGAATCTGATGTCCTTTTTGGTATCTTAGATTTAGTGAAAGTCGTGGAGTGATTCATTTGGGTAGAAAGCTGTTATTGATCGAGAGAAAACTTTAAGCATTTGGAAGTGCACTGCTAGACCAGGTAAGGGAAGCTTTAGTAATTTAATTTGATATCTGTTTGATCTGTATGACAGTAATGAATTGTGATGGATGTCTGAAATGTATGCAATATATGAATTTTGAATATTCGTGAATGAGCATAATTGAAATGTATGGATATCAGGAATGTTGTGTGAAATTATGCAGTGAATGAGATGTATGAGTTGTAATGTGATTGGTTTCTGCATAATTTGGAATGATAATGATCTGAACTGTATGTTGATGATGATATGTTTGAAACTGGAAAGAAGAAAGACTCTGGAATTATGAAATGATAATATGAATTATGTAATGTATGAGATTA
Source organism: Vigna umbellata (assembly GCF_029865625.1). Lineage (NCBI taxonomy): Eukaryota > Viridiplantae > Streptophyta > Magnoliopsida > Fabales > Fabaceae > Vigna > Vigna umbellata. The sequence goes on along the minus strand of NC_142167.1, from coordinate 48,470,517 downwards.
TGTTAAAGATAAATTCTAAGTTATGAATTGTATGAAAAACTGTGAAATTCTCGTGTTTGAAAATCTGGAAAATCTGATCTTCTCTGATTAATGGTGTACGCTCGTCATCGAACGGTCTTATACCGTTCGGTTTCACTGGAAAATAACTTAGAGTAAGAATTCTTTCATTTGGAGAGGATTCGGATCGAGAACGAGCGTTATTTGTGTGAAGAGTTAGGTTTGAGCGTTCGGCTCAGCTTAGCGTGTCCAACCATCTAAAAATAAATTGAAGAGTATTAGTACGCTCGGTTTTGTTACCAGCGTTCGTCATAAGTGGCGCTTAGTATTATACTGAGCGTTCGTCCAAATGATCTCTCGATCTTAGATTGAGCGTTCGTTCCAGTTAGCGTTCGGTCTGATACTGAACGTTCGTTCCCATGCGCGTTCGTTCCCATGCGCGTTCGTTCTATTTGGTGTTCGGTCATTGACTGGCGTTCGTCCTAAGCAGTGTTCGGTTTTATAACTGAACGCTCGTCCTATCATCGCTTCGTGAGCGAACGTATATGGTGTTCGTCCAAATTCTTATTTAACGTTCGGTTTTTCAATGGCAGTGTTCGTATCTGAATCTTATCATATTCTGGTTATTTATTTAAAAATATCTAAATTATATTTATCCTTTTTATTCAATATCCAGTATTATACTTAGAATTATCCTAAGTATTATTCATATCTTCTTGAATCAATCTCAATTAAATTCTTCAGTGTTCTTAACTTACGTGAATGGATAAAGATTCGTTTCTTTTGTTCAGAAACGAGGCTGCAGTGCACTGTAATACAGTCGTCTTGATCTATTAAAGAGTAACTTGTATTTAAATTAAGAGAGTGGAACACAGAATGAAAATCTGAATAAGAGAAATTGTGAATATGTACGAATGGTGATTTGAATGGAATTATGAGATTTGGATTGTGAATGAGCGTTCCAAGGAGGAACGTCTCCATGATGTGAATATGAGAAGTAGTGTAGTATGACCATGGTAAAGCTGCTGATGGCTGTTCATCCTGATATTCCGTGAGTGCTCATCCTCAAGTAGAGGGGAGTAGGTCATGCGTGGGAATGGCAGGAGACCCTAGTCCTACTGAGTACTTTGGACTGATAGGGTTAACCTCGGGTGGCAGCTGTTGAGGGCATCCCAGTTACTACATCACCCGGGTGCAAGAACGCCTGTAGATACATGGCTTCATACAGTCCGGACAGTCTTTAATTATGAGAATCTGAATGAGTTACTGTATGAGTGGATATATGTCTAATGTTGTATGAAATGTATGATTGATTTGCTATGTTAAAATATGTTGATTGTATTGAATTAAATTACCTAAGCTTACCCTTGCAATTTTCCTTGTGTTGTCTACTGTTTTTGTATGTCCGTCTTGTCAATGCAATGATCATCCGTTGTGGATGTGAGCAGATGGTGAGGCACCCCTTGAAACATTGCTGGAAGAAGAAAATTTGGAGGATGCCAACTTGGTAGAAGTTGAAGTCAAAGCTGAGCAGTAGCGGCTCGTTCTGTAGTAGATATTAGATCTTTGTGCTGTATTTTTAGCAGTTCTGTATATAGTTTTGCAGAATAGATTATTCAGCACTGGTTTTGAATTGATCGTGAATTCTGAACGCTGTAATTGGCTGTACGTGCTGTTTTCCTTTGGAACGGCTGTTATAAATATTAAGACTGCACTGTATTTACTGTAAATGTGATTAGTTCTGATTAATGGAAATTACTATTTATTGGGATGTTACACCACATGTTATTGATCTGCAACTAAGAAGAATAGTTTTACCAAAACAAAATCTAGAAAATATTTTTTTATATTAATTTGAAAAAATTGCAAAAAATAAAATTAAATACAAATTTAAACCCTCTCTCCTTTATGGATTTTATCTATTTTCATCAGTGTAACTGATTTTAGATGTGACCATTTTTTTAGAGGTTCAATATGACAAGCAAGAAAATTTGTTCAATAAATTTATTTGAATACTTAAAATATTAGTAATTTTAGTTTTAGAAAAAAAAAAAGAAACCTAAGTTAAAATTGTAACTTATTTTATAGAAATGATGGACAAAAACATACTCCAGAATTTATTTTCTTGGAAGTCAAATTCATAATCTTATATAGACAAAACAAATTTGAACCAGAGGAGTTTGAAAAAACTTGGAAAGTGAACAATCATGTACTTTGGTGTTGTACCGATTCCTGAAAAGCTTAACAAAATTGTCAATAAATATACATGCACATGTGTTGGGAAGTGAATCATAATGAATAGATGTGTGCTTTCACACTTTCATTCTCTCTTCCCTTATCTTATTAAAGTTTTTTTTTTAACACAAGTTTTCATTTAAACATTTCATTCTCTGAACCTTTCTAATGGAACAAGGTGACGTTTGAGGACAAGTCTCTGAAAAGTTTAAGAAAATAAAGATATGTTTCAATATTTAAATAATAATAATATAATTAAAAAAATGGTTAAGATATTACTAAAACAATAATCATATTTTATAAATTGAGATGATTATTTGAAAAATATTTCAATTAATTACAAATATATAATAAACTTTGAAAAGTAAATACTATTTTAATGCTCTTAATAGTTCTAGTTCCAGGAAATGAACATCATGCGTGGATGTGGTGCAGGGAAAACGCATTACGTGGGACCGTACCATATATATACCCTTCTCCCTCGTTTTCATTTCATCATTTCTTTCCACAACTTCCCGTAACCGTTCAAACACACTTCCCACACTCTCTTCTTCAATCATCACAACAACAACGATTTAACACTGGAATTTTCTCTGCGTTGTTTTGGTTAACCGTACAGCAATGATAACCAGATCGAGGAAATTGAAGCGCAAGCTCGAGTTAGAGCCACCTCCGGTCATCGTCACTAAGAAGCATAGGCAGAAGTTGCCTCGCCGGCGAAGGCAAAACTTCTCTCCTGTTCTTCTAGTCAGTGACTCTTGCCAGAATCCTCGTTTCTCCGTGGATTCCAGTTCCGGTTCTGACTTTGCTGCAGGCGGTGCTTCTTGCAACTCCAGCAGAGCTTCCATAGCCGGCAAGGGAAACAGGAACTCAAGAAATGAATCATCGATCGATTCAATGAGAAATCAGAGGTTCGAGAAACGAGATGAGAACGAAGTGGAGGTGTCGGAGTCTTCGTGCGCGGACTCCAATTCGTTTGCTCAAGATCGAAGCAGGAGGTCAATTCTGAAGTTCAAAAGCGGAAGAGAATATAATAATCTGAGAGGAGAAGATGACGTTTCGGAAGTTTGCATAAAATCGGATATTACTGGTATTCTGAAGTTGAACAGCAGAAGCCAGAGTAAGAACGTAGAAAAAAATGACGACGTTTCGTGCGGGAAATCAGAGATAACTTGCGAGGAACAGTTCAATTTGAAGTCCTCCAGTGGAAACGGAAACATGAAAATCTCTTCGGAGTCAAACGGAAACGACGTCGCATCGTTTAGTTCCTTTGTTCGCGCGTCGCTAGAGGAGGAAAAGAATAGCAGCAAGGAAAACAGAGCGTTGGAATGTGAATACTCTGCAGGCTCTAAAAATCTCCATGCGGAAGAGAATTGCGGGGATTTAGTAGTGCAATCGATGACGAGGCAGGAATCGGAAAATTACGACGTCGTGGACCTCACTTGCTCTGAGGAACTGCGTTTCTCATACTGTGACGACGATGACGAATCGGAATATTGTTCCAGTCAGGGAACTGTGTTCTCTGAATTTCATTCTGAGATTTTCGGTGAATGCTCGCAGCAGGAGCTTTCGGATTACACTCCGTCGCTGTTCGTGGATTCTGGAAGCCAGTTTTCCGAGGGATCCGACGGAGAAACTTCTTCACCAACGTATTTGTTGTTCCTTCAGTATCGCAAGGAGTTCACGACTCTAACTTCCGCTTCTCCAGTGGTGAACTCTTCTTCAAGTGACGAAGATGAAGCTGATGTAGGTTTCGCTAGCTTCGACTTCAGAATTCTAAGTTACTTATATTACTACCTGTCAGGAATCTGTTTAGCCTAGCTCTTTCTATCTGTTATTATATAATTAAGAGTTCTTATCTGGTGGTGTACGTATGTTTTTGTGGATTTTAGTTTGTAAGATTCGAAGATTCTGATGACGAAGACAGCTACCAGATGCTGAGGAAGAGGGAGAGGAAGCAAGGTTTTGTGTCGAATTATGGTGAAAGATATTTCTCTACCACTGAATTCGGAGAGACCGTGCTTGAGCAACGTGCGCAAATGGTTCACTGGATCGTTGAGGTAGGTTATATCCAATTCCAAGTCATTATGCTTTTACACTTGTGGTTTGATTAATTTATTTTATATAGTTTTATAGAAAATAAAATTAATGTTATTAAGAATTTTACTATAATTATAGAACTATCGCATATTCTTGTATGATAAACATTGATTATTTCTTGACAGTAGGACAAAAAATGGTACAGATAGTGATATCTCTCCAACAAATTGATTATTGAAAAAATAATCGACTCTAGTACTAAATGCTATCTAATAAAAACTATACAAATATTATAGATTATGCCATAAATATTTAGTTTTCAATAATTAAATGGTATAAATAATCGTGTTTTGGATTGGGTGAGAGAGACAACACGTTCGAAGAGAGGGTGAGAACCAAACTTGATTCCGTTAAAAGGTCATCCTCCGTACAACATATTGTTGGAGTAGTGTGAGTGGCATCCAATTGTGTCATGACACGCGAGATTCAATAGGAAGAAGAATGTCTCGGCGAGTGCCGCGGCGTACTTTTGTAAATCCCTCAATTGTCGTGCATTGTGCTCATGCAATCATGCAACGCATTTTTCTCGGATTGGCGCATGTGGGTAGTTACTTGGTATACATTTTGCTTTGGAAAATTTTAGTTCTAACACCAAAATATTTTTCTAAAAATATATAATATTTTTATCTTTTATTTAATTTTTTATAATTATTTTATATTTAAAAAAAATATAGTTTTATTAGTATTATGAAGGTGTAGAGTAAAAATAGAAGTGTCCATGTATCACCACTATTTTGCTTTTCACTTGAACCTAAACGAAGAGAACCATATAATAGGTAAGGTGAAATTATTTCCTTTCTGGTTAGTTTGCAAAAGATTACTTCCAGCAAATTTTGCTAGACTAGCTAACCTCACAAGTCTACCATTATTTTAATGCTTCAAAATTTCATATAGATAGAATGTTCATTCGACAATTTTTAAGGTAATTGGAAAGGAATTGAATGGCTATATATGGCCTGGTAGGAAAAATAAACGGTACTTCTGATATCTGTGCAATTATTACCATATATATCCCACCAAGTTTGATTTTAGACCGTTTTAAATAACATTCACACAAAAAAAATAATTCATAAATTAAACTAATGAATATAATATTTTTTGTGTGACTTATCTCAATACATACAATATAGAAAAAAAAATTATTAGGGACCAAACCCCTGTAAACCTTTTAAGCTCGGCCAAAATACACACATGTGTATATATATATATATATATATAACTGTGCAAATATATTTGAAGTATCCATCACCACGCAGTTAATTTCTCTCGTTATTAATTATGTTTGGTAAGGATTATTATTTATTCTTAATGTATGATAACAATTATCTATGCGAACCTTCGTAGATTTGGATAACAACGTTCTTAGCTTCAAGTATTTCTAAATTTTGCTTCTGTGGAAGTTGTTGGACTTTGAATCGAGTGTAGAATTTGTTTACAAGGCCTTATTTCTTGAAATTTGGCAGCAATCTTGTCGAAAACAGCTTCGGCAAGAGACGATTTTTCTTGGCGTCAACCTACTTGACCGTTTCCTAAACAAAGGATACTTCAAAGTCCAAAAACGCCTTCAAATTGTTGGAATAGCTTGCCTCACGTTAGCAACCAGGATCGAAGAAAATCAGCAATACAACAGGTTCAACTTTAAATCTTTACATTTCTCCCCATCCTCCTATTTGGGCAAAAATGTTATTTTCAATCTTGTGTATCACTGGTCTACGGCTGGTGACGGCCTTGAGAACAAGGAAAATGCAAAATAGACCAGGACTTCATTTTTTAGAGCTTCAGTTTATTTGTCCTCATTAATCATGCATTCTTAATTTAAAGAATAACGATTGTCCCTAAAGTTCCCAACATTATCCAATTTTACATAAATTCTATTTTGTAAAGCATTAGCTCTCTTTAGGTTAAAATTTAGAATATATAAATAATTGTTTTTGTAAGTTTTACTATCCCATGAGTAGAGTTAAAAAGCCCCTTGTAATATTTTAATTTTCTTTTTTCTTTTTTACATATACTTCCTTCTCCTATAAACCGGGAAAGTGATAACTAACAGAATTTAACAATTCTTTATTCAAATTAAATTCATGAAAGTCATTATGCCCAATGAATAACTGAACTCCTTTGTGGGTATTACAGGGTGGGGCAAAGCAATTTCAACATAGGAAACAATAGGTACAGTAGAGGCGAGGTGGTAGCTATGGAATGGATGGTGCAGGAGGTGCTCAAGTTTCAGTGCTTTCGGCCTACCATCTACAATTTCTTGTGGTATACCATTAACTTTTTAATTTTATAGCACGAATATGACTGAAATTCTGCATAAATTAAATGTTAGCTGATACTCGTTGTTTTAGGTATTCAATCAGACTTTTGTTTCTTTTGGGGAAACCATTTCAATTTTAAAATGAATGGTTTAAGCAAAAACTTGCTTTCATGTCTCTAACAAGGAATGTCTTTTTGCCTTAAATACCGTGCGTCAGTAAAAAATGAAAAGAAGCTTTTGTACTTGTTACTTAACATAGCCCCAATTAGAAAAGGCTTTGCGTATTTTAGGATAAGTTAAGTTTTGGATTTTATTTTTATTTTTTATTTATGTTTTTTTTCATTCTTTTATTCTTATCTTCAAATTTTTAAAAATCCATAATTTTTGTGCAATTCTTAACATTCTATAGTTTATTTTATTTTTAATATTTAATTAATTAAAATAGTTTTATAATACTTAATAAATTTGTCAAAGTTTAGAATTCAATTGAACCAAAATATAACAAATAAAACATATAAAAATTATTAATTAAATAAAAAATAGTTAATTTTGAATATCTGTGGACAACAATGACAATAAAATAAGAGAAAATAAAAATAAGGTGCACATTATTAGAAATCAAAGAGAAACAAAGTTGCAATTTAACCTTTCTAAAAGTGCAAGAAAGTAAAGTCATTCCCACCGATTTCTTTACGATTCAGCTAAATTACCCTCCACCCTTTAATTTTACAGCTTTTACCTAAAAGCAGCCAATGCTGATGCAGTCATTGAGAAGAGGGTCAAGTATCTGGCAGTGCTGACACTGTCATCTCATGAGCAACTGTGTTACTGGCCTTCAACAGTTGCTGCAGCACTTGTAGTCCTGGCTGGTCTTGAATTCAATCAAAGTTCACCGCTCAAAGTAATCGGGGTAACTACTATTGCATTATAGAACCTACTCTTTATCTGCTACTTAAGTCAACAAAGTCGGGGTTAAATATAATATGACACGGTTAGGCAATGCCAGATCTGCTTCTTAATATTTTAGTACATCATTGTAATTTTAGCTCATAAAATCAACGAAATAGGAATACAGTAGTATTTATATGCTGTAGATTTGAACTGAGGTTGTGAAAACATTAATTATACAGTGTATCATTGTTCTTATATAAATCTGCAAATCTGCAGAGTTGAGCGTGCCTTTTTTGTTTCTGAATCACTACATATATGAATATGATTCATTTATTTCTCCTTTCTAGCTTTCTTTTTTTTAGAGACCTTAAACTATAAGATTGATAATTAAATTTCATGTATATAATTAATCTTATGATTTTGCAGATCCACGTTAGATCAAAAGATGAGAATTTGTACGAGTGCATAGAGGTAAGATAGTCCAATTTATTGTAATTTGTCGGTGTACTTTTCTCTTCGGTTTTGGTTTGAGGTTTAAACCAGAAAAAAGAATGAAGGAAAAACTTAAAATGTCGTGATGAAAAAGTGCCAGAATACAACAAGATTTGTGAAAATAATCAAATCCTTTTATTTCTTGAACTGAGAAAAGCCTCACACCAAGACTAGAATGAAACAAAATGTTTCCTTTATCATTCACTTTGCCCTATTATCTTCGGTTTTGTTCACGTGTTTAACATGAAACTTGCACTCATTTCAACAGAGCCTGGAAACGCTGTTACGCTGTATAGGATAACGCACTAGTTAGAGAGGAGGCATAAGGCATTGGCCATACACCTCAGTATGGTGGCAATTGTTCCTAACCAACAGAAGACAAATGACTTTCTTATTCTTGGTTTATTCGTCATTAATACAAAATAAATTTCATTCGTCTCCCTAAGAGCAAGGGAATGTTATTTTTTCCACATGTAACTATATTGATTGTCTGTATATCGGTATAGAAGGAAAAAATGTACACATTTTTTCGGAAGCCCTGAGAACCTTTCAACGCACAGGAAATTCAGCTGTTAACAGTTAATGACCTACAAAGATATTACAGGCTTATACAAAGGTTTATCTTACATTGTATTTGATTGTTTCTTTCCTCTTCAGACATGGTCTTTTGTGGCCTCCTCGCGACCTTCGATCATGTTTGGTCACTTGGAATTTTAATTACATGCATTAAATCACCATTGTACAAAGTGTCCAGATTTTCTGTTGAATGAATTTCTAGAGATAAGCATAGGGATTAATTAGTTTTTGGCGAAATGTATTTGCTAACGACCACATCAATACAGAAAATCACCGACTTTAGCCCAACTACAGAGTGACAAATATATGCTTAACAGGAAGTAACCAGCACTTCAGGTTACTATATGTTGCAGTTCAGACTGTAACCAAACTAAAAAGTGAAAACTGAACTGAATACTGCGGAGTGAAAATGAAGTAGGGATCTCATTAAGGAGAATTTCATAGCACTAAAGCTTGACTCTAGAACTAGCAAATGGAAAACCATCCAAGGAAAGACATTGAACACAGTGAAATATATATGTGAAAAACAAAGCAAATATACGTATTCTTTCTTTTCATTTTAAGGGAAAGTCAGCAAAACATTTAACATTTTACCATACTCTCGTTGATACAATCTCCTGCAAATTTAAATTTCCGAAAACATGTCATAAAAGAAGAACTGAATGAAGAAGAGACTAAAAAATAAAGAATAACTTTATGACATAAATGTTGACCGTATTTAGGAACCACACGTCTGCCAGACAAACTTGTACATTGCTGTAACAATCAATAAAACTTATCATTCTAAAATAAAAGCTCAGACAATAACTATTCTAACTAAATAAATCCAACTGTGCATGTGAGGATGTAAAGAATTCTGAGTAGTTATATAATTTCTAGCTTATGGTCATCATGTGAATTAACAGGAACTATTGCAGGACCCATGTCTGAAGCATCCTGAAAGCGTTTCATTCCAAATTCGTCAACAGTCCCTTTCCTTTCACTATAAATGATCTCATTCCTTTCCACCTCTGCCTGTTCAACCTTCTCCCTTGTCATGCTGCTGACATCCCCAGCTGCCTTTGCTATAGCATTAAAGGCACTAGACACCCATGAAGCTCCAGTTGATACATAAGAATTGCTCATGATAGCAGATCCAGCACTGCTTGCCTTTTGCTCTGCAGCAGCAAGAGCAGACTTTGTCATTTCAGAAAGCTGATATTTTTCATCCATCTCTCTCACTTTTCCATTCACAATAGCTGTTCCAATACTTATTTTGTCACTGAAACCCATTCTACGATCAATGGAAGCAACTCTGGAAGATGCATTTGAGGTCAACTGGTGACGCTCATCAAAGGCTTTTGCCTTGTTGATGGCATCCTTTCCTAAAATGAAACCCTTAGCAAGCATGGTGCTCATTACATCTTCAGCCTTCTTTACTGCATCACCACTTTGGTTTCTCTACTTATAACACCATTGTACAACATATATTAGATACTTACAATTTGACAGTGAAAGAAATATTTTATACAGTTCAGACATTTTGCATGTAGATCTAACTGAAGAGCTAAAACTATCCTCTACGTCTGTGCAGCACACAGCTTTAAATAGCATCCACAATATAGCCCTTTAAATTCAGTTATTAATCTAACCTCATAAGAAAATGTTTCAGCAGAGCGTAGCTTGATATGCTAATAATCAATTGGTAATTTGATTTTGCACCGTAATATTCAGCCCAGAATTGTTTTTATTGTGCCAGATAAGTTGCAGACATCATCAGAAGATAGTAAATCTCAAAATCTTTAGCTACCATATCCAGACAAAGATCTTAGGCACCATATAAATTTCAAAGCCCAAAACTAGGAGGATTCTATCAAGAGTAATAACAAAATGAGACAGAAAAATAAAATATACTACTAGTTCAGCAAAACTTCATGTATCTCGCACATTTTACCACATACAATTGCATGCAAAATAAACTACACAACATTTAAACTATCAACCTATTTAGATTAACTTCTTTATAAGAACTTGCACGAGAAACAAATATAAAGAGAAAATAAAACAAGTTTCTCTACAAATTAAAATTAGCTCATAATCTCTTGGAAAAGTTAATACTTACCGGACTTACTGGAACAGCATCAGGGGGAAGCTGATACTTCTCCACAGGTGCGATTGTGACATATAGATCACCTATCTTTGAACCCTATTTAATAAAATGAAGATTAAGCACAGGATTTAAAAACAAAATCAACTAAAGTATCTGATTTTATGCAATTTCTATCAGTTTCAGGGATTGAATGAAAGGGTTAATGATGTACATTGGTGCAACCCATCTCATTATTTGGAAATCTAATGTGACATTTACGAAAGGTAAAAATCATTTGCACAGAAACATACTGTTAAGAGAACTGCTGTATCTGCTCCCTGTGTATCCTTAAATGTAACATAAGCAACTTGAGTGCGGTCACTTTCCCTGTAGAATTAAAAACCAAAGATTAGGGAGACAGGCATTGAGGGTAAAAGTTTCAACATTAACAATCATGAAAAATGAGTAAAACATTGCAAGTTCTCTGACCTTTGCATCTCAATATACTGAATATCACCTGAGAATGAAAAGAATTCTCGAATCTCCACCTTGGAAGTAACCAGTGATATGTTGCTAACCTTAACTGTTCTTATCTGTGAGAAATCAAAACAGAGTGAACTTGGAAATTTCACCAATCATAATACAATCATAATGCTAACTGATGTTACTATGTAAAGATTTATTCCTCACGTCTGACACATGAATAGTCCAATTCGGTATTGGTGTGGATTGAGGAATAGCTTCAGCTCTTTGACCAGCATAGTCCAAAGTGACCTGCACACAAATTGTTAATTTAAGGTAGTTTTATGATGACATTCTGCAGAATATGCAGTGGAAGAAACAATGACATGTGCAGAAGGAGAAAATGTAAAACAAGAAGGTCAAACAGAAGAAAGTGATCATTTTTCAATTTCCTTCCAAAGAATTAAGAATATCCAATGAAAAAAAGAGAGTCATATTTTAATCCATAAAGCAACGATGGAATTAAGTGAAAGCAAGAACAGAAAGTGCAGTTCCTAACGAGTACCATTCTCATAGCTTAGAAGGTAAAGCAAAACAACAGAGTCAATTCAATAAGCAAGCCAAGAGGAAAGGTTATACCAAGAGACAACATCAATGTGATAGTGTCCACTTGAAAAGAAGCAATTCAAATTCCAAGAAGATGAATCATCACAAGTCCAAGCAAAGGAACTTGATGACTTGACATCAATAACAACCACCAATCTTAGTCACAGAAGCATATAAACTGAAAATTCTTAACATTGTAAGAAATATAATATGGAACATACAATCATATATAGAAGGTCAAGATTTAAGACAAATAATCCACATTTGCTTAGGTAGACGTAAGTATGATCACTACCTAACTAACAACTGATTCTAACAATCCATGTATAGTGGTGTTGGGATTTATATAGATGTCATTTCTCACACTAATCTGCCATTGCCCAGATAACAAATCATGAACAAATCAATTCAACATTCAGGTTTGCTCTTTTCTGGAGAGCCAAAAAATACAAAAACCATTTCCACTAGATCCAAAAGGGTCATTAGGAAACATTGCAGATCCAAAATCCCAAACTAGCAGTTCTTGTATTCATCATAACTACAACATCTAAACCACAGCTAAGGGTTGCATTGAATCACTGAATATGTAAATGTGAATCAAAGCAACTGCAAAGTCCCCACTTGCATCAAAGAAAAGACAATGAAATACAGAAGAAGGCATGAAGAAAGAAGAAACCCAGATAGGATCTGAAACGAAGTGGATCTGTGGAAAAAGGGAATTGTAGAAAGATTTAGGGACTCACCGACATTTGGGATGGTAGAATGTTGTATTTGTCAGAAGCAGCGTCGGAAAGAGGCAACTTTTAAATGAAAATTTTGGTTGTTTGGTTCGTTGGTTTTGTTGTTATGTAATGTAATGAATGAGTCATCATGTGACTGTTATTCGGTTTCATATGATTGATTGTGAGTGGCTGCTGTGTAATTTTGGAACTCATGCCAAATGTAAAAATCTACTAGTCAAACTAAATTCAATTATTATTATTTTAATTCATTCCAACTCATTAACAAAAACAAATATACTATTTCTCTAATAAATTTATCATAAAAACTAACTTCATCATTTATTTCTCATATAAATATTATTTGTGAATCTATTACAAATTTATCTTAACTTATAGATACTAAGAAACATATCTTTATATTGAATAATATGTGATAAAACAAATTACTCTATCACATATGATTGATTCAATCTAAAATGAGTTATAATTGGATGATGTAGGATTTTTAGTTGTTAAATAATTAAAATAAATAAATTCAACCAAACTTAATTTAGTTTAATTATATTTATTTGGGTTAGTTTGAAAGTTTTATATTAAACTTAATATGTTTTATGATAACATTTTTTTCATGTTAACAAAAACTGTAAAATTATAATTATAAAATAAATATAAATAATTTTTATAATTTCAATATAAATCATTTTGTAATTTGATTTGAATTTCATGCCGGTGTTTGGTGTTTTCTATAGGTAATTGATTGAATTCATTAACTTGAGTTTTCATTTTCTTTTTTAAAGTGTGTATAAAGAGAAAAGTTAGATTTGTTTCTAGTCTTGTTATATAGAAAGATCTTATAATTAGACTTTTATCTAGAATTAGTGAAAAATTTAGCTAAGGTTGTCTGAATTAAATAGATGTAGATTTAGAAAAAATCAAATTAGTGTAAAAATTATTGGTGTGATTCTTTAACTTTTTCTTCTATTTTTTTTTTCGTATTTAATAAGGTTGTTCATAATTGTAAAGTGATATTTCTTTATTAACAAAGTTAAGATAGAACCGTTTTCGGAAAATTTTGAAGTTTTTTCTTGGCTTAATTACCTACTTAGTCCCCATGTTCGGAGGTAATTTGCTATTTAGTACCCGGTTTTAAAAATGTAGGCATTTGGTACCTATGTTTTGAAATTTGTATCAATTGAATCCTACCCACTTAACGCCGTTATAAATCTAACGTTTTTCTGACTGTGTATGTGATTTGTGGACGAGCGTTTGTGGACGAGCGACGAGGACGATCGTCCAGCGAAGAGGACGCTCGTCCAGCGAGGCAGAAGAGGACGCTCGTCCAGCGAAGCGAACGCCCAGTCAGGCAGAAGAGGACGCTCGTCCAGCGAAGCGAACGCCCAGTCAGGCAGAAGAGGACGTTCGTCCAGCGAAGCGAACGCCCAGTCAGGCAGAAGAGGACGCTCGTCCAACGAAGCGAACGCTCGTCCATAACCGCTCGTCCACAAATCACATACACAGTCAGAAAAAACGTTAGATTTATAACGGCGTTAAGTGGGTAGGATTCAATTGATACAAATTTCAAAACATAGGTACCAAATGCCTACATTTTTAAAACCGGGTACTAAACAGCAAATTACCTCCGAACATGGGGACTAAGTAGGTAATTAAGCCTTTTTTCTTCTTCTTTTTCTTTACTCCTTCTTCTTCATTTATATTATCTTCTTGTAATTTTAAGGTTTAATGTCTCAATAAGTCCCTATTTTTGTTCAGAATTTGAAATAGGTTCCTTTATTTTTTGGCGTCTCAATTGGGTCCTTATTTTTGTTAATTTGATGCAAATAAATCCTTTCCGTCAATTTCATCAAACGGCGTTAATGAATGTGTGACGTGGCCTTACACAGGCCACGTCACACATTCATTAACGCCGTTTGATGAAATTGACGGAAAGGATTTATTTGCATCAAATTAACAAAAATAAGGACCCAATTGAGACGCCAAAAAATAAAGGGACCTATTTCAAATTCTGAACAAAAATAAGGACCCTATTGAGACATTAAACCTAATTTTAATAATAGATTTTAAGGTTTCAAGTAAGTAATGGATTATTCATTTGATTTATTTATTTGAGTCTATTTTTATTCTTTTTATCTTGAGTTTTATTAGTTATTTTTAATATTGTTTTTGAATAGTATTGGTAAGTAAATTTTATTTACAGTAATTAGCTAGAACTCCTATTAATGTTTAATTAATAATATTTTATATGAGTGAATAGTAAACACTTATTTTGTAATTAGCTAGAACTCCTATTAATGTTTAATTGATAATTTTTTATGAGTGAATAGTAAACACTTAATTTATATTCGGTCGAACAAAATATGTGTTATTTAATTTATTTTTTTCATTTATATATGTAGGCATAGATGAGAAGATAAAATTGAATTGATTAGAAGTTAGCATAATCAATTTAGATTTTAATACTATTTACTTAATAAAAGGTTAAGTAAAAAAGTTGGTGATTTAATCATATATAATGGAATGAATAAAGTAATTTAATCTTAATAATGTATGATTGAATGAGTAAAGTTCTAAATAAATTAATTGAGTGTTCACTTTAATTAATTTGAGTTCTATAACTTGTAAATTAAATTTAATAACAATCTTTTGGAAACTAATGAAAATCGTAATTTGAAAAATTAGAAAATTCAAACTAATTTCATATCATTTATTTGAAGGTTCACATTTAATTGCACAACAATCCCCCTTATACTTTCAAGAACCAAAATCCACAGGACCATTGCCGTCCCTGAACCAGTGGCTGTTTGATGATGTGAAATCATTCTCCTGCTGATCTGGAGGTTGACAGCTGGAAAAGAAAAAAAAAAAAACGATTTTGGGAATTTTTTCAGTTTTCAGGAGATTCTTCTTCTCCTCCATTCTCTGGTTCGTCTTCTCTGGAATTCAAGGGCCTAAAACCACAATGTTGGCTAGGTAACTTGGTTTTGGAGAATTTTTCTTCTTTATAGTTTAGGTGAGTTGTAATTCGACAACTCGATGAGATTCAGAAATGACTTTAGCATGTGAAGCTGAAATGCATTCATCCATTTGTGAAAACTGATTTTGGGTTTGGATTTCTTTAATCTACAATTTCTCTGTTTTGCTGCTCTCATATTCATTTACCTTGCTTAATTCAACTTCAGTTATCATTTAATGATTTCGTTTATTTTGTTAATTTTGGTAGTGAATGTGGTTAGGTTAGTTAAGTTTGATTTCTTTGCATAATTAGCATTGTCACTTGAAGTTTAGTTTCATTCTTTGATTCAGATTTCCCTACTGATACATTCAAAAATCAGATATCACTTTTCTAATCATTTTCTTTGGATTTGACACCTTAGTCGACTACCTCCTACATTAAGAGGGAAAACTAAGTTTTTGATTGAGCCTATGCGACTAAAGTGCTTAACAATTCTGCATCTCAAATCTCACACTTCATCTAAAGAAGTTAAGAAGGTTAAAAGTCCTAAGGTTGATAAACATAATTGATTTCGTTCCATTACATGCAAGCTATAACAACATACCCAAGTTTAATGTTGGATTTGCTCTTTACTCAACTTTCAAGCTACTAATTTATGCATCAAAGCATGTGAATTGTTAAATCTTAGTGCTTTAACAAAACCAAAGTCCTAGAGAGAAAGTATAGTGCACAAAAGATTCTAGAGGGTGCTACTCTCCAACATAATAATCAAAACGCTAGAAATGAGTCAGCTATACTCATGTTTGAGTCATATGAGTGTTTTGAAGTTGTAAATTTCAGAAAATTGTCATTTTGTCTTCCCTTGATGAAAATTTTCCTTTCTAATTTTTTAAAATTCTTTTTACATTTCCAAATTTTGACCATAAATTCCAGGAATACTTGAGGGAACCTTAAATCTGTGGTATATACGATATTAAAAGATGGAATTCAAAAACTTCGACATTTTTAATATGATAATATAGAACACACAATTGATAAAGTAAATTAAAGGTATACAATACATTTTGATTTCTTTTTCAAGGCCATCATTTTTAGCTCTTACAATGACATGAAGGATACCATGAAGCAAAAGGGTAGGGAGATACACAAGGAAGCCTTGGGAAGAAAGAATCAAACAAAAGAGAGACTTCTCATCACATCACACCACATTACATTACATTACACAAAAAGAGAAGTTGGTACTCTCTTTCTTTGAAAACTAAATGTATGTCTTTTTTTCATAAGAAAAAAAATGAACCTACTCTTCTCCAAGGAAGAAAACGGTGGGCTTCTTGGGCTCAAGGATCTCCACAGTCCCTTCCAACATCTTGGCCACCTTGCCCATAGTAGGCCTCAACTCAGGTCTATCTTGAAGACACCACATGGCAGTTTTCACCATCCTATTAACCATGTCAAAGTGGGTTCTGCTGTCATAAGCATTCCTAATCTGTGCATCCAAAATCTCCTCCACTCTCATCTCCTTAAACATCTTGTCAAAGGCCCAACCTGGGAAGTACCACTCCTCACTCCTAAGCACAGATTCTTGAATCTCAAAGTTCCTAATTCCACTCACAAGCTCCAAAAGCACCATGCCAAAACTATACACATCAGCTTTTGAAGTGATTGGGTCAGCTGTGATCCATTCAGGTGCCATGTACCCTGGTGTGCCTCTCCTCCTTGACATGGTCACCATGTCCTCCTTTTTCCTCAACTTGGCCAGCCCAAAATCTGAAATCTTGGGGCAAAAATCATCACCTAGTAAGATGTTCTCAGGCTTGATGTCACAGTGCAAAACCCACTCCAAACATTCCTCATGCAAGTAGGCAATAGCCCTTGCCACACCAAGGGCTATTCTGTATCTCATGCTCCAATCCAAAACCGGCTTTTGCTGTGGTGTGTTTGGACTTGATTGGTCTTTAAGATGGTTGTTATTATTGCTGTGAGACTTGTTGACCCTGAAGAGGTACTTGTCCAATGAGCCACAGGGGATGTGTTCATAGACTAGTATCCTTTGACCCTTCTCAGCACAGAACCCCCACAGCCTCACCAAGTTGAGATGGTGCATTCTGGCAATGATTGTTACTTCTGCCCAGAACTCAGCATCTCCACCTGTGACATTCTTGAGGCACTTCACTGCCACCACCCTGTGGTCTGGCAACTCACCTTTGTAGACATCTCCAAAGCCTCCTTTGCCTATGAGATTGGAGAAGTCATTGGTTGCAGCCTTGATTTCTGAGTAGGTGAACCTCTTGGGACCCCCAGCAGGGAGAAGCTCCAGGCCCAGTGTGGTGGCCATGTCCCTATACTTGATGTACCTCTTCAGGAAAGACCAGAAAAAGGCCACCCCAGCTATGAGTTCTGCAGCAAAAAGTGTGCATATTATGGCAATGTTTCGGGCTGTTGTGTTTGAGTCCTTTGGGGGCAGTGGCAGGCTTATGTTCACTGGGCATGTGGTTTGCATCACCTCAGTCAGGCCAATGAAGTTGGACGGTGTTGACTCAGATTTATCAAGTTTGAGAAAAAAGGCACCCTCAGTGCCTGGTGACCAGTACCCAAATCGAAGATTTGTCCCAGTCACCCACACACAGTAGCCCAATCCATCATATTTGAACCCAAACCCAAGACAAGTTTTATCTCTTGAGCAACCGGACTCACAGATGGTGAAGTTGTCAGCTTTAATCTCGGTCAGATTACCATCACTGGTGAAGTTCACATAGTCCAGCCTCACAAATTGGGTGCTTTGGGAGAGAGAGATTTTCCTTGTGCAACCATCTTCAGCCCCGCCTTGGTTTGGGGTGAACCCAGATGGGCAATCACAACGAGTAGAAGAGTTCAAATCCTCTCCAGGCACACAAATTGAATTAGACCCACATTTGCCTTTGATCTTGCACATCTCCCATATTCCTTTCCAAACCTCAATCCACTGGTTATTCTGGTCAGGGTAGAAGCTATAGATCCTGAGATTCCCATCATCATCAAGGACCACTTTCCTGAACCTGGGGTCTCCGTAATCTGAAGTGAGAAAAGAGTTACCTTGCATACTCATTTTCCCTGCATCATCCATGCTCAGCAAGGGATTCGGGGTGCTATAGTACTGATCAGAGGAGGAGTTGAGGACCAGAAACTGAGACTTGGTGAACCTGAATTTCCCATTGTTGGAGAGAAGCTCAATCCCTGTGAAGCTCTGGTTGGGCAAAACGGTGTTGGCGGGGTTCTTGAAGCTGCTCCAGTTCCCAAAAACCAACTCTCCATTGTCCTTCAGATCAAGTCGGGAAGCATTAGTGTCGGCAGTTCCTTGAAAGGGTGAACCATCGAGGAGAAGTTCAAATTTTGAGGTGATGACAAGGGAGCCAGAGCTGTTCACTCGGGTGGTGTCACTCCACACAAGAGGGTCGACAGGGACTTTAGAATACCAAATGGAAAAGATGAAAAGGTCGGAGTTTGGGACGGGAAAGAAGCCTGCAGTGAAGTTTTTGTTGGCAGAGATAAGGGTTCTGTTCTGAGACGGTTGCCATGGGGAGTTTGAGATGTTGAAGGATGAGAATTGCTGTTGGGAGAAAGAGGGTTGAAGATTGAAGAGGAAGAAGAAGAAGAAGAAGATGAGTATGAAGGAAGCCATGGTTTCGATGAGAGTTGGTTTGGTCAATTATGGTGCCATGAATGAAATGCAAGAACTTGTGGTTGGTTGGGTTAAATCAGAGAAAAGTGGTCAGTGTTAATAAATGGCGGCTATGAAATTTGAGCGTGTAGACTTGGAAGATTGACTTGACTCTGATCTGTTCTAAGGTCCTTCTGTGACTGTGTCATCGCTTTATCGTCATTTGTGGGGTAAATTGTCTGACTTGTAAGGTTCTACAATTGCCTATCTTGTTTTCTGCAACTTCTCGGATTTGAACATCCTCAATTCTTCCTATTTCTGCTACCACTTGCATATCTCTTCTTCTACCAAGGTTTAGAAAAAATAATAATACTTTCACGACATTTTTTTAATATATTTTAAAATCATTTATATATTATTAAATGATTAGTCTAAAATTATTTTACAATTAATAATAATATATATAAACATCTATAGATCAATCACATAGTATTAAAATATTATAAAATAATATTATCAAATTATGATTATTCTTTAGGGTTAAATATGTTTTTAGTCCCTAAACTATTGATCATTTCTGGTTTTCGTCCCTCTTCCAAAGTAAGGTACAATTTAGTCTCAATCTTTAAAAAACGTTCGTTTTAGTCGAAAAAACGAACGTTTTGAGGACTAAAACGAGGACTAAAAACAAAATTTTGAGGACTAAAACGAACGTTTTTATAAAGAATGAGGACCAAATTGTACCTTACTTTGGAAGAGGGACGAAAACCAAAAATGACCAATAGTTTAGGGACTAAAAACATATTTAAACATATTTAACCCTTATTCTTTACGAAAACATTAACTAAACATATCTCTCCTACCACTTGCACAATTTTATTATCAGTTTCGAAAACCGTGTAATATATACTGCGGGTAAATTTGACTGTCCGATTGCACTTCACTTTCACATCCAACGACTTTATATATAAAGTGGTCAATAAACAACCCAAAAACCAGCTCCGTTCATACATTGAATCAACAAATAATATAAACAATACATTTAGTTACAGTTTACTTATACCAAGTAGATAATAATAAAAGTGACAAAAAGATATATGTATATCTTTTTATGGAAGAATATTAAATGTTAATTTCTTTTAGTAGAATAGTTAAATTTTAAATCTCTGTCATCCTTCCTTTCAAATTATATATAATAATATCAATAATAACAGAAAATTTTGTGTCACAAATTTAATTTAATTTATAATAAATGAATTTTAAATTACACATTCATTATTCAAGTTATTCATCTTTTGTTTAATTAATTTGACTTGAATTAAATTAGATTAATCTAGAAACATAACTAATTTAATCGGTTCAATTAAATTCTTAAACATATGGAGTTAATCGAAATGTATAAACATATAGTATTCTTAGTACAATGACTAGAAGAATAATTATATCTAAATTAGCTTCTATTAATGAAAATTTTATAGGAATTAAATTTGGTCCTAATTTAATATGGTTTCGGATTCAGATTGAGATCTCTTATTCAAAATATTCAAAATTGTATTCTCTTTTTTCCTTTTCTAAACTGTGTGGAAAGTATCTGCAAAAGACACTTCGAAACCTAAATTAGTAACTTTGCGTAATAATATTTAATAAAAGATGAATACTCGTGATGTCAAAATGAAAAATAAAATATATATATATATATATATATATATATATATATATATATATATATATATATATATATATATATATATTAATCGTAACTATTAATAACCACCATTTTAACCTATCAATTAAGAGTTGTTAATTATTTATTTACTTACTCTGTTGACATAGGTATTCATACCCTAGAAGTTCCTTCCTCCGTTTACACGTAGAATTCCTTGTAAAAATTGCTGTATATGTAATAGAGAAAAGTATATAGATTTATGTTAAGAAATTTGATACCCACAATTATCTTCTTTTCTTTTTTATAACATCACCCTTCAGGGAAATTTTATCTGCCTTCACTCTGAATTTTTTCACTAAAATGTCATTTTCTCCTTGATTAGGATATCTTTGAAATCATTAGGAAAAATTCTCCAAGCGTACCTATCAAAATTTTGATTAACTGACAGGTTAGCCTGCAGGCCGACACTCATTTTCCATTCTAATTGTTAATGGGATTTTAATATTCTTAAACAGAAAGACTTGTGATTTTTAAAATTTAATATCCATTTTATTAGTGTGTTACTTCAGTATTCTTTTAGAAAATTAACGTTAACCACATATCTTTCCCAGTACTTGTTTTTATATTAAAACATCATTTATATATATATATATATATATATATGTATATATATATATATATATATATGTATATATATATATATATGTATATATATATATATGTATATATATATATATATATATATATATATATATATATATAAATAGATAGATAGATATAAAGGGAAAAGTATTAATATATTATTATTTTGGGAAAATATTTATTAATATGAGTGTTTCATGTGTAAAATATCAGAATGCTCACTTAAAATAATATTCTTGTCACACTTCAATTTTATTTTTCTGTTTAGACAGTCCAATCTTCAACTAATTGAGTTTACTAATAAATATGTTGTAAAAAATTCTAACAATGATATTTTTACTTGTATTTATAGGTTTTTTTATATATTTTTAATTATCATTCACTTAATTACAATCTAATTTTGTTAAACTTTATCGTTGACATGTTTAAATTTGATGTTTGATTAGTTGATTCTAGTAATTACCTATCCGCAGCTTCATATATATATATATATATATATATATATATATATATATATATATATATATATATATATATATATATATATATATATATATATATATATAATGAGATAAAGTTAAGTTTGTAGAAAAAATGGATAAGATAGAATGAGTGTCGTGGACTTGACTTTTTTTCTAACAAATAACAATTAATATTTATTGATAAAAAAAGAAAAAAATATATATTTTATTATCATCAAGTAATCTAATATTTTAGAAAGTTGATCAATTAGTCAGTATAAATAAAAGAAATAAAGATGAGTATTATATTTTGATAAAAAAAACATTTAAAGCTTATCAATTATTTCTTGTACTAGCGTGAAAAATGATTAAATATTAGATATAATTTGTTTTGTAAATCAATTTTCTTGTTTGGCATGTTTGATAAAAATTGAAAGATGAATAAGCATACAAATATTTTTTTTATTTGAAAAACTTAAACATGAATAACAAATCAACCTTGATTTGGAGATTCCATTTTCCTATTATTGGATATTGAAGTTGAATATACTAATTCAGTATTTAATGATTTTTTTTAATCTTAAAGTTATAATTAAAATTAGGTATAAAATATTGATCAATTCATTAATTACAGACATTGTAATTAAATATATTTTTTATATACTAACTCTAAAGAGAATATTTATACAATTTTTTATTCATCAATATATATATATATATATATATATATATATATATATATGGGGTTTGCTAACGCGCGTACGCCTGTTTTTCAGTTGGTACATTTTAGCAATGTGTACCGGGTTTTAGTAGACAAAAATATCCTTATATACCACGGATTCTAAGTTCTAAGGTTAAGGGTATTTTAATAATTTTCATTCTCAAAACTAAAAAAAAAAAAAGAAACCCCCAAACCCTTACTCACCTCTCTCATTCCTGTAAACCCTTTCTCTTTCATCTTTCTCACTCCAATCTTTTCTCTGTCATTCCTACTGTAGCTCCAATTGAAAAAAATCAGAAACACCCTACTGTAGCCCCAATTGAAAAAAATCAGAAACACCCTACTGTAGCCCCAATTTAAACAATCTTACAAAAAAATGATTTTATAATAAGTTTTGATCTTATAATTTTTGTCTTATCTAATTTTATTCAATTTTCACAAGCATAAAGGAATTGGTAATTGACCTGGAAAAAAATCAGAAATACTTGTTGTTAAACAATTTCTTACAAAAAATGACTTTATAATGAGTTTTTATTTTATAATTTTTGTCTTATCTAATTTTCACAAGCATAATGACATCCGAAAGAATTGGTAATTGGCCTGGAGGGTTTTTTTAGAGATGATGATTTAACATATGCAGATGATGAAATTAGAGAAATTAGTGAAGATGGTGAAATTGAAGAGATCTTGAATGAACATTTGCCTCAAGGTGAATATGTGAATGACTCAACTCTTTAGAAAGACAAATTGTTTAAAGGCAAGTGTTTTTTTCAATTGGGGCTACAGTAGGGATGATGACAGAGAAAAGGTTGGAGTGAGAGAGATGAAAGAGAAAGGATTGAGAGGAATTAGAGAGGTGAGTAAGGGTTTGGGGGGTTTCTTTTTTTTTTTTTAAGTTTTGAGAATGAAAATTATTAAAATACCCTTAACCTTAAAACTTAGAATGCATGATATATAAATGTATTTTTGTCTACTAAAATCCGGTACACATTGCTAAAAATGTACCAACTGAAAAACAGGCGTACGCGCGTTAGCAAACCCCTATATATATATATATATATATATATATATATATATATATATATTAATATCATTTTAAAAAATTTTACTCACTTATAAGTGATGGAAGAGGATTTTATATGTAGATCTTCATTTAGAATTCGTTATCTTTGTCAAATCTTATCATTAAAGAGTTCATGATTCCTTAAAAAAATTTAATTATTTTCATTTGATTCTTTATCTAAATTATTTATATTATTTTAAACCTCTTACATTAACCTAAACGTCAAAAAAAAAGTTTTACATATGAATTTCCATTTCATCTTCGTAAAAAGAGTATTTCATGTATAAATTTCCATTTGATCTTCGACCTTCTAGACGAATTTCATTGCAAAAGTGTCCACAGATTTATAAGGAAATAGTTTCCTAAAATACTAAAATAATACAATTTAAATTCTTCAACACAAAACTAGATATTTAGAACGGTTGCTATTATCAAAATCTCCATAGCTCACAACACTTGCTCCTGATGTGTCCAAAAACCTTTTTTTTCTTTAAAATTCTCTTCAATTTTCTAGTCATTGAAGGGAGTTGATTATTTAAAGATCGACTTTGTTTTAAATAAAGAGTAAATTTGTTTCCATAGTTTGTAAGTTTGACTCTTAATTGATTATGTCAATAATAAATACGATTGTATACGTGTGCAAAATATTTTTTATATGCAGTTATATAGAAAGTCAACTCATTATATTAAATACTAAAAATATATTAAGTATTTCTATTTACAAAATAATGAGGAGATAAATTAATTTTACCATTTCATATGCATTTATGATTTAAAAATTATAAGGTATTGTGGTAATGGAATAAAAGTTAAGGCTGTAACAACCCTGGAAATGAGAACAAACTTTTCTGTTTGGCCCTTATCGCATTTGATTACTAAAAGTAGGTCAGAACAGATTGAGCTCTACAAAAACCATTAATCAAATAATCATATTTCCATTGAAACAAGAAAAGAAATTCCAAACTTGTCAAATTTAGCCAAAAATTCACCAAAATTTTCGAAATTGTGAGCAATTCAAAACCCTTCCCTATTCTTCTTGATCAACGATTCCAAACACCAAATTATTTGAGTTAAAAATGAACAGTTGAAAGTTTTAATCAGAGGAATGCTTCTATAATTTACAGTGAGTAATAACATGCTTTACATCATACAATAGCATAATCAAATCCTGTTTCTGACGCTAACTGCAATGAAGTCCAAAGAAAGAAAACACAAGTCGAAGCACTTGTTCAGCATCTCTGGCTTCTTGCATCCAATATACTGCTAAATTTAAAAATCCAAAAGCCAACCAAAAACCATGACAGTTCAAGGAAGTTTAAGAAGTACAAGGTGTAGTAGTATAACTCCAACTATAGACACTATAAAGTGTAAAAACCAAGCCTATAAAAAGAGTTCCAAAGTTTGGTGAAGAAGTAAAAGAAAATAGACAGAAGCAGTGCTGCAAATGTAAATCAAAGTTCATCTTCCATCAGAGGAATTAAAAGAATTAGCAAATCCAAATGGCCTTGTTGGTATGCTAGATTGTGTATTTTCTTCACTGGTAAGCATTGATGAAGAAGTATCAAAGGTGTTCCTTCCTTCAACAGCCTGCCATTTTCTGAGTGCTTGAGGCAAGGTCATGTCTAAGTCAATTCCATAAATGTCTTCATCATCTGTCTCAGAAGGCTTCCAAATCTCAACAAGCGGTGCCAAGACATTCACCACATGGCTCATGTCTGGACGCTGGTAAGGCTCTCTTGCACAACAGTGGCCAGCCAACTCAGCCACAGTCCTACAGCTGGGTAGGGCCTCCTCATCAATACACATTATGGGGTCAATAATCTTTTCAAAAGAGTCTTTGTTCAGTAGCATCCTCCTGAACCATGTAACAAGGTGGACATTCTCTTCTGGTTGGCTGTTGTCAATTGCTTTTCTTCCTGTTATCATCTCCATCAGAATCACTCCATAGCTGTAAACATCAACCTTTGTTGTAACTCGTCCAGTGACTGCCAGTAATACCATTTTAGTTAGCAAGGAATTGCACAAAAAGGAGGAAAAACTACCTCTGCTATAATGTCATGAACTGCAGATTCTAATGATCATTGGACAAAAAAGTCACAATGTAATTGGCCTATGTAATATGAAGCAATAATGTACACATTTGCAGATCAAGCATGGCACAGACATTGTAATTTATAAAGGGAAAAAATGTTCTGAAGAACATGTACTTTTTGTCATACTTATACTTTCAAGTGGCAGTTTTAAAAAGTAAGTGAATTTAGTCTTTTCTGATACTAAAATTTACTATCTAGTAACGTTCTTAATAACCAGAGTTGGAAAAAGAACCAAATTCATATGTTTTTCTATAGTTTAAGGAATAATTCACTAATTTGAAAGAACAGTAACCTATACAAGGATTAAAAGTACATATATAAATCATGTTCCCTTTCTATATGCACCAGTATCACATTCTAATGATCATTGTTGAAGAAAAAAACCACAATGTAATGACGTAGTGATTTGTTTTAATACATAATATGAAGCAACCATGGTACATAGTTCTAGATAACTATAAACTAAATGTCAAAGATGAAAGTAGAGGCAACACCATAAGGGATGCAAATTGACTGTATAGGCTTGCAAATCAAATCAAACAAAAATATTTCAATGGCTTCTAAGAGGCACACAGAAAAGAAAAAACTAAGAATTTTAAGTCTGTTTGTTATCTAAACACTAACATTTAATAAACAATCTGTCATTGTTGTTTTCTCAATACAGTTGTTTCCAGGACAAAATTTGAGAAAAAAAAGTTATTCGGGTTAGAGTTTTGCAACCAATATTTTTCTCCTTAGCTTATTCATTATCTCCAGGGATTCATATGAGAGACACCAAAGTAGAAACCTATAGCACCGATAAGTGCCTACATGTTGCAGATTCATCATGCATTCTATCTACCGTGTGCATTCTACCTAAATAGCCTGCTTAAATTATATGTCAATGCAGGATAAGAAAATTTCACATATCAAATGCAGAACTAATAGTGCATTCCTGAACTTTTTCAAATGTATTAACTGTATGCAACACAGTTTTCAAAAGCAATTTTAATTTGTACCTGCATACTCTGGAGCCAAATATCCAAAAGTTCCAGCAAGCCTGGTTTCAAATGAGGTCTGTCCTTCTGGAGCCAGCCGAACCAATCCAAAGTCTGAGACTTTGGCCCGCATATCATCCCCAAGCAAGATGTTTGATGGTTTTAGATCCCTATGGATAAAAATTTGCTGGGCCAAACCGTGAAGATATTCAACACCTCTGGCAACATCCAAGGCAATGGAAAGCCTTCTCTTCCATTCCAATGGTTGTATTCCTTGCTCTTTCCAGTCAAATAGATGCTTACTGAGAGGACCCTGAGGCATGTATTCATACACAAGAAGCTTCTCATTTCCATCCAAGCAGTGGCCTTCCAATGCAACCAGATGTCTGTGTCGAACCTTAGTCAGTACTGCAATTTCAGACTCAAACTCAGTGAGCCCCTTCTCAACCATCATTCCACATTCCATCCTTTTCACTGCAATTTTTGTTCCATCGTACAATTCCCCTTTGTATACAGTGCCAAAACCACCTTTCCCCAATATGTTTGCCTCACTGAAATTGTTCGTAACTTGTCTCAAAACTTGGATTGAAATAACCATATTCCCAGCTTCCACATGTTGAGCAGTACTAGCTGGACTAAGTACACCAATTCCTCCTACACCACTACCACCAACACTAACACCAGCACTAGCATCTGCAACACTTATCTTTAGATTATTTCCATCCCCAGAATAACGAGGATGTACCACTATTGCACTAGGACCTTGAACTTTGCCTGCTTGCTTACGTTTTCTACCATACATAAGAAATATCAAAGCCCCCAAACCAATTAAACTGATACCTCCCAACACAGTGCCAATAATTGCTCCAGTATTATTTTTCTTAACCTGACCACCAGATTTACCCTCAGGATTTGAGCCAGGCGGGCCTTGAGGCTTATCCTTTCCAATATCAGGATTCCCACCAGTTTTAACAACTACACCCTCACGAAAAGATGGCACCTTGCCGTGCAATTGATTATTCGAAACATCCAATTCTACCAGACCAGGCATGCTGGTGAGTTCACTTGGTATGGTACCAGTGAGGCCATTGTTGGGAAGAAGCAGCTTTGTCACAGATGTAAGCGAAGCAAAACTGGGAGAAATGTTGCCAGAGAGATTCATGCTCTGCAAGTTGATGACGGAAACGTTACCATTTGAGCAAACAATCCCCAACCAGTTTCGACCACAAGGGTCATTCCCCTTCCAACTTTCAGCCAGTCTCAGAGGGTATCCAAAAGGTTCAACAACAGAAAGTAAAGCATCCACTACAGGACTGCATGGCTTACCAGCCTCCACTGTGCAAAAACTATTGATCCCCTTGTCTAAATCATTATCAACCTTCACTCCATCTTTGAACAAGGGAGGAGAGCCTTGAAGTAAGTTATTGGTCAAATTCACCACTTTAAGAGCAGGGAGAGCGGTGAGAGAGGGTGGAACAACCCCAGTTAACTGGTTGTCCCTCAAGCTCACGTCATATAGCTGATCATGATTCGAGAAGTCCGGTATAGGACCTGTGAACGAGTTACCGTGCACCCAAATTTGTTTCAAATACGTCATGCTCTTTAACACATCAAGGGTACCATTGAGTTTACCATCACTTTTCTGACCATTCACCCAAAGTGTCTCCAAAGAACTCCCAGAAAAGGTTGCAGGCAATCCTCCTTCAAGAGAATTAAAACTCAAGATAAGAGAAACCAAACCTGGGAAGGGACCATCTTTACCAAAAAAATCTGGGATTTTCCCCACCAAACCGGCACTGGTTGCAGAGAAACTCCTGAGAGCCACACAGTCCTTGAGGCTATCAGGAATCCTCCACTGGGAAAAAGGGTTGTAGCCAATGCTGACATACTGCAAATTGGTCATGCCGGTGAAGAAATCACCCGGTAAGGACTGGAAATTGTTGTTGTGGATGAGCAGAACCTCAAGGGACTTTGGCATGTTAGGAAATGGCCCAGTGAAGTCATTGCTCATGCACTCAAATCGTGTCAACTCTGAGAGCTGCGCCAGTTCCTTAGGCAGAGAACCTTGCAAACTCTGTCCCCCAATTTGAATTGCAGTAACCCTCTTCATGGCGCTGCACTTAACATGTTTCCAGTTACACACATCTGGGTCATTCCATTGCAGACCACTGGGTTCATTGATGGCCTTCTTCAATTTGTTCATCACAGCATCATCTTGACACCACGCACACTCAAACCCCACACAGAACAACAACAACACAGCAAGCCACGAAACAAAACCCATAAGGTCACGATGCGGTTTCCTCACAATTACCGAAATTGCAGACAAAAACGCTCTCGACGACTCCAAAAATCTGAATGTTACCGCGGTTGTGATAACTCCAAAAACGTTGATCCTGCACCCACCCAGAATCACGTTCTTGGACAGCTTTCCAAAACCTTACACACTCTGAGAGAAAGCGCAAGAGGGTGGCGAAAGAAGAAGAAAAATTTTGTTTTTTTGTCTGTGTTGTGTTTGTGATCAGTCAGTCACACAGCATTGTGCACTCGATAAGGATTCCCCAGAAGGAAAGAAAGGGAATTTTGTTTCGGAATGTGATAAAAAGATCGAAAGAAAGATTCGGGAATTGGAATATAAATGAAGGGGCGAAGAAAGAGCGAATAAGAAGAAAGCAGAGAAGGAGTTTGGGTTTGGGTTTGAGGTGTGTCACACACAACAGAACATGCCATGAACATGAACACGAACGATCGAACATGCGTATGGGACCCACTTTCCTCGAATCGGTGTTTTTCTAGGTAACGCCTTCACGTTGGGTCGTAGTAAATAGTTAAGGATGAGTTAAGTAGAGCGTGTTTTTTTGGTGGGTTGGTGCTTCGTGAGTTGGAATTTTAATTACGGTTTTTAATTTTAATCCCATTTGTCCAACAAACATATGCTAGAGCCACCAACTTTTCTTTCTTTCTTTCCATTACCCTTTCCGATATTCTTTATTCTATTGTTACAATTTTAACTTTCTATAAACAATTTTACGTTAATCTTTCTTTTTTCCTCATTTATCTTCAAATTAATGCATTTATTAAAGGAAACAATTTCAAAAATCTTTCATGTTTATTGTTATTCTTGTTTTATCTCAATGAAGTTGCGAAACGGAGAGAAAAAACTAATGTTTTGTTCATTACATTAATAACCGTCATTTTAGTTTATCAAACAAATTTATATTGATTTGTGTTTTCAGTTTTTAAATAAAATTTTATATTCTTTTACGATGGTTTATCAATATAATCTTTCTCTTTTAATCAAAATTACTTTTATTAACTAATACAAAGAAAATCAATCCGAGAGTGTATTTTTTTTTCTATTTGGAAAATTTTAAATGGCTCTTATTAAAGGAAAAGGACGGTTAAAGTTACGGGATTCGTTGGATCTCTTGAGTGATGTGTATTCAATACAAGATTAAGAAAATATGAGAAGATATTTGTTTGCAGTATTTTTATTATTTTGGAAATTATTATTGTGGTCTTAATTATAGTCAAATTGCAGTGGAATTTTTTTCAAGTAAATCAGCTTGGATTTGTATTTAGTGATCATATTTCAACGTTAATTTTAAATTGTAATGCATAAGATAATAAAAAAAGTTATGATTAATATCACTATAAGCATGTGCCTGATGGAATATAAATAATTTAAAATTCACTTTAATGAAAAAAAAAATCTTAGATGTACATGTTTAGTTTTCTTAAAAAAAAATTTATTAAGTTATAATTAATATATATAAATATATATAGGTTGAGAGAGAAAAAAAGATATTTATAACCCCGATAAGCTAACTTTGACTAGTTAAACTGCTTTCAACGTACGAAAATATATTTTTAAGATATTTCAAAGTAATTTATTGTAAGAAATTTAAAATTATTAACTACAAGTTATTCATCAATTCAGTAATAACTACACTTTTTTTTCCTTCTTTCTTCTTCAGTTCTTATTTTGCTTCTGTCTTCGATGCTATAGAAATTAGAATTTGAATTGTTAAAAATGGCATGCTCAAGTTTTGATCCAGTCTACGAATAAAGGAAGAACAAGTATGGGTGAAACTCTCTTTCATTTCCTTAAGAGGGCTTGTTACAAGGAAAATTCATTTTCCTATGTTTAGTTTATGTTTTAAAAAAATAACATTTCAAGGAAACTATGCTTTCCTGTATTTTTAGTTAAGTTTTTAACAAAAATTATTCGTCCAGATATGAAAATCTAACTTTTTTAAATTCAAATTTTAATACAATATAAATAAATAAATAAGTATATATATATATATATATATATATATATAATTAACATATAATAGTATAATATAGGTTAAAATACTATTTTTTTGTCATAATTTTTTGTTGGTTTTATTCCGTTTCCCTCATAATTTTTTTAATTAAGTCGTTTTTTATTAAATTGAATCAATTAGGTTCTCATTGTTAATGACATTACTTGAAATATATGAGAATTTTTTTTTAAGGGGTAATACAATATGGTGGGGAGTTTATAAATAATAATGGTGGAAATAAGTACATGGTTGTGTGACGAGATACCTGGAACTATTTTGAGGTATTAGACATACTTAAGGATACGGTTGAAGGAGTTGTAATATTCTATTGAAAGGAGTTTTCTGTTGGAAGAAAGGTTGCAGTTGTTGTTTGGCGACAAGTTCAATTCGTATGATGAGCATTACCAAGCAAAATGGTAAAGTTCACTTGTTTATGGTACAACAGTTTACAAACCTCAACCGGTAGATAACTTGTTGGGATAATTTCATGATGAGGGGTGATGAACTTGTACATAGTGAGCATAATACTAATTTGGCAATGGGAATGAGGAATGAGGTTGACAATGAAGGTGAGGTAAAGGTTGAGACTGAGGGGTTGGGAATGAGGTGGATGCTAAGGCTAAGACGAGGATGAGCGTGACTATTTGGACGAGGATGAGATGAATGTTGAAAATATTGAAGGATTAGTTAATGTCAATGTTTATGGAAGGGTAATGTGGAAGTTGAAGTTATAATTATTAAAGAAGACATTAGTGGACCATTTGAGTTTTCTACTCAAAAGAAAAAAAAAAGGTAGCATGGCAGAGGAGACAATGATGAAGAAGACTATGAATTACATGATGATGAGAATGGAGGATTGATGGATGATGAAAATGTCTAACCTAACAAAAATAATATAAGATTATCTGATAATGAGTAAGAATTAAAAGATTTGGATAGTGGTGGAGAGAGTGAGACAAAAATGACTCCATCTTCAAGCTTGCTTATAAATTAAGGAAGAAAAGATGGATTAGGGGAGAGCCTATCCTAAGGTGAAGCACAAAAAGTATTTATAGAAAAATTCGTAAAGTTTCACTAATCTTTCATAAGTGCCTTTACAAAGGGTGGGAGAGGGAGTAGGCAGGGGCGGGGCGGGTGCTCCTTTATTTATAGGAGCAAAAGAGAGCAAGGCTTCTCCATAGGGAAATTCAAAATTTGGAGCCAAGAGAGAACATGTTCTTAATGTGACTTGCATGTGGCAGTGACATGCTTGTAAACAAACTTAAAAGACTTAGGAAATAATATTAAATGTGATGGAATAAGATGATTAAAACCATAAACAACCTCAAAAGGAGAGATTCCAATATCCATATGAACCACCCTGCTATAAGGAAACTCAATATGGGGAAGGTAATCATCCCAAGATTTTTATTACCCTTCAATATTGCCCTTAACATAGTTGCATTCGGCAAGACTCTCATTAACGCATTAAATAGGAAAACCATTTAGTGGTGCTTTTGTTCATGTATTGGTGTGTTTACTAAAGCTTTTCTCAAGGTATTTAGATTTTACAAAGCTTTTTCATAAATCACTTATATTTAAGCTTTATTGCTTTTCTAATGATAACACCTTGTCATATGCTCATTTCATTTATTGTTGTTTGTTAATTCAAAACATATTAGGACGTTTAGACAGTTCAATCTTATAGACGATATTGTCTTAATAACATTGAGCGGGACTGATGTGGCGGTGAGCGTTGGCTTGGTAATTTAGGTCTAGAAGCATTTAAGCTTTAGGCCACTAAGCGCCCTTTTTTTCACTAAGTGATAATCTTTGCGAATGGTTTGGCGTTGAGTGGTGGTAGGACATTACTGAGTGGCAAATTCCCATTACAAGTCTAGAACCAATTTAAGTCTTTCTTGCAGAGCGAGTCTTTTTGCGAGAAGAATGACATTAAACACCATCCTTATAGTTGAGCTTCATCAAATTTCGTGATTCTTGGTTGATTTCTTTGATGTTTTGACATTAATTTGTATTATTTTGATGTTTTGAGGATTATAATGATTTGTAGATGTGTATATGATATTTTAATATGTGGACGAGTGGTTTGATTATTCATAAAATTTCAAGGAGAAATTATAAGTCTTGATAGTTGTTATGGTATGGTTTGACATATGAAAATTTTGAATGTGGGTATTATAATATTCTACTAGTTATTCAACTTATATGGAGATGAATAGAGTGATTTTTATGTTTTATTTTTTTTATTTATCTAATATTTGCGATAGATGTTTTATGGTGGAATTTTGAGTATATAAAATATCGTTATAGTTATGACTCATGCTAAGTGTATTTATTATTGTATGTTTTCTATTTATTATGTAATTTCATAATTTATGTTTAATAATTTAAATTATTAAATATGATTGTTACATTTTTGTGTTTCCTATAAAAACATTTAAAATCAGAAAGAAATTACAAAATTTAATTTTCTTACAATTAAAATTTAAAAACAGAACAAAAATACAAATAAACGACCCGTTAATTTCTCTAAATTAATTGACTTAATTCTAGTCATTAGCCACTATCAAACTTCTCCAGCCACAATCCCGCCGGAAACGCGGCTTCTGGTTTCCAAATTGGAAATTAAATCACTAAAATTTGCTTTTGGGTGTTGATACGTAAATTTTAGAATTTAAATAAATGGCTTCTTTTTATATTGATTTTCTTCATGTCAACGATGCAACACAAGTTTGTACCATTTTTTTAGAAATTAAATATATATATATATATATATATATATATATATATATATATATATATATATATATATATATATATATATAGTGTTCAAAAATAGTGTTTTGATGGATTTTAAATAAGGTATTTTAATCTTTCGTTGAATCTGATAATCAATGTATTATATACGAAAGAATAAGGTTTCGAAAGAATTTAAGAGATCCTAGTTTTTGTTAGGTTTATTTTTTCTTTAAACTTTGAAAAACCTACCCGTTTCTCTTCTTGATTTATGATCATTTGTTACAACTCAAGACTCAACAGAGAGTCTAGATAATAATTTAATCAATCTAAATTAAAATTAGGCTTGGTTACAATAAAAGAAATGAAAGCATAAAAAATACGTAGAATTAAAGTATATTTTTATAATACCTAAAAAAAATTGTTTCTTTTGTTTTTTATTTTTATTTTTTAATATTTTAAAAAATCACATTTTCTTTTATGTATTTAATTAAAAATACTATAGTTGAATTGACTATGTAAGATGTTAATACCTTCTCCACATATAATTAACTAACAAATCCAAAATCTAGTTTCACATACCTTTATCTTTATAATTTTTAAAAATAAACTATGATGCTCTGCAAAACTCTATTTTTAAACTCTTTTTCTTTTTCAATCTGTCGTCTCGATTGTTACGCCATAAATTAATGGTGAAATAACGTGAATATTACTTTCACAACTAAACTTGAAATGTCAAGTTGATGACAGATGAAAGATATTATAATCTTACATGGAATAAATAATCTAATACCACTACATGCTATAGAAACAAACATTATAATGAAGACAAAAACACGAATGAGGAAAGACGAACTTGTCAAAACAAATGGTCTTGAAATATTGAGCCAATTATTCACATTTATAAATTTTACAATTCAAAATATTTTCATTTTTCAATCTTTTACTTTCATTTTATTTTGTTAGAAGTAGACTTTAAGCATAACTCAACTTCACAAAACCGGCTTGTAAAGTAAGATTTGTACCCACTTATAAACTATGAATTGACCTTATCTCTAGTCGATGTAGGACTTCCAACATATTTCATTTATATGACCATTTTTCATCAATCAACTTCTTATCATAGTGTGAATACATGTCATCATCCATTTTGCCTTCCTTCCTTTTTTCCACGTCTATATCAAGTCTTCCACCTAAAACTTGATGTCAATATTAATAATTTATATTCTTGTGTGTCAAATTTTGTAAAATTGGAGTTTTATCTATTGCAAAATTCCACACAAATACTTAAACCTTACTATTTTAGTTCACATTCTTTTAAAAAAACATTATTAGGTAATATATATATATATATTAAAATATTTGGGATCTTTCAAGATATACAATAATTATCCTAATAGAATATTTCATGAAAATACAGTATGTAATAAAAATCGTATTTTGTATAAAAATATCTCTCCTAGTAATATATTTCCAACCATATATACTAGACAGGTATGATTTTACACAAAGTAGATGGGCTTTACACAAAATAAGAAGTATAGAATATTATTTTCTTAATTTATCTACCTTACATATATGCATTCATCACCCTCCTAAAACTTAATTTCTTGATCTTTGATCTTCATAAATATCATTCTCCATTATATTTAATGTATTTTTCTCTTTTTTTTCTTCTACTATATAGTACAAGTTATTTTTAATTTTTATTAAAAAATTGTTCAAAAACTTAAAAATTTATCATATATAAAGAGAAAATGGAAAACAAATAACAAACAAAAGTTGTGGAAATATACTTTTACATGAGCGTGGTACAAATATGTTAATGTGCATGAATTAATTTCTGAATATTATAAGGAAGACATAATTGGGTTCCACTAAAGCACTCGTTTGCATATATTTGATTTGTAGCTTCAGTAGGGTGAGCAAAGTCAAAAAAATAATATTCATTCCGGTTCGTACAAGGTTTCTTTCCTTGGACACACGAGTCAAAAATATTTTTGAATCCTGAAAATGTAATCAATAAAAGTATCAGTTATGATCATACTATAATACGAAAAACAGACGAACTTCTTAATTGTTTTTTCAAGAGATTAATGAGAGGCATTTACCAAAGTTTTCAGGAGAATTTCTTATTTTCTGAGAGAAATTGTAATAATCCAAATTAATGAAGATTGAATGTGAGAGTTGGGTTTGCAACTCTTGTAGCTTCCCAGGGAGTTTGTCTGAGTAGTATTTAATCTTTTGATTTATATCTTCATTGCATTCTTGAGAATATGGTGTCCTTATAACACATGTTGGTGTGCATCCAATTTGACCAATTCTACTTACCACAAACTTTCGAGCTCCAATATCATAAATTCTCTAGAGAAAAAGAAAGAACGAAGGAAACACATTTTTAACATTCTTTGGAAAAAAATTAAATACTTATGATTTTTAAAATATTTAATTGAAAGGTGACATATTAAAATTTAACAATGAGAAATCAACGCATAATTCAAAATATTTATTCAAAAATTACTTTGATATGTGAAGCCAGCTGCCCAAGTAGGTAATCTGCATATTTTTCTGGATTTAGATTGTTATTGGTTCCATTTGGGTACTTGAAATAATTCAACATGTAATCATTAGATCCAATTGATAACAGATATATGGAATTGACTAAGTAATGCCTTAGTTTTGTTTTGCTATGTATGCTTCTTGGAAGATCATTGGCCACGGTTGAAGTGAAGTATTCAACTTGTTTGTCTAAAGACAAGCAATCTCCCTTTATCACAAAATAAAAATATGATGAGAAATAAATTAAACAAAAAAAATTTATTTATGGGTCAAATTTTGTAATCTTGAAGTTACTTTTAAATATTATATGTTTTTCTATATTGAATATATGTTTATTTTGTTAATGTATTTTATAAAAGTTATACAAGACGTATTTTTCAACAAACAACATTTCACCTATATTTATTATATGATAAATGGAGTTCCAAAATAAATTAGAATATAACTTTCATGTGTTGTTGTTTGTTAAAAGGATATTTTATGAGTTTCATAAAATGCAAAAATGAAATATTTGAAAATAAATTAAGAACAAAAATCATATTAAATTCTATATTTATTTATTTTGAATCTTACTGATCTAGTTGAATTCAAGATTCCACAAGAGCCTGAAGCATAGTTAATTCCTGTGACTACTTGATGTCTCCTAGACTTGGGCACACCCAAGTATGGAGGTGGCATTGGCAAACCCAATCTAATAGCTACAAAAGGATAATAAATGCATAAAAATTCTGGTAATATTATTTTGGTTTAATGTTTCAATGAGTCCCTATTTTCGTCCATAATCTCGAATAGGACCCTTTCTTTTTTGACGTTTCAATTGGGTTCTTATTTTTGTAAAATTGAATTAAATAGGACATTTTCGTTAAATTGATGAAACCACGTTAAGTGTTGTATCAGATACTGTCAGCATACTAGGTGATACAACACTTAACGTCGTTTCATCAATTTAACGAAAATGTCTTATTTAATTTTATAAAAATAAGGACCCAATTAAAACGTAAAAAAAAAGGGTCCTATTTGAAATTCTGGACGAAAACAGTGATCTATTGAAACATTAAACCTATTGTTTTTATTTTTATGTTTGCATGGAAACTTTGAACCTCAACCAATAAAGAGAGATAATGTTTGAGATGAAAAGTGGAAAAGTTACCAATAAGGTCAGCAAAGGTTTTTCCATTGCTAAACCTTCCTGTAGAACAATTATTGAAGTCAATGCCATATGGAAATGCATTTGCCTTGGCAAGTGTGTTGAGATTGTTGTTATTTCCGGCGTCTACAGTTGAATCACCAAAAACGTACAAAGCTGGCACAATCCTCTTTCTAGAATGCGAGACATTGACCAAGAATGCTAATTGGTGGGTTATCATTATGGAAATGACCCAGAGAACTTTTAAGCTTTTTTCCATTATGTTTTCTTTTGGAATAATTGCCCAATACAAATAATGTCTTAAATAATGGTTTTTATAGTAAGCATTAATGTTTCATAACGAAAAGTATAACTCAAATGTGTGTAGTTATATCTCATCATGCTTCATTGTCTAATTTCTGGTTAGTGTCCAAATAGAACTTTTGTTATTCATTTCCAAATTAGGTAAAGGCTAACTCATTCTTCTTTATTATTCCTTTTTCATATCTATCTTTAGCTCCATCCTTCTTTATTTTTCTTAATTTAAAGTTATATTTCTTATTTTTCTTTTTTATAAATATAGCTCCTATTAATTAGAAGGTAGCTAGATATAAAATAGCTCATTTTGGTATTTCCTTTTATGCATTTTTATGGTATTTTTTATTTTAAAATCTCTCCATTGTAAATTCTTTTACTCTAATAAATAACTAATATTTACAATTAAGTTTTAAGAAAATGAATTGTAAAAGTAAAATATGTATCTAATTAACCATTATTTTCTTAAATTTAGTTCTCTCATAATTTTGTTTCTTATAGACCTCTTCTTTTTATAAAAATATAACTTTTTTACATATTTTTTTATCAGCAAAGAAAGTTATATAATAATAAATTGAGTACTGGGGTACTCAAATCCTATGTGACATTTATAATAAGCATTCTAATAGTATGTCCTTTAATTACATTTTCTTATCAATCCTACACATAGCATAATATATTTCAAATAATTTGTTACTCTGATAGAAATCCCTTTATGAGTTATTTAGCCAAACCATATGTCTAACATGCCCTAAATATTGCTGATAAAAATTCATATCACAAAAGATGAGTTAATCTTTCTACTATGACAAAGAGTGCATTATATCTTCATAAGATTGCACCAAAATTTCACAAGACAAAACTTATGTAGAACCTATATTAAACTACTATTATATTATCTTATTTTCTTTCATTTTGGGGCACTTTATTATGTAACATTTTCTTACTTATAGTATTGTGTTATCCATAATACATATTAAGCTACTCATGCATAAGATTTTCTTCCACAATAATTCACCTATCCTTCCTAATACCATCTTTCATATCCCTTTGTACTTCTTCACAGTGGGTGTAGAGCCCTAATTTCCTTGGTGGTAGTTTTAGGACACTTACACAAAAACTAGATACAGAAAAACAAGTATTTTTAGTATTTTATATACCATTCCCTTTGCTCCCTCTCTTATAGATTTGGTTATTTTCCTATTCATCCAACTACTTATACACTTTATTGTCAAAACTCTATACTATTTATTCATGTAACTCACTTGCCTATCTAGTATGCTACAATTCTAACTAACATAGACCAGTGGTATGAGCATTTCTTGTGTAGGTGTACCTCATTTTCCATAAGCATTATAGTTTAAGTTTAAGTATATGTTGCTTATTAAATTTAAACCAAGTACACTCTTCTATAATTATGTTCTAATTCAAAAAGGTTGTGGATTCATAGTCAAATATCTATTTTCCCTTTCTCCATAATTTCCAAGCTATAATTGAATATTAACAAATCATGTTATATTTCCAATTCCTTGTACTATTCTTATATGAACCTGATCTGTTCCAATTCATTTACATTGAATCATGATGCATTACAAGGATGATTTGACTCATATAGTTCACGTATGTTGCCTAGTTGGTCTATTTCTCCCTTTCTTAGATACTAATATGTTTTTGCTTAGATATATCTTTGTATGGTAATTATGTGACTAATCTAATGCACTCAATATAACTCTTTTTATACATAAACAAAGGATTGCATGTGCATCATTATACTAGATCCATGTGAGTTTAATACTTGCCTCAATGAATCATCATGATGACAAGGTTGTAAAAACAGATAGAGTGTGAAAGTAGGTTCCTTGAGAACAACATTAACATGGTACTTTGTCAGATAATAAAGCATAGGAGTGTCTATCCCACCCTACCATTTTTAACTTTAGACAAACTTAAACTAATTCATGTATATGTTTTATGCCATACTTTTGTAATTGTTCCCTTTAAAAAATCATTTATATATATATATATATATATATATATATATATATATATATATATATATATATATATATATATATATGGGTTAAACAATAAAATATGGCCATCCTTCAACATATGTGTCAACCATATGTGAAAGAGAAATTATTTTCTTTATATATGATCTCACATTTATATTGTATCACTTCACTATGAATATTTATTGCATCTCTACTCTATTTATCGAATCTTCAATCTTAATCTCAATTAGATCTTAATTTAGTAAGTTTTTTTTATTGATCTCTCTCATTGTACAACTTTGTATCATTTTTTACCCCTCATTTCTTACACCTACTCCCAATAGTGTTTTGCTTCAACATTCCAACTTCAGCATCTCATTAATATTATGTTACACACATAATTTAACTTCAATTTTGTCATCTTATGAAACTCCATGTTTTACAAGCTTGACAAGCACATTCATGTTGCCAATTAAATTGCTTAACTTCAATTTTGTCATTTTATGAAGTTTCATGCTTTATAAGCTTGAGAAGCACATTCATGTTGCCAATTAAATTGCTTAACTTCAACTTTGTCATCTTATGAAGCTTCATGCTTTACAAGCTTGAGAAGCACATTCATGTTGCCAATTAAATTAATAATAATCTTCTATTAAACATCCACCTATTTATTGATTCATTGTATATTTAAGATATTCACTATAAAAAAATATACAATATTAACTGATTTTTTTTAACTTTAACTTTCTTTTCTCTAATTTGATCTTTTTATTAAAAAAAATTAACATTTTTTTGATAAAACTATTTGTAACAAAAATTATAAAAGTTATTTATATTTAGTTTTATAAATATAACAATAATAATTGTTGTTATTATTATATTATTTATTATTGTAAAAAAAAGTGAAGTGTAGTATTAAAAATTAAGTGATCAAAATAAATTATTAATAAAAAATATTAATAATTGTTTGAATATATGAAATTGATGTTATTTTTAAAAGATTATTTTTTTAAAAATTTATATTTTGGTTTGGAGTAATTCAATTAAATTTATTTGTATTGATATGCACTTTTTAATATATATATATATATATATATATATATATATATATATATTATTTTTAAATAAAAAATAAGTTTTTAAAATTTAATTATATATATATATATATATATATACTATGTCTCAAAGTTCATAAACCCATGAATAGAAAAAATATCATTTCAGAAATCATTATTAATCTAAAACATCTATGCATTTCACTCAAGACCAAGACCACAAATCACATGCTCAAACCATTGATGTGATATAAGACAAAATTCACCAATTTTACTAGTGTAATTTATGTGATATTAAAAAATCCTAAATTTGAATGAGATCAGGTTTCCTAATTTCTAGGGTTTTCATAAGAGGATAGAGGGATGAAAAAGGAAATTGAGACGAAAGTTAGGTGGTGAGAGAGTTAAGGATCGCAAAAGAAAATAACTTAACTATGACAGACGAAGTTCAAGTGACAATAACAGGACAAGAAACAAAGACTCAGGCGAACAACAAAGATTCAGACAACAACAAGAACTCAACAATGTTCAGTGCAATGAACGATAAAGAATGAACAACAATAAACAAGTGAATTGTCGAAGTGCAGAAGAGATAAAATGTAGCAGTTTCTTTCTTAAACCGTCAAAAATATCTTTAAAATAAAAAAATATTCATAACTTAAATACGATTTTAATAAAACTGACGAAAATTACTAAATTTTTCGAAACCATAGAAAATAAACCTCTTCTATATAATTTTTGTAGTGTATATAAACTAGTCACAAATTATTCATGACTGATGACTCTAATTTACACGTTTCATAAAGAACGTCAGTCGCATTTCAGTTCTGTATATATTCCTTTTATCCCTATATATAATGATTTTATGCATCACACTGGTTAGCGTTATTTTATAATTTTGTTAGAAATCTTTTTCCACAGTTTACTCCTTTTACAGAATTATATATTCTAGAAATCACGTTTAATGTTTAATCTTGTTGATACTCATTTTCCTATTTCGGTACTCTTTTTAAGAAATACAATAATAACTTAAAAATAAAAGAAAATAATCCTTTAAAAAAATCCTTTAAAAAAATCCGTCCAATTCCAAAAATTCTTGTACCAAAAAAACACCCACTTAGGTGAAACACAAATTTATTCCACTATAAATTATAAAATAGTTGTTTCACTTTATTTTTCAATCATCACACTGTGTTTTCATTGAGAAAGATTGACCACATACACACATAAGTCAGATGAAAAACATATCATATATATTTGATATAGAGCCCTATCTACAGTAAATGATCCGACGTTGATCTGATGCAGACAAATGTTTTGAATATAACATTCTGACATAAGTCGATCAAAGAGTTCATATTTGAACGACGTTAGTGTACTGAGATTGCATATCCATGCATGCATTCTGCAACAAATTTATAACATGTGATGAGTCTTGAGCCAACCTTCAGGGTCCACGAATTGTGTACTTGTCATTTTCATGAGAGTTGACGAATCCAATTTCTTCAACCAACTCACTCTCCCAGACAAGGACGAACCAGGACCCATATTATCATACTCTGAGAATTCCACTCCCCCTCTGCATAAATTTACATAATGAGTATAGTTTGACAACATGGAATCTAACAAAAATATGATTTTTCAATGACAATGCAGAAAGTAAAAAGAGAAATAGAAGAAGAGCTTACACATCGGCAGTGGGATTCCATGGCTGCCAACCAAGTGGTTGAATGATGGAAGACATTGTTGTTTTGTAGAAAAGAACTCTGGCAAAAGCTCTCCATGGTCTTCCCAAGTATGTTTTACCAACTCCATGGATGTTGCAGTTCTTGAAAACAAAACCATTTTCATCGTCTGCATTCATTCTCCCTTGCGCTGTGATGAAACCAATGATTGCTTTACCTGGATACGCTTCACGAACTGATATGCTACAACTCTGAAAATATACATATCATATCATGTAATATCAATTAATTAATTCAGTGAAATAGGATTTTTTATTATTATTATTATTATTATTATTACCTCATATAAAGATTGACCAGCACCAAAGATGAAATCCATAGCACCTTCTATGGTGCAAGAATTAAAGTAGTGTCTTCCTTTATCATCCCATAGAGTGTCTTGCAAACTATGGAAGCCAACACTATAGAAAGATGACCTGTCTCCACTTATCATTGCAGCCACTGCAGGTGTCATCGGAGTCCCCTTTTTTGGATCATTGAAAGAATTCTGTTCAACATTGTCATAGCAAAATTAGATATTCTCATCATAAAGAATATAATTATATGTTCTTTCATTGATGAACAAAACTACTAAAACCCAGCATAAAAATAAAATATATTTACAATCATTAATTAAGAAAATGAATGATTGAAATTTCTATAAAATTATATATATATATATATATATATATATATATATGTTAAAATTGAAAATTAATTATAATTTCAACTTGATCGTTTATTAATTAATGACCATTATTACGTTTTGGTGGGGTCAATCTAAAATGTGTATAGAAAATATGTATAATGAATTAACTTTCCTTATTTTTTTGAAAAATACTTGGCAACCGATTACCCTAATGTAGATATAAATTAAATTATTATAAGAAAGGAAGGTAGTTGACTTTCTTTACAGTTACAATCATAAAAAAATTACCCCTCTAAATTGTTATGTAATTTTATTTAATTTTCTCCATTACCAATATAAAAGCCAACCTCATTAATTAGAAAATTTAAAAATTGATAATATCAGCAATAATAAATTCTAATTTTCCTTATATTTTCTAAGTATATGACCGCATACAAACATGGTCTTGCAGACTATGTGATGAAGAGAATTAGGTTATACCAAGAGTTTTCAATATTTTGAATAGCGACCTGTTAACACGTAGCATGAAACCGTTCATTATAAGTCATTAAAGGGATAGAGAAAATGAAATGTGGAGAGAATATGTATGGACAAAATGTAGAAAGAAAAAGAATTAATGGAATAAAACAAGAAAAAAATAATTAAAGCGGTTTGTAATATCAAGGTAAAACAGAAGAAACAGTAATGGTTATTAAGAAACCGTAAAAGGCATTTATGTCTGACCCTGAAGCTAATGGTCTTAACCACAATGTCGTTAGCCATGGTTAAGAATGTAGGACTCTGTGCACTTGAATCATGGTCATCCCACTCGACAAAAGTCTTATCTTTTCCCATTCCTTTCAACATTATATAAGGCTTGTCTTCTGGGATCTTCAACTTCTCCCTTTCAATGGACACAACACAACATAACAAAACTCTTATCAGTTATACAATGCGTATCATTTACTTCTGCAGAAATTATTCTAAAACCAGGAAATTCATTTTACCTGTATGTGCCTGCATTGACGTTGATGTGAATCCACTGCTTGTTGTTGGAAGGGACTGAATCAATGGCGGATTGTATCTTGAAGAAGTCTCCATTACCAGATT
The DNA here is from genome assembly GCF_029865625.1 of Vigna umbellata. Lineage (NCBI taxonomy): Eukaryota > Viridiplantae > Streptophyta > Magnoliopsida > Fabales > Fabaceae > Vigna > Vigna umbellata. The sequence continues at coordinate 48,426,323 of NC_142167.1, read as the reverse complement.
GATCAACAGTAATTATCCTCTGAGGAGAAGCTGACTTATCATGAAAATGTTTTCGACTGTGATGAGAATGGTCTTGATCATGATGGTTACGACGATGATGATGATAATGATGAGTATCATGGTAGTGAGTATGTGCTACCACTGGTTCATTAGAAGCCAAAAGAAGGAGAGTTACAAAAGAAGAGATTGCAAGAAACATGATGAGGGAAATTGAAGTCTTTTGTTTGAGTGAATATGGACAAACTCAAGAGACTCTTGCTAATGAAAATGAGTATTTAAAGAGAAGTTCTTTAATGGTGGTGAAGACAAGCAGGGAATGAAGGGTTTTTATATTAAATATTCAATATGTGAAATGGCAACTTTTTTTTAATACTTTGTGATTCTCAAAAATCATACATGAAGATCAACAGAATATTTTATATATATTTATAAATATATATATATATAGATAATGATAAGTTTTACTTTATATGTTCAACAATGTTATACTTTTTAAGTGAAAAAAATCAAATATTTTGGTATAGTGGTTAATGAAATAAAGACTCCAATTACTATTAATATATTAATTCCTTTAAATATTAACTTTCATATGTTTGACATCTTAATTTGTCAATTTTTTTTATTGCACTTTTTTATTTTTGGACATTCCTTTTTCTGTGTATATATTTCCTATAAAGGTTTATCAATTATTTATTATTAATTAATAACATGGATTCTTGTTTAATCAAGTAAAAATACACTTTTACCACATTTCCCCAAATATAATTATATATAAAAAAATAAATATAGAATTTTTATAAATAGGCTAAATTTCATCTGACTTCATCTTAAATTATTCATCTTTTCTATTTTTAAAATAAATACGTATTTACCACATTTAATAAAATGATAAAATATTCTTTGTAGTTTTTTATAATAATATTCAATTTTTTAAATTTATATATTTTAAATAAATGACACATGTCTCCCCTATTTTTGTAATGAAATTACACTCATTTTTTTATTTAAAAGTAACGTATTCAATAAATTGATTAAAAAATGTATAAATAAAAAAGTTAAATGTTTAAAAGATAGACATTAAATAGTTTTTGTACTTAATTGTAGTATAGTTCTTTTGTTTTACAAAAACTGTTATTTTTATGGTTATATATTTTTAAAACATTTAGTCCCTTAATTATTAGTTATATGTAGTTTTATTCCCTGAATATTTCTTAAGCAATTTTGATCTCGTAATCTTAATCATATGTAACTTTATTCAATTTTCATTTTGTCCATATATAGTTTTTTGTTACTCTATACATGTATAATAAGATTGAAGGGAAGTATGAAATACTTATACTTTATTTTTACACTATAACAAACAGTAGCAGCTCCAAAGATTTGTTAATATAATTTAATAGTAATTTAAATATCTTTTAAACAAAAAGGTTTAAAAAAAAGTTAGGTATATTATTAAAAGAAAAGTAAGCCTGTTTTATATTTTCTAATATCAGTTTTTTTATTTTTATCCCCTTCTCTCTTTCTTTTTTATTTTATTTTTCTGATTTAGTGTAAGTATACCCGATTTATAAAGCAAAAATTTGATATAAAAATTTATTAAATAACAGCTAAAAACCAACGGAATTGGTAAGTATTTAAGTTAGATACTATTTTATAAACAAAAATTAATAATATTTAAAATAGTTTATATTATGAATAAAAATATACAATTAGTTTGTGAATTTGAATTTAAATTAAATTTTAACATTAATTACTAAAATTTTAATTACTTATTATTAATTGTTAGTTTAAATTTACAATTTACAAATTAATTATGATTTTTATTTATAATAAATTTATTTTAGTAATTAATTATTTCTTATTTTTAATATTAATTATTATTTAATGATTTTATGTAATTTAAAATAAAAACTTTGCTACACAGATATGCTATTTTTGCTACACAGAGAAAGGAGATGGAGCGATGAGATAGCAAGAAGTTTCGAGAAGTAAAAGAAATTAACTTTGCCTGACATAAGAATGGAGTAAACAAAAATAAAAATTAAACGTCCAAACTTGCTTAAAACATTTAAGGATTAAAATTACCGTTATATTAAATAAATTTACTAACGTTAGAATTAGAAGCTTTTTTATATCTAAGTAATCATACAGTTTTTAAATGTTTTTATTATATTATAAGTTAATAATATATGTATATTGATTAAGTTAATATAAGAAAAATAAAAATAAATAATAAAAATAACTTAATATTAACTATAAAAACTATAAACATAATATAAAAAACTGTATATGTTTCATATAAAATATTTTAAAATAAAAGTTACTTCTAAAAAACCAGTTAATAATTACATTTATTTTAAAAACCAGTTAATAATTATATTATAAAGAGTAAAACATAAATGAAAAGGATGTATACAAAACATGTATCTTTATATATATATATATATATATATATATATATATATATATATATATATATATATATATATATATATATATAAGTATAGATAATTTAATGATTTAAAATTAAATATTACTTTTTAAACATACAAAGGAAGTTAGTGTTATTTATTAAAATCATTAGGAAGATAAACATGATTTAAAATGTTAACTAGACTTGAGTGTCTTAATAAACATAAAATGACATTGATTATCATAAAATTATAAGAAGTGTGAGTACTATTTTATAACTAATTATATGAGGTGACTGAAATTTTATTGGTTAAAAAGTTAATTTGTATATGTTATATTTATTTGTTAGAATTATATTATATTTTAAACTCTCTATTGGTCCTCATATTTGTTGGTGAATCTTAAGTAGGTCATCGTTTTTTTTTTCTGTCTCAATTGAGTCCATATACTTGTAAAATTGAGTCAATTAAGTCATCTCCGTTAAGTTTTCACTGACAGCATCTAACTGTGCTGAGCTATATTTTTTTTTACATGGCGTGGCATTGTGTATTAAATTGAATGGGTGATCTGTTGTACAATCAACAATTCCATGTGGATGTGTTAAATTTTTATATTTTTCCTTCCCCAAATCACTGAACCAATCCTGAAAATGCCTCCACAGGTTCCTCAACTAAACAAACCCAACAAGTTCTACTTCTTCTACGACAACCGAAAACCCTCCCAAAATCGCCCTACCGGTCGCAGCGGCCTCTTCTCCAGCCGCCACCCACCACCGTTGCTACTCAATCACGAAACCCATTCTCCTTGCTCTGGTAATCGTTTCCCGCCGTGATTGTTATTACCCTTACCGGGGACCGGTTAGTTTTTGTCACATATGGGTTTCGACCCACAACAGACCTAGATCCTTCCCTACCGTTTGGTCTCTGCATTGAACCAGCCTCACAGACCTAACATTGTTCCTTGGACCATGCATTGTTCTCTCTCTTCTCTCACTAGGAAAGGAACGATTTTTAAGTAATTTGGCGTGAGATACATCGACCCTTATGACAATAACAATTCCAATAAAAACAATTACAGAACACAATAAAATAAAAGAATCCATCATTATTTGTTCTCGTTGAACATAGTGATAATGTGCAGCAAAACAAAACCTAAAACCTGATTCCGAACGACAAGAATCAATACCTTGGAGACATGACAGGTTCCGACTAAGTAAACGTGGCAGACACCGCCTTCGGCTGAAGACTCGCACAAGAGGACAATCAGTGTTTTGGATAGATCCTCCGGGAGCCTAATTGAGTGGTGGGTGAAGGCGGAGGTGTTGGTGGAGAATCAGAGAGAGGATAGGGTTTGGGAACAAGAAATTGGTGCTGCAAAGAGAGATTTATAGCGATGAATAAAGGGCGTGTGCGAGTGAGGAAGAGAGCCATGAGCAGTGCAGGCGAGAGGCACAACCATGTACGATCGTATCAATTGTAAAATAGATTCACCATCCCAGATTGGCCAACCCTCCGCTCAACGCCGCCGGAGTCGTCGTCTTGCGTGGTTGCTACTGCATTTTCCGTCGAGGTCTCGCGGTTTCAGATTTGGACTATTGGCGCCTTTGTTGGTTCGCTAGATTTTTAGAAGGGTGATCTCGCCTTTCTGGTGCATTTTGCGTGGTGAAGCTCGTTTTGTGTGGTAGAGGCGATCTGAGCTCGCGATAGCGCCTGGCTGGTTGAAATGGGAGGTGATGGAAGATGAAGATAGACACATGTGCACCACTGCTACATCAGCATAAAAAAATTCCACCTAATATAACACTACTACATCAGCATTTTACGTGTGCACCACGTCATCACAATTAGACACTGTTAGTTAAAACTTAATCAATTTTACAAGTATATGGACCCAATTGAGACAAAAAAAAAACGATGACCCACTTGAGATTCACCAACAAATACGAGGACCAACCGAGGGTTTAATCCTTATATTATTAATAAAATGTAATTAATATAATTTTTAATATTTTTTAGAATATGGAAATAAAATAAAATTGATATTATAAACATACTAATGATTTTTTATAATAATAAAAAAAGTTATGATTATAAAAATAAATATAAGTTTTTATTTATTTTATAAGTAATTTTTTATTTTAAATAGTTATTTTACTTTAAAAAAATTGTTTAGTTTAAAAGAAACGGTGAAATAAGAAAAATATTAAATTTTTAAAAACAGTTAACACATGTTTATCATGTTTTGGTGTGCTTACTTTTTAGGATAATAAGAAATAATAAAATTATCAATAACTTTCAAATCTCAAATAGAGAATGATAGTTATGTCGTGGAGAGTATCAGGAGGTCTTTAGTCTGATGGTCAATTGTTTTGGCCATAAATATTTAACGGATTAACCTCAGAGTGTGACTGTTTTGTTTTTTTTTTTTTTTTACAATGATCACCTAAATGGTGTGACCTTAGAGGATATCTCTAGTGAGCAAGTGTTAAGAAAAGGTGGAACTGAGGCGTTAAGTAAAATGTTTGGTCTCAGGTTTCATTTGTTAATGCAATTACCTTGTTACGTTTTTGGTTTAGTGTAATATTTTATAGTAGTTCAGGTTTGAGTATATATTTTGTTATTATAAGTTATTTTTTGAATTATTTATAATAACATTTTATATACTTTTCTTGAGTTAAATGCTTTATATTAGTAAAGTGCAATGAATTTTATGATACATAAATGCTACGAAAAATTGAATGTTAAAACAATATTCAATTCATAAAAAAAATTAAAGAAGTGTAAGTATAAAAGTGTAGTCTTTTTTTTCCTTCAATTCTAATTGTGAACTAAAATCTCAATACATTAATATTTTGAAAATCCAAATTAACACATTAAAATGTCAGAAACTAAAAGTACAATAATTAAACCAACAAAAATTATCATCGATAGATTGACATTAGTGTGATAAAGTTGATGGAGAACTATGATCAGGGACCAGTGAGACCTGGACAAGGGGATTTATCATTGATTTTTGTTTCTAGAATTTTGATTTTTTTCATGGAAAATAATCATGAATTCAAATTTCTCAATATAACTTCACGATTTTTGTTTTTTACCTGATTTGTAGGATTGTTTAGTATTATAGGTTCAAATTGATGAATGACTCTAACTGGTGAAGTATATTTGTCATGCTATTCCTTTGATGTTGAGTAGTCCTCGTCGATTCTTGGCTTATGACTATCGATAATTATGTTATTGGAGGTTTCATTATTGGCTTGCCTGTTTTTAATAACATGCTTATTCTAGTATTTTTTTAATATCCACAACTAACAAAATTGGAGAAAGACAATGATATAGAAAAAGTACTTAAATGTGAGGAAATTTAATGAAGAACAAAAATTCATTAAATGAATAGAGAAAAAAAAACTTATATGAAACATGTTAAAATAACTATTAATGTTTAAAAATTTAATGAACAATTATATTTTAAAGGGTAAAATAGGAATGATAAATTTGTGCACAAATTTTTTAATACATAGTAATAGATAAGTGTAAAACGGAAATGAAATGTTTACACTAAAGAGGCGGTTAAAAGAACCAATCTTCTTTATGTATAATTATTATTGAAATAAAAAAATATTATATAATAATATAAAATTATACAATTGATAAACACAAACACAGATAAATAAAATATGTATATAATGTATTATAGTCATCATATAAATATATTGAAATAAGTACAGTCACTCGTATAAAAATCACTTACAACGTCGAATATTTTGGACTTTTAACAGTGAATTCGCGAACGATATCCTATTAAGATACATTAAATTTACGTCGAGTTTAAAAAAATCGATGTTAAATTAGCGTCGAATTTTGTTATTATATGACGTTAATCAATGTTTTTTTTGTTTTTTAATTAACTGTGATCCTTTTTTACAACTTTACAAGACTTCAAAAGCAAAAAAACAACAAATTTGCATAAACTATGAACGTGTAGCGTAGTATCAACAGTAAACAATAATAACCAACAATAAACAAGTTCAATCAAACAACAACAATAAACAAGTTCAACTAAACAACAACAACAAACAAGTTCAACAAAAAAAATAACAAACAAGTTCAACAAATAAGTTCTTCAAAACGAAAACGAAAACTAACCTTCAAAAAGTGGGTTCGTCGGAATAAAGTTTCATCACAGTGAGAGAGAAAGCAGAATGCACCTATGAACGATAAGACCACGAAAATAATCGGTTAAAACAAACAAAAACCATACCTAAAGTAATTAATTAACATGCATTTGTATAAAACGAAAGAAAAATTACATGTGATGCTCGTCAAACTTCGTTCGAGAAAAGTTTGAGAAGAGAACAGGATATCACGCGCTAAGATAAAGTAAATGAATTTTCAATCTCCCGCTCAAATTTTTATTGAATTCGCTAACCTTTTGACGTCGAATTTAAAAGTCATTCGACGTGTTATATCTTTTTACGTCGAATTACAATTCTAAACGACGTTTAATAATTGCATTTATTTACAAAAATGTCACCGTTCACTTTTAACGTTAGTTATCCAGTGGTTCGACGTTGAACGCGTGACGTTATACGATTTTTTTCTACTGGTGAGCATATTGAAATAAGTGTTGTATTATAGTCATATGATAAGATATATTGAAAAACAAATTGTTTTTTCTACCTTTATTGGAGTTTTTACACGTTCTCAACACCTTTTTTAAGTTGTGAATTTGCTTCTCTTTCCCGTCATGCACGGTGGCACATGTTATCTCCTCTCAAGCAGCGATTTAGAGCGTCAAGATCACTCTTTTTCCTCTTTCAAGTTTGTCGTGCACGGTCGCATGTCTCGTATCCTCTCAGGCAGGTATTCAAACCATCGATGTCGCTCTTTTTTCTCTTTCAGGTGCTTTGATTGGAGAATCTTGGATTTGTAAGGTTTCTCTATCCTGTTCATCAATGGCTTTTTCCACTACTATCTCTTCTGATCTCCCTTTTGTTATTATTGCGTTTGACTCGTCCATATATTTTTTTCTCCAATGGAAAAGACGACTTTTGTTAGTTTATTTATAGCCGTGGTGACTCTTTAACAATAACATCTTTATCCATTAGATGTCAACAATGTATTTCTCAATGGTAATTTGCAAGAACATATTTATACGGAGCAATCTCCCAGTTTTGTTGCTTAGGGAAGTCTTCTGAATTGATATTTATCTTTTATGTTGTCTTCACAAATCATTAACAATTTAGTGTCACTTGAATGCAGAAATAGATATTTTCACTAAGTTTTTATTGATTATATTATAACAAGTTTGATACATACGAATTTTATGCACTAGCTTGAGAGTGAGTGCTAAATATATTATCTTTATCTTATCTTTTATCTTTAATTAGTTTGTTATTATTCTTTATTTGTATTTTAAGTTAATCTATATTTCTTCTATTATAAATAGATTACTCTTGTTTTTATTATATTTAATATATATATATATATATATATATATATATATAATAATTTATTTTAATTTTATTATATTTTGTCTCTGTGGCATCCTAAAAGTGTTGTACACATGTTTGGACACTCTCAAAATACTTACTAAAGATCTACCATGGAAGATCTTGAATTTAAAGAAGTTGATCTTGGATACGAAGAAAACAATCTTGGTGAAATTATGTTGGTGGAGAAGAAAGGATTAGAGAATGAGAAAATGGGTGGCTACCTCCTAATGATATTAACACTAATTTTAAAACAAAAAAATCACATTATCTCTGTTTAAAAAAATATAAGAATTCAATTGAATAAAAACAAAATATATTAAGACTAAATTAATGGTTAAACTTTTTGTGATCACAATCCAAATATGTAATTCACACCAATATGAATGGACCACTTTAATTAACAAAAATTATTAAACTTAATTAATTCAAAAATAAATATAAAAACCAAACTAATAACGGATCAAATTACTAATTTTGTAATATACATATAAAAGTATATTCTTAAAAAAAAACTTTTTAAATGATATACTTGCTTTTTATATAAAAAAATATTCTTAAATATTGTTTTAATTATTATAAAATTCATGATTTTGATTTTGATATTTATAAGAAAATTCCTATATTTTTCATTTCTATAAAAATAAATATTTTAATTCTTATGAAATTTAGTTTTAGTCTCTTCAAACTATTTTTATTTCTCGAAATTTTGAAATTAATATACTTTTAGTCTTTACAGATAAATTAAGTTCAAAAGTTTATAAATGTATCATATGTTAGCATTATCATCACAAATTAGTAAGCGCCACTTTGAAATAACAACTTTACTCTCTTTTTTTCATTAGCACATAAACACGTAATTAGTATCACATAATAACATGAATGAAAATAATAATTTCCAATTTCGGAAAGAAATTACATAAATCAAAATCAAAACTGGTTAATTTGATTTAGGAAGTAAGAAAAAAATATATAAATAAGCCAAACTGAACTAATCAATGATAAATTTTTCATTTTATTGGAAAAATATGACATGGATTTGAGACAAATTATAAAACACAAACCCAATCACACTAATAAAGCTATATATACATAAAAGGTAAATACATTATTCAATTAAAAAATTTAATTAAGTTTTTTGTATAAGAAGATTGGTCAAATCATTTTTGCATTAGAATGGTTGTTTCTGAAGCCAGCCATCAGTGTCAATGAACTTGGTGCTTGTCATATTCTGAATTGTTTCTAAATCCAACTTCTTGGTCCAACTCACTCTTTGAGAAGTGTCAGAACCAGGCCCAAAGTTCCCATACTCTGCAAATGTTATGCCACTCCTGCAAATTTTTATACCCAAACCATCATATATATAGAAAAAACGTTGTTTTAACAATTTTTTTTACAACTTTTTTACAACGTCTACGTAATACATTTCGAAGAATTCATTTCGAATATTTTTTGAAAATAAATTCAAATAGATCAATAAAATAATAATACATGGTCTATTATCAAAAAATTATTATGAAAAGTTACTAATATTATCAGAGTTCATATATATATATATATATATATATATATATAAAGGCTTAAATGCTTACTTCGTTCTCATGTTAAAAGGTGAATTTCTGTTTAGTACCCAATTTTAAAAATAAAGACATTGGGTTCCTATGTTATGAAAAGTGTATGAATAAGGTCCTATCCGTTAAGTTGACAGCAACGACGTTAAGTCCATGCTGATGTGGCCATACTTTTTCTCTTTTCTCTTCTGCTATTCAGTTTTTTTCTCTCTTGCTCAGCTTTTTTTGTTATGATTTGTTGAACTTGTTCTTTCTTTGTGGACCTTATTCATATATTTTTCATAACATAGGGACCCAATGTCTTCATTTTTAAAACCGGATACTAAACATAAATTTACCTTCTAACATGGGGACGAAATAAGCATTTAAGCCATATATAAATAAAAGATGTGTGAGAGAATAGAAGAAAATTGATTATGGCACATTTAAATTTTTTATATTCATTTAACATTATTTTTTATTTATTTTTTTTTTTGAAAAAGTTATGTTTTCATCTTATATTATATCAAATGAATGTAAAAGTCTCTTATAATAACATTATTTGGAATAGAAACATACTCGTTTGGAGCAAATTTCCATGCATCCCAACCAGCAGGTTGTATAACGTTGGAGAAGTTGGTCTTGTAAAACAAAACCCTAGCATGACTTCTCCATGGCCTCCCCAAGTAAGTTGTTCCATTTCCAAAGACATGAGAATCAATGAAAACAAAGCCATTTTCGTCTTGTGAATGTGTTCTCCCTTGTGCTGTGATGAACCCTGGTAACCCAGGATCTAGTGCTCCACCAATCACAGATATGGAACACCTCTGCCAACAACATATTCATCAAACAATTTTTCTACGATATATAACACTTAATTATTAATATTATTGTTACCTCAAATAATGATTGGCCTGCACCGAAGATAAAATCAATGGCACCTTGAATGGTGCAAAGCTTGTAGTAATGTCTTCCTCTGTCGTCCCATAAAGTGTCTTGCAAACCGAAGAAACCAACTCTCAAAAAGTAAGACTTGTCTCCACTCACCATTGCTGCCACAGCAGGCTTAATGGCTTTACTGTTTATTGGGTTGTTGTATGAATTCTGTCATTAAAGACAAAGCTTAAACAAAAAGAAAATATATTTTTAACAATTTTTTTTACGACCCTTTTAAATAACTTATAATTAGTCTATTTCAAATATATAAATTAATAAAATAGTGATATATAATCTATTATAAAAAATTGTTAAAATATCATTATGATGATGAAAAATTCATATCACACTAATATTAATTTAATAAGATAAGTTAACATTTCTAGTTCACCAACTTTTAAATAAATATCATTATTATATAATTTTGTGAAAACAAAAAATTAATCTTTATAATTAAATTTCAATATTTAATTACAATTTTCACTATAACAACTAAAGATGTATCTTTTTCTAAAAGAAAAATCGGCAAACCCTTAGTTATTAACTTTTCTAATAAATAAAAGAAATTAGTTTTTTTTTCTTCGTAAAAAAAGACAAAAGTAGGATTTTCAATTCATAACATCATTGATTCATTGACCTAGGTAAAAGTAAGCAAATATCATAATATTTAATAGACTATTCCATGCCTAATAATATGTATTTATCTCTCTTAAATATACATGAATTGAGCAAATTATCACCAAATATTTGGCTATAATGGCTTAAATAAGGAAAAATATTAAAAAAATCATAAATAACTAAATCAAAATTTAAAGGCACGGGAATAATTTAATTAAGGAAAAGGAAAATAAAGAGGCAATAATATTAATTTAACCTAAAAAGAGAGAAAATGAAAGAGTAGATAGAACATTCTTACCCTAAAGCTCATGGATTTGACAACAACGTTGTCAGCCATGGCTACAAACGTAGGACTCTGTGAGGTATTATCATGGTCATCCCACTCAACAAAAGTTCTTCTCTTTCCCTCTCCTTTCAATATGATGTAAGGCTTATCATAAGGAATCTTCACTTTTTCTCTGAAACAAAAACAACATAAAAGCATTCACATTAATCCAGGGATTCACACAATCAACAAAATTATTAATTATAGTATCATCACACCCTAATTACACCACAAAAATATTCATGTACTAATGCAAGAAATGATGAACATATATATATATATATATATATAGTACGGTGTATTATGCTAACAGTATAACACTGATATTATACATTAATTTGTTAATTTTTTTATATCTTATATATAGTGCTGCTTGTCCATTTTATTTTGTTAGAAAATCTACCAATAAAAAAAAGATAATGCCACTTTATATATATATATATATATATATATATATATATATATATATATATATATATATATATATGCCATTTTAAGTTTTAAAATTTCACAATGGAATGTTTTATTGATGTTATTAATGAATAATCTTCACACACAAAATTTGAGTGACCATATCTTGTGGGGTCTCTCTTCTTTTTCTTAATTATATTTTTCTCATTTAGTAAATTTAATAATTTAAAATCCTACTTTGGAAAAACCAAATTAAATAACATACACAGATCAAACAATAAAATATAATTTGCAAAGACATTAAGCCTATCACTTACCTTTACAGATTGTAGGATGAGATTTACGTCAATTTTTATATTTAAATTTGATTTATCATGCAAGAACTTTAACACGAAGACGTAAAGATCACATAAATATCACATAAATAGTGTAAGAATAAAATAGTTATAAAAATATAAATTTTTGTATTTTTTTAAGAAAAAAGAGAGTAAAAAGTAAGATAATATTAAATAAATATAAAAATTTAGGTGTCAAATAACATTTTTTTTTATAGTTTTTTTACCTATAGGTACCAGCCTTCACCATGATGGAAACCCAATACATGTTCTGAGAAGGGACTGCATCAATGGCAGATTGTATTGTGGTGAAGTTTCCATGCCCTGATTGATCCACCAATATTGACCAGTAAGCTAATTGTTTTCTTCCAACTTTTCTCAAAAACTGACCATTAGCTTCTTCTACTCTCAAACCCACCAAGACAAATATCACACACACAGAGCAGCACCAACCAAAAGTCATGGTGATGAACCAAAGAGAAAACAATTAAGCAAGCAAAAATTAAGAAGATAAAGGAAAAACCCTCACATATAAGAACTTGTATGATATCTGTATATTTAAAGGCCAAAATATCAGTAGTGTGTTATGAAGAGAACTTCTGGAATCAATCAAACATGTTTAACTTTGATGTTATGAAAATTTACCTAATTTGGTGCATTTGCCATTTTGGTTTCCCATTGTGTGATCACATCTTTAAGTCAATGATATGTTGCTAATTAAGCCTGATTAGGGCCGGCCAAAAGCAACTAAAAGGTAGTGTCCCAATGTGGGAGAATCTGTCATGTTAGGTAATGTTCATATCTTTTGACACAAACTTTGAAAAAGATCATTTTTTTTTCATTTTTTTCTGCACCCATATGTTTTTTTTTAACTAATCTCACTTTCTGTAACTCATACTTATTGGAAGGTTTGTCAAATAAAATAAAGGCTTGAAATTGGATGAAAATTTGACTTCAAATTTCATCTGAAAGAAAAGAGTTTAAAGATAAAATATTAGCTTGAGAAAGTTGCATTTGGACCAGAAATGGTAACTGAAAATTGACTTTACTTTCTCTTTCTCTCTTTCCTTCTTTAAGTTGTTGATATCAAAGGTCAATAACTGCTAACAAACTTTCTTCTATAACTTTGATTTGGTCTTTTGTTTGTAAAATTGCTGTTTTTTTTTCTTCACTGCATTCTAACACTTCTTTACAAATGATGTTCACCTAATTAGTTAAATTAGGAAAAAAATTCAATACATATTAATATATTTGACTTTAGTACCATTCCCCTCTATCAGGTGCATTTGCACCAGAATTTTCTCACTGACTATCTTATAAAATCATGCAATTAGAGAACAGAAAATGAAAACACTATTATACCTAACCATGGCATTCGTGCATCACTCAATTGTTTGGCAAATACGTGGCAAAACATCAAGGGAAAGAGAAGTCCAAATAATGATTTAATTCTATATATAGGGATAATACCATGATCATATTAGCTCATTCACAAAAATAATAATTAAATACTCATATTTACTATTCATATATATCAATTAAAAATATTTATTTCATATTTATTACAGCTTTTATCCTGATATATTCATAAATATGATGGTCAACTCAATTCTATAAAAATCCACTTCATATATTTTTTTCAGCCTACTCTTTTCTACAAATTTGATTAACATTATTTCAAACTGGTAATCAAAACACATTGAATCTGAACTTATCACTTTTCCTGCTGTTTCTTATTCCAATCATACTAACTAATGTAAATCTGCAAATTCTTTTACACTAAAACTTTAGCAAGTCCTGAATTTTTTGTATTGTTCCTCAACTGTGCTCTCAAAATACACTCTTCAGCACCAAAACTGCATGTAAATGAATAATTACTTCAACTTGATATAAATAAATAATGATTTGTTTAACAAACAAAACTGTCATTTGGCCTTTTTTCCATGCACCAAAGATATTCTACACTAAACATAAGCAGACAAGTTTAGATATCAGTGACCAAATCTATTACATGATACCTTTACATAAAAAGCTATTGCTTTTGAAAAGCCTTCTAAATGATGGGTGGGGAAGTAATAATATAAGGGAAAAAACATTGAATTTACATAATTTCACTCGTACCCTACCCATAATCTGTACACAATTGGGGGGTGTAGCGTGGTATACATTTACTCTAACAATACCAAACTGTAGCAGTTAGTATGATCCCTCATCAATGAACTCAAATATGTTGAGAAAACAAGTGTTACTCCATCAAAGCACAAGAACAAGTTACATGCAACATGTGAAGAAAGTTGTAGTAGCAATCAAACTAAAATGTGTTGTCTCCAATCTTCTAGTTGGTTGCCAAGTAAGAAGCACATTGTTATGAGTCTGAGATGGTCTTTGTTTTGAAAAACTTTGCAACTTCCTGATACAGATTCTCTTCCTCGAATGGCTTTGATACATATCCATCCATGCCACGTTTCAAGCACTCATCATATGTAGCATGGATCACATCAGCTGTCATGGCCAATATAGGCACATGCCACTCACTCCCATTCTTCATCTCCTCATTTGCCTTGCTCTCCATCATCCGAATTTGGCTAGTTGCTTGAAATCTGCAGAATGTGTAAAAACAGTTATTTGTTTCCATGAATTAGAACATATTCTTCTCCTCTGCATTGAGGACTGCTTACAAGTTTGAACAAACCAAGATATAGACAAAATTGAGATTTTTACTTTGACATAATATGTAACAAAAGTCTGATATCTAAGAGATCTTAAGGATGTAATAAACATTAAATGCTATTGAGTAACTTCCAGGGCAAGAGTAGCCATGAACACTTCATGCATTTTATCATTTGAAACATGTAATAGGTCTGAGAAAGGATTTCCTAAGAAGAGACATCATTAAAAATCACCAGTTCAAACTCATAAGGAATTGATACCGCCTCCATTCCAAACCTTAAGACAATGGATTTATGGATCTTCTACCTTATATGTTGTTCATTTTTACTTAATGTGAGACTTAGACTCATACTCAGATTCCCAACAATATGGATCTACAATTTTCTAAGTACTTCAGTATAAATAATTTTAACATGTAATAAAGCATGAAAAGAAGATATAACAGTCAATATAAATATGCATACCCATCCATTTCTGGCATTTGAATGTCCATGAAGCAAGCATCAAAATTGTGAGGCAATTGCAGCATTTCAAGTGCTGCTTTGCCACTTTCTGCACACTTCACATCAGCTCCAAACTTTTTCAGAGCACCTGCAGCAACCCTTCGGTTTACCCCATTGTCATCAACCACCAAGATTTTCTTTCCATAGAGAAGGCTGTGTAGAAAAGCAGAACCATTTGGCATGTCTTTCCCTAGCTGCCTCTTCTTCCCCATCCCCAAAACTTGCTGAAGACAAGCAGCCACCATACTAGCTCTCAGGGGCTTCATGATCACAGTATCAGTGAAACCCATGGCCTTCGCTTTATCAAATTCAATGTTACTAATATTGGTTGCCAGAAGGATCATTTTAGGTATCTTAAACATGTGACCATTCTGTTTCCACATATTGAAAATCCCATCTTCTCCAGATATCCACGTGTCCTTCTCAACCATGATAATATCTGGCAGGAACATTCTGCCACATCCAAGTAGTTTCATTAGTGAATGAACTCAACCATGCAACTTGAGCAAAAAATTTTGTAATAGCACATCTTCTCAATATGTAGTAAAAAAAATAGTCACAAGCAATTTGAGAATATAACTTACAAGAATAATAAAAGCCATAAGAATGAAAAACTAAAAGTAACAGACACAAACAAGAAATATGTCTTTGATTTCAAATTGAAGACAACTGAAACATAACCAATAGAAATTTAAAACCCCACTGGTACAAAAGAATATCCATATTGAAACTTGCCAATTGAGTCATGATGACTATGCCAATACATTATTGAACACAATGAGGCACCAAAGCTCGGCATCACTGACAAATTGCATCTTAAAACCAATTGGCATTTAACAAATTTGCTCACTAGATATATATAAGGCACACCCAGTAATTAAGGTAAGCCATGTGAGAGTTTCAACGATAACACCCTGATAAAACTGCAGAATGTGTTTAAAATTGCATAGTCAGTTTAAAAAACTTTTTTAAAACCACAAGCATGTGTTGAGAACAATATAAAAATGTTGACATCACTGTAGTTCATTATCACTTTCAGTTTCTTCATAATTAACACCAATTCTATCCAAAAAAAAAAATAAAGAAGGAAAAATAGAACTTACCCTGAGTCCAGAGAACAACTTTTACCATATAAAGCAACAGCCTTACTGATGCTACTTTCAACCTTAACTAGTATACCTAGTCTCTTCAAATGGTATCTAGTCACAGCAGCTCTAACAGGTTTTCCATCAACAACGATGACTTTCAGCCCTCTAAAACTTGAAGGAAGATCTTCCAAATTTTTCTTCATGTCAGTAACCGGACCTTTCTTAAATCTTCCACAAACTGCAGTAAACGAGAAAGTGCTCCCAATCTGGGGTCGGCTTATGAAGTTTATCTTACCACCCATCAGTTCAACCAGACATTTGCTGAT
Source organism: Vigna umbellata (assembly GCF_029865625.1). Lineage (NCBI taxonomy): Eukaryota > Viridiplantae > Streptophyta > Magnoliopsida > Fabales > Fabaceae > Vigna > Vigna umbellata. Next base: position 48,409,658 of record NC_142167.1, on the reverse strand, counting down.
ACTCAAGCCAATACCAGTGCCCCCATAATTTCGTGAAGTTGAGCTGTCAGCCTGCACAAAAGGCATGAATATCCTATCCTGAGCTGAAAAAGGGATTCCAATTCCTGTGTCTTCCACACACACCCTCAATGTGACTTGTTCAGATGTTTCACAAGTAGCCACCATTTCTCTTGAAGAATCAAGGCAACATTTTTCATCACCAATTAGGAGCTTAAAATTATCCCAGCTGTTCCGTTCGTCAGCTGCTTCACGTCCACTTAAGGTTTTGAAATGATAATCATCAGATATAAGGAAAACTTCATCTGATTCTCCATTCAGAAAAGTCTCATGTTTTCCATTCATTATGCACTTTCTATTGTCCCCTAGATGGACTTTGACAAATATATGTCCGTGTTCAGTGAACTGCAAGACGTGCAAATTTGTTTAGTATTAACAAGTACCTTGTGATTGAAATCAATGAATGCAATGGAGCAAATGAATATGAAGGATTTGAGAACTAAAATCATTGCTCTCTTCCTTACTAGCCAGCTAAGAAGAAAAGAAAAAGCTAAATCTAAAAGTAAGAAAACTAAATGACGTTTCCGAATGCAAATAACATCAGACAGATAAACTTCGAAATTCCACCTACTTTTACAGAATTGCCAACAAGATTTGTTATTATTTGTCTGAATCTCCCAGGATCTCCCATGACAATATCCGGTACTTTATCAGAAACAAACACAGCCAGCTTTACTTCCACAATCAAAGTACAGGTTGAGGATCAGCATGAGCATCAAGAACATGAACATCCAATGGCATAACACCCCCAAAAAGAAGTTCATCAGTAAAAAAAAAACAAAAGAATGGTGAAATTCTATAACTTAGAAAGAGAAAAACAATCTTGACTTATTTGTAGTAGGATAATCAACAATTAAGCATACCTCTAAACCTTTGTGTCTAGATTTCTCAGAGAAAAGGGAAAGAACATCATCAAGTATGGAACGAAGATCAAATGGAACAGCCTCCAGCTCTAACTTGCCAGCTTCAATTTTAGCTCTGTCCAGCACCTCATTTATTAATGTTATCAGTGCCTTTCCACATGCCTGAGCAGTCTGAGCATAATCCCGTTGGGTTGAACTCAATTCTGTATCTAGAAGCAGAGCAAGCATTCCTGCAGTAATTTGGAGTTAAATGGCATCATCATCTTCAATGGAAAAATGCAAGTTATGATAGCATATATCACATTTTGTCAACAAGATAGAGGAAGACTCTTGAAGTTACCTAAGATACCATTCATGGGTGTTCTAATTTCATGAGAGACCGTAGCTAGAAACTGAAATTGAAAACATAATTTAGGTTACTGTGATCAGAAAGCAATCCTTAAAATAATGAACCATGATAACAATATGTAAGGAAAATTACCTGGGACTTGGCAACGTGGGCTGATTCTGCTCGAACTTTCAGTTCCTGCATTTCATGGAAATCATCTTCCACTTTGACAATATGATTTCCAGCACCGTATAAAATGTACCCCACTAATATAAGAATCACAAAGAATAGAAATGCCGTGGTAACAGCAATCCAATTTGTTGGTGCCTTCTGATGGTACCTATTCAAAGTTTTGATGATAACTATCTCTTGACAAGTGAAAATATTGAAGCTCCTGACAGAAAAAAGCACAGCAGCCAGAAGCACCTACCTACATATCATTTGATGTTTCCTGAATGGGTCTCCAAAATCAAGCTTGCTTTCATGGGCAAGAGACATATCACCTTCTTCATAGGGCTTTCCATACATTATTAGTGGATTAGTATAGTTTGTGATATCATATACATTCACCAAAATTGCTTGGTTACCAGCAAGTTGTCCAAGTAAATTCTCAACAAGGGACTCAACATCAAAGGATCCTCCAACATATCTGATGTCCATTAGAAATTTATTCAATAAATTGGAACACTACTAGTTTACATTAAACATAAAGCCACACATGTACCCTGGCAGTTACATACAGAACTGAATTCAATTCAAATTAAGTTCATTAAAATACCCATACTAGAGGAACAATTTAATAATTAGCGTGATTTGTGATCAAATGGAAAAAGAAGCAGCGAGGGCTTTCAGATGTGGTAACATTTTATACAATTACAGATTTGTGGTGAAAAAATTAGTACATTGGCACTTGTCACCACTTTTTTCATCATTATTTAGGCTACGAAAACAACACATGCAGAACAACAAGAGCTATATCCAGATGAAACAAAGAATTGCCAAGATTATCACAAAAGCAAACTTGAAAAATAAAGTAGAAGAGAAACTAGAGCCCACCCTGCAGTTGCTTCGATGCGTTCTTCCACTGTTGGCTTCTGAGGGAGCTTGGACTTGTACACAGGAAATGTTAAAACCACACCAAGATGGTGAGAACCCAACAGCCTGAAAGGGCTCGTCAGAACTGCTTTCCCAGTGGCTCTAGCCCTTAAAATGTTTTCTCGGTCCTCCTGAACCATGCAAAAAAACAAATTTTGAAATGTGAATAGGACAAAATAAAGTAATGTTCATAAGAGTTGTATTCTACCTGTCCAGACATCATATCAAGAGACTCAAGATATGAGAGAGTTTCTTGTGCAAATATCACCGGGGCATACTCATCTCTAACAAGTGAAGACTTCTCTTCCATTGTCTTTATAACCCATCCATGTTCTTTCTCAAATCTCTCTCTCTCAGATTTAACAACTCTTTGTGCATATGCCACACCACTCAGTAATGGCCGTTCAAATGCTGTCCGGGCTGTATACTCGGCAAAGGTTTCCTGTTTTATAATGAACAATGAAAGTCAAGATGTATGCAAATGGATGGAGTTATTTACACAGTATGAACTAGATGTAAAAGTATGAAAACCCCAAATAGTCTTTCATTTCTTTCAAACTGTTACACAAATTATCATGCTTACCTCGTATCAAAAAATTAGAGCAGAAGAATAAGCAATAACCTGGTCAATGGCAGAAGGGTATCTGTAGTAATGGAAGGTTGAAACGAGGATGGCAAGGGCATGGACATGGTTAACACTAACACTAAACTGATCCTGTAGCATTCTTGCCCTTTGATCACAGAGGCTACCCAGCACCTCCTTCCTTCTGACTTTAGTGTCATCGTCCATTTTGCTAAAGATGCACCAACTTATCAAAGCCATTAGAAGGATCCACAGCAGCAAGAACTTTGGAAGCCAAGCTCTATGAGCCTGAATGAAAGTGTACTTTCTTTTAGACCCCATTTGATCATACAACCTCAAAGCCACAGGATGGTGGCTCTGCATCTTCAAACTAAGACCCATCAGCAAGAAATTCACACTCTGCCTAGTTTTCCTGAGCTGCTATGTTGTGTTATTCCCCTGCTCCCCTGCTGCCCCCTTCATATCTATATTTAGAGAAGCCCCAACAAAAGAAATTTATATAGTTAGTGCTCACATAGGACGTTAACTTTCTTTAAAGTTATGACAAAATTACAGACACTTTTCTCTGGCTGTGCTAGAAAAGAAAAAGGGAAACAGAAGCAAACTCCATGTAAAAGCATCATTACAGCATTGTTTTTCGTGATCCAAAACATCAGAAAGGGCAAGCACAAACACACCAAGCATGATGAAGGATTGACCAATTGCCTCTCTTTCTCTCTCCTAACAAGCAAAACCCACTTCAAAAACCACCAAGACAAAAAGAAACATGGAAAAAGAAACAAAACCCAGAATTAAAAGAAGAAAACTTTCCAAGCTCAGAAACAAGCATGGGTCTCAAAAGATGGAAAAACAGCTCAAATTCCAAAGAGCCACCACCTCCCTCACCCCCATCTCTCTCCTCCCCTACACCCAAACACTTGGCCTTGTCTCACACTAGTGCTGAGGATCACATTAAAAAACACAGGAGAACTCTAACCAATAATCATGCTATGTAGGCGTGAAACTTGTTCACACTCCCTCTTGCATATAATATTCCAAGCAGGGACACTGACCCCAAAACACAAAACACACAAACCAATAAAAGAGAGAGAGACATAGATAACAGTAATGGGGTTTTGTAGAAAGAAAGAAATACAAATAATGCTTACGTTTTGTTTACCTGTAACAGGAAAGAAAGGGTGGCTGTACAATGAACCATAGGAACCAAGTTTTATTTGGTCCAACTCTGTCTCTCAGTCTAGTCTACACACTGCTGCTTTTTATTTTATGCCCTTTTTATGCTACTTTTCTCTGTTGACACTTTTTTATTTATATTAACAGATAAGAAAAGATCGAATTTTTAGGATTTCCCTTGATACGCTCTTGTCTCCCATGAGCTTCACAATAATAAAAAACACAAAAATAATTAATTAACACATTAGTCTACTACTCTAATCACTACTAGCCCTAATTTTTCTCTTTTTCTTTCTTGTTGCAACTTTCATTTTCCTTTTGTTTTTTTCTTCTGTCTTTCTATTATTGGCACTAACACTAATGCACTTCACACCAACTATGTTTCCCCCTTCTCAGTTTTCATTGCTGAGGATAGGAACCGAGAATAGAAAAAAGAAAAACACCATGTTCCAAGGATGGTGGAAAAAGCTTCGAAAAAAAAACCTTTGTTGACCAGTGATAGAAAAAAAACCTTAACTAACCACTGTTTTTTTTGTGTCTCTCTCTTTCTGATGCCTATTGCTTAATACTCAAGAATGCAAACTCTTCTGTATGGACCATAAGGGGTTTTCTGATTCTTAAAATGAATCATTTTTTTGTCTCACCTGGTCACTCTATCACTTTCTTTCTCTGTTTTCTTACCTTTTTGTGTGTCCAAATTTGAGGGTTTGCAACACAGAAAAGAGATAAATGAAAAAAAGGGGAAAAAAGGGCAAAAAAGAAAAAACTGAAGTGGCGTTCACAAATCTGGGTGATAATGACATGGCGACCAGGCAGGGATTTTATTCTCAAGTAGATTACCGGAACTGCCCTTCGTTGAATGTTTAATCCCATAAATACCCTTCCTAGATAATTACGAATTATCTGCTGTCAGCTAATAATGTTTTGGACTATCCCAACCAATCAAGCCATTTTCAGCACATGTTAATAACTAATTCTTCAAGATTTAATATATTAAATAATTTAACATTAAATTAACTATGTATTTTATTTAGATGAATTCATTAAACATATTAAATCATAATTAATATATATATATATATATATATATATATAATAGTATAAATTCCAATGCATGACAATTTTTAAAGTGTGAGGAAGAATATAAAGAAGAATGAGTATATTAATTTGAGTAGATTTAGAGCTACAGATACTTTTTTTTTCCGAGATTTGAAAACCAAAATAAGTAGATTTGAGGTGAAGTTTGTGAAATTTTATAAGTAATTGGATCAATGTGATAAATAAAATAATTAATACATAGAAATTAGACATTATCAAAATGTCTTTGTGGTAAATGTAATTTAATTTGACTTTTAATTAGTTAAAATTAACTTTTTTAGAAAAGAGTATGATAATAGGGAAGAAAAGATTATTTTATCATAATAAATAAAAATTCTTAATGTATTTGTTATAAAAAAAATGCTCAATATTTTTTGTGAATATTATTTTTTGACATATTTAATTAAATACCAATTTAATAATAAATTGAAAATTTTATGTATTTGATTATTAGTGAATAATAGTGATTATTATTTTGATTAATTTAAATAAAAGTGTAAAAAATAATAGAAAGAATAATGATCCATTGAAATTGTTAATACTGCAATGATAACAACACGTGAAAGTAATAAAGTTCAAATTTGGTATTACATATTTTTGAAGTGAAAGGTAAAGTTCAAATTTTATATTACATGTTATTGAAGTGAAAGGCAAATATCCAAACAAAACATGATTTAAGCTAAAGATATTTGAGTAATAAAAATCATTTGGCACTCCAAATCTGCTTAATTCAGGAGAGATGGAAGGAACCTCTATGCTGAGCCACAAGCTAGCTTGTAGTCATCTTTCATTACAATCCTGTGCATATAGGATTAATACCTTTTAAATTAGTGAGGTCCATACTATTGTTTTTCTTTTTTTGTCTTTAAGACTTTAAGCAACCTCTCCAACCTCTCTTATTATTTAGTGGTAAGAGAGTTGCTTATAATTACTGGTTGACTACACTCCTTCAAGAAAGCATATATTTCAAACGAGGAGATAGTTGTTTTAATTTTGGTGTTTATAACTTTAGTATCACTTCAGGATTTTGTGGATGCAATGTTGCTTCATTGCTCGTTATAACCTTTGAATTTTCTTCTTGCAACTCAACTTTATTGTCAAGTTGTATAATCATTTGTTCTTGTTCTTCATCTTCTTTAGGATCTCCTCCTAGTTTGATGTTTATCAATGCTTTTTGTAGAGGATCTACTAGAGAAAATGAACTTCTAACATCCATCCAGATCATATCCAGTACATAAATTTTAAAGCAATCTTTTCGCTCAACTGGATATTTTAGAGCTTCAGAAACATCAAAGTTCACATTGTCACCTTACATTCTGACCTTTAACTTGCCATTATCTACATCAATGCTTACCTCGACAGTCTTCATGAATAGTCTACCAAGTATTAAAGGCATTTTTGTGTCTTCCTCTATATCTATAATCACGAAGTCTACAGGAAAATAGAATTTATCTACCTTGACTAGCAAGTCTTCTACATTGAGAGTTGATCATCACGAAGCACAACAACACATAAAAGAAAATAAAAATGAGGTAAGCTAATGTGCAAAAGGAACATTATAAGGTAGTTAAATCATATTAAAATACCAACTCAGCATTGATAAAGTACAATAACTCATACAAATACACATAAACATTTGATACTAGATTCAATTATTCTAATACATTCTTTGACATAGGGTTTCACTATAGATGTGCACTTGTAGTAGTATTTATGCTCTACAGAGTCATAAACACAGAGATTATCACCCTACTACTCATCATCGCACCTAGAACCAAAAGTTTGGGCTAGGACCTCCTGTCATTCTCTCCCACACCCCATTTCTCTCTATATGAGTTGAATGATTGGTAGTACATCAGGATACCTTCTTTCTGAACTTCATATGTCAAGACATACATTAAACATCACCATTACATAGAATTTATCCTTGAAATTCTCTTAACAAACATACCACATATATCCATAACAAAATATTCATTTTCCACACATATAGTTATCACACTCAAAGAATATATAGAAAATTATCAAACGATAAAAAATAAGAAACAAAGTAAACATATACACTAGCACTTAGATGTGGCTCTCAATGCTGAACTTCTCATAAAACGGGGCGCTTAAGGCTAGTCTTAGTGCTCAACGCCATTTTTCTCGCAAAAAATGTTCAGCGACACTCATTTAGCACTCAACATACAAGAATTAAATTGCTTTAGACCTATAGTGAAAGATGATGCTCAATGATACCATGCTACCACTTAAAGCCAAAACATTTGCAAAATTGGGCACTTAATGGTGAAAAGGGGTGCTTAGCAGTCTAAAGCAAAAATGTTCTCAAACTTGCACGAAAAAGCTTGTGCTTAATGCCCAATCAATATTGCTAAGCGCTACATTAGTTCTCAGCAAATTCCAAATTGTGATTTAATCGAACCTGATCAATTGCTCAAATTGATATTCTTTTTCATAGAGTTGGTTCAATGCAATTTTTATACAATAAAACTTATACCAGTTTGTTCAATTGCTCTACTTTTCAGTCCTCTTAGTAACAACACTCCAAATAGCAAACAATCTAATTCAATCATCAAATCACACAATTCAATTCAAACATGAAAACTAATCCAATTCAAATAACATACCAATAACATCATAGTTATCAAACTCACGCACACTAAAGCAACTGACTTCCCTTACCTGAAAGCAACCAAATAGCTTGATAACCCCTTAAAACACCCGTACAAGAAGCACAAATACATACAGACACATAATTGGAACCACTGATCAACAAAGACTAGTAAAAAGAATTCAAACACTACATGTGAGTTAAAGAAAGTCACATGTAGAAGAATAACAAACAAACTAAGAAAGAAAAAAAACCAATATTAAAAATTTTAATTGAAACAAACTAAAAAATCCCACAATCTCTTATCTTAAAAAAACGAATCCTATTGTAAGATATCTTATAGAAAAAAAAAAGTTCTAAGAAAAGTTTTATAAAAAATATATATTTTAAATAATAAAACTCGTTTAAAATATTTTAATTATACTTTAAATTTTTAAATTTTTAATATTAAAATATTTAATTCTCATTATTTTAAATACATTACTAATTCTAAAACACGATTTTTTATACTTTTAAATAAACCATTTTTTTTTCTTATTTATTTATTTTAAGCATCACTACATTAGGCTATTATTTTTATTTTGAATTATCTATCTTATACTTTTTAAATTTTAATATATTTCAGAATATTAATTTATCATATGAGTATTAATTTAACACAATTTTAACATTATTATTAATTAAAATTTATTAAAAGTTACAAAATAAAAAAGAATTTCGCCATTAGTTTTCGAGTTAAGTGTATAAAATTATAATTTTGGAAAACATATTGGTTGAGGTTGGATTTGTTTTATTATTATATCTAAATTGATTTATAATTTGAAGTATAGTTTTCGTTTTTATTTATAGGTTTAATATGAATTTCAAATAACTTTTATTTCTTTTAAAATTATTTATTAATTTCAGTAGCCACAAGATACAACAGATAAAAGAAGAAAAAGGAAGAGGAAGAGGTAAAGTTGAGGAAGATGGAAAATGGAAACAACAATGCAGTGGCGCTTCAGAACACGCACGTCAAACTTCTCGCCTTCGATCTCCTATCCTTGACACAATTTCCTTTCCGTTCTCCCGACGCCGCGACGTCGTTTCTCCGCAGAGGAATCCCAATCTCGCGCGTCGAAACCCTTGGCACTATCACCCTGCTCCACCTCAAGCCCGATAGACTCCTCCGCTTCGCCATTGACGATGGCACCGGATGCGTCCCCTGTGTGCTGTGGCTTAACAACGCCAATTCCCCCTCCGTCGTGCGCCGCCGCCGCCACGAGCTCGCCGCGCGCTTCGTCGAAGTGGTGAAGTTTGGAGCGGTTGCGAGGGTGAGGGGCAGACTGAGCCGGTACAAAGGTTGCGTGCAGGTGACCGTGTCGGACGTGGTGACGGAGAGAGATCCGAACGCCGAGATCTTCCACCGCCTGGACTGCATCAGGTTGGCTCGCAACTGTTACAATCTTTTGCCTTCACCTTCTTTAAGAGGATAATAGTAATATTTTTATTTTTATTATTATACTTTTTTTTTTTGCTAACTTGCTTATGGATTCTTTTTATTGTATGTAATGTTATATATCCAGATATTTCTACTGCCATATTTGAAGAAAAAATGAAATGGATTTTGTTTGATAATTTCAAATTAATTTCTTGAAAAGTATTGTATTTTTTATCTTGAGTTTTTTATTTTAATTTATGAAAAAGTTAAATTATAATATCTTTGCTTTCAAAAATCACTTGTAGAATAGAAAACAATTAACTATTATTTTATATATTCATCATGAGAAATAATAGTTAATAAAAAATTATTTTTAGTTTAATAAATTTTATATTTAAAACATAATCTTTTAGTTTGCTCATTTTTTTAAAAATTTTTAAATTCGTATTAAAAATTTAGAAGGGAATAATTCAATGAGATTATTATTTTTACCTAAATTAAAAGGATTAAATAAATAAATTTTAAATAAAAGATTTAAATAAATTGTATTACTATGGAACTTACTTTGGCTATATTGGCTTCTTTTGCATCTTGTATAGTTTTTACTTTTTCCATATGCCTAATATGAAGGTATCCTTTCAGCACAAGGTTCCTAACTTTATCCAAAGGAAACATTTTTCTTTGTCAGCTATTATTTAATGTTTTTCTCTAAATCATTTAAATCAAAGATATTAAGTTTTTTCTCTCTCTAAATTTTGTAATATAAAATACAATTTACATCAATTAAAGAGGATATATGTATATTGTATTCAATTTTGAGTTTCTGTATTGTTTAAATTAAAATTAGAAGTCTAGGAATAGAAAAAAACAAAATACAAATTGAATCAAAATTAAAACACAAAACAGATAAAACTATAAAATTAAGATAAGATCAAATATCAATTCATGATTCAATAATCAAATAATTCATTTAAATAGTTATCTTAATGGTGAGATCCAGGTTAATAATTAATTTTAAAATTAGAAATGTAAATTATAATAACAAAGTGTAGGATTATAATTAAGAAAGAGAAAAAGAACTATAAATAATCCGTAAACAAACTTGTTTTGTTTTGATTTTTTGATCTTCAATAATTAATTTTTAGTTCATGAATAACATAATAATACACATGAGAGGGGAAGATGAAGAGTTAAAAGAAAAAAGAATGAAAATGAGACGAAGAGACTAGGAATGAAAATGGGAGTATGAGTCTAATTATCCTATTCATGTTTTCAAAGTAAAAATTCATTTATGTTCAAAGTAAAAATTCTGTTATGTTGGGTACGATATTTTTGTATCATTTCCATCAAAGACAAGTGTATCACTATGGATGTTTATACTTTTCTTTTTATTGATTCAAATATTAATTAGATAATTTTTAAAACATAAAAAATCACATAAAAAATATTATATTATCAAATATTTCAAAATGATATACATGTTTGTTTCTAATGTTAAATATAAAAAAGTTATGGTATTAAATATAGAGTATAAAATGACAATCGGATTAAAGTTAAATAGTTATAGAAAAAATAAAAATGATCAAATATGTATTTTAAAAGTAAGTTACAAAATTGAAAATAAAAATATAATGTAAACTTTTAAATTATTTAAAAAAAAATTAAAAGTATTTTAATAATTTAAAACAAGATATGTATGAAAACAAATATATAAATGAAGATTAACACGTATATACACATAAGCCCAGTATCATTTCTAATTTAAAAGAACTTAAATATTGTTCAGTTAGTACAATGTTTTTTATCAAAATCAAAATGAGTTCAAATAACATAATTTGACATTCTTAAAAGAAATTATCCCTAAAACTAAAATATAATTAAATAATTTACATATACAAATTTACTATACAGTTTTATATATATATATATATATATATATATATATATATATATATATATATATATATATATATATATATATATATATATATATATATAACAAAGATGATGCTTTTTTTCACCTATAATTATAATTTTTTATAATTATTCGATCACATGGCTAAGAAATACAATTAATCTCTTTTATAGTTTTTCACTACACTTTGAGCTTTCTCTAATCAGATTTGTTTGTTTTTCTTTTCAAGCCCTCTTATCAACTTCAATATCTTTATCCCATCGGTCAACTCCGATCACTTGCTCGAGCTTCGAGTGTTGGGATCTTTCTTTCTCTCTCGCTCGAACCCTAACTTTAGGTGTTCTTCAATTGAAATGCTCAAGCCAACTCAAGGCAGCCAAGGCCTCTCCATCAAAATGCATCGTATCAATTAAGTTTAGATGCAGCGTTTTGTATAAGCGGACTTCAGCTTATCAACAGCCCAACTGTCAGTCCACTCAATTCTAGTTCTCAATGGAGAGTCAGTCAATAAAAAATTAGAAAGTTACTCCCTCAACTACCCCAATTTCTCCCTACAATTCCGTAGTTTTTTTTAAATTCAAAAAATACCTTTGGTTAAAGATTTTAACTTTTACCATTTACCTTTGTTTACCTTTTTTAAAACCCTAAGTGAGTCGCCCCACTCCCTCACTTTTTCTCTTTCTCTCTTTGCACAAAAAATCCCTACTCCTTCACTTTCTCTCTTCCTCTCTTCTTCGCAGACAACCCCCACCCGCTCCCTGTTTCTCTTTGTTTCTTCTTTTGTCAGTGCTTGGTGCTTGGTTCGTGCTGTTGTCCGTGTTGTAGATCGCGTTGTGGAGTTTGGTGTTTGGTTTGGTTTCCCATCCAGATTAGTTGTTGATTTTGAATGTATATATTGTGTTATGCTTTGTATGTGGTGTGAATGTGTTGTGAATGTGTTGTGTATAAATATGTGCTTTGATGTTTGCTGTGTAAGAGGAAGAAGAAGAGAATCGTGAAGGCTTGAACGAATGTGAGAAATTCGTTGAGCCTTCAACTAAAACTATATATAATAAACAATTTAAATAAACAATATATAATAAAAAATTAAAATAAAACATTCGAAATATATTAAGAAAATAATTAAAAACCCTTAAACGAACGTCGATATCCGTTTAAGTCTTAAACGAATATAAAAATTCATCGACGGATATCGATGTCCGTTGAAGAGTAAACAAATATCGAAATCCGTTCACCCTTCAATGGATGTTGATATCCGTCGACAGATTTCAATATCCGTTTAAGACTTAAACGGATATTGACATTCGTTTTAGGGTATTCAGCGCACCTAAGTCGACCTCCACCGCACCTGTAGCCACCACCATCGGACCACCTTGTTGCACCACCACCAAGCTCTGCCACTTCCAAGCAAGCACAACACAAGCAGAAGCACATCACCTCCACTCACAACCACACCAACACATTCTCAAACTGAACATAAAGAAGAAGAAGAAATTGTGGTGCCGTGGTGGGGTGTGGGGGTGCATATATATGTGGGGACCGCATGTGAAGGTTGGTAAAAAGTAAATCTTTTTAACCACCATCATTTAAGTGTTCTCCAAGGGAAAATGAGAATAAGAAGGTGCAGGCAGCAAAACATGTGGTGGTGGAGGGAGTAACGCTCCAAAAATTGTTTTAGTTGGCCACAATGATCCAATGCAGCAGCCAATCCCATGTGCAGCAGCCCAAAACAGCATTTCACTTAAGCCCAAGGTCCAGCCAGCATTTGCAGCAGCAGCAGCCCAATCTAATTGCATCAGCTAAGCAACAGTGTAGTGCAAAACAGTAGACTCAGCGGCGACCCATTTTATTTCCAATCAGCATTGTCGTGGATTTTGTGTGGTTCCCTATGCTTTGTAATTTTTAATTAACTTTCATTCGATGGTAAACTATTGATGAATTTTGGAATGTCAGCACAGCGAAGATGTTAAGCTCCTACTGATACCTAACATCACTTTATTTAAAAACCCTAATAAATTATGATTAATAGAAAATAAATTATATTCCTTAATTATATAAAATTACTACTTAATGGTTTTATTAATATTAAATTCAATTTTAATTATAATAATTAATAATTTTGCAATAACAAGATTCTATTTTGATGAAACCAAAACAAACTAAACCTATGCAGTAAAAAATTTGACAAAACCTTTTAAGAATCAAATGGTTGAATTTTAATATTTTTAAAACTTTTAATGGAAACATTAATAAAATAAAATACCATTAAATAATGCAACTATGAAGTTAAATTTTCATTAATATAATATTTATTCACATCTAAAAAAGCTAAAATTTTGAATTAAAATTTTTCCTTAACAAATCTTAAATGAAAATTTAATTATAATATATTAATATGTTATAATAATATTATGTTGTTTTTATTTAATTATAATATTAATTTTTTTTTTTGTAAAGTTACATAATAATTTAAAATATTATTAAAATAACTATACTAAATTTTTAAGTTATAAAATATTAAAGTATAAATGAAATTACAGCAAATGAGTCTTATAATACCCATGTTAAAATATTAACTTTTTAATTCTGGAAAGATAAAAAGCAAATTTTCAAAAATAACAGTGTAAGAATATTTAAAAACCATAAAAAACTATGATTAATAGCGAAAAATATATTTCTTAATTATATAGATTTATTATTTATTGTTTTTAATAATATTAAATTCAAAATTAATTATAATAATTAATAATTTTGCAATAACATGATGTTATTTTGACCAAACCAAAACCAAAACAAACTAAACATATATGTAGTTAACAATGCAAAAAATCTTTTAAGAATCAAATGGTTTAATTAGAATATGTTTAAAACTTTTAATGTCAACATTAATAAATTAAAAGACCATTCAATAAGTTAAATTTCATTGATATTATATTTACTCACATCTAAAAACCACTATAAAAAGCATATCTTGGCTTAGAATTTAAACATTCATACTCTTATATTTGAATACTGTAATAAAGTATTCCTATCTAAATACAAAGTCAAGCACCTTTCTTCTAAAAACATTTTTCCAATGACTTTTCATTTCTATCAAACTTTGTTCATTGGAATTGTAATTGTTGCTATGATTCTACCTCAAGGTAATTGGTAAAATGTTTCATTTCTCTACTTTAACTTGTTTACGACATATAACTCTCATGAAAAGACATGTTATTACATTTGTTTTTGTTAATGGAAGGCAATGTGAAAATAATTGATAATTTTGTATTTATTTTATGTTTAGAATTAAGATAACATAGGAACAAGATAACAAAGGAGAGAAAAGAGAACTATCATAGTTCAATTGTAATATGTATGTCTATGTCCACACACTATCTAGGAAGTAAGGATAGAAAAAAAATTTGCGAGTACAAATATTCGCGGATAAAATCTGTGACAGATAGTTACTATTCTCAGATATTTATTATCCGCGAATAACAGATAGCGGGTATTTTAATATCCGCTTCTAAACGGGTCGGATGTAGATATTATAATATCTGCCCGCAGGTACCAATTACCCGCAAAAGATAATAAAACAATATTAATTTTTACTTTTTAAAATTAAATTTAATTAAAAATAAAATTAATTTATATTTTATTAGATTAAATTGAATTAAAATTAAATATTAATTTATATTTAATTTACTTTATATTATATTATATATATTTTTTGTAATTTTATTTAAAAAATGTATAAAATATATTTTTTTAAATTTTTTGCGGTATCTGCAGACTTTAAAATACTCGCGGATATTTTTTAAATGAGTACCCGTGCAGGTAGCGAGCAGATTGCGGGTCAAGTTACGGGTAAGTATTATCCATGTCCGACCTGATTCGTTGTCATTCTTATTTGAAAGTATATTTATTTGTTACAAAATATTAAAAGAAATTGTTTGTAAAATTTGTAAACACTTTTCCATTACAGGACCATTTGTTGCAGAAGCAGTCATTGGAGAACCAATAACAAGAGAGGGTGAACTAGGACCAAATTGTAACTCATCAACATGCCTTATAGGTGAAGAACTTTGTAATATTTGTTGCATGAGACAAGGAAACCAGGGTGGAATATGTGTAAAAGGAGATTGTCAATGTCAGGAGTAGAATTATAATGTATTGGATAATGTTTATGACAAAAATTAAATAAAATTAATTCTTGAATTCTCGTTTTGTTAGGCCTACCATATATGCGAAAACTTAGTATAAATTACTAAATTTGCAACTTAACAAATTAATAGATAAAGAATTAGCATTTTATAGATAATATGTGGAAGAAAAAACAATGAAACCTAAAAAATTTATAATTTTTATAAGTATTTAATTTAATTCATTTCCTACATAATAATATAACAGAAAAAATTGTAAATAAAAAAATTAGGACAAAAAAATATATGATATGTGTTATATGATAAGTTTAAAATAAAGATTAATTCAAAATCAATAATAATAAGTAACTATGATAGTTAGTAATAGAGATCAATTTAAATTCTAAATCTCAATCAATTATATTTTAAATATTAATAATTTTTAGTTTATAACATGATGTTTTTGTAAATATAATGACTAATTGTTTTGAGTCTCTAAACTTAGTTTCTATTAAATAATTTTCTTATATTGCATTATGCATAAATGAAATATAAATTCCTTCAAATAACTATTTTACTAATAAAAAAATAAAGTATTTTCGAATTTTCATAACCTATTTCTCTGTTTTTTTCTTAATTTATTCCATGTGTTTATACTAAACAATGAATTATAATTGAAGTTTCTATATGAAAGGTTCATGAATGTATAAACGAATTGGTATTTTCTTGCTGAATGATACGTAATGATCAAAGGCAAAACAATCCTTACAATAGAACTAAAATGACAAAATATCACCCAAACAAATAGAAGGTTAACATCTTTAACACTCACGTTATAATATTGTGCAAAGTGCAAAAACACATTATTGACGGAATTTTATTGATGACATAGGATTCGATGATAAATTTTAATTACCGACAAATACTTTATTTGATTTGTTAATAGAAATGTTTGTCGATAAGTTATAATTATTGACGAACGTACATATTTAATTTATCGACGAATAAATTTGTATGTGCAATGGTTAGCTTAATTTCCTGATGAATATATTTGTCTACATGTGAGTGTTGTATAAGTTATAATTAGAGTTATGCATGTTAGGACTAGGCTCTTTTGAGTGTTATTTAGACTGTGTTCAAAGTGGCTCTTTGAGCTGTTAACCAAATCCTTCTTGGTAGGTAGCTTGGTTGAGTGGAGGGTTCTCATTGTATTGAGTTCAGAGGACAAATGTCTATGCATAAAAATCTCTAAGAATTGTGTTTGGGCTTGCTTGATTGTAAAGTGTCTTTAGAGTATCGAGTTTAAAATATGAATGTTTCTGAATAAAGAACTTTATGGATTGGTATTTGATGTTTGATTTTTAGATTGTCGAGTTTAGAAGACGAATGTTTCTAAATAGAGAGCTCTAGGGACTAATATTTGGTTTAATGTGGGTGACATAATACTATTAAATGAATATTGCAAGAAAATATGACATGTTGATTTTTTTTTAGGTTTAATACATAATTTGGTCCTTTTAGTTTTGTTTAAAGTGGTCATCGACTTTTTTTTCAAAGTGGTCCTCGACTTTTTCTTCAAAGTGGTCCTAATTTTTGTAATTTTTGTTCAATTTGGTTATTTTTCCTAACGACGTCTAAATTGTTAACGACATAGTGCCCACGTGAGTAGTGTCCACGTGAGCCATCAGTGAATGACATGTTCAATTTTTTTTACGTGGCTGCCACTAACATCCTCGACTCCACAATGGAATGTTTTCACATTTCTAGTTCGTGGTGACTTTCGCAGTGGTGCGAAGATAAAATGCTCGTGAAGTGCTCGCGATTTAGGGGTTTTCTTATTATAGGTTTCTCTTAGTTTTTCTACGGGTTTTTAGTGATGAAGATGTGAGATTTGTGGTGGAGATTTAGGCTTTTGCGATTTGGGTTTTGGTTTGCAGATTGTGGTTCGCGATTTAGGGTTTTCTTTGTTTCGTGATGTCGTGGTTCTATTTCGTTATACGTTTCTTTGTGCGATGAAAGGTGATTCACGAAGATCAACGAACTTGGGTATCTCGCGGTTGCACGATGACTTCTCTTGGTTCTTCTGTAGGTTTTTGGTGATGAAAGTGCGAGATCTGTGGTGGAGATTTAGGTTTTTGCGATTTGGGTTTTGCTTTGCAAATTAGGATTCACGATTTGAGTTCTTGTTTACAGATTATGGTTTGTGATTTTTGTTTCTGTTCACAGATTAAGGTTCGCGATTTGGATTTTTATTTGTAGGTTGGTGGTACGAGAAAGAAGATGGCGGTGCATTGTGGCGGTGTAATAAAGGAGAGGGAGAGTTTGGTGACTGATGATGCATTGGTGATGAAGTCGAGGATGTTAGGAAAAAGATGAGATGATGCGAGAATCACGTCATTCAATAAAAGCTCATGTGGACACAATGCTTTTAACGATTTAGAAGCAAAGACCAAATTGAAAAAAAATTACAAAAATTGAGACGATTTTAAACGTCTTAAAAAGTCGATAATAACTTTAAACAAAATTAACAAAAATAAAAACCAAAATATATATTAAATCTTATTTTTATGTTAACTCATCCTTGTGTGTATTTATGTTTAAGTGTGACAACCATGATTTATCATGCAAATTGAGGTGGAAATACATAATTGTGAAGAATGGAAAAATAAAAAGAATATGCATAATTGTGAAGAGTGAAAAATAAAAAGAATATAACATAAGAATTTTCTTTTAGATGGTATATTATATTCTACTACAATAAAATTTTATGTAAACTGAGTAATTCATGTTATAAGTAAAATTTGAGTAAATTTGGTAAATGATCCAATTTTTTTTTTCTGAATTATGATTAAAAGTAAATGCTTGTAGCACTGAAATTTTGGAGTGTTATAATATATTTTTTTTCATATACCCAAAACATTTTATACGTAAACTAATTTAAATACACATTTTTTAAGATTTAGAATTATCTCCTGTGATAGTAATTTGACATCCCTGAACACATAATACTTGGTATGGAATAATTGACAAGTGTTGACATAATTTTTTTTTTATAAAAAAATATTTATATTTTATTTTCTTAAAATTATAATGTTTACACGGCTAATTAGGTGAGAAAAATAGTGAGATTTTACGAAGAATGAAAACCCTGAGGCAAGCATCCCCTTAAACCCCAAAGGCGAAAAGCAACAGAGTTCCCATTCCATGGTCGTCGAATCACGACAATGAAAGCCTTGAGAACCCTAAGAAGGACCCTCTATTTCCCCGCCTCTCACGCTCCCACCCCTCTTTTCTTCTCCGCCCAGCCGCAGCCTCAGCCTCGCCCCGACGACCCCACCACCTCCGCGGACTCCGACTCCGTCTTCGACAGCTCCCACTATGCCCTCGACACGGACCCCGGGCCCAAGCTCGGGCCCACGTGGGACGACAAGTACCGGGCCCGCGCGGACCGGGTGGTGTTCGGAGAAGAGGGCCCGAAGGGGAAACTGCGGCTGAAGGAGGAGCAAGATGAGATGAGGAGAAGGATTCTAGCCAAGGCCTTGCTCGAAGCCGCGGTGGAAAACGAGGAGGAAGATGAGGAAGTAGAAGGAGCGAAAGGCATGGTGAAGGAGGAAGAGCAAAAATCGTTGTCCGTGGGAATCATTGGCGCCCCCAACGCTGGCAAGTCTGCGCTAACTAATTTTATGGTTCGTTCCAAGTAATAATCGTATCATTCGCAAATTCTCAAGTTCATTTCCAGTATCGTTATTGATCTCCCTGGTATTCTTCAACGTTCTAAATTGCTGTCACGGTTGCAGTTTTTGTTGCGTTCCTTCTTGTTATGACCAAAAACAATAATTTTAGAAAAATACGAAAAAAAAATGGAGAACCAAAATTGAAAACCTCAATTACGGTCATGGAGATCCAAAAAGCTTAGGTGTTGAGGTCGAAATGGCACTTGCTGAGCAATATTTAGTTTCATGACTTGTTCGGTTTTTAGTTTAGGATGCTTCAAAGTAGTGGAAAGTAAACTCGTAAACTCAGTTTCATGAAATGTTTGGTTACCTTCAAAAGGTTTGCTTGCACGTTAATTTTTGTCCGGAAACTCAGTTTATATAAGCAAGTCATGAGTTAAACTTAATTTTGAAATAAAACGTAAAGTTTACAAACTTTAATGCGAAGATGTAGTTGAGCATTGTGCCAGAGTTGCAATTGTCGACCACTTCTGATGAAAAATTGCACATAAATATGGAGAATTGCAGACAAATGCAGCTCATTGTTCCTCAATTTCAGTGGTGCAGATCGCAAAAGCCTTAATGTTGTGGAAGAAATGTGGTTGCCAACATT
Organism: Vigna umbellata; assembly: GCF_029865625.1. Classification (NCBI taxonomy): domain Eukaryota; kingdom Viridiplantae; phylum Streptophyta; class Magnoliopsida; order Fabales; family Fabaceae; genus Vigna; species Vigna umbellata. The sequence continues at coordinate 48,390,062 of NC_142167.1, read as the reverse complement.
TTTAACAAAATAAATTTTTTTGAAAATATGACACATTGTGGACAAATGTGGTTCATATGGCCACGATTATGGTTGTGGAGATCACAAAATCCTCTATGTTCTGGCTGAAATTGCGGTTGCTGACTGTTTCTTAATATCTTGTGTGATTTGATTATATTCTCCGCATATCTTTGCAAAGAGGTTATGGGACTAAATTAACGTTTTTAAAACATTGATTGCTTGATTCTGTTGATCATTGAGGAAGAATAAATAATCGATTAACGAGTTTTTAGGTGACATTGATCTTTTAAGAAGTAGTAGGTGATGCCTAACTGTATATTTTCAGAATTTGTGCTTCCTACCTAGCATCTTCGGTGGTGGATGATCTCATCATTTTTTTTCTTCTGAATGTGATGTATGCATTTTCTGATTTGTCTTAGGTTGGGACAAAGGTAGCAGCAGTTTCACGGAAGACAAATACCACAACTCATGAAATTGTGGGAGTATTGACAAAAGGAGACACCCAAATTGTGAGTGACTGGTTTGCTTGTGTTACTTCTTTGTGGGTAAAAAGGAACACTGACAGAACGAGTAGACCTCTTCCATTGGAGCTAGGTGGTTGTACTATTATGATTTATAACATATTACCTTCAATAAATTAGGAGACTTTTGTTTATGGATATATGGTTCTCATTTGTTCCAAAATGTGGTTTTTGAAATGCTTGATTAAACAGGTGTCAGTTCGTCTGAGAATGATATACTTAACCTGTAGAATTGTTGCATCTGGTAAAATATTCTATATTCAAATAATAACAGTAATAGACTAGCTAGTCCATTTCTATTATTGGTATATGCATGATCACTAATCAATGAACCTTGATATTCTTTATGTGATTCATTCTGAAAATTGAAGAGATTATCTCATTGTGAAATGAGGATATTTTTTCACTTTAGCAGGTAGGATATCTTTTCAAGTCTAACGCTAGTAGACCCTTATGTACATTGTATTTCAATTTGCGAAATGTAATTCAATGATCATGGGAGGGAAGTGAAGAATCCAGTTAAAGAATTTTCTTTTCCTTATATTAAACATAGTAGCTTTTGCTGTACGTTTCTCAACGATACCATTTTACTTGAATGAGTTTGGAGACCATGTTGAGGCCTAGAAAAAAGTGGATGTTGACTGTGATGGTGACAAGTGACATGAAAAGGTGTTCTCAGGAGGTTTTAGCTTAGAATTAAAGTACCCATTGCTGCAGATTTCCTTGAACTGTTATACAGCTTATGACTAAAAATCCAACTAAACTATGTGCAAGCATTTTGATATATTCTACTCTACCTTTACATCTTTACTACTTCCAATGCTTTATGTTGTTCTCAACCTACCACATGTAAGCCTTGCCTTTTGTCATTTGTTTATGATTTGCTGAATTATATTTATTAAGAACTTTGAATTGAAGATTTAGTTATCCACGATCTTGCTATTTTATTCTTGTTTTTATAGGCCTAAAATTTGATTTTTATTAATACATTTTACTTATCTACATATTCTCAGTGGTGTAATATTCTTTTTGCAGTGTTTTTTTGATACACCAGGGCTCATGTTGAATATTGCTGGATTTCCTTATAGGGATGTCAAAGTCCGTGTTGAAAGTGCTTGGAGTTCTGTCAATCTCTATGAAGTGCTCATAGTCATTTTTGATGTTCATAGACATATTACCAGGTCAAGGTTTATTAAATAAATTATGGAGTTGTCTTAGTCTTGTGTTTCTACCTATTGCTTTCTATATTAAGTCTCTGTTTTGATAACCTTTTCTATAGGTGTTTATAAAAGAAGATACCTAGGTAAAATGTATTGAATTCAGTTACAAGTTAAAATCTTCTCAGATTTTGGAGAACTTAAAAAGAGATTTTTTTTAAAAAAAGATTAAGTGTATATGTGTTTTATAACTTATAGGAGAAGCTCAATTCATTTTACTTTTTTGTTTTTTTCCTATAAGGTTTTGTGAAGAAGTTTATCCAAATAGAGGCCATAGGTTTTTGGAGGAATTGCAAATAACAAACCCATGTTAAAATTGTGTATGTTGAAATAAAATGGTGGGGGCACCGTTTAAAATGTCTTTTAATTAAGTGTTCATTTATTTTAAGTACTACTTTAGCAAGAGTTCATTCATATTTTAGACGTGCCCAATTTTTCTATTTTATTTATCCTAGTATATATGGCTTTGGTTGTTTTTCCCTATAAGACGTGCCTTTGAGTTTTCTGAAAATGTGATATGAATAATGTCTACCCTTCTATTAGTATTTACCTTATCTCTCAGTATACCTTTGGGATATTCTGTATACCTTTGAACTTTTAAAAATATTTATGCGTAAAACTCTAGGAAAGAGAGAAACATTGAGCTGAAACCGTGTATTTCAATGAAAACATGGGTGCTTTATTTATATTGAGAAAAAAATAATCTATACAATTAATATTAGTATTTACCTTATCTCTCTCAGTTAGTCAGATTATATAGCTACTTAACTTAATCTATGGACAATCCTTTGGGATATTCTGTATACCTTTGAATTTTTTAAAATATTTATGCGCTAAACACTAGGAAAGAGAGAAATTTGTATGCTTGGATTGAGTTTATTTGTTCCAAGCTTGGTACATACAATTTGTATACTCTAGTTTAAGGGGGAGTGTTAGAATATTTACCCTATTTATTATTGTTAGAGTATTTACCCTATTTATTATTGTTAGAGTATTTACCCTATTTATCATTGTTAGAGTATTTACCCTATTTATCATTATTGTATTAGAACTACCTATTTTGTATCAGAACTTTCTTACATATAGAATGAGAGTGAGAGGGATCTTTCAAGCCCTCTAGAATTATTTTACAGTTTCAATCTCAAGTGGATCAATTCCTTATTTCAATAGTTATAACAACCTTCCTCAAGCTTGAGCTTATAGGTCGTATATAACCAATCCTTGGTGAATATTTTAGTCAATTGTTTACTAGAGTTGACAAATCTAGTTGTGATAACTTTATATTTTAATTTTTCCTGTAAAAAATAACAATCTGCCACAATAATTTTGGTCCTCTCATGAAAGAGAGGATTAGAGGCAATGTGTGATCTTGTTTTGTTGAGATTATTATTTTGATTAGCAATAGGCCAAATCAATTGCAACCTGTTATCACAATATTTTTGCCTCTTAATCTTTTTCCCTTACTATAGTTTTATGTTTTGATGGCACATTTTCTTTGTATTGTTATTGTGACCACATCCTATTAAAAATTTGATTAATACAGGCCTGATCAAAGAGTGATACAATTAATTAAACGAATGGGAACTCGATCGGTTCTAAATCAAAGGCGAATTTTGTGTATGAATAAGATTGATTTAGTAGAGAAAAAGAAAGACTTGTTGAAGGTTGCTGAAGAGTTCAAAGATCTTCCTGGATATGAAAGGTAAGGTTTTGTCGTGGAAAGACTAGGATAGAGAATGGTCTGCAGTATGATGGCAACTTTTGTGTGGATTGACTCTAGTTCTTAAGCTAGCTTCTAATACCTTGTTTTTTTAAAATATTATTTAGGCATTTCATGATATCAGGATTGAAGGGGGCTGGTGTAAAAGATTTGACTCAGTACTTGATGGAGCAGGCATGGATCTTTCTATTTCTACTGTCTTGTTGGTGTAAACAAATAATTCAATAGTTCTTCTAAAAAAATAGCAATGTGTTCTTTTGTTATTTTGCAATTACATTTTTTATAGTTCTTGCAGTTGTCGATATCTTTGGCTTGATAATCCTCGCTTAATTTTGGTTTTTTATTGTTTCTTATGCATAGGCCGTTCAACGACCCTGGGAAGAGGATCCCCTTAGCATGAGTGAGGAAGTTATGAAGATGATAGCAGTAGAAGTCGTGCGTGAAAGGTTATTGGACCACGTACATCAGGTAGTTGTTGAATCCAATCCATTCATTCTTGTAATATGTAGCTAAAATTTGTGAGAAATATATGGTATGATTTGGCTAATTGTGTAACAATATTATATATATTGACCAGCAAATTTATCAATTCAGGAAATTCCGTATGATATTGAACATCGATTGATTGACTGGAAAGAGTTACGAGATGGTTCTCTTAGGATCGAGCAGCACTTCATCACTAACAAATTAAGCCAACGCAAGATTATTGTGGGGAAGAATGGCTCAAAAATTGGGTAACGTGTATTTTAGCCTTTCCTTTATGTAGCTTAACAGAGTTTGCTATTATTAATTTTATCAGTTTCTCCTGTTTTGAATATTATATGACATGATTGGAATGCTTTGGTTTAAGTTCAATCAAAATATATGCGAAAAACAAGGGTGTCTCCATCTTGTTTTGTGCTATATCTTTGAGATTTTCAAAAAGTTGTGCACTTTCCATCTGCTGAAGTTGTGTAGTTGGATTGGTTAATCATGATGGTTTTCTGAACTCAGGAATAGAAGCGATAAACGTCTTATGCTGGAAATTTTCCATTTTCTGTAGATTGTTCCGTTTTAATCTTAGGTCTTATTTTATTTCACTTTGTTGTCTGAATCTACCTTCCTCATGCCCTCATCCATCTCCTGTAAGGCAGTGTATGCTTTTTGCATTAACTTTTTCACCCCTGCATCCTTCAGATGAACAGGTATTTGGGTTTTCATTATGTTGAGGTAAGGAAACTTTTGTTTATATACGCTTGTTTATTACAGGAGAATAGGAATTGAAGCCAATGAAGAGCTAAGGTCCATTTTCAAAAGGCAAGTGCATCTAATTCTCAAAGTTAGTCATAAAAGGTGAATCTGGCATAGATTCGATGTTGAAGTATCCCTTCTTTGCCACACTCTGCTATGCTGTATGTGAAATGCCAAAGCTGTTCTGCAAAGTAACAAAACCATGCTAGATGTCATGGTGATCTTGGAGAAAATCATGGGTACAGGTTGAGTTCATTCTTGATCGTTCGTACGAGCAAAGTGTTGTGCCTATTGTTTTACTGTGTATGAGTTTCGAAAGGAAATTTCCATATTCTGTTTTTGTTTACTCAAATATAATTTGGTTTATACATGGTTCTATAAAAGTAGACAATTAGCACATTAGCTCTGAAGTTGTATGATTTTTACTTTGGGTTTGCCTTAGAGTTGCCCATTGGCCCTCTCTCATTTGGTGAGATAAGAGACTTTGCTATTGTGTAATGTTATGTTATGTACAGAAATTGAGTATCAAGCTGTGCTTAATTCACATCTCGTGTTATCTAAACATTGTAAGGTTATGTGCGAAACTAGAAATTGGTTTCTCCTCTTCAACTTGGAAATAAGTTTGAGCAACACTCTTGAAGGTTGGATTTGCAAGCTTTGGAAGCGTTAGATTTGATCTGTAAGAAAAAATTATGTAAGTTTCCATTAATTCAAAAGTTTTGTTTAATCAAGAATAAGAATGTTAAAACATCATTATATTATCTGGAATCCTAATTAAGTAAATATCTTAACTAGTATTATCAAACATATGCAACGTCCCTAAAAACATATATAAAATTAAGGAAGAAACAAACATTAGGGTTATACTTTACTGTTCTTAATCCTACTAATAGTAACATTATTAGTATATTCAATTTCTTTCCTAAACTTATTAGTATATTCAATTTCTTTCCTAAACGTCAAATCTTTGAACTCACGTGCTTTAAAAGTTTAATACAATTTAGCCATCAACAATCATTCTTTTAATAATTTTCTTGTAAATATAAACTTTTCTTAAAATAATTTAAACAAATTTAAAGAGTAAGGAAGAGAGAAAATTGTTTAGATAATTTTTATATTGGTTTGGATCACAACCAACAAATTGTTACAATCACAAAGAAAACCAACAAACTGTTACAATCACAAAGAAGAAGTTGAAGGTTAGAATATATATCTTGTTACCCCAAGAAATGAAACTCACTTCCCCTAAAACCCACAAGGGATGAACATCTTCTCTGAATGCTTCACCAAAGATGAACACCTCCTTTGAATCTTCACAAAGGATGATAGACTTTCAACAACAACAACATTAAATCACACTCTCAGTGAAAGTTCTCGCTCTATGCCAACACGCCAAGTTCTTAACGCCACAACACAAAGGTTACACAAACCTTAGAACACTAATCATCACATGTAACACATAAGAATAAGAATTTCGAAATAAATGTATTTCGTATGTTGTACTTTAGAATAAGTATGAATCTAAGAGATCTCACCCAATGATACTTCCAACAAAAATCCGTTGTCAACTAATTAACTTGTCAAACTCAATTATCCACTTATGGTAATTGATTATGCATACCTCCAAAAATTCGTTCTCAAGTAATTAACCTGTCAAAATCAATTATCCACTTATGGTAATTGATTATGCATTTAATGAATGTACAATGTTAAAAAAAAACTTGCTTAATTTTTCTAATTCAAAACGCATTTTAACACAATCTAAGACAAAGAATACATAGAATCATCAAAGATAAACTACATCATATACATAAATCTACTAAATTACAAAAACTTTAATCCAAGACAAGTCTTCATGAAGATCTTCTTGTAATAAGAACACTTAAGACTTAACTTTGAGACATTATCAAAACTTCGTCTCTTTAGCTTTATGCGAAATGGAAAATACATGCTCACGAGAGGAATGTTAGAATATGTTTTATTAGCTGTATTATTTCGGTCAAGTTTGTGTTTTATTGTTTCCTTATTTAGCATATTATAATTAGAGTATATGATGAGGATATTCCTTAATCATAGGAATTCGGTTCTCTACGTGTTATTATTATACTTTCTAGCTTTCTAGCCTTACAGCATAATATATTAAAAATGATTCTACCTTAAATTATAAGACTATTTATGATGGCCCATTTAGCAGCTTTGGGCTCCGTTGTGGCTACGCAACAATAGTGCACTGTTTAAAACCTTCGTGACAATGTTATAGTTAAAAATTAAAATAGAAAATGTTGTTCAAACTAAAGATTTGTGAGGTTTATGTTGGAGCCGTTCTTGAGAACAGAGGATGAAGAAACGATACTTGGCGCTGTTGAAATAAACTGTAATTCTGAATCATATAAAGAGAGACCTGTGTTACAATGCCAATGTGGAACTGAGGATGGTATTGCCGAGTATACAAGCTAACATTAGGACATAGTCTTACTCCAAGCAAGAAGAGTGACATATAAATCAATAGCAACCGATGTTCAAACCCACCACTTTTGCCTTATACATCAGATTCTCTTACGAGTAAGACAGGAAGTCATTCGTTTTAGTTCTCCAACCAGCCAAAAAGATAGTAGCCATTCATTTTCCTCCATAGTCCATAAACATGAAACATTGTGTATTCTGCGATTGTATGCAAAATTCACTGAACTGAAGAGTTCCATGGTAAAAATAAAACATTTGAATGTGAAACTTCCATATTGCTTTTACATTTTAAGAAATCACGATTCAAACTAAAAGATTGTAAATCAATTGTTGATTACGTCTCTACTTTCGCAAGACCAATTTTGGTCCAGATATGGGAAAGGGCCTCACTCATGACTCAACCTCTGTTGCCACATTCCATCCACCTCAATGGCACTATATCCTGGTACCTTTTTGATTCCCATATCTTTCATCTTACTTCTCACCTTTCTCACATCTTCCCATCTGTCAGCAGAGGCATAAATGCTAGCAAGAAGTGTGTGAGGAGTTGAATCGCTTGATTTAACTTTCGCCAGTGCTGTAGCAAGCCTTTCACCCATATCAATGTTACTATAAGTTCTGCAGGCACTTAGCAAAGCTCCATAGAGTGGAACTATTATTTCATTGTTTTCATCTGGTAACATCCTTACCAACTCTTCTGCCTCTTGTAACAGTCCGGCTCGACCAAGAAGGTCAATGAAACACCCATAGTGCTCTAAATTTGGCTCAATGTGATACACACTTGACATGGAATGAAATAACTTTCTGCCTTCTTCAACCAATCCTGCATGTGTACAAGCACTTAAAACAGCAATGAAGGTAACATTATCAGGTTTAAACCCACACACTTGCATTGCTTCAAATAACTCAAGTGCTTTACTTGTTTTACCATTCATGGCCAGCCCACATATAATTGCAGTCCATGAGGCAGTGTCCTTTTCCTTCAATCCATAAAAAATCTCCAAAGCTACATCTATGCAACCGCATTTAGCATACATTTCAATAAGGGCAGTACCAACCACAACATCCACTAGGATTCTGTTTTCATCTATGTAATTATGAATCCACTTGCCTTGCTCTAGAGCTCCCGATTCAGCACAACCCGTAAGAAGAGTAACCACAATGAAGTTATCCGGTCTCACACCTCTCATCTGCATCTCCCCAAACAATGCAATTGCCTCTTCAAAACGATTAAACTGCACATACCCATTAATCATAGCTGTCCAAAGAACAATATCCCTACTTGGACTCCTCTCAAAATAATCTCGAGCTCGATCCAACAAACCACAGGTCACATACCCGTTTACCATGCTGGTCCAACAATTCACATTCTTAACGGTCATTGCATCGAAAATCTGCTGGGCCACGCTCACATGCCCACACTTACAATACATGTCTAACAAAGCATTCCCCATTACAGTAGTAAAATCCAGTTCATTCACAATGTAATAGTGAATTTCCTTACCAAGCTCCAAATTTCTCAACACCGTACACGCGGACAGACTGCTCACAACCGTGGCTTCATTAGGCTTTTCATTGCTCTCCTTTCGCATTCGCCGGTAAACATCCACTGCCTCCTGGAACTTCTTGCACCTGACATAACCCGAAATCATGATGTTCCAAGAAACCGTATCCCTCTCAGGCATTTCCTCAAACACCTGCGTGAAGCCGTCAACCAGGCCCAACTCTGCATACATGTCCATCAACGAGTTACCCACATAAGCGTCAAACTCAAGGCCAGTCTTAACCACAAAAGCATGAACCTTTTTTCCTTCCCCAACCTCCCCAATGCAACCAATACCCTTCAAGACATAAGGGTAGGTGTAGTTATCAGGCCACACACCATGTTCCCTAAGTTGCTGAAACAGAGAAAGGGCACTCCTAAAACTACCCCTTTTCACAAAGGCCTTGATCATGAGGTTATAGATAAACAAAGAGGGGGTATGAATGTATTTGAAGATTCTGTTTGCATGGTTAAAATCCCCTAGTGATGAGTCCATGGAAAAGGCCATGAGCTTGTTAAGGGTGTCTCTATCTTGTTGAAGGCCAACACTGAATATGTGGGCCTGAATTTGCTTCAATTGGAACATGGATTTGCAGCTTTTGAGAAGTGAAACGTATGTGCCCTTCATCAGTTTTAAACAAATCACTGCTTTGTTGGTTATTTGATGATCACATCATAAGATGTAGAATGAAATAGGTAAACATTATCCGCAAGTTGTTGGGACCGAAGGCAGAATGAAACGAAAAAAAAAAAAAACAGAGAACAGTAGATTTTGTATGTGATGGATGGAACTGAGTTTGAATGGTGGCGCGAGTGGACTTTGATAATGAAAGAGCGAAACGAGAGGCACAGATTACATTGAACGACCCTGTTATTTTGACAATCATAGAAATATTTCCATCCTATTTTTTGCTTTTTAATTTTTTTATAAATACAAAAATTTATTTTTTTAATAATTATTTTACCTATAAAAGTGAATGGTCAAGTGATTAAGTACGTTAAAAAAAAAATCATTTTCCTACATTGAAATAAAAAGAAAGTACAAATAACAGAACTGTATAATTGTAGAAAACATGACATTGACAAGCTAAGAATGAAAGAATAAAAGAAAATATACATTTTAGGCATTTATGAGCAACGTTGTATTTGGCAAATGTTCTATTAAATATAAAATTGATGATTAAATTGACTCTATCATAGATAAAGGAACGGTAAAGCATGGGAATAAATTCTTTTGAAATTTGATTTTCTTTTCCATAGCCTTCAAGTAGGTGTATATATATGAGGCCCACTAATTCTATCTCAGTGGGGTTCTTGGGTTGGGTTGTCTAATTTTATTTTTAAAAAAAATATTATCTGATTCCGTAAAATAAATATGGGATACCTTGTAGTTTCTGCATTTTTTATATTAAACTTAATTTAACTCAAATTACTCTTACTTAAGCATGTTGAACTGGATTGATTTAAGATTTTGAAAAACTTTTATGTTAAAAATTGTTATGTTTTAAGTATCAGCTTAATTAAAAAAATAGGACAATATTTATCAAAATTTAATTGAAAACTTTAATTAATATAGTAAATCAACTCATAATAAATTTATATAAACAAATTTAAGAAAAAAAAAGCACAATTTGAATAATTTCAGGTGGAATCTTGGATCACACATACTAAATTCATAATTTAATTCTTACTAAAATGATTAATTTTGAATGTGTGGAGTTTAACCCAATTATAAATTAAATTCAATTATATTAGATCAGGCGAAATGTAGCCTAATAAAGACCCTTGTGTATGTACTTATCAACAATGATATAACAATGATATGTTAGGAGGCTTCTTCTTGCACTTTCAAGTTTTCTTCATACATTTCCAAAGTTTTGTAAATACTTAAATTACCCTTCTCATAAGGTAAAATTTTGTTTTTTCTCTCCTTTAATTACCTCACTCACCCACTTCTACTCTTACACCTTTTTTAACCTAAACCTAGTTGCAACCCTTCCTCCTTCATCTTGCTTTTGTCTCCACCCTACCCTTGCACCAACATAGTTTCTATCTTCCTCTCTTCCATAACTATCTTCCTCAACAATCAACTTTAATCGTCAAAGGTACTTTCATTTTCGTTTATATTTCTTCAATTAGTAAATGTTTAGTATAGATGAAGGTAGAAATTGGGGATGCAGTGAAGAAAAGCTATCTAGGGAGCTTGACGAAGATCCATCTAAGTAGTTATAGCTTAAACCAAGGCTAAGAGAATGGAAGAAGAAGAAGGACTTCAATGACTTCTAATCTTGTGGAAGATGGTGTTTCAAGCTTGGTTTTACCATTCTCTTAAGCTTTGTAAAATTGTACATATGTCTTCTTTAGGCCTTATATTTGGGCTAAGGACCTACCCATCCAGAGAGCTTAGTAAACATCGACGATTTTGCACATTTAACTGCATTTAGCTTATAGGTTCAAAAAATACGTGTTTATAGTCAGCTGAAAGCCCTATGAGTTTAGTTTCCAACAAAAAACAATCATCTCATTTAGAGTTTTGTAGAGAAAGTTATGAGTAAAACAGTTAGCAAAGGTCATAATTGCCAGAATGTTGTGAATTGGGCTAGTTCTTGCGCTTGTAGTGTCAATTTGGGCCTTTGGAGTGCAACAACGCCTCTTTTGGCTTGCTTACCTTCTAGAAGGACGGAGAAGGCTCCCATGCATGTACTTGGAAGAAGATTCAAGGGAAAAGGTTCTTATTCATTGCACTTGGACATTAAAAGCTTCAAGAACCTTTTTTCGTTCAATGTATCTAGGTTCATGTACTCTAGTTCCTTCTTAAGAGTCACTCTACATCATATAAAAGGAGTGCTCTACCATTTGTGAAAACAACTTGGAAAATACATTAGAGAATTTATGCTAAATTGCATTACCTCTTCTTTTAGGTTCATTAGGATTGTCTTCTACTAAGACTTCTCCTTACGTTTAGACTTGTTGGTTGGCCTCACCTTCTTCAAGATGCATCTCAAGACCACTCTTCATTAAGACAAAATATCATCTAGAGAATAGACTGTCTAATAAACCCAAGTTTTGAAGTTTAACAAAAAATATTAAACGAAATATTGTTGTATATGAAAAGTTGTTTAAAATAGTAGAGTCTAATGAAGAAATTATATAACGTTTGAAGCCAATATTATAAATAATGTTTTTAGACAAAACTGTTTAAATGAATTAGAAAATCATAAACAGCGTATGAAAGAAAGTATCTCTCATTGAATTTATCTAATATATTATATGAACAAAATAAGTTAGCGTCTTATATACTTATATAACATTAAAGTTAAAAGAAATATTTATTTAATACAAGTGTTATATAAAGCAAATCTTTCTAAAAGAAAACAACGTCTAAATGACCACTAAATGCTATAACCTTTGAAAAAGCATCACATGTTTATACCATATGATGATTATGCATGTTGTATATCTAACCAAACAATTCATTTATGAATGAAATGACAAATGATGAAATGTTTTGAAAGCGCTACACTATTTAACGTTTATCAATGTTCAAAACATTTAATGCATGTACGAAAAAGTACTTCGATGCTTGTATATTTTGTTCTTGGTATTCGTGCAAATCAATAAAGCAAAAAGATATTATCATAATCATTTGAAACTTGCTAGAGTGATTATTCAATTGAAATCTGATATGGAATTAGAGGTAGTTCATTATTGGGGTTTTGGGGGTGTTTTTAGTGTAAAATTGGAGTTTTGAGTAGTGAGATTGTGAGGTAAGGGGTGGAAACTGTTTTGGGAAGTTAGAAGTATGTTATGAGACCTATTATGACTTGTCTAGACATTTAAATTAGTAAAATCTGGTGTAGAAGTGTTAATTGTATGATAGGGTAAGTCCTTTTATTCTTTTTAGATAAATTTTGAGGTTTAGTGAGAACTTGAAATAGAAAGGTTGAGAGTAATTTAAGGTGTTGGGGTGTGCTATATAGTGTATTAAGTCTTGTTCATGCAATTGGTTGACTGATATGAGTGTTAGAAAGCGCAAAAGTGGTTTTAGGTAGCTTAAAAAGGTGAATTTGGGTTTGGAATAGTCAATTTGAGTTATAGTGGTATATATTTTCTGAGGTTTCTCAGTTCTGGAGGGTCCTATGGATAAATTAAAGTTGTGAGGAAAGTGTCCAAAGTCATAAAAATTGTTTTAGCCATATTTTCTGTTTTAATCAATTATGACACTAACTTAATCGATTAAAATAGACAATTTAGCCTAATTGAACTAACTTAATCGATTAAAACAAACACTTTAGTCTAATCGATCATGTTACTGACATAATAGATTAAAATAGGTAGTTTTGTTATGTTTTGCTTTATCTGAGTTCTGGCTTGCCTTAATAGATTATATTACCAATTTAATCGATTATTACTATCAGTAATGTAAAATTTTGACTAATCTAAACTAAATTCACTTGTACACATATGATCTAGGTAGTTCATTGTTCTCTTATGATCCTAAGAAATCTTATTATCAATTTTTATTTTACAATAGAGAATCAATTTTATTAACTATTTTATGATACTTGATGGGATTGTTTATGATTATGTGATGAAGGTTTTGAGGTTTCATGTGATATTATGTAATGTTGGTATGAAGTATATGTATATATATATATATATATATATATATATATATATATATATATATATATATATATATATATATATATGATTATGAGAGGGATATGATGATGATAGATATATGTGATTGATTATGTGAATGATATTGATGGACGTAATTTCATGATTCTCGTGGAGAGCTTACATGGTGGTGCCCTGTATTATTGTTTGTATGAATGATTGGAGTTAAGTATTGGAGGTTTATCCTGAAGCTCTCAATAAATCCAAGTAGAGACTGATGATTATGTCGTGGAGAGTAGCAAAAGGTCTTAACCTGAGGGGCCTTTCTTCATTTGGCAAAATGACGTTTGAGGACTAATCTTATGAGTGTGGTAGGGTGAAACTCATTAACAATGGTTCTACAGAGCAGTAAAGACCACTACAAGTGCATGAACCACCATAATTCGACATTCATACTATATCCAAATAGTCAGTCTAGGTCCTTGCATGTTAAGATGTTTGGGTTGATGTATGTTATATATATATATATATATATATATATATATATATTATATATATATATATATATGATTCATGTATGCTATGTTATAAATGTTGTATGACTTATATCTAGCTTACCCTTACTTTTGTCTTTGTTTGTTTGTGTGTTTTCTCTTTTGCAATGATCACTTTAAAATGATGTGAGTTCAGGGAGGACGTCTTTTCAGTCGTTTTAGTATGAAGTTGAGAGGGAAACATCAACATAGATAGAGTTTTATTTTTTAAGTGTAAGATCTTCTTCATCGATAGTATGTAGTTTCTGATAAATTATCATCTATGTAATGTTTTATTTTAGTAGATATATTCTACTAAAATGAAATATTACATATAACTATAATTATATTTGACTTAATAAAAAAAATAAAAAACTCATGATATATAATTTTTTAGATCATGTTATTCTTAAAAATACAAGTTTATATATAACTTTAACTTAATGAGTTTTTTCATATATATATATATATATATATATATATAGTGTTGAAATGAAAGAAGTAGACTACTTTTAAGTCAGTACAGAAATATATTAAGAAATAGTCATTCAAAATTATGTTAATATTATAAGTAACTCTTTCACTCTAACTCGCAGATACCACACGCCGACAAGCCAAATTTGTAATTTGGATATACAGTGTCAGTCAATAAGACAAAGAAGAAGAAGTTAATTTTTCATTAGAAATGAAATATAGAACTAAATAAAAATGAAAAGAAAAAAAGTAGCAGTGTTTACTTATCCTCCCCGATTTCATCATTTACTCTTATCGAAATGTCCAAAAAAATTATTATAGGAATTAATGTAGGAGTGTTGTTTTCTCTGATCAACACACTGAGCATTTCTTAAAATTGGAGACGATCGTGACGTTGAAGCATTCATGCATGCAGTCGCATGAAAGCTGTGCCAAACTTTGGATTTCTTCTGATACTGAGAAAATGGTAACTGCGCCATTCATCGTCTTCACAAACATTTAGGTTATTTTTGTTTCACTCGGCAGCACTGCCACCTTTCACTTTAATACATCTTTATTTCATACTTCTCATCTATATCTTTATCTCTGGGAATTATCAATTTCTTGAAGCGATAACTAGACGTTTCACTGTGTGTTCTTGAAACGTGTGACGAACGAGAGTAAACTATAAAGAGTTATTGGCGTATATGCAAAGGTCAAACTCATTTAAAATATTAAAAATAAAACGTAAACATGTGTTTTTGGAAAACCAATTTGTAAACATCTCTTATTGAATTATATTGTATAAAAAAATTGTAAAAAAGTGCTTTAAGATTAATTTCTTCTAACATATATTATTAGTAAGTCACATATTTCTTTTATTCTAAACTAATGTGATTAAAATATTATTTCTTTAATATTTTTAGTTTCGGTTGGAATTAAAAGTAATACTTAAATGATTTTGACTATAATATTATTTTTATATAGTTTTTATAATTAAGTATAAATATTATTATTAGCATTATATGTCACAGATGTAGTACATTTTTGTTCATATATTTTAGAATAATTATAATCATTTAATAATAATAATTAAAAAAGATTTCTTTTTTAAGATCGCTGCTGATTAAATGAGAACTCAACTTTCATGTATAATTTAAAATAACTAATGCATTGTTCCCTTCTATCATAAATCAAAACAACTATTTAACTTTGGGATAAATAAAAAAAATTTATAGATTTATATCATTTATAAATCAATGTATAGATTGAGATAGCCAGAATATATGACAATATTGTTTCAGCGAGAAACATTAGTTTTTGTTTCTTGAATGTTAATTGTTATTTATAGTGGTCACTTATAATTATTTTCTTGCAATATTTTAATTATATTTTTTTATCTCTTATATTTTCAATTAAATTTTGAATAAATTACTATTTAATTGAAAATTTACCTGTCTTTACTTAGTCTTTAAAATTTATTTATTTTTACTGATTGAAAGGTATTAATTAAAAAATGCAATTTGAAAGAGAATTAAATACTCAATTCAAATCATCACTTAATCTATCATAGATATTTGGATTTCATAACTTTTTTTTATTTAAATCACCAAAACGATTAATCCTTACTCTTATCATCTTTCGAAAATGATTGTTTCAATATTTTGAATATCCACATTTTCCAAAGTTTACTGTTTGGCACCAGAGTGATCTCGAGTTATATCTTAGATGTATACTCGAAAAATAAAGCGAAGTCTTTTTCTTATAAATGGTTGTATCTTCCATAGAAATGACCAAAGATAGCATGCATATCGACACACTGCCATTTAACTGTTACATGGTCCACGGCTATATAAATTTTCAACCTATTTAATATAATGACAAATAAATTATATCTGACCGATTAATGATATATAGATGATCGGGACCATGCTGAACACGACATTATTAAGACATAGTCAACTTTCATCAATATGCATTATCCATTAGGAATAGAATCCTAGTTTTTTCACAAATCTAGTAATAGAAAGTTATTGTATTTTTTTTTCTTTTTTCTCTATATCACAATAGGGTGGGTTAGGATGACCAAATTGAAAATAAATTAATCTTTTCATTTAAAAACACACTTCATTGAGTTTGAAGATACATATGTCACT
This sequence comes from Vigna umbellata, assembly GCF_029865625.1. Classification (NCBI taxonomy): domain Eukaryota; kingdom Viridiplantae; phylum Streptophyta; class Magnoliopsida; order Fabales; family Fabaceae; genus Vigna; species Vigna umbellata. The sequence continues at coordinate 48,373,603 of NC_142167.1, read as the reverse complement.
TGACTTTGAGCTACCTGAACTACATGCAATTATTACACATATTGTTGTTTGATCCAATGGAAAAAAAATTTAAGAAACATACCAACTCATTCTAAACCTCATTTTTATATAATGCTTTAAAAAGAATAATAATGTTTAATATAATTAACCTATCTTCAATTTCATAAATGCAATGTATATTTTCACTTCTATATACATAACTTATCTTGTCACATATATTTCCCATATCTCTAACAATGAACCTAGAAGATATATAAAATTTCTTAATTTCTTTTAACTAAAATGAAGTTTTCCAAATTTGAAAAACTCTTCTGTGGTACTTCAACATCTCAAATCAAACTTTAAAACATCATCTCTTAGAAAAGAAAAAGATTGAGAATGATTTACTTATGTAAACTCAAAAACATATATATCTTCAGTTTCTAATTAGATAATTTGATAACATACTATCAATCAGAGTTTAGTTTTTTTTTATCTTAGAGATGATATAGAAAGAAAATTAAAGTAAAATATTTAAATATATAAATTTTCTTTTATTTATTTATTTAAAATTTATCTTAATATTCAACTATATGTTACACCACTTGTATTCTTTAACTGATTCTTTCAGTTTAATTATATACTTAAAAGTTTTTGTTTTTAGTATCAATATATTTAGTATATTAGAATCTTTTCACTCTTCAATATCAATATATTTGTTTTTAACCATGTTACTCAAAACTTTACATTTAAAATATTCTTCAATTTATAATAGTAAAATGACTATTTGAGCCACACATAAAAACACAATAAACTCTCTGTTCTCTTATTTAATTATATAGTTTTGCATCACTTGAAAAAGATGGTTAAATAAAACAAATTCTTTCTCTTTTTTCAACCGAAACAAAGATCACAAGTAGGCACTAAAGGCCAAAGTAAAATATCTCTCAGAATTCGATCACTATGGTCATAATAATTTGTACGTGTAAGAAGTATCATCACAAAAGCTACAAGAAATTGTTTATTGTCTATCAAAAATATAAAAAAAAAGGTGTGTGTTTAAAAAGGACACTTTATAACTTATTAGTGCAAAAACAAATCAAAAAGGAAAACAATAAACTAGTTTAGTTTAACAACCATTTTGAATGCTTTTTTGTTTGATTAGGGTTTTAAAATTTTCTATACAACCATATATGAAATTATATATACATTAGCCAAGAACCATCATAATCAATGTTTAGAGCTAGAGATTAGTGGTTAAGTATTTGCCATAAGCTATTTTACAACACTAGAACTTTTTTAACAAGTTTTGTTTGGAAGGGTTATGGTTTGAAGGATTCAAGTGGTGAAAAAGACTTTTGGTGAGTGATAGTGACCTTCAATAAGGACAAAACATGCAAACTCATCATACAAAGAGTTCTACAAAACGTAGTTAATAAGTGTGAAAGGTGAGATATACCAAGTACACATGAAATCTGTTCATGATTTATACAGTTTACTTATTCAAGGATTAAAACAATTATTTTTTTTTTCAAAAAGTAAATTGTTATGCATTTACTCTATCAAAATCCCCATTACCATGTAAGAAAAACATATGGGGATGTGTAACATGAACTAAATGCAGCAACTAGATTGTGGTCCTTCTTTTTGTCTTTATAAATTGGTCCCTTTCCTCTCTTAATCCTTGTAACTTGAAAAGAAAACAAGTGCTAAAGTTGTTTGCTTTTTTAAAGCCTCGTATCTGTTTGGTGGTCCAACAGGGTTAAGATTGCAGTTTGTGCAGAAAAAGGAAAGGATTGTAGTGGTTTCATCAGATCTTTTCTTTTCATAACAGAGAAAAGAAGGCAAATAATGTCTCTATACTAAAGAACTAGTGATAAAAAATACATCACAAGTGTAGGTGATTTTTGACTGTATTTTTCTATTAGAGGATTTAAATGTTTTGGAATGCATAAATAATTAAGATTATGTGTGATGAATGAAAATGATATAATCTATTTGGTTTGGTTAGAAATTCAAATATTAGTTTTAATATTTTGTGAGTTAAACTTATGTATTATTATTCTTAGATGAATTCTTTCTATGAATACCATATGTTTATATATAATTAATGAAAAGAAAGAGAGTATAGTAATATGGGTTATTTAGAAAACACGATTATTAAAGACAAAAAATGTAACATACAAAATAATATACATTAAAATAGTTTATGCAAGTTCAAATACGGATTATAGAATTTATTAACATGTAGAGTAGTTATTTATTGAGTAAATTACACTGTTTTTTCAGAAAAATGTTTAAGTATTGCATTTGTTACATATTTTATATTAAAGCATACCTTTCTTTTCTATCATATCTTTTATTCTTATTTTTTTTTGGAGATGATAAAAAATAGTGATTTTAAACCTTGGCATGATAAAAAGAAAAGGGAAATATTTTACAAAAAATTAAAATCCACTTACTTTATAAACTAAAAATTGTTTAAGATTAAAATATTTTTTTTTCTTTAAAAAATAAAACGTACTCCTTCTTATCATTTGTAGTTTCTATAAAAATCTTATTTCAATTAAAGCAAAAAAATTTGCTAAAACCATATGAATACATTTATACATACGTTTTTTTTAACTATGTTAATTTTATAATATATTTCGACCATAAATTCTTTTTCCTTCAACTCTCCTTTCTAATATGTTATATATTAAATGAAGCAACGAAGTTAGGATCAAGCGAGGCAAAGGCAATTTGGTCCATTAAAAATATTTTAATTAAAATTAAATTTGTTATTGAATATTATTAAGTGTATTAAGTTCAACATAGAAAGTATATTTATTCATATTCAAGAGTTCAAATCAAACCCTCCTATTTTGTTATAGCAAACTTCTCCAATCCTTTTAGTTTTATTCCATCTTAAGAAATAACTTAATTAGAAATAAATTACAGAAAGCAGAAAATAATGTAGTACATGTGAAAAAGTAAAATAAAACCACATAATAGGTTCACCAATTTGTAATCCCAACACATCACTAGTGTTGATTCGACTGAGGTTTTTTCTAACTGTGCAAGTCAATTGAATCTGTACTTTAGATTAGACGTATAAAAAAACAACATTACCAAAACGACAAACCCTAAAAGTTGTTTACTGTTCACCAATTTGTGTCACTCCTCTGCAGGAGAACAGGCGTGTCTCTTTTATTGTGCACATCAACGTTCAGCATGCATTCTACTTATCACACTTTCTTTCTCCAAATTCACTTCATTTAGTATAGATTCTCTGATAATCTACAACAGTTAATTAATGTAAAATGTAAAATTATTACATCAACCAGTACAAATTTTCAAAACAAACACAGTATATATTAATTAATAAGTTGAGTAAAACCGATTACGACAGATTCAGAATGAAATTGTTTTCATCCTAACCACTGAATTAAAATCTTCTGCATTCTGTCAAATATTGGGAAAAAAAAGTTTCTGCATATTCTGCATAAAAAAAAGTTTCTGTACACTGCAAGTACTTTTTTACAGCAGACAGTTCTGCAGAAATTAGTTGAAATTGTTATAAACCAAAAACTAGTGATTGAAAAAGAATTGCACATGAATTAATTGAGTGACTGTGATGAAAAGAAAAGAGATAAATGGGAAAAGGGTGAAAGGAGTAATGGGGTCCATCATGTATAAGATATCTGAGTAGGACAAGGGGAGCTAGGTTAATGATAACATGAAGAAAGATGTTCCAACTACATAAACAATAGAAAATTTAATAGTATATTATTATTATTATGTGGCCTAAGGGAATTGAAATGGTGTGTTGTTAGTATTATTATTGAACATAATGGACCGTTCCTTTATGTTCTTAGTGGAAGCCGAAGAAGCACACTATATTATGATATGATATGGCCATGTCTTGTTGTGTTGGTTGGTTGTGTGGGGTATCACACAAAGCACCCAAATTAATTTCCCTTGTCTTTCTGGTTGTCCATATTTTTCGTATCACTGATTCTTAATTAAGACCTAAAAGCACAGGAAAATGGAGCTGCAATAGCAACTTCAAAATTGGACAAAAGAAGTGGTTTCTAGTGTTTATGCATGTTATCTGACTTCTCTGACTTCCCTTCATCATTCTCGTTTCTCTTTCCTCAGCTTTTCCATAATTTTTACTTTCTCTCTCTCTCTGTAATCTTATCTCCTTTTGGTTTCTCTCTTCACCACTTCACAGTGGTTAATTTTTAAAAAAAGTAGTCCCAACAATAGTATAATATTTATACCTGCGCCCCCCCTCTTGTATAGTTCATATTCTCCAAAGTCCAAAGTAGCTTCTCACTACAGATTCTCTCCCTTTTCTTTTATAGTACAGTACTATGTAAGTGCCTCTTTCCACCCAAACACTTGCATTTCCTTTCACCCTTTCTTCCATTTCTTACATGCATTTTTAAGCCTTGTCCCGCTTTAATCATTGTTTTATCACTTTTTCTGGGGTCTGGTTTTGATTCTCTGGTGTTGCCGTGTTCAGTTAAGGCTCTCTCTACCTTGTGCAAGTATAAACTTTTGCCTGTTCATTTCAGGAATCTGTGTTCACCTCTGTTTTGGATGCATTGTGCCTGCTATTTTTTACTGTAAAAATTAGATCTAAAGGGGAAATATTTATTTCAGTTTCTCTCAAAGTTTGCTTTCCTACACTCAACCACAAACTTGGTGGATTGAGCTGGGGTGGGGGTATTTATCTTCGTTCCATTGAGCTTGTGCAATTTTTCAACTTTTTATTGTTTTGAAGAAGCCTTGGGTGGTTTGGTCCATTGCAAAGGATGTTTTTTATGAGAAAGATTTTCAAACGATTTGACGAGTAATGTGGGAATCTGTTGGTCGACATCTTCAGATAGCTTTTGGTTTTCGGTTCCAATATTTGTTGGCTGAAATGTGGAACTTTTTTTCCATTTTATCTTTTTATCCTTTTTCCCAAAATGGTGTGTAACGTATACTTTTGGTAGGGCTGTAATAATGCCTAAGGCTGGTGGGTGTATTTCAGATGTGTCCAATAGTGTGTCTTAATGTTGATGGGTGAAAATCAATTATGGCACATAAGGGTACTGAAAAATGATGAAAATCTTGCTAGTCACCCAAGACAACAATCAAGATTTTCCATCTATGTCTATGTTTTCACTCATACTCTATGATGTCAACTCTGTTAATTTCTTTTCAGTGATTGAAACTTAATTGCTTCTTGTATTTTTATAAAAATATGTTGAAATGCATTTGGAGAAAGGAACACAGTCGTATTGGAAGCTCATGATACATGCATGCATATCATCCATTGTGACACACTCTGCATCTGTTATAAGAACACTGTTTTAACTTGCTGAGAGCTGGTCTAGCAAACAAGACATCAAACCTTTGTCACAGAAGATTTGAGTCAGCTACAAGAGAAAAAAAAAGTTTTTATATTTACTTTTTTATCTTCTCTACTTCTAATTCTTCTCCTATTTCTTTTACATATTTTATTATTCTTTCATCTTTACTTTTGGACTCTCCTCCTTTTAGTACATGTTTATACCCTGCATGGCTAAACTGGAAAATTTGTTTTGGTGTTTGCATGACCTGTTATTTAAATAATACTTAAACATAAGAGTTTCCAGACATTAATTTAACAGCTTTGAGATTTAGGTATTACGGGAGCAAAGGTAAGGGAAATTTTTTTGTTTCCATTTTTCTGTTCTGATGTTTTTCTCCTTTGCAGTGTATCACTTCTCAGTCTAAAGAAAAGAAAAATGAGACAGTTTCTCTATCAGAAAATCTGCATGCATTATTTTTAAATTTCATCAGATGAGCCAGCACCTAGATGAAATTTATTTTGCAGTTGTGACTTGTTCTCAAGATTTTGATCTGTGATTCCACTTTCAGTAAAAGGAAATGGAGCTCACATTTGTCAAGTTCTTATATTTTTTGCTTTTTGAATATTATCTTATGGAAGGATATTCTCACAAAGTCTTTATGCTTTTTCTGCAAAGTTGATTTCTGATTTACTTTCTGAAGCAGGTTGCATGTTTTCTTATATGTGAAAGAGTTTCTCAGCCATGCTTTCTTTGTTTGTATGACTTGCATTAACACCAGAGTTTTGTATGTTCTCAGCTTTTACTTTGTCATAACAAATAATGTGCTTCATCATCAATGCAGATGGTAGGCTGACTGAAGCAAAAGTCTGTTCTATTCATTCCAATTGCTTACTGTGAAAGAAGTTAGCTCATACCAGATGATGATGATGATGATGACACCAAACTTGAACCTGGAACCTGAAGAAGATTTCAAAATCTGCAGCCAAGTTGGATCAAATGAATTTCTGCAAGAAACACCACAAGATTTTATGGACAACACCAGCTCCTCCTGTCTTACAAAGACTGATCCTGATTCAGGTTCTCTGTCCCTTGACTTGACCCTCAAATTCAATCACAGTGATGAAGAGTTCAAAGATGAAAGTCACACCAACTGTGAAGTAGGAGGTGAAACTCATCCCTCAGCACTAGCAATTCCCAGAGTTTTCTCCTGTAACTATTGCCGGAGGAAATTCTTCAGCTCGCAGGCATTAGGTGGCCATCAGAATGCTCACAAAAGGGAGAGGACAATGGCAAAGCGTGCATTGAGAATGGGGATTCTCACTGAAAGGTACACAAGCTTAGCATCTCTGCCTCTGCATGGTTCTTCTTTTCGGTCACTTGGCCTTGAAGCTCATGCTGCAATCCACCAAGAACAAGTGCAGTCACTGAGGGTTCCTGAAATAGGACTTGCTGCAAAATTCGAAAAAGACTATTTTCGGACACCGATCTTCGTGGAAGATGATGATGCTGGTCTGTTTTGGCCTGGCAGCTTCAGAAAGAGAGAAGGAAGGGTTGGTTTTGGTGTTAATCTGAGCCATGATGCACATGCTTTCAATTCAAGTACTAGGTTTGTAGAAACTGCACCTCCGGCACAAACATCTGCAACTCCTGATCTCACTCTGAGGCTCTGAGATTTTTCATCCTCATTGAATCCAAACACGTAACATGTGTGTACAAGCCTCCTCATGATGTTCTCACTGTAAAGCTTTTTAAGCTTTTTCATGTTTAGTTCCATTCTCTTCAGACTAGAGAATTTATGGTAATTGTACTACTGTACAGTGAGACCTGCATTTCCAATGGCTTATTTTAGCTTATTTCAATTTCCATTATCAAGCTTTTTCTTTGCACTGTTGTTGATGTTTTTGTAGCTACTTCACCATGCTCCATGGGTTCAAATGTCAATTTGTGTTTGTACTTCTGTTAAGAATTTAGTTTTGGAAAAACATGTCCTTCGTTTATAGCTTTTTGCTTGAACCATGGTTTTGTAGTTACCGTATTGTTGAATTTGATTTCAATGTTTCTTTGGTAGAGGTTTGGTAGGTCAGAGGAGAAATGTTACATCGGATTTACTCAAAAACTATGATAATTTTTCAGAACTTTTCGGTGTATGAGAGTCAAGAATCATGAATCTCAATGCATGAAACTCTCCTTTAATATATTTGATTTTTATCCAAGTTGAGTTGGATAATTCTGGATTTTAGAATGTGCATGTCTATATAATTTAATATTTAAGAAAATTTTGTCGTAAACTGTATTATCCTTCAAGAATTTAAGTTGCAGAAGGGATGAAACCTTTCAAAGAATAAAATAACAAAAAGATATAACTTTATAAAGACATATTTTATAGAATCACGTCTCACAATTTGCCACATATGTAAGTACGGATGACAACTAAAATTCATTTTTCAAATGTGTAGACCAAAAGAAATATTTTAAAAAAAACGGCAGTCAACACTGATTATAATTTTAAAAAATAATTCAAGAAAACAAAGTCTCATAGCAGATCACATCATTTTTGTCAAATAATCATTGGTTGAAGAACAAATTGAAAACATTATTTTATCGTAGAAAATGCATTTGATAAAAATAAAAAATGACCAAACCATCAAGTTGTCATATGTAACACACCATTTCTCTCTTCTTCTTTTTAGCTTAAAGGATACCCACTTGGCTCTTGACCAACAAAATAATTGAGTAGGCATTTGAAACTTTTGTCATAGAAAATAATCCATGGCCCTAAATGACATATTTATAGAAAAAAGTACAAGGTGTATCTTAAGGATAATTCTTTTTAGGAAAAAAAAGTGTATTATGTTAAATATTAAAAAAAAGAATTCTAGGTTTGAGTTAGTGTTAAAATATGATAAATAAAGTTAAGTATTTTTAAATTTAGTTTCTATTACAAAATTTGGTTTTAGAATACTTAATCTTTTTTATTTTCTTTATAAGTATTTGTTATTTTATTTTACAAACGGTCAATAGATTATATAATTGTTACTTTGGTTTTTTTTATCTCAAATTCATCAATTAACTTTTTTTTTTCAATCATTTTTAATTTATGAATTCTTTAATCCTAAAAAAAAGAGTTGAATGTGTTTTTGTCCTTAAACTATTATACTTTTTTTTTTTTTGTTTCTTTTCCAAATTTTATTCTCTTTTCGTCCTTTTCGTTTTAGAAAGACACTTATTTAGTTATACGCGATCAACACCATTAGTTTTTTTTTTCTGATGCGGCAAACAATGTGTCATATCTTGAATCCTTTTAAGATACGTGTATTGTGACCTAGGTTGAAAAGATTACACAATGAGAAACGTTGCGTCACATCCTTAGCCTGGTAAGGTCGGCAAGACAACTCAATGACAAATACTGTGCCACGTTCCCAACTCGGTAAGGTCGATAAGACACATGTATTGTTTTCCCAAGTTCGAAATTTTAGAGTGTTTAGTATTGTGCTACCTGAGCTATCTGACCACTGAGCTATTTAAGTTCTCAATACACTTTACCAAGTTATCTAAATTTCTCATTGAGCTATCTAAGTTCTCAATGAACCTTACTAGCCTATTTGAACTTTCCATCGACCTATCTGAGTTTTCCATTCACCTTATCCCACTGAACTATCTAGATGTCTTGTCAATCTGGAAACACAATACACTCATTTTGTTGACTTTATTGGGTTAGGGATGTGTAACACCATTTTTCACCGAGCTATCTTACTGGTCTTGGAACACATTACACATGTCTTAAAAGGTGGCACGTCGTTTGTTACGTGAAAAAAAAAACTAATAACTTTAGTCATGAATAACTAAATCCATAACTTTATAAGAGAAGAAGGTCCTAAATAGAACAAAATTTAGAAGAAAATTAAAAACAAAAAACACATGATAATTTAAGAATAAAAATATATTTAATTAAAAAAATATCAACCATAAAATGAAAAAAAAATGAACAAGTTAATGGATGAGCTAAAAATAAAAAGACACAGTCACATAATCTCATTTATAGAAAAATCAAATGATAAAATATTTAAAACAAAAGATAAAAAATATTTTAGACATGTGATATAATTAAAAAATTAAATAAAAACTTAATTAAAAATATTCAAATTTTTAAATATTTAAGGCTTCTACAATCTTCAGAAAAATATATCTAAAACTTTTGTTTGATAGAGATAAAATTGTCTTCAGAATCACGAACACTATGACTAAAGAAAGATATTGTAAAAAAAACAGTGTTGGAAAAGCATTTCCTTTATTTGTGCATGTAGATATGGGTACATAAGGAGCACCACGAAACATAATGGCAGCATCACATGTTGACATCCAAACAATAGTGAAATTATATTTGGTTTATGCCGACATCCTCTTTCCATTCATTCATTCAACAAACAAAACTGTTTTCTTCAATCAAATTACCTAAAATATTATTATTGTAAAACATTTATTATAAAAATTATAAAAATATAAACCTTATTAACTAAAAAAGATTAAAGAATCAAATATAAACAAAGAATTCTAGAAATTATAAAAATAAATCAAATAAAATAATTAGAATAAAAGAAAAAAGATAAATTAATTGAATATAATTCCTAACTAAAACTAAATTAAAAAATGAAAATGAAGAATTGACAAATTCTTTAAAAATTATAAATTCATTCTAGAAGAAAAAAGATAGATTGAAATAGCGGGTAGCGGGAATCGAACCCGCATCGTTAGCTTGGAAGGCTAAGGGTTATAGTCGACGTTGATTCATGATTTTGATTTAACGTCTCTAATTCAAAACCGAACGTGAAACTTTTGTTTCATTCGGCTTCTCTACGACATTAAAATACGTTGATATACAAAATTCGAGATTTAAAATGATCTACAAAACTAAAATTTTTTTATGTAAGTTTTTGAAAAATTTAAATTAAAATAAAAGAAGTTATTAAAATGTTTGTCATTAAAGTTTTGCATTAAAATTAAAATTAGATGACAGTGTTAAAATTTATATTGCTAGAACCACATAAAAGAGTATTGTATACTATATATAACTCATTGGAGAAAATTTGATAAGATTCTCATTCACCATACAAACCTTTCTGAAACTTTGAATGGTTATAATTCTTTTGAGAAATTTAAAGTAAATAATGTGACTAAATAAACCCATTTAAATTTTAGGTTCCATGTTAACTTTTTTGCATTGATATAAATTTTCTTACAAATTTCAAGGTATATTTCTATAAAATAAATATGATAGGTTGAAATAATAAGTAGATACAATCTGTTCGATTTTTGCAATGTACAAAAACTCATCATAATAATGAAATTAATATTTGGTTTACTGAGTTAGAAAACCTGTGGAAAAAAATTTTAATTATAAAAATAATTAATTATAAATGTAAAGACATAAAAAATAATTTTTTTTAAAATAATAGCAGTTTAAAAATAGTGATATTCTATTAATTTAATATTAAATGGTTTTTTGATATAAATAATTTTGTTTAAAAAAAATTTTATTATTTTAAAACACATTATTTCTTTAAAAACTATTTTTGTTAGAGTCTTTTTCCTTCTTTATGATAGACATTGAATGGTTTTAACAGCTTCTTTAAATAAATCAACTTGCTGCCTTAAAAATTATTTTTGCATGTTAACTTTGTTTAAATGATTTTTTCAATTTCTTTAGTAGATATTAGTTATGACTTATTTTAATCACCTCATTGCTATTCCAGTTGTAACAAATGGTGAATTTATCAGGGATTTGCTTTTGAGAGTTAAACCTAACAACTAATTATACAAATTATTCATATTTTAATTTATTTATCTCATATCTTTTATTTTTTTTAACTTGTTTTTTTTATGCATTATTGCTTTGCTTAAATAAATTACGTGTAGATATATTTATTTCTTATTGAACCTTGCTATAGATAATTGTCTATTATATTATAATATGTTTTGTTATTATATTATATTACATACTTCTGAGTGGGTCCTAATCCTGAACCTGAATGCAGCTTAGGATAACTAAGGTGTTGTGTAGTGGTATTCTTCTATATGTAGATCTTCAGTTTACTCTCAATACTCAACTTCCTCTGGTGGATAAAATTTATTTTCAAAAATTTTAAAATAGAAAAGGAAAATAAAAACTGGATGAAATAAAAGTTCTTTTTTCTTCATAAAATAAAAAAAAATTAATTAATTAATCAGAAAATTAGAAAACCTTGTTTAAAAAATATACAAGAAAACAAAAAAAATAAACAAAAGAGAAAAATATAGAACTCAATCCATTTTTACTATTTTATTTTCCTTTTTTAAACTTTCTGTTAGAGTCCAATTAAGCTTTGCTTGCTACACCACCTATTCTATTTTTACATCTCTCCTCCATCCTGGGCTTGTGGTCCAACAGCACATCATCACCTTCTTCTCCATTTCCCACAACAAAACCCACTCAAGAGGAGCATCATCTTCACATCACTTATTCCTTCAGAAGTAACCTCAAGAGCATCCCATATCTCCTTAGCATATTAGCATATATGCATTGTGATATCCTAAAAAATTCATCCAAATTTAAGATTGAAGTTTTTATATTTTTTTTGCATGGTCATACTAAGCTTTCTTCTTTTCTTCTTTAGACCAAATGTTTCAAGACCTTTTTATCTACACATTGTTAGCCACATTTTTGGAATAAATGGACCATTTATAGTTGCATCTCATATACCTTAGTCAATAGACTTAATAAAGATTCACATTCTAACTTTCCAAAATTGATAATTAACACCGATAAACATAAGAGGTTTATGAAATATGGCTCATTCATTAAAAGACAACTTGTTCTAGGTCATTTTTAAAAAAATACTAAAAACTAATCCTTGAATATTTTACAAGAACTATCTCTAAATACCAATTGTAAAAGATATTTGACTAAATTCAAGAGGGGATGAATTGAACTCACTCCAAATTTTGTTTTTAAAAAGATTTTTCAAAACCAATCTTTATTGATTTCATTTTGACCAAGTATATGAGATAAAACATAAGCATATCACTTATTAAGGCAGCTTGAAATTCCTTTTTAGCTTATTGATAATCTGACTGAACAATATATTAATCTTAAACTGATATCACATATAAATCAAGTTATCATTCTTACTTATATTGTTAAATGTTACACTTTGTTTTAGTTTCAGTGAAATAATTTAAATATAAAATTAGAGATCAATTATGATTGATTTTACAAAACATTGAATTGCATTAAACTTTAAAGAAAGATAGCAAGAACAAGATTTATATTGGTTCATTTTTAAGAGTTATATCTAGCCTACTTTGCAACTTGACCAAAGTGTTCCACCAAATTTCAAGATATTACAAAGTTATGATACAAACAAGACAATACCACAATCAAACTTCTTGAACCCTACAAGAAGTCTACACAAACGTGCAAAATCCTATTGGACACCTTTCTAAATCTACCATATAATCAAGAACTTAACAAGATAGTGTTAAAGAAGAACTCTACCTAAGAAATGATTCACTAGACCTATAAAAAATCTTTACCTAAAACAATCTGCAACAGTTTGACCAAAATTTTCTCAAAATCTATTTTATCTGTTTCATATAACACTTAGTCTAGCTCCAACAAATATAAAACATGATCATGTTTTGTCTCAAAGACAATAAACTTAGTTTAAGAACATATCATAAGATACAAATGCTTTATTTAACCTCGTATTGCATGTAAACATATAAATGCTTACTCTATGTTATAAGAAATGTCTATTGCTTCTATTTGTCAAAAAGATCCATTAGCAAAGGGTAAGTCACATAAGAAGACCTTTTAGGTAAAGAAATAAAGTTATTTTTTTAATATTTTTCTAAGCCATACATTATATATTAAGTTTAGAAGAACGGTTTATTTATTATGGCTCTACACTTTAAACAAATTCAAAGAAAAAGACACATTACTTAAGTACATATAACTATTAGAAAATCACATAAAGAAGATGAAAAACATTTTGCATGGACTACATTTAATACTTCTTTCAATACCAAACTTATCACGAAAGAAGAGACATTCAAAAAGAACTTAAATTACTCAACGGTCAGAAATAGTTTTACAATAACTACATTTTTAGAACTTACATCAAATAGTTTTTTAGAATTTAAAAGAGACCAAGTTAGTTAGAAAAAAAACCTTATATTTGATATATGTTAGGAGATTGAACCAATTTGAAACTCAAATCATTGAGTTCAGCATAACAAGCTTAATCCAAAATATTTTCATATAATTATTCAAATAAAAACTTAAGAATCTTAAATTTTATATTATCAACCTTTTTACACATATAAACATAATATATTAGTCCATCAACATAAGTAAGTTTGAAATGCAGTTTTTCAACACAGTTTGAAACCTATAACTAATATAACTCAGTTTGACTATCCAAATTAAATATCAAATTCAAAATATAAAAAGAAATACAAGCAACAAACCAATTCAAAATATTTCAAATAGCAATCTCTGGTAAATCAAATACCAACTAACCAGTAAAATGGTTAAATATTCATAAATAAAACTAAAACATAAAAGAAAATGGAAAAACTTTGTCTGGAACAAATTTTGATCGCTTACAAAATTTTTATTCTTAATAATCTAGATTTTCAAAAAAGATCTTAAATATAAAATATATGCATAAATTTGTATTGAAGGAAAAATAAGATTTATACTAATTAGAGTAATTTCTTGAAGATCCCTACAATAATAAAATAAAAATTTTTTCTTACTAGGAACATAAATCACTACAAAATCTAAAAAAATGTTATTTAAAATCTTAAAGAGAGATCTACAATTAAAAAGTAAAAATTAAAAATATATTAAAAAGTATAAATTGAAAAAAATGTTCGAGTGACATGGAGGAACCTAGTAGAAAATGAAGTAAATATATACTTTTAATTTTCTAAAACTTTGATTGTTCTATATATTAAAATAAGGTTTTAGTTGTAGTAATTAATTTTTTTAAATATCACAAATCTCTGATTTTAGTCCTAGGGTCTCTGAGAGTAACACGGTTTTGATTCACTGGTGACATGAATATCATCACACAAATTAAAAAAAAAAAAAAACTAATTTGTCTGATTTGACTTGCAGGCCAAAACAATAGGTTTGATAACTGTAGGGATGAAATTGTCTTTTAGTAACATGGGCAGGACCAAGTCTTCTTTCATCATCTCTTTCTTATCCTTATTTTGAGTCATTTTCTTGTCACTTTCCTTTTTCACTATTTTTTCAACACTTTCGGCCAAATTTCACGTTTCAATTCAGTTTGGAAGCTGATTCGATTTTCAACGGGTTGTTTTTTTTTTTTTTTTGTCAAGATTTGAAGTTGAAAGTATGTGAAAATGATCAATCACCTATGCAATATGGAAGAGATTCTCAGACAAAATTTTACTTTTTTTTTTCACGTGCTGCAAAAGAGTCAGAATATCACTAGTAAAAATATAGGAGATATATTTTTTAATAATTAATTTCATTAAAAAATGAAATGAATTTAAATTAATTAGTGGGAATACATTGAATTTAAATAAATAGTCATTTAAAAGAATAAATATAACATGGTTATTTTAATTTAAAAAGTTATTATATTTAAATTAACAATTATTTAAATGACGAAAATAAAAAAAATGTAATTGCTTAGTTTAAAATAATGGTGATATAAAATGTAAAATTGAAAATTCTGTAGAAAAATCCTTTCATACATAAATATAGATAATTATTAAAAAAATATAATAATAAAATAATTATTTTAATTTAAAAATAATTAAATTTAAATAAAAATTAATTAAAAAATAAAATTAGAAAAAAAAATGTGTATACAAATAACCCCGTTTGTTTTTTTTAACGGAAGGGACGAGTTGATGCAAAATTTATTAAGTAAGGATCAAGTGGACATTTTTTTAAAACAAAGAACCTAATTGACACAATCCAGCAAAATTGAGGACAAAATAGACTATTAAGTCTTTATTTTACTTATGTTCTTATTTGATATTCAATATAAATATTATTATATCTATTAAGTTTCTTTATTATGGAACAATCTAAATCTATGTTTTATTAAGGTAATATTTACATATCATAATTAATCTTAGTCGTTTGGTATTATGGTTATTATTTATGATGAGGTATCATTTTTTTATTATTAATTACTATGTTATTATACTTGAGATAAGTATTATTCCAATGATAAACATACATTAGCGATCCATGTGGATCTTATAAAATACAACTAGTATTTACTAAGGAATACTCATTTAATAATCACATACTCACTATATATATATATATATATATATATATATATATATATATATATATATATATATATATATATATATTTTAAATGTTTTTGGTCCCTAAACTTTCATGCATATCTGGTTTTCATTCCTTTTCCGAACTCTGACCTATATGTGTCCTCTTCTTTTAGAAAGTCACTCATTTAGTCATTTATGACCAACATCATTAGTTTTTTTTTATGTTGCAAACAATGTGCCACATTTTAAGACACTTGTATTATGTCCCAAGGTTGGCAAGATAGCTTAGTGACAAAGAGTGTGCCACATCCCTAACCCGATAAGGTTAACAAGACACGTGTACTGTATCACCAGGTTGGTAAGACATCTATATAGTTTAGTGAGAAGCTAGATAGCTCGATAAGACTTCCTTAGAGTTTGTATGGTGCATCAAAACATCAAATAGCTCGGTGGTGTAAGACCTGGGAAAATTAGGAATAATTATAAATAAAATTTGTATGAATTTACTATAGTTAAAGGTGTTAGGTGAATGCATATAATAACTATATAAGTGATTGTTAATGTTTATGATTTGGGATAGCTACCAAAAGACTTAAAAAGAGATTATATATTAGATTTTGCGCTATATTTTAGTTGGGGTACGTTGGCCTAATGGTAGGAGCACTGGTCCAACACTAGGGAATTGATTTCTCCTTTTAAAAATTGTGGCAAGGGGTTAAAACATTAAAAATAAGTTTTTATTATTTATATTTTGTTTTGTATTTTTTTTAAAAAGGCCCAAGGCAAGGACCATTAGGTATGGTATTTGAAAAACATGTTCTTTCCTTAGACGTTTTTTTCTATAAGCAATATTTCGTTGAGTGTTGTTTGATAAGCTTCAAAACCTAGGTTGCTAGACATTTTGATTATGTCTCAGCACATCCAAATTACTAGATTGTAACATGAACAAAAGTCCATGAACGTGGTACTAAAGCCCTCGAACAAGGCACTCGAGTTACTGAATTGTAACATAAGACTACAAACGGGGTAAGAAAACTAAACGTGCAAGCCAACAAAAAGCTAATGTAAAAGTGAGAGCAAAGGTGGTGTGTCAGCTATAGGATTTTTTTAAACTAAGATAGCTTAAACATAAGAAGGAATGTGAGAAATTTTGTGATGTAGCCTTTAGAGCAGTAGAAATATTTTTTTGTGTGACAAAATTAACATAGAAGCTTCATTAAGGGAAAAAGAAACAAGAGCCAAGTAAGGAAAAAACTCATCTAAAGAAAAATAAGAACTCGTCTTTAGAAAAACTAATGATGTTTTAGGATGCAACATATAGTTTATAAAATATTCATTAACTTAATATATAAAACCTTTGATACCATCACAAAATAGTGAACAAAAAAACTTTATTAATTATTATATCAAATTTAAAACGATGTGAAAACAAACATTATTTCAATTCCAAAACATAAAATATTGTTCAAAAATTACAAATTAAAATAAGTTATTATCGTAATTGTATTTCGAAAACTCCCATAAGATTTCTTCACATGTCTCCTCGCTTTAGACATCACCAACATCATATGTAATATCATCTGCTCCTTAACACCACAAGTTATATGGTCATCGCACAAATACAAATAAGTAAGGGTGAACTAACAAGAAAACAATACAAGATAATAAAAAATAACCATACTGAGCCACAACGCTCAAAACATTCATTCCAATACAGGAAGTCAACCACATTCACATCACAAAAAAACTCATTACCATCAAGTATTACCAACAATATGTTATTCTAATGTAACCTAGCGTCACACAAACCTACTTATCAAAACAAAGTGGTTCATGTCATCCTGTCATCACAACAAGGATCTGTCTCCCTTGCTCCTCAAGAACTTATGAGTAAAAAGTTTGATGTGTCACACACCGTGCACTATATTAAGAAACAAGCCAGAAACCTATGGGTGAAACATCCTTGCCTTCCCCACTACTTCACACAAACGAGAAGGTGCAACACTCAAACCTCTCCTTTTCCCCTACCATCACAACCTCAAGTGAAAAGTAATAAAAACTGACTTTATAAGTTATAGAAAGAAGACAAGCAACCAAACGTGTCTTTCAACTTCATACTAAACAAACAATCACCATACCACACCAATAGTTCAACCAACAGCGTAGCCATGTTCAAACATGACTCATCAATCAATCATACAATTTGACAACAAAACAAAACAACATGACTAACAACATGTACAACTCGACAATCATCTTAAATTGCTCAACCATGGTAAAAACCTTCCTAACTAACCTTCAAAACATACAGGCCGAGTTTCAGAACCTTGAAACCAAGGTCCCACATAGCTCGGTCAAACAGATCACTCAAACAACCCAACTCGGCACAAACAAGCATAAATCAACACACACTTGCACAACTCAACATAAGTAAACCCAACTCGACACTAAGCAACCTAGCCTAACGTGAAGTGACCCTAACCCGACCAACTTACCTAGCATGACAATGATTCAAGCACAACTCTACAACATATAATATAACTCGACAAAGCACTTAAAACAACATGTCAACATATTAAGCAACCAAGAATCAAGTAAAACAACTCGACAAAGCATTGAAACATCATGGCCACACATTTAAACAACTCGGCAAATAATAAGACAACATGACAACAAATTAGACAATCCAGAATAATGTAAAAACAACTCAACAAAGATAGAACAATATGACCAATGAAATAAACATCACAATTTTAATGCAAACAACATGGCCAAGGAAAAATCAATGTAGTCTGAGTAAGAATAGCTTAGTTTCCAGTGAAAAATAGCACAACTTAATGCACACAACACAACCAAATCATTAAACAACACAGTTCGTAAGCAATTAGCATATATCAAATGAAAAATACTTGACACATACCTGAACACCTTGTCACAAACCATAATAGCCCAATTTTGAAGAAAAGAACAACACACTCAACAATAAAGAATGATCAACGTGAAACAAAAAGAAATTAATATACATCATACAAATTCTTAGATCGCATAGTAAACACAAAAGGAAAACCAACGTGGGACTAATCATGCACTTTCAAAGAGAATATTGGACAATATAGTAGTTGTAGGAAGAAGATCAACATGTGCACGACAAATTTAACAAACTACATAATATTTGAAAATAACGTAATCATACATCATGGAATTGACTGGACAAACGTTCACATAACATAAATTAATAAAAGAAATAAAATATAGATTATGCACACAACAAGAGTAGAACATAAGACCTCCAACCCATAACAAAGAGCTTTAACCATCTATGATACACTTCACCTCTATATAACTTATCGTTTCTTATTTTAATTAATGACATCCATACCCACCACCTTTCTTAATATTTCATTTTCCTTGGTCTTATAGCTACTATGGCTTAGGGGACCTTGAATGTATACATTATACTAGTCGCCCATGCTTAACATGCTCTATGTTAAATACTTGCAAAGAGTTTTGGGGTGTCGGTTGTTAGTAATCCGTCTTGAGTACTCATCTTACTAGTTTTGATATTGGTATCCGGTCCTTGTGTTATAATAAAAAATTACATTTCTTTGGTTATGTAGCCTTGTAGGTATATCAAATATACTCTTATTTTTATTAAAAATCTCATTCTAAATAAACTAATTAATTGTAATTAAGTGAACTTGAGTAAATCATTAAATTAAATAATTTTTTAAATATAAGAATTTATTAATAAAAGTATTTCAAAATAGTATGTTCAATATTTATTAAATAATAATAATATACATAATAGAATATTTTTTTTATAATAAAGTATTGGATAAATAAAATTTTTATTATATCTTTATTATGTAATCAAGTTGGATAAAGTTTTCAAATAAGTTTATGATAGACCTCATTGTCATTATATGAAAATTTTATTAAAAAAGACTCATGGATTTCCTTCAAAAAAATTAGTCGAGACTTTGAACTCCAAATACTATAGAAAATGACAAATTCTTTAACACATTAAAAAAATTTATCATTAGTCATTCCTCTCATATTTCAGAAAAGACCTTTAATTTTTAGAAGTTTTTGTTTTGGATGATTTGGTATTACTTTGGCTTGACCCTACTAGGTTTCCTTGTAGTTTGAATTGGCTCATTACTCCCTTTCAGTATTAGAATCTTTCCTCATATTAGCCCATTTAGAAGCCAAATGATTAGGATATGCAGTTAAAGTACTATGAGTTGAATATAATTGTTGTAAACTTTGCAAATTATTGACAATGAGAGTGAAATTCTTCAAAGGAGGCATACCGTCCAAGGAATCATATTTCACTAGCACAACAACATTAAGATTCTTAACAAGAGAAGATCCATTCACAACACAAATATTATCATGATTATCCACCATTGGCTCATGTAATGACTGAACAACATGTTGTACAACAAGTTGCACTAAAAGACTGAATCTCAAGCTCTATCACAAGCTCCACCACTTAGCTAAAGAACTCTTAACCCCGTCCTATACATCAACCACCTTAGGATGATAATGTTGTATTTTTACGTAAAGTATTTTCTTTCCACCAAAAATAACATTGACATCTTGTTGTAACAATCTATAACTAGAGAAATCATTTTACAATTGGAACAAAATAAAATCAATTTTTCATATTCAACCTTAACAATAAACACAAATACTAATCATTCCACTAAAATTTAATTAGACAAATCAAATCAACCAAGACACTAATATACATGTAAAAAAACCTTAAAACTTATTTTAATATAATCATACAAAAATGAAAATGTATCAATGCGTTATTGAAACTCATAAAAATATTAATTAATTTAATTTTAATCGGATACACTAATTCAGTTAATTTATTAAAATATACACGACTTTATTAGAGATAAATACAATATAATCAGTTTCCCATTCAATATGTAATTATGATTTAATGTAACGATAATAAAAATAATAAAAAATAATTTATGTAACTAAAACGTCATAAAGAAAATAGTTTAAATTTAAGCTACATAAAGAAACTGCTTCTGATTATAATCCGTTTTGATTGGAGGAAAGAAGAACATTTTCACCGACTTTGACCTCAAAAAATCACTCTCAAAGACTGAATCAGAAAAACACTCTCAAAGACCGAGTCACTTTGCAGAGGGAATTCGAACGTTAAAACTTGGTCCAAAGTCTTAAACAAAAGGTGTGAAAAGGAAAGGGAACAAGAATATGATGAACACAGTGTAAAATTGCAAAAAGACCACAACATGGATATGTACATATTCAGCCAAACTTTTTCTTTTTTGAAAAAAGAAAAAAAAATGACATTCAACCGAAACTAAAATTAGTCTGCCTATAATAATACCATATATACAACTTTTTTATATAATTTATCTAACTTATTTTATTTTTCATTTCTCAATAAACTATTTTAGTTTATAAAAAGTTTCCCTTTATTATTTTTTCTTTTTGTTTTTTGATATCATCTTCACATGAAGTCTTAAATTATATTTACACATTCCATTAAGTCACACTATCTTCTTAAAATCACTTTACAACTTTTACTTAAATACCATGTTTTTATAATATCTATACTTTAATAATTTCTTACTTGATTGTTAGTTCATAAATATATTTTTTAAGATGATATATATGTAAATAAAATTTAAAAATAACAAATCATAAATAATTTAAAAAATATTTCTCTTTTAAATTTTTGTGGATTTGTCTAAACATATTGGTCAAGGTGGTATTAGCAAAAGAGTAAAGTAATGGTCAAAACCAGGACCACCATGGTTGCTTGCAATTCCATTTTCATCCTCCTGAAAGGGCTAAAAATGTAAATTAGCTTCTGCAATTGAAGCTGACCATTTCTCATTCTGGTCTGTATGCACAATTTTTCTGATCTGTATACCAAAAAATATATCAAGTTGCTCAGAAAATTTAAAGCAGTCTTTGAAATTCCTAATCATTTCAAAACCGAAACTGCACGCGTTGCAGAGCTGAGTTATCTGTCTCGTTTTGATTGAGGAATCAAAACCGAGATTCAGAAAAAAAAAAAAAAGAAAAATAAAGCATCCCCGATTCTCGGTTGTTTTTTCGGAACTATCCCTGTTTGTGTCTCGAACACAGTTTTGTTTTTGCTCTTTGTCTTCTCTCTTTCTGTTTGGGTCTTTGCCTTTTCTTTGTCTTTTGTTTTCCTGTTTGGCGTTCCGTCTGCCATGATTGGAGGCAAAGATCTTGTTCCCAATGGCGTGGACACCGAGGGAGAGAACTCAAGGAGCAAGGTGCAGCAGCATCAGCATCGTGATTTTTCTCAGGGCAAGGAACGCCCACAAGAGAAAAAGCAAAGTTACCCGGAGAAGAAGAAGGTTGGTGTTGATGAGTTTCAGTCACCACCCTCAAAGTTTGTCTCTTCCGGGTCGCAAGAGTTGACCCTCAGCTACCTCTGTGACAACCGAAAATTGAGTCTTGTCGAGAGAGAGGTTGACGGCAGAAGCTCGGTGAAGGGCAAAGAAATTGTGGTTTATGGGAATTCAGATCAAGATCAAGACGAGTTAAGGTTTAAATCGTCTCTGGAAGAGGTGACAGCATTTAGTGCGCGACAATACTTCGACCAGGATTGTCTTCGGAGGAAGGTGGCTGTGGGGAACCAAAAGCAAGATCAGGATGAGAAATGGGTGGAGAGGGATTTCTTGAGTTTGAGTGAGTCAAGGGAGAATTCTTCGAAGAGATCCATTGATGAAGAGTGTGAGAGGGAGAGGAGTGGTGGCAGCAAGAAGCAGAAGCTTGAGACTCTCAGTCTCTCTCTTGCTTTGCCTGATGTGTCGCTCTCTCTCACAGCTTCAAACGCTTTGCAAAATGGTGACCAACTTGTTAAGCCAAAGCCTGGTATGCCATCCACAAGGCCCACAACTACTATCAATTCGTGTTCAAATGATTACACTGCAGCTTCTATGTCTCAATCTTACTCTCACCCTTTCTCACACAACCCAAGTTGCTCAATCACCCGAAATTCAACCGACAATTTTGAGTATTCCCACAGCAAAGATGATCAAATTTGGCATTGTGGGGAGGGCACTAATGGGTCAGTTCATAGCAGGTTCAAGCCAATAGGAGATGGGGTTGCTTTGGCCAATTATTCCTTTATGCAAGGGAACAGTCACTATAAGGCTACTAGCTCGGATAACCAATCTTTTTTCCCTTCAGAATTGCCTGCAAGAGTGAGATTTGAAGCTCAGTCTGAGGGCTCCAGGGGAAAGAATTCTGAGAATATGAGAGGCTTGGAAGGTGTGGATGGTGGGAAGATGATGAAGTTTTCTAGATCAGAGAGAATTATAAGAGAAATTGTGTCTGAGTCTATCCCAACCATGGCTTTGCAATTTCAGGAGTTCACTGATGAAGTCACAACTTCAATTAAGGAACACCTGAAAGGTCTTATTGATGCACCAGAGAAGAAAGGGGAATTGATGAACCTCCAGACTCGGCTTGGCCGAAGATCTGACCTCACCAGAGAGACTCTTTCCAAGTGTCATAAAGTGCAGCTAGAGATTTTGACTGCTATCAAAATGGGGCTTGCGAGTTTCTTGTCTGGTAAGTTCCAAATCTTGGAGATGGTGGAGGTTTTCTTGTATATGAGATGTAGAAATGTGAACTGCAAGAGCTTGCTGCCCGTTGAAGACTGTGACTGCAAGATGTGCTCAGGAAATAAGGGGTTTTGCAGTTCTTGCATGTGTCCTGTTTGTATGAGCTTTGATTGTGCAAGTAATACTTGTAGTTGGGTTGGTTGTGATGTTTGTTCACACTGGTGTCATGCTACCTGTGCCATTCAGAAGAATCTAATCAAACCTGGGCCTATCTCGAAGGGTCCTTCTGGGACCTCTGAGATGCAGTTTCATTGTATTGGCTGTGGACATACTTCAGAAATGTATGGCTTTGTTAAAGAGGTCTTTGTGTATTGTGCCAAGGATTGGGGCCTAGAAACATTGATGAAGGAGCTTGACTGTGTGAGGAGGATTTTCCAGGGAAGCGAAGATCGCAAAGGGAAGGAATTGCATTTTAAGATGGATGATATGCTGTCAAAACTTCAAGCTAAACTGGTTTCTCCTTCGGATGCCTGCAACTTTATCATACAGTTTTTCAGCTGTAAGTCTATGAGCTTTGGTCTTTACTTTTCATATTCAATTTATCTCTTCATGTGTTTTATCAAAACAATTGTGTTATTTAAACACCTGCAGCATTTAAATGGGAATCATGAAGTATGAATATCATGATATTCTCCACGGATTAGTAAAATCAAATTGATTTTATTCAAATATTTGATGTGGTAGAGAAAAGCATTATGCTCTGATATATGAAGATTTTCTTTTTAATAGTAATTATGACAGATATTTAACAGTGAGGCCAGAACCAGACATTTAACCTTTAAAATGATTTATCTTTCCATTTCTCATTCTTTTATAGCCACATCATGTTCTGTATAAAAATATCTACTTCAGAATTCAGATTCTTCCATATGTTCAGTAACATCAAATCAGGCTTAGGCCATGTCAAGTACTATAAAAGATTAGTGATGAAGCTGCAGCGTTTGATGTGTAACCAACTGATTAAAGATTTTGGAATGACATCTGAGAGTTGAAGATTTAGGAATGACTTTGTACTTTCTAAATATTTGGTCCTGCTCAATTTCGTGTTGACTAATTGTTTGTCATAGGTTTCAGAAATAGAAACAAGGAATGTTCTTTCATCACCTTGGTGTCTACTGTTACATGATAATTATTTCTAGTCTTCTGGTGATTGGTTTTGGTGAATGATGAATAATGTTAAATTGACCACTCAGTTCTTATTAGATGAGTTTGCAAATTTGGTTGATGAAATTTTGTGATCATTAATAGGCACTGGCCACTTAATCAAGCAAAAAATGCTTCAGTTGGTTGGAATGTTGTATGCATGTACTTCCCTTTAAGGATGAAGTAGCTAAATCTTACAATTCATATTTCAATATGCATATTAGTCTGTGTTTTTCCATCAAACTAAATGCCTCACCTTCCACAATTGTGAATACTTTTTCAGCTTCATCTTAGATCTTTCTCAGTTTTTAATAACAAATGCCTGCTTGATTTGACTATAATTATACTGATGATTTTGATACCTAACTTTGAATTTTTTTTTTCCTGATAAACAGACACTGATGGCATGCCAGATTTTCCAGCTTCTGGTACATCCACAAAGGATTTGCCAAAATCTAAGGCTAACCTTACAGTAGACACAACAGCATCTCTTTCACAATCTACTTCTCTAATTCCAAAATATCCTTATGACATGAGCTTCACAAGGTCAAATGATCTTCAACAGAAAGAGCTCAAAACCTCCCTCTTGAGTGAGCAGAAAAAGGAGTCTGATCTGCACCTTGAGGCTTTACTAAGGAAAGGAGGAGGGCTTGAAAGCTTGGAGAGCATCATACGGATAAAAGAGGCCGAAGCCGGAATGTTCCAGAGCAAGGCAGATGAGGCAAGGAGAGAGGCTGAGGGATTCCAGAAGATGATCAAGACAAAGGCTGCACAGATGGAAGAGGAGTATGCAGAAAGGCTTGGCAAGCTTTGCTTGCATGAGGCAGAGGAAAGGAGGAAGAAGAAATTTGAGGAACTCAATGTGTTGCAAAATTCGCACTATGATTACTTCAACATGAAAAGCAGAATGCAAGATGAGATTCATGGTTTGTTGAAGAGAATGGAAGCAACAAAGCAGCACTGGGTCTAATTCATGTACTTTGTTCTTGTTCTTGTTCTTGTTTAGTATTTTTCTCTCTGGAACACCCAGTAAAATGTGTTCAGCTTATTTATCCAGTGCCAATTTCTTTTCTGCTGTTTCTTCTTCAGAATAGATAACTTTCTATTGATAAATTGAAGAATCAAGTTTTGTATGCTTCATTGAGGGGCTTAAACCTGAATTTAGCCATGTTCTTCATTAGAGTTTGCAGTTCTTGTTTATAATGTTAAACAAAGAACTTGTGATTATTTTTCTTTACTAGACAATAATAGTTGCATACAGATTTTCCTTTTCTCTCTGATCTATATTTGTTTTTTCCTTTAAAATTTCTATTTAACTTCTATTTCGAATTTAGACATTCTTTGTTGTTGTTTTTTTATCTTGTTTTTCTGTTATGTTTTAAAATATATTTTAAAACATAATAAAATAGAAGAATAGCATAAAAATCCAACGGAAAAATTTAAATTCTTTGTATTTCTTGAGGCTGTCTTTCTTTTATGTTTTTGGTGGTTTACTAATCACAGAAACCACAAGAAACTATTACGACTCTAAAAAAAGGGAGAAAAAGAAAATCTAAAATAGTTGGTAACCATGAGAGATAGAAAACCCTAATTGATAAGATTGAGTGTAGGACACGTAGCATATGGAGAAGGACAATAATGTTCCTAGACAATAATTATTGTAGGACTTTTTGGTACACCATAGATGGATGAGGGCATGTTTTATCCTTCAATTTTTTATTTCTGAGTTGGATAAATTGACTTTAATCTAATACTTAGCATTTGTTGTGGCTAAGTCACTCCCAATTTCTCATTGCCAATTGCACAAGAAGTCAACACTATAATCTTACAACCCAATCGATTTCACATCACGCTTCGGCTTTGTAATCATTCCAATTTGGTTCAAAAGGATCAAATTATGTAGTTTTGTTACGTATATAAAAAAAAATGAACTTTCTGAATTGACTTCTATGGAGGCTTGTGGGCCAGCCCACACAAGGATGAAAATGGAAAGAAGACTTTTAACTTCATAGACAACTTTTTCATCTCAAATTTGATCTCTTTAAAGAAAGCAAGGATGTATTACAAGTACAACTATATTAAAGAGTTAAAAGAAAAAATTTAAGGTTAAATATTTCTTATTTATTTTAAGCCTATAAAAATGCATATTATGAAAAAAAATATAGCACATAAGAAATAAAATTTAGATTAATAACATTGCAGTTTAATTATCGAACTTGTTCTTATGAATGTGATTAATTTTAAGTAAGCAACAAAATATTTATACTGTAAATAGGGATGATAATGCACTGGGTGAGGATGGATTTCGTATGTATAAAATTTTAGAGGTATCAAAATGGGTAATTCCTCAACCCGACCCAGTTCATTACGAGTTGGCCACTTAGTAAGTCAATCCAGTCCGACTCACTTAATAGTAAGGTGAAAAAATTTGAATCTGGTTCGATCCACCACGGATTGATAGGTTAAATGAGTTGACTCATTGGCTCATTTCATTATAATTTTTTCTTAAAATAAAAAAAGATACAATTTTTTTAATTCAAATTTAAATAAATTTCATACTAAAATGATGTTAAACTCTAAAGACAATTAAAAAAAATACCATATCATCCAAGCGTAAATCAAAAACATGTAAAAAAGGCAAACAAATAAGTTTTTAATATTGATAATTTTTGTATCACTTGTCCATTTATAATATTAGAGTCTTGAATAGATAAATCTATAATATTTTTCTCTCTTGAAACATCTCCTTTATCATCTTCTACAAAATAATAATAAAAATGCTAACTAATAATATCAAAACATAAAATAATAAATAATTTAATTAAATTAGGTGGGTTTTGTCTCACCACGAGTTCAACCTAGGTGAGTTGGGTTCTAAGTGAGCCGGGTTGAAAACTAACACGCATAAAATAATTACATTTTTTTCAAATCTAACATGGCTCAAACCCGTGGTGGGCCAGGTTGGCTTGCAGGTTATAACCCATTTTGACAACACTATAAAATTTGTTATCAGTGTCTATCGGATAATGAATATATTCACATTTATATTTGTACTAGTTTTATTTTTACTATTTTAATATTAATTAATTAATTTTCATAAAATAATTATTAAGAAGTGAATTTTAAGTTTAATTCAACTCTACAAAATTAGCTTATAAGGTGAGATTTGCACTCACTTATATATTATAAAGTAGTCTTATTTTTAAGGAAATGTGGGACTCCCACCCGCCTCACGTCGAGGTATATCACGAGCATGAGACTAGACATTAATGGTAAATAATTAATATGTCCAAGGTATATACATCTTGAGCACGAGACTAGACATTAATGGGTGATCCGATAGCGACCCAATAATGGGTGAAACAATATGTCCAACAACACAAATCTCGTTATGATGGCTCTGATATCATGTTAAGAAATGGACTTTAAGCCTAACTCAACGCCACAAAATTGACTTGTAAGGTAAAATTTGCACTCACTTATATACTATAAATTAGCCTTATTTCTAAGGAGACGCGGGACTTCCAACAATAATAAAAAATTACAATAAACGAAACATAATATTATTAAGGTTTATCATTTCGGAGGTCCATATTTGTGCATATTTGTGTCAATTAGGTCCTCGTATTTTCAAAGAGCTCAATTAGGTCCCTTTTTATGTAAAATTGAGTCAATTATGACCTTGCCATTAATTGCTGTGGACTGTGTTAAATTTGTTGCCTGATGACATGCTGAGCTAGCATTAAATAAGTACGTGGCAAATTAAGAGATGATTATGTGGATTTATTTTAAGGATAGATTTATTTTAAATTTTAAATAAAATCACTGTTACCTCTCTTACTCTCTCTCTGGTGCCATGGAATCAAGTAGCCTCATCATCTTCATCAAATTTCACTCATCAATCATCGTACCCTCAAAATCCTACTTTTTCCATCTCTGTTTAATTCTCTTTCCCTAATTTCCTTTTAGTCTACAAATTCTACACTAACCATCCGAATCTCTACATCCACCATGAAAACCCTTGCCCCATCATAGCCTCACCATTTCATGGCATGAGCAGCCTACACCAGGTTTTAGATCTCGTCGTCTGACATCGCGTCTCCCGCCTCCTTCCAGTTATTCTCGCAAGACGATACGCTGATCCATCATGACCCGCAATGGGTCACCTTGTCGCTAAGGTCGGGTCGTTCACCAAGGCTGTCGTCGTCCACCGTCACTGCAGCCATCATCTGGCGCCCAAACTTTTCATATGAAGAAATACATCGTCCTCCTATGCCCTTTATCTTTTCCCACTTCATTTTCCCCCTTTCTTAAAACATTATTAAACATCTACTTATTTGTGAATGTGTGTGGGTGTGTGTGTGCGTATGCGGGTGTATGCATGTGTGTATGTGTTTATGTGTGTGTGTGTGTGTGTGCGTGTGTGTTTGTGTGTGTGGGTGTGTGTTTGTGTGTGTGGGTGTGTGAATGCGTGTGTGTGGGTTTTTTAATGTGGGGTATGTGTGTGGGTGAGTGTACGTGTGTGTTTTTCAGTGTGTGTGTGTTTTATGAGTGTGTGTGTGAGTGTCTATGTGTTTGTGTGTGCGTGTATGCGAGTGTGTGTGTGTTTATGTAGATGTGTGTTTGTTTGTTTTTGTGTGTTTATGGGTATGTGTGTGTGTGGGGGGGGGGGGGGGGGGGAGGGGGGTGTCTGCGTGTGTGTGTTTGTGTGTGTGGGTGTATGTATTTATTTATTTGGGTATGTGTGTGTGAGGGGGGGGGTGCTTGTGTGCATGTGTGTTTTTGTATGTGTGTGTGCGCGTGTTTGTGTGCATGTGTGTTTTGTACGTGTGTGTGTGTGCGTGTGTGTTTGTGTTTGTATGTGTGGGTGTGTGTGTACGCATGAGTGTGTGTGTGGATGTGTGAGTACGTGTGTTTGTGTGTATGAGTGTGTGTGTGTGTGTGTTTTTGTAGGTGTGTGGATGTGTGTGTGTGTGTTTTTTAGGTGTGTGGATTTGTGTGTGTGTGGCGTGTGCATGTGTGTGTATGTTCACGTAGGTGTGTGTGTAGGAGGGTATGTGTTGGTGTGTGTGTGGTTGTGTGTGTGTGTTTGTCTGTCTGTGTCTGTATGTGTCTGTGTTTGTGTCTATGTTTGTGTTTGTGTGTTTTGTGTGTATCTGTGTGAGAATCTGTATGTAATTGTTTGTATTTGTGTTTATGTGTGTGTATGTGTTTATGTCTATATGTGTTGTGTGTCTGTATGTGTTTGTGTGTGTGTGTTTTTGTGTGTGTGTGTGTGTGTATCGATATGTATGTATTTGTGTGTTTGTGTCTGTGTGTATTAGTGTGTTGTGTCTATATTTAGTGGAGTTAAACCAATATAAAATATTGTTAAAAAAGACTTATTTAACATTAGTAAAATTTTATATATATATTTATTTATATATCATGGTCCTTATACTCAATTCTAAAATCATTTTGAATAATTGTATTTAATGAAAACATAAAATAAACCTCACTTGTGAAATGGTTGTTCGGGAGATACTTAAAGAAAAAAATGATAATAACAAATAACATTACAATTGAATTTATGGACACAACTCTTACAAAATTAAAAGAAAGAAAAAATAAACAACAACATTAAAAAAAATGTATAAAAAGAATTGAACAAACGAAAGCGAGAGAGTCAGCTGTGGACGAGTGAATTAATTAACAAAGGTGCAATGTTTCCTGATCTCGCCGTTGGAGCCAGTGAGGACGTCTATGGAACCCATTTGAACCATTGCCTTGGCAAACTTCTGAGACCAATTCGCAGGATCGTTGGCATTGCCGAGAACCATTTCCCGGGTGGATTGAGAGGTGAACAGCGTCTGATCCGATGTGAGCAAGCCTCGGTGGTTGATCAATCCATCGTAGTATTTGGTGTCCAAACGAATGGGAGTGGAAGGATCAAAAGACACGGTTGGGTCTGAGATGGAAGGTGGCGCAGGACACTTTGTTTTCAAGGTTTCAGCGTAGGAAGACTCCATCGATGGGTCTTGCGGCAAGGTCTGATTGAAAGAGTACAACCGCTTAGAGAAGGAAGAACAATGCGACACACCAATGGAATGGGCTCCCGAAAGTGTCACCATTTCGTCTGCAGACAAACCCTTTCGTGAAAACCTACTCACAAGCTCATCGGCGCTCAGGGTTGGTGCAGGCAGATTCTCCGCCGCTTCATCGGCCACGGAGACAAGACCGTCTCTGCGTCCTGTTGGAACGTCGTAGTTTATGCCACCCACTTTAAGAACACTGTCTCTTGCTGCCAAGGCCAATATGTCTGCGCACGACACCGTCTGAGGACATGCAGCCTCCAACTGGGCCTTGGCGTCCTCAATGACCTCGAACCCACGCAAGCTTGGGTTGTTGGCAAAATGGTCTCTTTCTGCTGGGTTACCCTGGGTAGATGCTAGCAACACGGAAGCATCGCAGCCCTGAAAAAATGCATAAATGAAATTGATGAGGGTGTTCTTTAATACGATGATAGTTGAGAGATGAGTGATTGATTTTACCCTGACAAAGCAGTCGTGGAAATGCATCCTTATGAGACCAGCTGCTATGCCTGAGTTTTCTGAAATGGCTTTGTTTACAGTACTTCTCACTATTTCCTCCGCAGATGGACACGTGGAGGCGTAGAACGCCACTTTGAGAGACGCTGAGGCCAATGAAGAAAGAGAAACTAGAATGAGAAGCAAAGTTGAAATGATCGGAAGGAAGCGGCGAGTGATAATATCCATTGTTGTGGGTTATTGCAAAAGGCAGAATGTATGAATGAAAGTGAAGTTAAGGAGAAGGTAAGATGAAGACTATTATTTATAGGTTGTTTTGAAAGAAATGGTCATCAAACTGTGTCTGCGGTTCAACTCTTTTCTTTTATTCTTCAGCCTCAGTTTTTGTTTATTGTTTGATTATATGAAAATTAGGATAACATATTTATTTAGCACTTGCACAAGTCCACTGAGAATTTTTCTTGGTTTTGTGTCTGCTGCATCTATCTGCATGTCATGTGGCATTTAACTACTACAATTTTATCATAACTTTTCACATTTTTATAGTCAATTCTTCGAACTTTTTTGTTCTCTACAAGCCGCTCTGGCCGTAGACGGGTTCAAGAGGAGTCCATTGGATAAATTAAGTATATAAATCTCTCCTTAAAAGAATCACATTTCTCACATTTTAAATAACATAACACATCACCTTATTATTGTCATTATTTTATTTTTAATAAAAAAAACTCTCTTTTTTTTCATAACACATCACCTTATTATTATAGAAATTAAATTTCATAAAAAAGTTTGTTAATTACTTGTTAAACTCAATTTTTTTAAATACATATATTATTTAAATTTCTTAGGTGCTTAAATTTGGAATAAAATTATTAAATTTAAATAAGACAACTATAATTTTTAAAATATTCAAGTATGGAATTATTTGTGTTCTTATAAAGTCGATCGGGTATCGTGCAAAGACTATATTTTCTTGAATGTCTCCAACATGCAATCTTTAAAGTGCTCATTCTTGTCTTCCTCAATACTTGTTCTTTGTAAGATGAATGAGGTTGTTTTTATAGAAACACTCATGAAGTGAACTTCTCATGTCAATAGTATTAAATGTATAATTAATGAGAACATAAATAAAATACCTAATGATTATGCTATTTATAATATAATTCGTTCACTAGTAAAAAAACAACTTTTAAAGGCGTCCAATACGCTTCGGTTTTAGAAAAACCGAAGCATATTCGAACGCGGTGGCGTTTTTGTAATTAATAGAAACTTATATGTTTCGGTTAATGGGGAACCGGTGCCTGAAAGTGCTACTACCTCGGTTGTCTAAACTACCCGAGGCATAAAACTGTCATGATGGGGATATTGTCTCGGCTCGACGCAGAACCGGTGCCTAAACACGCTATATCAGTTCCTCTTCTTTTCTCTCACTCAGATCTCCTTCTCAGTTCCTCTTCTTCTCTCTTCTCTCTCGATCAAATCTCAAAGCCACCACTCCGCTGCTCCGCCTCGCCGCCGCTCCGCCGCTTCACGGTACCCTTCTCACTCTTCCTCTTTTTCTCAAACGCTGATCAGATCTCCTTCTCACAGTTCCTCTTCTTCTCTCTTCTCTCTCGCTCAAATCTCAAAGCCACCACTCCGCCGTTCCGCCTCTTCGTCGCCACCACTCCGTTGCTCCGCCGTCGCCACCTCTCCTTCAACGCTGCCGCTCCGTTTTCGCTGCCCAAAGCCATGGCTGCATCCCACCCCGCAACCCCAACCCGTGACGCGATCTCAGATCTCACTCCACCACCGGACGCGATCTCAGATCTCACTCCACCCGGTCCAGCCCCCTTCCGGTCCAGCCCTCTTCTGGTGCCAGTGGTGGTCACGGCAAAGCGTCTCTGCGGTTGTTGGTCATCCGATTTGGGGGTTAGGGATTTCAATGGGGTTTTGATTGGATTTGGGGGTTAGGGATTTGAAGGGGTTTTGACTGGATTGGGGGTTAGGGATTTGAATAGGATTCATGTATTGCTTATTCAAAAACATTCATCTGTGATGAAGATCGCAAGAGCAATCAATCTGCTTGTTCCCTATTTCCTGATTCAATTTTTATTTCAATTTTTGGTATCTGAATCTGCTTGTTCACTTCAAATTTTTGACTGTTCAATTTTTGGGTTTCTGCATGAGAGTTCCAGGAACAGAGGCTCAGAGGCTGGTGGAAAAAATTAAAAAACAAACACGTTACTGCCTCGGTTATTCAAAAACCGAGGCATAAATTCTATCTTTTTTAACCCAGTTCACAACCGAGGCATAAAATCTACCTTTTTTTACCTCGCTGGTATATACACCGGTTGTAGAACCGGTGCCTATAACCAAAAGTAACCGGTGTCATATCCTGTTAGTGTACTAGTGGTTACGTTTATAGGTCTTTACCTAGATAGGTCTAAGTTTGGGCCGAGTGACACATTTACCTTGTCTAAGTCAGTGTTTGATCGTTATATTCAAGCTTTATTCAAGCTTGAATATATTCAAGCTTCATTCCAAATATAGATAAAATGTATCAATAAAAGTTGATGAAAGTTTTTGCAAAACACTTTGGGTAAACTTTGAGCATGTAGTTACAAGAGCATATATACCCATATCCTACACATTTTGTCTCTTCTAACTTTGAGCATTTTGTCAATTTCTTCAGTACAAATCATAAGTTAGGTATACACATTCATTACCTTCCTTTCGATAAGCAAGTAATTCAGATTGAGCTTTATATCCATTGAAACAAAGAATGTGTTTGATGTAAAGAGTTTTATATGCATTTACTTATTAATGTGAATATATTGTGTTTCTTAACTCTTTTCTATTAGTTTATCTTATACGTGTAGTTTGTATTGCAACTAATAGTATGACATATTTCATAAATGATTATACTTTAAGATGACCTTTTTAACACTGATTGGCATCAACAATTTATAATAAACTCATGTTAACAATTCTGCTAATTAGCTACAAATGTTTATTGTTTTATATTTCTATAAAATTTTTATGACTTATTTATTTATAATATTTTTGTATTAATGTTTAAAAGCTAATTATATAATAATACATACTTTAAAAATCATATTGAAAACCATGAAGTCGTCACAATAATGTATTGAGGATAAAAAGGAGAAGGAAATAAACATATTGTCACTAGTACAAAAATCGCGTACAATGTCGAATATTTTAGGCTTTTAACGACGAATTTGAGAATGACGTCATATCAGGAGACGTTAAATTGACTTAAAATTTTAAAAAATTCGACGTTAAATTAACGTCAAATTTTGTAAGTATAGGACGTTAACTTGGTATTTTATAAAGCATGAACTTTCACTAGTAAAAAAACTGCTTTTTAACTCGCGTTATATGCTTCGGTTTAGGTGCAACCGAAGTCTATTAAAATGCGGTGGCATTTTTGCAATTTAAGCCAACTTATACGCCTCGGTTCAAAATCAACCGAAGCATATAAGTCATATTACCTCGGTTAAAGTAATGACCGAAGCCTAAAAGCCCACCTGCCCCCTGACAGTCTCTGAAATTTTTTTTTTTTTTTTTAAGAACTATAGGCCTCGGTCAGGTGTAGAACCGAGACCTATACGCGTTTATGGCTTCGGGCGAGCAGAGGACCGAGACCTATTCATTTTCCAGATCTCATTTTTTAAGAACAGTGCCTCGCTCTCCCTGCCTCGCTCTCCCTGCCTCGCTCCCTCACTCTCCCTCCCTCTCACTCGTTCTCCCTCACTCTCCCTCCCTCTCACCCGTTCTGCCTCACTCTCCCTCCCTCTCCCTCGCTCTCCCTCCTCCCTTGCTCTCTCGCTCCGTCAATCTCTCACGCCCTCGCTCTCGCTCCGTCAATCTCTCACGCCCTCGCTCTCGCTCCGCCGCTCCCTCGCTCTCGCTCCGCCGCTCCCTCGCTCTCGCTCCGCCGCTCCCTCGCTCTCGCTCCGCCGCTCCCTCGCTCTCGCTCCGCCGCTCCCTCGCTCTCGCTCCGCCGCTCCCTCGCTCTCGCTCCGCCGCTCCCTCGCTCTCGCTCCGCCGCTCCCTGGCCCTCGCTCCGTCGCTCCCTGGCCCTCGCTCCGTCGTGCCTCCCACCCCGCAACCCCAACCCCACCACCAATCGCCACCCAACCGGACGCGATCTCACTCCACCAACTGACGCGATCTCAGATCTAGTGTTTTTCGTGGACCGCCTGGTGCGGCCCGTGCCAGTGGTGGAGCCGCTGGCCTAGCACCCGTTCAGCCCCCTTCCGAGCCCTCAATCACCGTGGATGAAGCCGTTGTGGGACCGTCCGGCTTCGCTTCGAAGGCTGGGTTCTACCAATTGAAAAGGTGATTTCTTTGTACTGGAAATGGTACTGGAAATGGGGGAGAAGGAAGGAGCTGGGAAATGGGGGCCGATGGCAGCGTCAAATGAGGATTTTCTTTCATTTTTGTTATACTGGTTTTATCTGTTCTTAGATGTATCCTTACTCTGATTTATGGTTTTATCTGCTCTGTGATGCTGTGATGTATCTTATTCTGATTTTTGGAGTTGGTTTCTGTTTTGGAATTATAGCTGCTTGAGTTCGAATTCTGCATTGAAACATGGCTTCTGTGTTAAAGGATTGAGGAAAGACCAGAAAATGATTCAGGACCGAAAAGGATTGAGACATGGATTCTGAAATTTTTTTTGTTGAATTTTTTAAGATACTAACTCGGTTCAAAAGATAACCGAGACAAAAATCAATCTCTTTTTGACCCGGTTTAGAACCGAGACATTAAACGGAACTTTTCTACCTCGCCTCTATATGCACCGGTTGTAAAACCGGTGCGTATAAACGAATCTAACCGATGCAATTTCTATTCTCTGTACTAGTGTTTGATCAACAACAAACAACAATAACCAACAACAAACAAGTTCAATCAAACAACAACAAACAAGTTCAATCAAACAGCAACGACAAACAAGTTCAACCAAACAACAACCATAAACAAGTTAAAAAAAACAACAAACAAGTTCAACAAATAAGTTCTTCAAAACGAAAACAAAAACTAACCTTCAAAAGGTGGGTTCATCGGAATAAAGTGTCGTCACCCATGAGAGAGAAAATAATCGGTTACAACAAACGAAAATCATACATAAAGTAGTTAATTAACATGCATTTGTATCAAATGAAAGAAAAATTACCTGTGATGGTCGTCAAACTTCGTTCGAGAAAAGTTTAAGAAGAGGGTCTCGCGCTCTAAGATAAAGTAAATGAATTTTCAATCTCCTGCTCAAATTTTTATTGAATTCACTAACCTTTTAACGTCTAACGTTAGGACATTCGACGTTTTATATCATTTTACGTCGAATTACAAAATAATTGCATTTATTTACAAAAATGACACCGGTCATTTTTAACTTTGGTCATTTAGTGGTTCGACATTAAACGCGTGACGTTATACGTTGTTTTTGCACTATTGTATAATAAGTTGGAACAAAGAAGTATTAAAAAATTACTTCGTTATAAAAAAGTGATACTACAAAAGTAAACCCTGAAATTCTTCCTTCTAAAATGTTTTTGGTACATCACTTTGGATTTTGTCTACTAATACCATAAGGGATGGAAGTGCGAAATGGAATATTGAATTGTGGAGTTTGCTTAAGTATTTGGATTTACAATGTGGATTTATTGGTGCAAGGAAGTAGCTTAGGAATAATTTGTTGGGAGAGTGACAGAGAGAGCAACAAAGAAAGCATAAAGGAAGAGTAAGAGAGCAGTGAAATTGACTATGAGAGCCTCTTGGCTGCGGAAAAGGTGTAAAAACTGGAAATATTGAAGCAAACCAGTCTCGGCTGTGCCAACTGCAAGAAGGAATATGGCCATGCCCATAAACCTGTGCCATGGCAGAAGGGAAGCTCTAGTATACATTTCTGCACCAGGGAAGAAATACGAGAAGAAACCTATGATATACTGAAAAGGAAAAATTATCATCAGAAAACTATCACATGATCTAAAGATAGAAACAAAAATAGGGCAAATCCATCAACGGATTAACTAGGTATACCTGCAAACCAAATAGGCATATTGCGGACATGCCTAGCCAAGAGTGTAATGTATACATATCAGGAAGACCAACTTCTTTCTTTGATTTGAAAACTGCAGTGATCCCTAAAACTCCAGCCACCATAGCTACCAGATGCAATAGAAGGTGAACCACTTTCACTGACCTGCCTTTTTTAGCCGCAGACTTGTATATCATGATAGCTGTTGCAAGTAATGTTGTTGTGTAAATTACAAATGGAGACACTTTAACAATCAGAATGGGTTAATATTATGATGACAGAAAAGTCATGCGAATTTGGCAAGAATAGAAATTTGGTGACCTTCTCCACCAACTAAAATGAATCCAATGACCATTAGAAGTGGATGGAGCTGCATATAAAAGCAAAAAATAGATGTTATAGAAGCCAGATCACACAAGAACATCATCAATTAAATGGTTCATGGACAACTCACATTGAAAATCTTGGTTGGGTTGGAAGAGCTGAAGAAGGCAACACCTTCTCGGAAGTGTAGCAACCAAACTAATAAAAGGGTTGTTATTGCTATGAACAACAAATGAGCAACTATGGTAATTGAAGCTGCTCGAACTTGGAACCCACGACCCATTGTTTTCTTCAATTTTTCAGATTCGTATTTGATTTCAAATGGGTCTAAGAGACTAATAATTAGGGCATCTCTGCAATGGCTATGTATAAATAAAGCGACGAAAGAATCAAAGTATAGACATATATTTGCATGAGGATGCTAACAAAAACGAATATGGAAACGGTTTGGCCGGCAACGACAAATGCCACCTTAATCTTTTGTGGTTTGTAATTATATCAATGAAAGCTAGTTGTTTATAATTTTAGATATTTAATATTCATTAAGGGTTAGATGTAAGAATTTGTCTATAGGTAAAATGAATATTTACTCTGTTACTTATTACTATGGTTAAAAATGGGAGAGCAGGTCAAAAAGAAAATTGTGGTTATTGTTAATTTGGATCAAAATCTTATTTAAAATTAATGAAGTTTGAAACAATTCATTCCGAAAAAATAATTAAATTTTAAATAATTGATAAATTGTGGTTATTGTTAATTTAACTCAAATTATTGATAGATAATACTTTGGAAAACGATAATTTATTATAATAGATTATAGTCTATATTAAAATCACTTAGAAATTTTATTATGTTTTATAAATTTTTATCTATATGTTCAACTATTGATTCAACATTATATAATAATATAAAAATGTATATATATATATATATATATATATATATATATATATATATATATATATATATATATATATATATATATATATAACAACTTCAATGTTTACTAAAATAATAACCAACAAAATAGAAAGGTAAGGTTAACCTTAAATTGTTTATCAACAAACATGAAATTAATTCTTAACAAATTTGTTCTTATAATTAAAAACTATACAAAAGAGTTAGTAAAATAAGAATAATAAAAAAGATAAAGATAAATAAAATATTAAATAACCAAATAACAAAAAATAGAAAGAAATAAATTTATTAACGGATTTAAAAAGATAAAAGTAATGATAAAGAATATAGATTGATTTCACTCCTTTTTAAAGAATTATCAATCGATATCTAAAAATTATTGTTCAATTAATTATTGTCTTAGATTTTTAAATTAATCAATGTAAATTCTTAATTAATTTATTGACGTTCTTACTGCTAACCAAAGTACATTTTAAATTAAAAGTAAGAACTTTGTAGATTAATCATGGTAAATTTAATCAAAGTACATCCTCAATTAAATATTACTATACTTAATGATGTTTATTCTTTTACCTCTTATATAAAGTAAAATACTAATTAATCAAATTGATCAAAATATATTTTTAATTATTGGCAAAAACACATTCACTCACATGAGCATATAACAACTCAACGTGACAATACCCTAGTATAGAAGTAAGAGCAAATAACATTCCAATACCATAGTACATGAGTTATCCATTACCCTAAGTCCAAACTGAGACTAATGACTCACTTCTTTACCTTCTCAAAACTCTCAACATATATAGGTTGATAGCCCGCTAATCATAAAGTCGGTACTCTTCTCAATCCACGTATGAGCTTGACCGAAATATAGATAATTTTTTTAAATGAAAATAGAATAAAAAATGATGATCGAAATGGCTTAGGGTTATAAGAATTTTTGGATAAAATAATAGCTAGATTAATAATTTGAAAATAGTAAGAGATATAAAAAATATTAAGAAAAAGTTTGTCTGAAATATATCAAATCTAGAATTACTTGTGTAACAAATGTGTTCTTACCAGGCATGTAGAGTATGTCTTCAAATAGGTGGTAAAATGTGATTGGATTGGAGAATCTAACATATGCTTCTCAAAGTTAAAAAGTGAAGAAAGATTATCTGCAAAAGAGTCTCGCACCTTCAAGTTAGTAAGAAAATTTGGATATTTTATATATTGAATAACAAGTATTTCACAGTATCTTTCCTGATGAAATACTATGTATATTTATAGGATCTCTAGACCTTGTGTTTTTATGTGATTTAAATAGACAATATCTTCTATTATATATATGACATTAATAAACATTAATGACTATTAAAAGATATAATAAAATGATCGAGATTTAGTAATGGGTTACACAACTTAGCACATTTGGGATGATATTACAAATGCAAAATAGAGCTTGTTATTTAAATTTATATTTTTTTTAATCATATAGATTATTTTTATTTAGCATATAAAAGAGGAAAAGAAATTGAGAATGTAGTTTTACATCTCGATCTCATGCATTAAACAAAATGAAAAAGAAAAAAGGAAAGAAACCATCGCAAAATAAAATGAAAAACACCAGTGAGTGTTGATAAAAACAAAAGCAACTTGGAATGAATTATTTTATAACATGAGACTATTAGACAAAACAATTCAAAATCCTTACAATTACTCAAAACATACGAACAAATATCGGAAACCCTGTTATCTGATATTCGAAGGTGAACTAAGAAAATCCAACAACGTGAAACACCAATTAACTTTTTTCTGAAGGAGTAAGTTCCATGTTGTCATTTCTTTTCTTTGCTTCCATTGGTATAACTATTTCGTTTTAATAATATAACTATTTAAAAAGTAAAAAAAATTCCAATCCAACGGTGTGGCTTGGATTCGTGTTTATAAAATATACCAATTAAGAAGTAAGAACATATGCCTATAGTATGCAACATAAAGAAGATGCTTGCTAAATTCCCAAGTCTCTTTGTTCCAAATTCCTAAACTAAGAACACAAGCAATGCTTCCTCTTCTTGCTCTTGGTTTTATAACAAAAACTCAGGAAATTCTATATAAGAATGAGGCACACTATAGCAACATAACAGTGTGAGAGGAAAAGATGAGTTATTTGGCACACTTGTTTGGCATCATAGCCTTCATCCTCTTGCTCATCTGGTTGTTGCATTATCGTGAAGGAATTGAGTATGATTCAAACAATGGATTACGTGTCTTCAATGTAATATGGCTTCCTCTCTATCCCATTTACCATTTTCGATATCATAATTAGGTTAAATTATTTGGTGGGTCTTTCATAATTTTAGTTATAATTTGAAATTTTGTTTATTTCCGTTGAATTTATTAGGTTTTAACTATTAAAAATTCGAAATAAATTAGAAGTTTTACTGAATAAAAATGAATAAAATGAACAATATATGAGTATAAGAATTCATAGTTTTTTTTTTTAATTTAGAAATAATGTCTTAATTTCTTATATAAATTTCTTCATGAATTATTAGTCTGGAATCTTCCATTTATCACATATATGCAGGTTCACCCATTTCTGATGTACGGCTTCATCTTTCTTGCTGGTGAAGGTATCTCCAAATCAAGAACTTGAACATTATTATCTAATAGTAAAATTGTTCTCGATGTTGATTGATTGAATTGAATACAGCTATTTTGGCATTCCAAACCGTACCAAGTCAAAGGAAAACAAGAAAGTTTGTTCATATGACACTGCATTTGGTTGCCCTAGTTCTTGGCATTATTGGGTTAAGTGCTGTTTTCAAGTTCCATGATATGCGTCATATTCCAAACCTTTATAGCCTCCATTCATGGATTGGCATTGCCACCTTTTGCTTGTTTGGACTCCAGGTAAGTTTAACACCAATCACACATATATATTATATATATTCTGAAAATTTGAGAGGAGTTGGATGATGAAAATTGAGTGTGGATGCTTAATGATTGTTTGCAGTGGGTTTTTGGTTTGGTTGTGTTCATGCTTCAAGCAGCATCAGACTCAACAAGAGCAAAGGTGCTTCCATGGCACAAAGTTGGTGGAAGAGCACTCATGTTCATGGCAGTGTGTGCTGCTGAAACAGGGTTGATGGAGAAGACCAGTTTCTTAACTAATTTAGGACTGCTGAAGCCTCATCACCGTGAATCCAATCTCATCAACTTCACTGGTCTTGCCATTCTCTTGTTTGGAGTTTTTGTTAACTTTTCTGTTGGATTCTAACTCCATTAATCATTAAATTGTATTCATCAACTATCATTTTTATCTTTCTTAATTATTCTTTACTGATTTTGTAATAAAATAAATTGTTTCATTAGTAGAATGGTTTGCATTAACTTCACTTAATTGCATTTTTTATTATTTAAAAAATGTTATTGTTTCTTACAGGAACTAAATATGTTTTTGTTCATTAATGTGAAAATCGAAATTAATTTCTCTAAAACATTTTGATCCAATTTAGTTTTCTAATTTTAAAAATGTATAGATAGTTAAGTTTATTGGACGTTTCAAACATGTTTCCTAACTAATATTGAAGTAAAAATACATTAAACAATATAAACAACTCAAATCTTATCATGAAACACGTCTGATAAATTAAATAAATTTAACAAATTTTGGTTAAAATAACTAAATCAACACATTTTTAAAGTTGAGGATTAAATTGGGCAAAAGTTTTGAAAATGGACTAATTTTAATTTTCACATTAAGGGACCAAAAGCATATTTTACTTGATAAAGTACAAAGGCAACTAAGAAAGTCAACCCTGTAGATGTGACTTCAACTATATCAAGTAATGGCAACCAATATTTGTTGCTTTTGTATGTCGTATCCAACAACAAAACAACTTTAAATGCATTCTACAATTTAACTCCATTAGAATGTGTCCAAAAAAGGTCACTTACCAACTCAAGTTTGTTGACACATCTACTCCAATGGATGTATTTATCACGATTCAACCTCATCATCAGCTTTTGCAATTTAGTTCTCAACCCTCTCAATGATTTTTTGTATATATATCTTGCATTATATATTTGTTTGATTGTTGTCACATTATAATCATTATTTTCTTTCAGAATCAGTAGAATATTACAGGCTTCATTTTACTCTTAAGCATATCAATAAGAAATTATTGTTCAATGGGATTTAACCTTCCAGCAAAAGGGTGACCAATAAACTTTATGTCAAATCATGGTTATGATATCCACATATAACTATTAAGACAAGATTGTCTAAGCAAATCTTGTTTTGAAGTTTAACAAAAGTGTCTTACGAAATAGTGTTTATAAAATAAATGTCTAAGAAAAATACAATAAATATTATATATAAAAGATATCCTAAACGCTAAATGTTACTCAAACAGACTATGCCTAAATGTCGATTCATGTACAATGCCTAAACGCTTAAGAACATACTTTATTGTATGTTATGTTGTGTTCTCTTAGTCTATGTATATCAATATGGAACAAAGCTTTATTCAAAATTTTTGCATTGAAACAGAAGAGCGTTAAGAGATAGGAAGACATTATGGAAATGTTTCCTCAATGCCTTTGATTTAACGTATCCATACAAGCAGCTGCCTTTGTAAGAACCAACATAACATTTAGCTTCGTACAAAAAGGCTACTCACCTATGCTAAAGTCAATGCTCTGTATTTTGTGAATTTCCTCCCTTCCCTCCTTTCCCATTTTCTAAAGTTTACCCGTGTTTCAATAGGACACTCACATTTTATTGTGTCGTAAATACTCGACTGAGGTTTATATTTTCTTTATTGACCACCCGTTTCACATCCTAACAAGACAGACTTCTTTATCCTAGGTTGACTAATAACTTGAATAGATCTTATAATTACGAAAATAAACCCAAGGTAAAAAGCAATCCCTCTAATATACTCAATTAAGTCATCATGTGTGAGAAAAATCTTATCAGTTGTAAAATTATTTATATAATCTCTCTCACATTTCATTGATAAAAGAAGAGAAATCTAACACTTATATAATCTCTCTCACATTTCATTGATAAAAGAAGAGAAATCTAACACGAAACTCTAATTTACTTATAATTTTTCATCTTACAATATAATCACCTATAGCATAACATGACCGTCATTGAATGTCTCACTTCTTCAATAACAATATTGATGATAATATCTTAATAAATTATTAAAAAAAAAAGTTCTGCAAATTAAAAAGAAAAAAGAAAAAAACTTA
This sequence comes from Vigna umbellata, assembly GCF_029865625.1. Taxonomy (NCBI): domain Eukaryota; kingdom Viridiplantae; phylum Streptophyta; class Magnoliopsida; order Fabales; family Fabaceae; genus Vigna; species Vigna umbellata. The sequence continues at coordinate 48,330,114 of NC_142167.1, read as the reverse complement.
AAAAAAATTAAAAAAGATACGGGATTTCGAAATATGGTCAAAATGTTAATCGAATTTTAAAATCTAATTAATGACTTAATCGAATTTCAAAAATAGATTAAAGTCTTAAACCAAATTTTAAGATGCGAGGTATGCAATAATTAGTGATTACTTAATTTTTTTAAAAATAATTTTACCAAAGGCTAGAATGGTTCACTTGGAGGTGCATGGAGAAGCACCCATGTAATAGCTAGCTTTTCTTTCAAGTCTTGCGCATGATTTTGACTGAGGGATAATGTTGGGATTTCCAACTGAGGGATGCAGGAAAACAAAGGGGTGCAAGAAGAAATGCCCTTTGGGCTAATTCTTTCTGCATCCGTACACACTATTGCTTCTTGAACCCAATAATTATTACATGTACCACCACAATAATATATATGAAGACTCAACAATTATTCACCACTCCACCGCACCATCTGCTCATGTCGTTACTGTCTCTTCCATGGTCACTAGAGCTGCAGAAGAGGAAGAAGAAAAAGTGAAGAATACAGTAAAAAAAAAGAAAAAAAATGTGGAAAAATACTCATTTTACAAAGCTCTTTTTTAAATATATTTCATGTGTTGTAGAAATTTTTTTAAGACCATATTTTATGTAGACATATTCCAATTAACTTATTCCACAAGATTATATATGTTGTGAAATTCTTATTCCGAAAAACCTGTTTTAAAATACATTTTAAAACTTTTATTTCGAAAACTCTTTCTAGAAATCTTATTCCAGGAATTTCAAAAAAACTGTTCCAAAACATGTATTCCAGAAGCAATTTTTTCAGAAAGTAAAATGACAATTTTGATAATTTGGAGGGTGCGCAGAGAGATGTAGGAAGTAAAAGTCCAATAAAATTTATATAATTATATAATATTTTTATTTTTATTTGACGTTGAAAAAATATATTTTTGTACACTAAATTCTTAATAATGTCTATCTTTTATAGAAAGTCATTTAATAAATAAGAGTTTTTACGCCTGTTATCCAATAAAGATAAAGATAAAACAAACATTTTATACTAAGGAAGAAAAAGGAAGTAAGTATAAGTTTTTATTTAAGAAAAAAAAATAAACATAATCAATACTCAAAGAAAAACAATAAGAAAAAAAAAAGGTAAAAATAATTTTGCCATAAGAAGTGGCCTAGGTATAGCATAGAGCAGTGAATATGTTTGATCATTTTTGGGACCTGAAAAGAGGAAAGAAAATAACTTTTGAAAAGGTTTAGGAATGAACTCCAGAGCAAAAGTTAAGGCATTAAAATATTGTCGATTAGGGCACTGGTCCATGGGATAATGAAGTGCATATAATTATGGCAGATAAGAAAACCTCAAAAACTTGAAACAAAAATAAAACTATAACACTTTTGAAATGGTGAGGATGATGAATGATTGTCCATTTCAAACTATGAACAGTGGAAGGTGAAGGACCACACTCACAATGTTGCTTTCTATCATTCTTGTAATTTTCTTTTTGGTCAATAACTTTTTATAGGCATCCATTAATTATCAGACTAACCTCAAGATAAAGGTGTTAGGTTACTCATTAGGTTAATCACTCTTTAAACTGGTAATACCAAGATTTAGATCTCTATCTTTTTTTATTTTTACAGTTTAAATCCGCCTTATAACATAAAAAATATATATTAACAAAGTTTGAAACATATTACATATTACATTTAAGCTAATAACCACTTTTGAATTTTCCAAAATTTGAAACATATTACATAAATAAATAAAAACTAGCATTACATGCATTGAATTTTCTAATAGTAAATATTTAGTGTTTCGGTGTGTAGGTTTAGTAAAACGATAATTTCCTTGAAAGACAAATATTTTCGAACTCAATGATTTTCAACCTATCCATCAATATTTCTAAAAGTTGTTTAACTTAAAAATCATCATCAAACAATAGTTTATTCAATACATCAATAAATTTCATCATCAAACTTTACTTTAAAAATGTCCAACCATCGATTTTTCCATCAATCGCCCATCATTCATGTAATTATACATTATATCAAATTAATATAAAATTATTTAGCCTGGGTTGAAAATGGAGAGAAATATAAAGCATAGAAGCGACATCAGCATGCATTGATGAGTGTTGTAGTGGCAGTTTAGTTATGTTACGAAATCAATGTCTTTGTCATTTAATTGTGTACATCTTCCCCAAAAGAGCCACAGAGAAAGTTGAGCAGCATGCATGTCAGTTGTGTAAGAAAAAGACTTCCCACATAACACACTCATTCAATTTATGTTAATGTCAGTAATTGGAGTTACAGTAATATATTTATGGTATGCAATATTATGTATTTATCGATCTATAGATAGGAAATAATTAAGACTAGTCAAATCTTATTAGTTGATTCAAACTTTTACCTTAATGACACTCTTTGTTCAGTTTTTTTTTTCCTTATGATAAGTGGTGGCCTTAAATATTATGGTATTGTAAGCTCATTTTTAATATATTTCACAAACAATATTATGGTATTATAAACCACTGATTTCCTATGTTGTTAAGACTTTTATGGACCTATTAAAATATTTTCTATGTTGATAAGGCTTGAGTGATTCTTCCTACACCTCATCATCCTGCACCTCCAATTTTACTTCTTTACCCTTCATTTAATACAAAGTCAAAACTTAATTAATTAATATTTCCTAACCGCACTTCGAAGTGCGTTTTCTAGTGGTCGCACTTCGAAGTGCGTTTTATATGTTTCTGCCGCACTTTGAAGTGTGTTTCTTGTGCATGTTTTTCTTTTATTATGTTTTATGCTACGAATTTAAAAAAATACATATATAATAATTAAATAATTACAAATAAGTCCAAAATAATATTTAACAAAATTTACAGATGATAATTATAATTTAATTCAATAAAACATTTAATAATTATTTCAATTTCATAAAAAATTAAATAAAATTAAATACATAATAAATAATATATTACGAAAATAATAATATGTTCAAAAATAAAAAATTCAACAAAATTTAACAAACAAATAAAATAAATCAAAATATATTAAAAGAAAACATTTTATTTAACAACTAACAAAAAAATTAAATTTATTATACTAACCTAATAAAAAATAAACCTAATGAAATAAATATATACTAACCTAATAATAAAAATTAAAAAAGCTATAGTTTCAAAAACCTAACGGCATTTGAAATCCGGCAACAACTAACGCACTTCCATGTGCGGTTAGTCTGAGCCGCTTTCCGCAGATCCAAATGTGGTTTCTCTCCACCGCACTTCCAACTGCGGAAGTCTGTGACCAACGGCGGCAACGTGCTCTCCGGCGACGAACACGAATTGAATCTCCGGCAACCAGCACGAAGCGAACACCCAACCAAGCACATGCATATTGTATGACAGCAAACAAAGTAGATGCATGAAGGGTACTAACCTGGACGCCAGAAACACCTGAGATTTGTGAGGAAAACAACCACGAAGGACGAACGTTGGCACAAGAGGGAGGGCGGTGGTAGAGGATACGGGGGAGAGAAGAATGGCAGAGGAGGAGGACGGAAACAGAGGGAGGAATGATTTTGAAAGGGGTGTAGGGTTTGAGTTTGAGATGCGGCAGAGTTTCAGTCAACTTTTTAAAAATCCAAAATATTCTCGTTGACTGTGCCAGAGTATACTTGGAATTAAAATACATTTTTTGGAGGTGCAGCACGAAGGTCATGAGGTGCAGGAGAATCACTCATAAGACTTTTATGGACCTATTAAAATATTTTGTTTTTTAAATTATAGTATTAATGTAGAATATTCATTAATTAAATTTATTGGTGATTTTGAAAAAGAAAAATGACTGTATTCTAGTCAAATTTATCTTTTCCTTCCATAAATTGATCTCTACACTTTATTTAAAAATATTAAATCTAGTAACACTCATTGTGAAATAAAGCATTATCATTTTCTTAACCTAAAGGGAACCTTCTCTTTGAGAAAGTGCAGACCTTAATTATTTGGTACAAACCTTCTCTATTTGTCTGTATGTTGGACAGGGAAACCTCCTTTAGATTTAGTGTGCCATTTTACAAATTAAGTTCCCTAAAATTAATGATTTAACTTGGAATATAAGCAAAGAATAATATAGTTTAATAATATAAAACTAAAGTGCATGATGGCTCAGAAAGACAGAAAATAGAACATTTAATTAGTTGGAGCTATCTTATGAGTTTGACATGTCGGGAATAAATGATGTGAAGAGGTCCTACAAAACCCATGTACATGAAAGAGTAAGGAAAAGTATGTTCAACATGATATATGGAACCCACCATAACCTACAATATAATTCATACTGTTATATATTCTGTAAGAAAAATCACATTGTATATATAGAGATATTATGTTTTGGTTATATAGATCTTAATGAATTTGGTTTGACACAATGGAAACTAGTTACATGATTAAGGCATGTGCTATATCATATACATAGTATGATTGATGTCAATATATTATTAATATGTTGTCAAAATGAATAGTTTTTATTAAAATAATCAATTTCTTTTTATTACCTTATAATTGATTAGTCTATATATATATATATATATATATATATATATATATATATATATATATATATTTAAATTTACTTCAATAATAAAAGAATTAAACCACATTCAATATTAAAGTATAAAAAATGGTAACAATTTTTTTTCAATTTATAAGATGTCATCTCTTATAGAAATAAAGGATATTACACTGGAATTTATCTCTTTTGTGGTTAAGTTTTTTTATCATTATGTTATATTATTTATGTCTTATAATTTTCATAATTTTAATAAAAATATTCTATCTTATAATCAAATTACACATGTTATTGGACTTGTAACTCAACATAACCTCTGTTTTTCATAAAAAAATAAAATAAGAAAAATCATTACCACTTCCCACAACTTTAGTTTGAGAAAAAGTTCATTATAACTGAAGTAATTGTGAGTAAGGAATTATTTTGATTTAATTGAAAACACAATATCTTATAAATTCACTAATGATTTTCATTCAACATATATACCAAGACTTTACAAATTTATAAAAAAATAGTCAGACTTATAACAATTTCAATTAGAAAGTCTTTTGAACTCCTAACCACTTATCTAAAATCTATCAATTTTAAATCAACTATTTCACTTTTGTAAATTACTTTATTTTTGAAAAATTTTCATTGGTTTTTCAATTATAGAACATTAATAATTTTAGATAAAACCTTGTAAAAATCTAGTGCAATCTATTTTGATAAAAAGAAAATAAGAAATTATAATGACAACTACAAAATAACATGAAAAAATTATAATGAAAGTTTCAATAAATAATTTCATGTCATTTCTTTTAAATACTTTACTTATCCGTACTAGAAGTGAACTTTAAGTCTGACTCAACCCATAAAACCGGTTACTAGGATGTGGTTTGCACGCACTTAATATCGTTAGGATAAACTCTAACCATGACTCTGATAGAAGTGGACTTTAAACCTAACTCAACTCCACAAAACCAGCTAATAAGGTGAGGTTTGCACCACTTATAAAATATGAATTGGTCTTATTTCTAGTTGATCTGAGACTTCCAACAATCAGGAAATTGATATTTTATTTTTTATTTCTACATTTACATTTTATTTTTATTCACTTACATAAAAATGATAATTTATTTTTAAAAAATTCAAGGTAAATATTATTTTTCTTACAAGTCAAGCTGACATAGATGATAAATACACCAATGATTTATTATTACATAAAAAATCATTGAAAAATAAAAGTAAAAGACATGAAACCAAATCAAACTCAGAAAAATATACATAACAATAACAATAAACTAAACAAATCTATGAGTAAAAAATGTATACCAAATAATAATATATAAACACTGTTTAAACTATAGGACCAAATCTATGAGTATCAACGCATTTTCAAATTGAATAAAGAATAACGGGACGGTGCCTACCTCGGGACAGGCACTGTCACTTAAACCTTTTTTAAATTTTAAAGGTTTAATGTCTCGGTAGGTCCCTATTTTCGGCGTGAATCTCAAATAGGTCCCTTTTCTTTTCGGCGTCTCAATTGGGTCCCCATTTTTGTAAAATTGTAACAATTAGGGGTCTGCCGTCAAATTGGACAAACGGCCGTTTAATTGTTTCTTACGTGGCATGAACAGTGTTTTCAGTAATGACACGTGGCATGATTCCCATCTGACACGTAAGAAACAATTAAACGGCCGTTTGTCCAATTTGACGGCAGACCCCTAATTGTTACAATTTTACAAAAATGGGGACCCAATTGAGACGCCGAAAAGAAAAGGGACCTATTTGATATTCACGCCGAAAATAGGGACCTACCGAGACATTAAACCAATTTTAAATTAAGATTTTTATTTCAGTTATGTTTTTTTTTTTCGTTATTAGAACTTTATGATATAATAAGTAATTTATTAAAAGGAGTTATCCTTTCTGCTCAAAGTTTTTTAGAATATGATTATTTTAGACAATCATTCTTCTACTTTTGTTATACACTTTTTCAGTCATCTCATAAGTTGTTAATTTGGGTAGCTATAATAATTTCTACATGTGAAGTCGTTCAGTTATATTATATGAATTGCATATCAAAAGTTTGTTCATGTAATCTCTGTTATTTTATAAAAGTTAAAATATCACACTCTGTTATATATGGGAGACCATTATACATGTTAAAAAAAAGTATGAGTGCAATTTAAACAAATTTCAGGAGATGTCATTGTAATTTCCTTCATAATTAATTGTTTTTCATATAGAGTTTGGAAGTAAATTCTCCATGAAGTACAAGTTAAAAAAATTTAATTTCTTATAACTTCAAAATGGTTTATATATAAATTAAAAACAAAAAATATTTTAGAAAGCTTAATAAAATTAATTATTTCAAAATTATTTTATATATACTAGTTTTAATTTATTAAAAAAATTAGTTACACTTTACGTTATTATTTTCACCACGTGTTTTTGAGGAAATTTGTATGAACAAACCCATAAATTTCTACAAAACTTGCGAAGCGTTTTACAATTATAAACAGAAGATATTTCAGAGTATGTTTATCCAAACAAACCCATAAAGAATTATTTCTTATCAATTGAAAAAGGCATAAAGGAAGATAGAGAAGATATTTGAGGATTGTGTTTATCCAATCAAACCCATAAACAATTATTTCTCATAAGTTGTTTATGATTGTATCAACTATAAAATAAAAAAGTGTAATAACTTGTTAATAAAAATTTTCATTCAAAATATTTCGTTAAATTGTTTGAAAGATAATAGATTAGTTATAAAAGAAAGTTGGAGACGCTATAACACAAAAATAAAATCACTGATTATTATTAGTTTATATTTTTTATTTTCTCTATTTTATAGTTTTTTATTTTCAGGAATTTTCAATTTTAAATTCTTTTTAAAATTATATTTTATAGCTTAAATTAAACTATATTATAAAACCTTCTATCGACTTTCACAACTAGATATCTTACTTTATGTGAGTTGGGATACTTAGTAGAGTCTCGATAATCTCCTTCTGAACCCCTACCCAATACATATAACACAATATTGGAATGTTTTTTTCCTTGATAGTCATTCCAAATCCATCACATTCCAATTATGTATTATCATCTCATTCAACATGTAAACATCTCTTATTCTCATATAATTATAAATCATCACACCATTTAATACATATGTATTTGACCTGAACCCTAAATTATCTCACTACACACTCATCTATTGTTTGTTTTAAATTACATGTTAATAGTCAATCATTCATTTTCTATTACATTAGCATAACATTCAATTACCATGTTTTCATTAAATACACCAAAATTTCAAGATGCATTACTCTACTCACAAACTTCTAATCAAAGATCTCAATGGTCAAAGTGAAGGATCATATGTCTAGGACAAATTATCAAAATTTTAGTTCAATACAATGATTAACGAAGCATGAATCCCAATTTTTTCAAGATGACTCAAAACAGAAAATAGAATAGTGCTTATCACTGGAAAAGTGGTGTTTGACACTACAAAGCCTGTGACTCATTAATTTGAGAGTGCCCAATGGTTCAAAAGTGGTGCCTAATATCCCCAAGTTAGTGAGTTCATTGACTTTGTTGTACTAAGTAATAGGAAATCTTATCTAGTACAAGCAAAGTCAGTGGCCAAGGAAAAGACAATATTTGTACAAGAAAAGCTTAACTATATGATATGATCATATTCTAACAAGCCTAATTAAACAAAGCTTTTTAGATGACATATGCATCCCCTAACCTCACATGCATTTCAAGAACATATTCCAATGGCGTACTTCAATCTTCAAACAAATTAAAGATGGAGCCAAAAATTTAGAAAATAAATAAAGAAAATATTTAGAAAAAGTTTTAAAGAGATAATAATTTTTATATAATAAAACTCAATTTATTAAAATCTCTATTTATATGATATAATTTTTATTAATAAAATAATAAGTTTCATATTTTAAGATTCTATTACTCTTTATTATTTTATAGGTCCTTAAAAACAATCAACTTAATAACAATCCTACTTTCAACCACATTAAATAAAAATATTAAACTTTTGTTTTGGAAGGAAACCGGGTTGAAAACCATTTTTAAGAAAATTAAATAATAATTAAATGTATTTTATAATATTTTTTGTCTTGAATTTTATGCTTGAGAATCTAATAACTTACGTAAGAGAAAAAATTTCATACTTAAAAAAAATGACTAATCACCACTTATGTATGGTGCATGTTTCACATTGATGATAATATAAGATCGCTTAGAACAAATTTTTCAGTTATGGTTAAGAAAATAAAACTTGAGAGTATTATGATAAATTCTTTGGTCAAAGTCAATGAATTAATACATATTTTCATAAATTGCTCATACATAATACAATGAGTTTGTTATAACTTTTTTGATGTAGCAAGTTGTAAATTTGAAGCTTATATCATCGCATTTTATAAAGAGAATGTCTCCTTCAATTTCAGCATTCGTGGCATAATTAGTGCAGAGAATAAAGGAATATGAAATTGTAGACTAAAGGGGAAAGAAAAGAAATTTTAACTTGTTTCCAAATTGAAATGTTGAAAAGGATAAGCCTATGAATCAATTTTATTTTTTTTAATGAAATAACTAATGAATATATGGTTTTCTTTTCGCAATTAATTTGACAACTTTTGGATTGAAAATTTATGGCTTAATACCCTATTTTGTCCCCAGTGCTCGAAAATATCAAATTAGTCCATTCTTTACTCACTTAATAAAATTTGATTCAATGAAATCCCTTCTGTTAAATCCGTAGAAACGATGTTAATTATTTTTCTCTCTTATTAAGTAACGTCGTTTGTACGGATTTAATGGAAGGGATTTCATTCATGTAAATTTTACTAAGTGAGAACGTAATTGACGCATTTTTTAAAGGATGGACTAATTTGAAATTTTCGAGCGAAAATGGGGACAAAATAGGGTATTAAGCCAAAATTTATTCTTAGCAAATAATTTTTTCCACCAAAGGAACATGTGCAATTCAAATGACACATAAAAGAAAAGGAAATGACTATGCAAGTGGATCATTAAAAACAAAGGTACCAAACAAAGAGAACATTTCTCAATCATAAATTTTAATAATAGAACGAAGAGAACATGTGGTTGCAAACTTTCAATTTTATCATGTCATGTTCATAAGAATAATACACTTACCTTTAGGATGTTTTGCAAATTAAATGTCTTTAGAATGTGTTCCTTATATTTCTCACTTGCAATTAATGTAACTAGATATTAAAATGGACAGAAAAAAATAATGGAACATAAAAAATAGAAAAGAGAGAGAATGTTTTCGTATTTTCGCATACTTTATTATAAATTTAACACATAAATATATAATTATGCTGATCGTAATAGAATCTCGTATTAGCAGAGATTCTTTGTGTACTTAATACAACTTTTATATATTATGTACATTTTTATTAGTTAATACAAGTTATTGTGTACGATAATAATAACAATTTTTAGAATCACTAGAGTTGTAATTTTAGAGATAGTTTAAATAATGATTATTTGATAAATCTTTGGTAAAAGTAATTTTTTCATACTATGATTAGTAAAAACCACAATATAAAAACAAGATGATAATTTAGAAAACTTCGACAGTGTAAAATAATTTTTTGAAATTTAAATAATCCTACCAGAATATAATTATATAGTAGGTTCATTTTTCTTTCTATTTATGTCTCTTTTATACCTTCATTCCTATGCAGTTTTTCTTATTTTCTAAAATTTGTTTATATTTTCCATGAAAATATATTACTAATTAGAAGATAATTGAATATAGTATAATTTTATTTGTTAAAATTTTCTTTGAAGTTATTTTCTTTTTATTTTAATATCTTTTTCTTTTTATTTTTTTTACTCCATCTGATTTTGAGTTTTTTATATGGTTTACTCATGAATCATTACGTTAAATGTCTCTAGTATTTTCTCTCACAAGAATCCAAAAATACAAACTTGCTAGTTTTGGATAATGCGCTAAGAGAATGACAATTTACAATCTCATCATGAAAGTAAGGATTGGTTCTAAACCTAACTTACGTAACAAATTTCAACTAAAGAGTAATAATATAATTTTATATGTGAATTTGCTTATATTATATATAATTTCATTGAATTGAATTGTTTTATGTTATGCTTTGGGTCAATTGAGATGGTATTTTAAGTTTGTATTTATACTATATTATTTGTGTAATAAATTTATCCTTTTTATAATTAAGGTTTTTGTATAGATAAAAAATATTTATAATAAGTTAAATATTAGTCTTTGATGAGGAAATCTTAATACGAGTATTTTAGAAGACATTTGTTTACGGTTAAATATCCATTGAAATTGAGGTTTATAGATCAATAGAATGTTCAAGTGAATTGAATAAAATAAATTAGATTGATGTATTTGAATCATGATCTACTTATATATGTTTATATTAATATTTAATCATTTTAATTTTTTTTTTGTGATTGTATTTAGTATATGAGAAAATAACTCTTAAAGTATATGAAACCGCTATACAAATATACAAAATTATTTTCAATTTTCATATTCATATATGTTTGTATATTTGTATATGCATGCGCACATTTGTTTATATATGTTTATGTGTTTATATATATATATATATATATATATATATGTATATGTATATGTGTATATACGTATGTGTGTTTAAATACTGAAAGTGAAATTTATAGTATCTTAGTATACAAACTTAAGGGAAATGAGTTTGTTTTGCTTTGCTTTTATCGTTTATATAACTTATTTTGTTATTTTTAAATTATATGTGCACTAATTTTAGTGTTTTTAATATTTTATTTATCTTCTTATTATTTCTTTATCGATGAGTACTTATAATTGTGTGATATTAAAAACTTTGATTAAGTGAAGTGGCCCTTATACTTATGAGTTATACCCCATCAACATACAAAGGAAAAATAAGGATAAGAAAAAGAGACATCAAATCATGAACCATGTGCATTTTTTCATTTCCATCATCATTACTATTTATTGCAAATCAAAGAAAACAAGGTTTCAAAATAGTTAATCAACCTACATAAAGAAAACTTTCGAAAATAAGAAAATAAATAAATGAATAAGTAAAGAATTAAAATGTATTTAAAATCGAATTTTATGATTGAAGAATATTTATTAATTTAACTCTTCCGTTTAAGTATCATTTATTTATTTATATTGGTGTTACAATTTATAGTTTGATTGTATACGTTGTACACTAGTATTTTAGCATGAGAAAAATAATAAAAAAAGTGTTTATTTTGTATAGCTAAACTTTATAATAAATATTTTTAATATATCAATTATATTATAATTTATGATAAATAGTTGTATTTAAATATACATCATTTCTCTTTAAAATAAATAAAAAATCTAACAATAAAGAAAAGATAGAATAAAAGATGTACTAGTTAGAAAAGTTCTCTAAAGAATTTGGAGAAATATTTTAAAAATATTATCGTCGAAGAAATCCTTTTATTTAAAATAACTACTTTAATGAATATATAGACATAATCTCTAACGTCTTTATAAGGACGTCTCTGAAGAATTATCTGTCATCTGATTTTTATTAATAGTTGTAAATTATTATTCACATGATTTTATATGATAATTAGTCTACAAATCAATGTATTTATCAATGTATGAATTATCTATTCATACCATAATGTTTCGAATTTAGCAAATATACTCTATAAAAATCTCCAGACATACATATCATGAACTTTGATACTTCACAATGTAATATGATTCATTAGTATAATGTGCCAATAAAATACTTTATTTGATGTTTTATAAATAAAGTATATAGAATAATCTCTAATATTTGAAATTTTATTATCGTTTAGGGTAGTGTATAATTTTAATTAAGAGTTAAAACCGATTTTTTTAGGATATAGAGATCTATTTAAAGGTTGAGAAATCTAACACGTTAAAATTGAAGATGATGTTGTAAATGTTATATTATATTTATATGTATAATGAATTATATAATAATTTTTGTCACATTTGTTTTAGCTGTTTCAAATGGAAACTTATAATGTTTTTTATTGTTAATTTTTGTGTTTCTTCTTTTGCTTATAGTCATCTTTATCTTTCTCCTCCCTTTTTTATATTTGTGCATTTTCATATGCTGAGTAAGTTATATTTATTTTTGTTTTAATAGAAGAAATTCTATTCCATTCACAATTTTATATTTTTTAATTTAAATTTGATTGAGATACCAGTAAATATAACAATAAAAAAAAGAGAAAAAAAATGTTTGAAGCATTCCTAAATAAAGAGATGAAAAATAATAGAAATAATCTATTAAATATGAAGATTTTGTTGGGGTGATAAACATTAATGAAAGGTTTTAACAATATGAATCTTGAATCCAATTTTCACCAAATATAAACACTTAACAATATTTGGAACTATATGTACTTGATAATACTTGTTATGTATTCTTAAATAACAGTTACTTGCATGAACAAACTATAAGAAATTAAGTAACTCCAAATAACACAGAATACTTGGACAACAGTTGCTTACCCTAAACAATTTCCAAGCATTTACAAACTCAATTTGCTTTTTACTTTATGCCAAAAATAATATTAAAAAACAATAAAAACATCCCTATGATCAATTTAAATGTATTACATGTGACAATAATTTAGGAAAAAATGTTATAGAAAAAGAAAAAGAATTTCTAATTTTGAAAAGAAGAAAAGAAAAAGAACAGAAAAATTGTCTACATAAGAACAGAACTGTTACTCACAGCACATTCCCAACTCCCAAGTCTGTCAATAAAACGTTATATTCCAACCTCTCTAACTCTCTCTTTCTCTCTCTAATCTCTGTTATTTCTTCTTCATGACTCTTCTCTTCTCTCTTCTCCCTTCTCCCTATATAATATAATAATATTACACACTCAGAGAAACAGCAGACAAGTAGCCAGAAGAAGAAATCCTTTGACACATTATTAAGGAAACAAACATGGGAGGTGGTCACATGGGGTGGTTCCTCTTGTGTTCTTCTCTGCTCTTTTTTGCTGTGATTGCTTCATCTGGATCACTTGCAAACTTGCCCATCATAGCCTTTGAGGATGGCTACACCCCCTTGTTTGGGGACCATAATTTGGCCATCCATAGAGATGGAAAATCAGTTCACCTTTCTCTTGATGAAAGAACAGGTCTTTTTCCATCTTTCATTCGTTTTTTCTTACATGGTCACTTTTTGTATTTCTATTTTTGTCATGTTTTTTTATTTTTGTTTTCGTTTTTCTGGATTGTGATTTCAGGTTCTGGGTTTGTGTCTCATGACCTTTACCTTCATGGCTACTTCAGTGCCTCGATTAAGTTGCCTTCTGATTACACAGCTGGAGTTGTGGTTGCATTTTATGTGAGTAATAATGGGTTCTAATGCATGATGATAAAATAAAAATGATATCTTTCTTGTTATTCTTTCATACCCTTTTTGTAGAAATTCAATCGTCCATCGTAATTAGAAACTCCATCAAAATTCTGATCATTCGTATCGATTTTCTTCCTTTTTTTTTTACTTTTTCATTTCAATTAACTAAGTGCTATTACTTTGTGAATATGATGCATCCAGGTATCTGGAGTTTCTATAAAAGTTTTTTGAAGCTTGTTTGTAAGCTATTTGTTGGGAAATATTAATATATTAAAACAGAAAACAAACAGATTGCTTTCAGTTTCATTTTTTTCATGAGGTCACTAATGGGGCCAAAAAAGATTGTTTTGTTTTTCCTGTTTTCAAGCTGTTTTGAAGGGAAAATTCAGTGTTTGTTTGTATTATTGAAATGAAAACGCCAGTTGGTTTGTTTGTCTCGATCTTCCCCTTCTTTTAACATTTTTTTCCCCGGAAAATAAGGGCACGGGTGATTTGTTCCTCACATTTTCTGCTGCAGATGTCAAATGGTGACATGTTCGAGAAGAACCATGATGAGATAGACTTTGAGTTTTTGGGGAACATTAGAGGCAAAGACTGGAGGGTTCAGACCAATGTTTATGGCAATGGAAGTACCAACATTGGTAGAGAGGAAAGATGTGGCCTATGGTTTGATCCTGCTGAGGATTTCCATCAGTACAGTATTCTCTGGACTGATTCTAAGATCGTGTATGATGCAATCTATTTGAATCCATCATGCCATCTTTGGTTGTTATATTTTCCTTGTTTTGATAAAACTAGTCTCTTTACGTGTCCAATTATTGCTAATTATACTCCAGCAACCCCTTGCTTTGATGGAGTAGTGTGAGGGCTTTTTTGGCTGGATTGGTAGGGGTTTGTTAAAAAGATTCTCTGGTTTTCTTTTACCGTTTACTACATCCACGGTTTTTTTTCCCATCAAAACCAGTTTTTTCCTGTAATGGGATTACAATGTACAATTCATGCTTTTGATTATTTGCTGATAGTGAATAAAAACCAGATATGAAAAGGCCTAATTTTTAAGTTGTGTGCATCCTTATGGAGAGGAACCCACATGATGAAATTTTGGTGGGATGCGTGACCCACAAAGATGAATTTTAGTTGTTGGAGAACTATTTTTGTCTACCTACTAAATTCATGAATTGGTAATCAATATTCATTCCTTAGTTACTATAGCTACCATACCAACTGGATCTTGTGTGCCCCTTGCATGCAGGAGATTGTAAGAAATAATTCTGGATTTCCTTTTATGTTTTTCCTTGTTAGTTGCTACTTGTAATGATAAATTTAATAACGTTTAGTTTTATCACATTCTCAATCAAACAGAAACCATCATTAGTACTCTATGATATTTTTAGGTAGTTATTATGAAGATCAACAAGTTTACCATACAAGACAAGTTTTTGTCGGATGATTATGTAAAAAATTCTTTCCACTGTCTGTGCACATACTGTTTACTTAATTTGATAACTATTTCTGGTTTACTGGCTTTGTTAATTGTGTGTATGCCATTCATTTTCTTCCTTATGCAGATTTTTCGTGGATGATGTTCCTATCAGGGAAGTTATTAGAACAGAATCAATGGGAGGAGATTTCCCCACAAAGCCAATGACTTTGTATGCCACCATATGGGATGCATCTGATTGGGCAACCAATGGAGGCAAATATAGAGTAAATTACAAGTATGCACCCTATATTGCTGAGTTCTCAGACCTTGTTCTGCATGGCTGTGCAGTTGATCCTATTGAGCATGTGACCAAGTGTGACAGTAGTGACCAAGATTCTGAGGGCGTTCCTTTTGGCATCACCCCAGTACAAAGAACCAAAATGGGCAACTTCAGGTTGAAGCACATGACATACTCTTACTGCTATGATACAGTTAGATACAAAGTCCCTCCACCAGAGTGTGTCATCAAACCCCAAGAAGCTGAAAGGCTTAGAAAGTTTGATCCCATCACCTTCGGCAACGGCCGGCGCCACCGTGGAAAACGACACCACCGTAGTAGAGGTAGTCAGGAAGAGGCTGCCTCCTCATTTTAATGTATGGTTCTGTATGCAGATTTTGTCATAAAGGAAATATGTTTTTATATTTGAATCAGTTTGATTTGCCTGGGCTAGCAGCATATCTTTTGGATTAATGGTACTTTTAGACCCTTAAGAATGGATCATTTTTGTTTTGTTTTAGTCCCTAACTTCTAAGATCATAAGTTTTGGTCCCCCACAGTGTTGGTTTTAGGGACTTAAGTTTGAGAATTTCAAGAAGTATAGGGACAAAAACTTGTAGATTTCAAAGTAAAGGACTAAAACCAAAGATGATCCATTTTCTTGGGTCTAAAAACACAGTTAACTCCATTTCTTTTTCCTTGTATAGAAAGAGGGGGAGACATAGAAGTCCTTAATATGATGGTTAATGAGATGGTGGGTTTATGGCTTAGGTTCCCAGGTATATGTCCTCAATGATGTATTGTGTATTCAGACCCACCTCAGGGTTTTCAATAAAGTATATACTTATGAGGCTGAGTTGTTTAATGAGTGTTAGGTAAGAATTATTTTTGTGTTGGTATGGAACATCCAATATGAAACCAACCAAAAGGGTTTTATATTTAGTCCATGAGTGCAGTGAGGTGTGTTGGAGTGTCTGGAAAAATTGCATGGTCAGATTTGTCAGGTTGGGGACACAAAATGAGGCCATTTTGTCAAGGTAATTGGAATCCAAAGTCAAGTGTTGAATGTGACAAATGGTGCAGGGCTGTTTAGTTCACTGCTGCTTTCATTAAATAGTGTGACCAAAATTTCTCTCTCCTCTTTTTCTTTCCCATGCTTTTGTCTTCTGGCCTGTAGTTAGAAATTTCAAATGGGCAGTTGGGATCTCTAAGGTACAACATTGGGACTGATTATATTGCCCTCTCTTATCCTATTGCACCGTCTCTCTGCATCACCCAAAACCAAACATTCAAGCCAACTTCTGTCCTCTTTTTGAAATAACAAGAGGGCCACTTCACTACTCTCACTCACCAAATCACTACTTGAAAACTACTGCTAATATTGAGATCATTAATGTTAAGAATATAAATGTAGAAAGTTAAATAATATATGATCAAGAAGATTCTTAAATTTGATAGTTTTAGATTCAAAGATGCTGAACTGAAATTTTGAGAAATGTGACTGAAATTATGGTGGGAAAATCACCAACAGTGTCTCTATCAGAAAAGTATATGACAAATTTGGTTTGATCTTATATTTTTATGCAGTAAAACATGAACATTTTTCTGAGCCAAGTATATGACAAATCTGGTTTGATCTTATATTTTTATGAAATTTCCCAAAACTATCATTCCATTGCCATGAAAGTGACAAAACATTACATGTCATTAGTTTTAGTGTAAATGACAATATTAGTTAGTGTAAGTAATTAATCAATGATCCGCAATCTGCTCCACTTTTAAAAGCATTTTGGAAAAAGCAATAGCCACTAGTTTGACAAATATCAGAAACTTTTTAAAATATAAGAAAAACAACAAACCCTTCATAAAGCAACAAACTCTGTTATTTTAATATATACACAGTCATGTTAAATATATAAGTTGACATGTATTTTTAGTGTTAATAAAATATGCTTTTTTATTGTTTGATTTCAGTCTCTGATTTAGAACTTTGTTCATACATTTATAAATAACATCTTCATTTTAGTCCATGTTATTTAAACAACATTGGACATGTTTTCTAACCTGCCATAGTTACATCATCTCAATAGAAAATGTTGATGTCAACAAATGATAATAACCCTCATATTTTTTTTGTTTTACTTGGCCTCACATGGTGGAGAAGGAATAATTAGCAGAAGAATCATGTCAATGTGAGTTTTGTTCTTAAGTACCTAGATGAGAAATGATAAAAGTCATAATCATAGCTACAAACAAAAGTAAATTTCAAACCTCAACTTGTCCATTGGCCAGTACCAAAGATGAATGATGGAAGAGAGAGGTTACTTTTTAAAAAATTACCCAGAAATTTAGGCTATAGAATATGATTCCTCCATTGGTTGCCCAATCAATGGATATTCCTTTAATATTCATTTCTTTCTAAAAACTTTTCACTCTTATTTTTCTACCTTCACATTCTGTCAGTCTTTTTTTTTTTTTTTATGTTCATTCTTCTACCGAATCTTCAAAATACATTACAAAAGATTTTAATATTTTAAAATATTAAAATTATTTTTTATTGGTATATATTGAAAATACAACAGAAAAGCAGACAAAAAACACTGTAAAATTCACATTTCATTTTTCTGATTACTTTGTCTTGCAACAACTACAATTCAAGATTTTTTTTACCTGTATTGTAGGAACAAAACTGTTACTCTTCATTCCATCAAAATATCATTACTTTTTCTGTTCTAAATATAAAATTTGGTGTTATTTAAGACAGCAAAATATAATGTATTATTCCATAACACCATTAGTCCTAAAAATAGCTAAAGAAACAACTTTTTTAAAACATATAAATGAGTTTGTGATAATTTGTGAAATATATATGATTCTGAATTTTCAGTACATTCTTTTTGCTAGAACATAGACTATTTGACTATATAGTTATTTTACTTAAATTTAGAGTTTGATTATTGATTTAGTTGGTATATTGTGTTATAATTCTCCCACTTGTAGTTTTATTTTATTATTTTTGAGTTTTAAAATTTTAACATTGCACTGTGAAACTGAAGTGAAAATCTTTATTCTGGCAGAAGACGACACACCGATGGAGATTCCAAACTGACCTGTGACTTTTGCTCTGCTATGTAACTCATCTTTTTTTTTTAATCTTTTTGACATTGTAACTGCTGAATTTAAAGTTAAATATTACTATATTTCTACCTTCACATTGATGCATGTAAAATATGAAAACATAACTGACACAACGTAAACATTTACTTTACTATAGTTTATAAAACAAATGTACTTTTTCTGCAGTTTTGTCTGCATAAATATTCAAGTTGTGAGGGAAAGTTAATAGAAAAACATGTTTTATGAGTTTTGAACTCTAAGTTTAGGGTCATTAAATTATCACTAATAAGGAATATTTATCTAGTTAGACGTTACAAAGAGGAATGAGAAAAAAATATATAGTTGGAATCAAAAGACTGTTGCAGTGAAGAATTAACAATAAGTAAACTTTGTTTATCATTGTATTATTTAAACTACAAAGTTTGCATTTTCTTGTCCCTAAATATCCTTAAAATCCAAATTTGATTCTTTGTACCTACATGAAATTAAATGTATATAATTTGTACGATATTCTCGTTTAAATTCTCTTGTCACTATTATACAAATATAAAGAAAAAAAATAAATAACGAAAACCTTTGTCTAGCTATACCATTTATGGTCGTTACTTTAAATTAAAAGCTTTATCTTAAAAAATAGCACCCTAGTGTGAGTTAACTTTATTAAGTTATGGATTTTTTTAACAAAGAATATCTCCAATAAAATTAAATGTAAAGATAAAGTTATGTTTTGTTTATACATTGAATTCAATAATAGAAAGACAAAGATAAATATGGTCGGTTACTAAGATTTTTAATATTATATCTTTATTTTATTTTATTTTATTTTTTTTTTGGTGTGTCTTATAATTTTATTTATCATTTCAATTAATGCTACCTAACTCCACTGTCCTACACCCGTTCATTGCTTCCATTTTGAAGAACAAAAAAAGACTTTGCCTAAAATACAAGCAATCTCCATTGACCGTAGCAGGATATTACAAACATAAAATAATTCTGAGATTTAAAAATTCAAAAGTTTCTTAATATGATCAAATCATAATCTATCACATTGTAAAATTGGTCATGCATCAACTCATGTTATTACTAAATTGGCCATGTATTCCTAAGAAAAAGTTTAAATGGGTATCTAAAATAATATTGCAATCATCTAACATTAAAAGACTCAAATTTAATTGAATAATTACATCTTCTTCTTAATTTGTTTTGCAGTTAATTCTTAAGGTCATAAAATTTTTAGGGTATTTAGACAGTGCTTGACACATGACACAAGATTTGGAAAAGTTCAATAAAATTTTATTCAAGGCAAATGGTCATGTCACTAATGGTGACAAGAGAAAATTTTTGAACGTTACAAAGGTCAAAAATTTATCCTTCATTGTGATTAAAAATGTGTTATTTGTTGAAGAGTTGAAGAGTTGAAGCGTAACCTTCTAACAACGATGTGACAAATGATTCAAAACATTATATACAATTGACTTTTGAAAATACATCCTTTGATTCTATTACTTATTTGTTGGCTAAAGATGAAGAACCTTGGATTTGGCATAAATTTGCACATTATTCATATTTCACACTTAAACAAATTTGTTTTAAAAATCTTAGTCATTGGTTAGCCTAAAATCAATTTGAACTAGATAAATTGTGTAAGATTTTGAGAAATTAATACAAGTCTAAGCATAAATTAATATCTTTTACTATAGAATAAAAAATATTTTATACAAGTATCTGTTACCAATAAGGAGTATTGGTAAATCTTGAAGAAATTTGTTTTGATGATGCTACAAGATGTTTAGTTGAAGAAAATATTAAAATTAGTTAAAAGCAATTTGTAGAAATTAAATGTAGTAGGAAATTCTTGTAAACCTTGTAAGCTTGCATTTTTATCTTCAATAATCGATTATAGAATAGCAATAATCGATTATCACAGAGTCATACAGGAATAATCGATTATCACTTCATATAATCCATTATCACTTTTTGAAAACCCTGTAACGGACTTGAATAATCGATTATCATTTTTCATGGCAGTTGGGAGTTGACCTTTGGCATTCAGTGTACTTGGCTATATATTTTGTTTTGGTGAAATTAGAAAAAAAAAAGTTGAACAAAAAGCTTTTGAGAATACAGTGTGATCTGAGGAAGTTCCAAAAGCTTGTTCATTACATTGCCTGGTCTTGTGAAAAGGAGAAGCTCGCGCTTTGTGTGTCAAAGGTCGGAGCGGTTCTCTTCAAGTTGGCAAAGTTTCTGTTCTTCCGGTTCGTTCGTTCGAAGGAAGGTTTTATCTGTTTTCTGTTTCATTCACTCTATTGTAAACTTGTGAAACTATTTTTAGTGAAAACGTTAATCACTTTTTATAGTGATTAACAACTGGACGTAGATTCTTTTGAATCGAACCAGGATAAAAATTCTGTGTTGAATTTTCTTGCTCTCTATACTCTTTACTGTTTTATACACATCAACTGTTTGGAAATTTGTCTCTAAGTAAATTAAATTTATAAAACTGACCATCTTATTAAGAGTTTGACTGAACACGCTTTCCGCTTTATAAGTTATTCCGCTGTGCAAAATTCTATAACGGTACCTATTGTTCCAACAGTATCATTTGGTTAATTAATAAAAGTGTGTGAGATAAAAGTCTTACGAGCAAGTTCTATGTGGTGATTACAACTCATGCTGGTTAATGGAAGAGACTAGGATTCGAGTGTTGTCATTTCCTCTTGTAAGGAGTAGAAAGTGATGAATGTCTCGCCCGTAGGGTTACAACTCATGCTGAGTTTAGTGCTGATGTGAGTAGCTTGGTGTTTTTACTCATTAGCCTTGAGGAGCAAGAGAGATAGGTCTAAAGCTTTGGTGGAGGACCACGCGAATCGTCTTGTTTTGGTAAATAGGAATGATGCGGTGAAGTATGGAAGAAGACATACATTTATAAAGATGATTGATATTGGCACGGGTTGCCTTTAATGGACAAGTTATGTACGGCTAATGGGTTGATCATGATTCCTTTCAAGGGAATGTACAATTTGTTATTGTATTTCTTATTTTAGTCTTACTGTGTATTGATGTTTTGATGTTTATTACACAAGAGCATATGCAAACATTTCAAGAGAGAGTTGTGTAGATGTTGAGATAGGGTAATGTTGGACTTTTGTAAAAATTGTATTTTATTCTGAAAAAGGTTTTACAAACTTGAATATTTGGATTGTAAATATTAATTGTATTCAATTTATTTGAGAAATTATTCTTGATTATGAAAATTTCAATTTTTGACGCGTTTCAGTGACACATAGAAAGTGTTATGTATGATTCATGCCGATAAAATTTGTTAATTAAGTTAATAAAGATAATAATAATATAATAATAATAGTAATAAATATAATAATAATATTATTATTATTATTAGTCATTCGAACTCAAAATGATAAATGAATTATACTTGATTTTTAGTTAGATATAAATATTTGTTCCATTTTTGACCTCATACTCATTTATAATTAAAGATGTCAAAATAGATTTCAACACAAGTCACCACATGTTTAAGTCTAGTTGGGTTAGATAAACTTTAGTTTGATTAAATGTGGGTAAAATTGAAATCGAGTCACTAAATCCATAAGTTAAATGGATTTGAACCAGGTTAAAGTAAATTGACCCATAAACAACAACCTTTTATTAATTTTTTACTATATTTTTTATAAGTTTTTATTATAATTTATTAAATAATATTTAAATTGGTTACATGCTTAGTTTATTTTTTTTTTGTCAAGTTATAATAATATTTGGCGAAATAAATTATACTCCTATGAACAAATGAAATGAAGTAAATTATAATCCATTTTAATTGTATTACAATAAATATATAAAATAGATTAAAGAATAAAATATTTTTAAAAGAGTTAACTCACTAATCCAATATTACAAAATTTTTTATTAAAAAAAAAAAGTCCATTTGAGCTCGATTTTAGCTTAATCCATAGTGGACCAATATGTAGCTTACTTTGACACTTATATCTTTAATTGATGAGGTAATATAAAAAAAAATTATATTAACTTTACTTTTATTCTTTAACACACTCATAATAATTTTTAGTGATTTGGTAAATCGACCAGACCCACATTATGATTTATATTTATCCCAAAAATGTCTTCTACCATGTTACTAGCATATATACTTTTTTAGCTTTCACGTCTACTGCATATGCAAAGCTCACTAACCACACCACCACATCTATATCTAATAGGTGGAACCTTTTCTCTCGTGAACCATGCATTTTCCAACATGAAAAAGTAAAACGTTTTTCCCTGACAGTGACAAAGTAAAATCAAACTTTTATATAAATTAATGAGGTCGAGGTTTTTAACTTAACAAGATTTACTATCACATTCTAAACTGTGACTGATAAAGATTTTAACTAATAATCTTTATCTTTATTTATTTTCTGCAGAACTTAAAATGCACATTTTAACTACTATCCACACATCAAATATTGTTTTAAGAACCACCACCCTCCATTCTCTCAATAAGCTTCACAAAATTTTGGACAATTTTCTTCCCTTCTGGAGTTATGATGCTCTCCGGATGAAACTGAACTCCCTGTAGTTCAAACAAAATTAGATTTCAATATCTGAAGAGAAGGGAGACATGTTGTAAGTTCAAATACAATAAGAACAAAACATGAGAATATATTGATTAAATGAATTAGATGAATTTTGTTTATTAATTAGAGAACTTATCAATTCATGGTATATGCATCACTCTCACATTTCTAAATTTCTGAATTTGTAGGAGAAAACTGACATTTACATTGATTTACTTCATAATAACACGGAAAAAGTAATAAAACACATGCCAAACAGATAGATGATGTCAACTAAACTCCATATCAAGAATGAACCTGATTACATTATATTTCTTTATTTTTGGAAGGAAAATAGATTTCTTCCTAGATTGCATTAGAGAAATATCAAGTTGTTAATTTATCTTCTCCTAAATGAAGACCAGGAATTAACAGTTACAATATGAATACTTCAATCCCATAAATCAGTCATCAAGATTCAATAATCACAGTCTAGTTACTCTTTACATCAGCATATTCCTTTTATGTTCCCTTCATGTATTATTGGAACACTTAATCATTTAGACCAAGTTACTTTACATTGATAGAACATTTATTTCGATGCTAAATAAGACAAGTTCTGAAGAAAGATTAAGATTTTACCTGCAAATGCTTATATTTCTTATGGCGAGCAGCCATTATAAGACCATCTTCTGTCCAGGCAGTTGCCTCAAGTTCATCAGGAAAACTCTCTTTCTCAATCACAAGGCTGTGATATCTACCAGCCAAGAAAGGACTGAAAATAATACAAATTAAATGGAGTAAAATTATGTCAGATCACAGTTGAAACTTGAAAGTAAAGAGAATGCTGCTGCTGATCATAAATAAATCGGAAGCAGAAACCTTACTTTGACAGTCCAGCAAGTACTCCATCTTCTCCTTGCTCATCATAATAAACCAAGGTACTTTTTCCATGCATGACACCATAAGGAGAACGAACAATCTTTCCTGCATATGATAACATGAGAAAGTTTTGACAGCAGAAAGGAAGAAATGAGGTTAATAAAGGGAGATTATATGGTAAAGATCTAAATGCAATTAAAAATGAAAGTCAGATTAACAATGAATGACATACTCATTTTTATACAACTACTGTGTATGTGCATAAAGGGATTTAAAGGCATCCATTAATCGAACTCGAACTCACCTCCATAAGCCTCACCAATGCACTGCAAACCCATGCACACACCAAACAATGGTACAGTTGGTCCAAGTTCCAAAACTGTTTGCAAAGATATGCCAGAATCTTGAGGTTCCCCTGTAAGATGAAACAATGTAAGTGATTGTGTTTATTCTATTATTTCTTTTTGTTTACAGTTATGAAACATTGATCATAAGCATTGTTGATTCAGAAATTAAAAAGAACAAAAAGCTCAAAAAAATCCAAGCCTTACCTGGCCCAGGTGATATTAGCACTCCTCTAGGATTTTTCCTATGCAAAAGAAAAAAACATGCATAGTTAGTCTTTTACACCAGGATTAAAGATCATGTAGTATCCTACAAACTGCTTCATCAATAAGAAACTGTTAGGCACGTATAAGCAGCAAAAATTATTTTACCTTTTCAACTCCTCCACTGTCAACTCATCATTGCGGTAGACCTCAAAGTGAAATCCTAACTCTCCCATATACTTCATATGTAAATCATACAATGTTAGAATAGCCACTTTGTAAACCATATGCACATGTACAACAACAGATTCTACACAGATCTCTCATATATTTTCCTAATTGCATATTTCTCAAAAACAGAGAGGGTAAAATGTCAAACTTGTTATAGCTCATTGGATAAAGTTTCATCCAGTTTGCAGAAAAAGAGGGCAAGGATGAGGGAATTTCAGTTCCATTTCCAACAGTTTAGGGAATAAATGACTTGATTCAATTTCCAGATTTCCATATTTTCTGAAATAAACTAACCTGTTATGGAAATCCATTTTAAATATTTTCTTAAACCTTCATTGCAGGAGGACCGAAACTAGAGCAAAAAACTTCAATGTAATATTTTCAGATTGTGTTTGAAATTAGAAAAATTTTTGTGCTGCTTATTTCACAGATGATGCCACTAATTTAAATCACTGCTTTCATCCCAACAAGTTTCACAAATTTGAACCATTTAAAATGACTCCCAAGACTTCTACTAAAGAGATTTAGGTTTTCTACAATTCTGCAAATTCATCAACTCCTAAACACACATATACAACCAAGAGAGTACGAACCAACATCATGAAGAAATCACACAAATGGACACACAAAGAAAGTTGCATAAAAATACAATCAACACTCCTTCTCAGAGTAACACGGTGAGAAAACTGTATGATGTTAATCATCAAATATTACAAAATAAAAGAGAATCAATCCTGAGAACAAACCAACACCAGTAAGAATCACATTAATAATTAATAATGGATATAGGTCTTCTACATTTCTTCAAATTCATTAACTATCAGGAATTTCAGCACACATAAAAGGGAAGGGATTATCAGTCAAATACAAACAATACCACTACCTTTTCTGACCTAATACAATGAGTAAAGTACATTATTTCAGTTATCAAGCACTAAAAAAAAAGAAACAATCTTGAGAATCAATCAAAACCAAAAAGGAATAAATCAAATGAAACTTGCAAAGATTATAGATAAAACCACCACATAATCAATATCAAGAAGGCACCACACAACTGATCAAGAATGGATTCAGCTCCACCGCAATTCCTCAAATTTCATCACAAAAATAAAAATACAAAGAAAGAACCTTGCAAAGATTACAGACAAAACCAAAGAACCACACACTAAACATCAAGAATGAACCAACCTGGCAAAGATTATAGGTAAAGCTGTCATAGTTATCAATAACAACAATGGGGTTGTCGATGGACTTCTTAGCCGAAATGGGGAAATCCGAATTAGTTTCCAAGGCTTTCAGAGCAGCATTGGGCACCACCCCACTTAACCTTTTGCTCACAGAAACCACCCCTGCCATAGAAAACCAAAATTTCACATCAGAACACACTCATCAAGAAAATCTCAAAGAAAAAACGATGTTGGGTCACTCACCGAGGCAGGAGGGTTTGACACGGCTAGCCAGAGAATGAGGGATGCGAGGAGAGAGACAAGAAGGAGAAAGATTGTTGGATTGAAGAAGCGATTGAGAGAAGAATGTGGCAGCCATATTCAAGAAATTTTTTCTCAAACAAAGTTGAGAACTTGTTCATAAATAGTACAAGCTTTTGTCTTGCACGCTCCTACATATAGCACAACCACCTCCTTTAACGTGTGAGGGGATTCTCTGCGGTGAGAGCAAGAAGCAAATGAAGAAGAATCAATCTCAGACATTGGATCTTGTCCCAGATTAAATGCGTGGAACCTAACTTACAAGATTTTCAAAAAGTTATTATGTTCACTTTCTTTACTACATACAAATTGTTCATTGGAAATAAAATTTAAATAACATTTATTAAGACGAATTGTTTAATTGATATTTTCTGAATATGATGTTATTAAGCTGTCATTTATTACTAGTAATTGTTTAATTAAAATATACATTTAATATATTCAAATATTTAATAAAAGTTATCATTCTAGAAAATATCATAACGAAAAATAATTTCCGTTTGAGGATATTGTATATAGAAAAAAAGGAAACAATATAAATAAATGAAAATCAGATCAAAACTTAAATTTGTGTAATTGTAAAAAAACTATATTAAGACCGAATAAACCTATTTCTGAAAAAATTATTTGACTAATAAAAAGGGAAATGATTCAAACTAAACAACTTTTTTTTTTTTAAATTTCACTCAATACTTGTTAAACAATTAGCACATTTTCTACTCTCTTTTAGAAACTTTAAAAAAAAAATATTACACATATTTATCTATCTTTATCAGATTATGCTAAAATCCTTCACTAACATAGAGTCATTTTGCAATTATGAAAAAAATCTTACTTTTGACCCCACATATTTCAATAGTAACCATAACAAAGAGCTTCAACTATCAATCCATAAGATTTAGAATTGGTTTTTTTCAAAGCTATTGTTATTTTCGATAAATAAAACTAGATATAACTTTTAGTTAAGAAAAATTAAATGTATTTTTGTAATTTAAGGAATGGTTTAATCATTCTTATAGTTTTTATTTTCGGTGATTTTTCTCAAATAAATCTTTCATTTTTTTTGTCTCAATTGGGTTCCTCTCTTTGAAAAAATAAACAATTAGGTTTTTACTGATAATTTCATACTAATATCCTTAAAGAGGATGACACGTGTAAGCTTGTGATTTTTTTTTTAAAATAAAATAAAATTGTCACATGACAATGACAGTATGAGGTGGCACTGACAGTGTTACATGTCACCGTCAGACTACGTGTCATTGTATGTCTTAATTTGGTCCCGATATTTTTATTTTGTTTCAATTTGATTCCTATATTTTTATTTTGTTTCAATTTAGTCCTAATTTTTTTTAAAATTAAACAATTTTGTTTCTGTCCAAATTCAAATAAAAATTAATTTGTATAAAAAAGTTTACAAAAAAAATTATACAAATTGATATTTTTTATTAGAAAAATAAAAACTTATGAACTAATGACACATTTTTATTTATATAGTACTAAAGAAAATAACTTAGTTCCATTAAAGTTTTGGTTTAATCATTTAGGACATCCCTATTTCTGTAGGGTTTTCTCAATTAGGTCCTTGTATTGTAAAATCTCTCAATTAGGTCTCTGAATGTGAAAAATTGGATCAATTTAGGGCTTGCCGTTAATTTGGGTGGACGACGTTAAAAAATGTCATGTGTGACAGAGTGACATGGCACACATTGGTCGCTGAGCTGGCTTTCTTTTATTTACATATTTAAAAAACTTCAATGAAAATTAAAACGCAACGTTCTTATTTCATTGCGTTCTATTCGTCTTATAGAGGGAGACAATGTTTTCCTTTCTCTCCTCTACTCTAGTTCGTCCTGCAAGGAGAAGAGGGCTTCTGCGTTTTGTGCTGGGACAAATGGCAGTGACGATGATAGCGTGGAGAGAGTGCGACCCGACAGCGTCTTCGTATTCTCCGGGTAGATCGTGATGGCGCGTTGTTCGTTCCTTTCTTTCTCCTTTCCCCGTCCTGGGTTCTGTTTGGGGTTTTCTTACAGGGAAAGAGAGACGAGTTTCAAGGGGCTCAAGCACGACGTTTCGCGACGCGAGGATCTCGCCCTCCAGTGTCTTCGCGGCGAAGGGAGAACGTGTTTGGGCTCGCGATTTGGGGGTTGCTTTTACTTTCTTTTCTGTAGATTGGAACACGAATTGGAGTTCTTCTTTTGCAACATTGGGGTTAGGGTTTCTGAAATTGTGAATTTGGGATTTTGGATCCTGCGATTTAGGGTTTTGTCTGTTCTATGATTTTGGGGGTTTCAAATTGGAATATGAGTTTGAGTTATGGGAATTTCTTGTGTTCTTGATGTTTCGTTTTGGGTTCTTCCTTTCTGCATTGTTTTTTTTTTTTGCGTTGAGGGTCCTTTCTCGCTGTTCTGGGTTCCCGTGGTGGTTGAGGATGGTTTTTCTGGCTTCCCGCGATGGTTGATGATGGCTGTGCGAGTGGCGCTGATGGGTGCAGCCATGCCACGAGTGTTGCGTTTTTTTTGCAACGTTGCGTTTTGATTTCATTCAAGTTTTTTAAATATGTAAATAAAAGAAAGCCAACTCACTGACCAATGTGTGCCACGTCAGTGAAACTTAGTAATATCACCCTGCCATGCACAACATTTTTTAACGCAGTCCACCCAAATTAACGGCAAGCCCTAAATTGATCCAATTTTTGACATTCAAGGACCTAATTGAGAGATTTTACAATACGAGGACCTAATTGAGAAAACCCTACAGAAATAGGGATGTTCTAAATGATTAAACCTAAAGTTTTTAAAACAAAAATTAAATTGAGACAAATAAAAATAAAGAAACTCATCTAAAAAAATTCCGTAAAATTAAACAACAAATGAAATCATTTAACCTAAATAATATGAATGAACAATATAAAAGTTAACATTTCAATAGTAAATATTTTTATGAATTTATATTTCCATACAATGATAGTAAATTCAAGAAAGAGCATATGAACAAACAACGATATATTGAACAGGAAAATTACATCAGGGTGAGTTCATTACATCCAATTCCAATGAAAGAAAAATTTAACTATTCCTAGTAATCTATAGAACGTACACATTTGAAGCAATCCCTTGCAACAATGGTGTCTTGATGCCTTGAAGTAGTCTCCTGAAGTTCCTGAGATGTTTTTGTTTCTTTCCTCTGTCCGAAACTTCTCTCCTTTCTTTGTGTCTATTTCCCACTTTAAAAGCCAATTGAAAAAATAACTAATTCGCTAAGCGCACAACTCTTTATGCGCTAAGCGAATATTCAACTGCAATATATATTTAATTGTCCTTTATTCGCTTAACGAGTTGTGCTGGTGCGCCAATAAAACTCTATTTAACTGAGCGATTTAATGCTGGCTTAGCAAGAAACATCTGATAGCACTCCACTTTGATATATAAATTCCTGTACAATTTACTACATATTTTCCTACTCCTAATTATAATTTTTCAATGAGAAAAACACATTATTTCATAAATAAATACAAATTTTGAGTTAATTAATAAGTTTGAAAACATATTTTTCACCGCGGCTTTTAGACACCAAAAAGTTTGAAGGAAAGCAATATGCTATTGGCAGTGACTATCAAAATGTGAACACCTTTTGTCAAATTGTAGTAATTAAATGCCACGTTCAGATGCAGATATATTCAGCCACACTTAACCATAGTTTACTCTTCTGCAAATGGTCAATATGTTATTCTAATTTTTCTATAATCAAACACTAAAAATAACCTTGACGGAAGAAAGAAGAGAAGAGTTCAACCGCAGACACACTTACTTAGATGAAAAACACATGCCTCCGTCTCAACCATCTCTTTCAAAACAACCTATAAATACGTTTCCTTCACCTTTTTTTTTCTCTCATCCTCTTCTATCAGCTGCTAAACAAAATATATACACATCATAACTCTTCCTTAATCATCATCTCTTATATTTTCTAAAATTTCGACTACATTATACAATAATTTTTATGAGATAAAAATTAAAATAATAAGATGAAATCAACAACAATTAAATATTTCTCCAAAGATAAACATAAAATACAATTAACTAAATTTTTTGAAATATATATAATACATATCGAATCATATGTATTAATAAAATATTAAAAAGTGATTAATTTTCTCAAATTTTTTAACTATTCAATATAATAACTGTCACTACTACCTCTTAGTTTTCATATGAAGAAAATGAGGGACAATTTAAGTTTAAGCTGTACTACACAAAGCTATACATTGATATCAAACAAAAGATCTAAGGTTCACTTAATAACACATAATCTATAAACTTTTTATTTCAAATCAAACATCCCTATACCAATACAAATAGTTGAACTAAAGGAATATTAATATCCTATTTTTTTTAATTATTCTGAATAGATAATATTATATATATACGGTTAGAGTACCAAAAAATAAATCTATATAAAATATATAAAATACAACTTATATATATATATATATATATATATATATATATATATATATATATATATAAATGTTTATATTCTTATAGTTGTATGTTCAACGAGAATATAAAAATAATTTATATAAAAATAATTAAATTTCTAAATGATTTAAATTATGGTTTTCTAAAGCATTATCTAACAATATTATTATGAGTAAAATTAAGGATAACTGCAATTTATAAATTATTTGAAATTTAATTATTTGTACGGAACTCAACTATTTATGAATTGTTTCAAACTTAATTAATTTTAAATAAGATTTTGAACCAAATTAACAATAACCACAATTTTCTTTTTGACCTGCTCTCCCATTTTTAACCATAGTAATAAGTAATAGGGTAAATATTTCATTTTACCTATAGACAAATTCTTACATCTAACCCTAATGAATATTAAATATCTAAAATTATAAAAAACTAGCTTTCATTGAGATAATTACAAACCACAAAAGATTAAGGTGGCATTTGTCGTTGCCGGCCAAACCGTTCCCATATTCGTTTTTGTTAGCATCCTCATGCAAATATATGTGTATACTTTGATTCTTTCATCGCTTTATTTATACATAGCCATTGCAGAGATGCCCTAATTATTAGTCTCTTAGACCCATTTGAAATCAAATACGAATCTGAAAAATTGAAGAAAAAAATGGGTCGTGGGTTCCAAGCTCGAGCAGCTTCAATTACCATAGTTGCTCATTTGTTGTTCATAGCAATAACAACCCTTTTATTAGTTTGGTTGCTACACTTCCGAGAAGGTGTTGCCTTCTTCAGCTCTTCCAACCCAACCAAGATTTTCAATGTGAGTTGTCCATGAACCATTTAATTGATGATGTTCTTCTGTGATCTGGCTTCTATAACATCTATTCTTTGCTTTTATATGCAGCTCCATCCACTTCTAATGGTCATTGGATTCATTTTAGTTGGTGGAGAAGGTCACCAAATTTCTATTCTTGCCAAATTCGCATGACTTTTCTGTCATCATAATATTAAGCCAATTTTCTGATTGTTAAAGTGTCTCCATTTGTAATTTACACAACAACATTACTTGCAACAGCTATCATGATATACAAGTCTGCGGCTAAAAAAAGCAGGTCAGTGAAAGTGGTTCACCTTCTATTGCATCTGGTAGCTATGGTGGCTGGAGTTTTAGGGATCACAGCAGTGTTCAAATCAAAGAAAGAAGTTGGTCTTCCTGATATGTATACATTACACTCTTGGCTAGGCATTTCAGCAATATGCCTATTTGGTTTACAGGTATACCTAGTTAATCCGTTGATGGATTTGCCCTATTTTTGTTTCTACCTTTAGATCATGTGATAGTTTTCTGATGATAATTTTTCCTTTTCAGTATATCATAGGTTTCTTCTCTTATTTCTTCCCTGGTGCAGAAATGTCTACTAGAGCTTCCCTTCTGCCATGGCACAGGTTTCTGGGCATGGCCATATTCCTTCTTTCAGTTGGCACAGCCGAGACTGGTTTGCTTCAATATTTCCAGTTTTTACACCTTTTTCGCAGCCAAGAGGCTCTCATAGTCAATTTCACTGCTCTCTTACTCTTCCTTTATGCTTTCTTTGTTGCTCTCTCTGTCACTCTCCCAACAAATTATTCCTAAGCTACTTCCTTGCACCAATAAATCCACATTGTAAATCCAAATACTTAAGCAAACTCCACAATTCAATATTCCATTTCACAC
The DNA here is from genome assembly GCF_029865625.1 of Vigna umbellata. NCBI lineage: Eukaryota > Viridiplantae > Streptophyta > Magnoliopsida > Fabales > Fabaceae > Vigna > Vigna umbellata. The sequence goes on along the minus strand of NC_142167.1, from coordinate 48,297,386 downwards.
TTCCATCCCTTATGGTATTAGTAGACAAAATCCAAAGTGATGTACCAAAAACATTTTAGAAGGAAGAATTTCAGGGTTTACTTTTGTAGTATCACTTTTTTATAATGAAGTATTTTTTTAATACTTTTTCGTTCCAACTTATTACACACAAAAACGACGTATAACGTCACGCGTTTAATGTCCAACCACTAAATAGTCAACTTTAAAAATGACCGGTGGCATTTTTGTAAATAAATGCAATTATTAAACATCGTTTATAATTGTAATTCGACGTAAAAGGATATAAAACGTCGAATGTCCTAGCGTTAGACGTTAAAAGGTTAGTGAATTCAATAAAAATTTAAGCGGAAGATTGAAAATTCATTCACCTCTTCTCTTCTCAAACTTTTCTCGAACGAAGTTTGACGACCATCACAGGTAATCTTTCTTTCATTTGATACAAATGCATGTTAATTAACTACTTTATGTATGATTTTTGTTTGTTGTAACCGATTATTTTCTCTCTCACGGGTGACGACACTTTATTCCGATGAACCCACTTTTTGAATGCTAGTTTTCGTTTTCGTTTTGAAGAACTTATTTGTTGAACTTGTTTGTTGTTTTTTTTAACTTGTTTATAGTTGTTGTTTGGTTGAACTTGTTTGTCGTTGTTGTTTGGTTGAACTTGTTTGTTGTTGTTTGATTGAACTTGTTTGTAGTTGGTTATTGTTGTTTGTTGTTAATCAAAGTTCATGCTTTATAAAATACCAAAAACTTGAAATTTGTTGTTTTTCTGTTTTTCAAATCTGGTAGAGTTATTAAAAAGGATCACAATTAATTAAAAAAATAAAAAAAAATTGATTAACATCGAATATTGACAAAATTCGACGTTAAGTTAACGTCGTATATTGACAAAATTCGACGTTAATTTAACGTCAAATTTTTTAAAATTCGACGTCAATTTAACGTCTCCTGATATGACGTCGTTCGCAAATTCGCCGTTAAAAGCCCAAAATATTCGACATTGTACGCGATTTTTGTACTAGTGACAATATGTTTATTTCCTTCTCCTTTTTATCCTCAATACATTATTGTGACGACTTCATGATTTTCAATATGATTTTTAAAGTATGTATTATTATATAATTAGCTTTTAAACATTAATACAAAAATATTATAAATAAATAAGTCATAAAAATTTTATAGAAATAAAACAATAAACATTTGTAGCTAATTAGCAGAATTGTTAACATGAGTTTATTATAAATTGTTGATGCCAATCAATTTTAAAAAGGTCATCTTAAAGTATAAAATCATTTATGAAATACGTCATACTATTAGTTGCAATACAAACTACACGTATAAGATAAGCTAATAGAAAAGAGTTAAGAAACACAATATATTCACATTAATAAGTTAATGCATATAAAACTCTTTACATCAAACACATTCTTTGTTTCAATGGATATAAAGCTCAATCTGAATTACTTGCCTTATCGAAAGGAAGGTAATGAATGTGTATTAACTTATGATTTGTACTGAAGAAATTGACAAAATGCTCAAAGTTAGAAGAGACAAAATGTGTAGGATATCGGTATATATGCTCTTGTAACTACATGCTCAAAGTTTACCCAAAGTGTTTTGCAAAAACTTTCATCAACTTTTATTGATTCATTTTATCTATATTTGGAATGAAGCTTGAATATATTCAAAGCTTGAATATATTCAAGCTTGAATAAAGCTTGAATATAACGATCAAACACTGACTTAGACAAGGCAAATGTGTCACTCGGCCCAAGCTTAGACCTATCTAGGTAAAGTCCTATAAACGTAACGAATTATATTATAAATAGCATAATCATTAGGTATTTTATTTATGTTCTCATTAATTACACATTTAATACTACTAACATGAGAAGTTCACTTGATGAGTGTCTTCTATAAGAACAACCTCATTCATCTTACAAAGAACGAGTATTGAGGAGGACGAGAATGAGCACTTTAAAGATTGCATGTTGGAGACATTCAAAGAAATATAGTCTTTGCACGATACTCGGTCGCCTGTATAAGAACACAAATAATTCCATACTTGAATATTTTAAAAATTATAATTGTCTTATTTAAATTTAATAATTTTATTCCAAACTTAAGCACCTAAGAAATTTAAATAATATATGTATTTAAAAAAATCGAGTTTAACAAGTAATTATCAAACTTTTTTATGAAATTTAATTTCTATAATAATATATAAAAGTACGAAACCATTTCTTTTTTATAATTGTTTTTGGACATACCGTAAATAAAGATATAAAGATAAAAAGTTGTAAATTTAATAACAAAATACTTTTAGATATATTAAAAATAACGTAATAAAACTTATAACGTTAATATAATTGCATCTCTATTATTTTTTATGCAATATTATTTATGCATAACCATGTATAAGGTTTATCATCGATAATGCCTTTACTTAAGTTATTAATCATCAATTTTTATTATTATACATTATAGTATATTAGTTGTTTATAACTGTATTTCTTTTAGTTACTAATGAAAAAAAAGAGAGTTTCTTTTATTAAAAATAAAATAATGACAATAATAAGGTGATGTGTTATGTTATTTAAAATGTGAGAAATGTGATTCTTTTAAGGAGAGATTTATATACTTAATTTATCCAACGGACTCCTCTTGAACCCGTCTACGGCCAGAGCGGCTTGTAGACAACAAAAAAGATTGAAGAATTGACTATAAAAATGTGAAAAGTTATGATAAAATTGTAGTAGTTAAATGCCACATGACATGCAGATAGATGCAGCAGACACAAAACAAAGAAAAATTCTCAGTGGACTTGTGCAAGTGCTAAATAAATATGTTATCCTAATTTTCATATAATCAAACAATAAACAAAAACTGAGGCGGAAGAATAAAAGAAAAGAGTTGAACCGCAGACACACTTTGATGACCATTTCTTTCAAAACAACCTATAAATAATACTCTTCATCTTACCTTCTCCTTAACTTCACTTTCATTCATACATTCTGCCTTTTGCAATAACCCACAACAATGGATATTATCACTCGCCGCTTCCTTCCAATCATTTCAACTTTGCTTCTCATTCTAGTTTCTCTTTCTTCAATGGCCTCGGCGTCTCTCAAAGTGGCGTTCTACGCCTCCACGTGTCCATCTGCGGAGGAAATAGTGAGAAGTACTGTAAACAAAGCCATTTCAGAAAACTCAGGCATAGCAGCTGGTCTCATAAGGATGCATTTCCACGACTGCTTTGTCAGGGTAAAATCAATCACTCATCTCTCAACTATCATCGTATTAAAGAACACCCTCATCAATTTCATTTATGCATTTTTTCAGGGCTGCGATGCTTCCGTGTTGCTAGCATCTACCCAGGGTAACCCAGCAGAAAGAGACCATTTTGCCAACAACCCAAGCTTGCGTGGGTTCGAGGTCATTGAGGACGCCAAGGCCCAGTTGGAGGCTGCATGTCCTCAGACGGTGTCGTGCGCAGACATATTGGCCTTGGCAGCAAGAGACAGTGCTCTTAAAGTGGGTGGCATAAACTACGACGTTCCAACAGGACGCAGAGACGGTCTTGTCTCCGTGGCCGATGAAGCGGCGGAGAATCTGCCTGCACCAACCCTGAGCGCCGATGAGCTTGTGAGTAGGTTTTCACGAAAGGGTTTGTCTGCAGATGAAATGGTGACACTTTCGGGAGCCCATTCCATTGGTGTGTCGCATTGTTCTTCCTTCTCTAAGCGGTTGTACTCTTTCAATCAGACCTTGCCGCAAGACCCATCGATGGACTCTTCCTACGCTGAAACCTTGAAAACAAAGTGTCCTGCGCCACCTTCCATCTCAGACCCGACCGTGTCTTTTGATCCTTCCACTCCCATTCGTTTGGACACCAAATACTACGATGGATTGATCGACCACCGAGGCTTGCTCACATCGGATCAGACGCTGTTCACCTCTCAATCCACCAGGGAAATGGTTCTCGGCAATGCCAACGATCCTGCGAATTGGTCTCAGAAGTTTGCCAAGGCAATGGTTCAAATGGGTTCCATAGATGTCCTCACTGGCTCCAACGGCGAGATCAGGAAGCATTGCACCTTTGTTAATTAATTCACTCGTCCACAGCTCACTCGCTCGCTTTCGTTTGTTCAATTCTTTTTTTACATTTTTTTTTAATGTTGTTGTTTATTTTTTCTTTCTTTTAATTAATTTTGTAAGAGTTGTGTCCATAAATTCAATTGTAATGTTATTTGTTATTATCATTTTTTTCTGTAAAATTCATTAATAGACAGTTTTTTTTGACGGATAAATTGGATTTACAATAACACTCCCCCTCAATCAAAATTATCTAAAGACTTCAACCCCACTATGCCTCTAAATTTTTCAAATCTGCATTGCCTCAAGGACTTAGTAAAGATATCCGCAATTTGCTCCTCTGTGCTGCAATATACTAGTTCAATCTTATTCTTCATAACTTAATCCCGCAAGAAGAAGTGACACTTTGTCTTTATATGCTTTCCCGTGGCATATTGGGTTCTTGGATAAGTGTATGGCAGACTTATTGTCTACTAGTGGTTGAATCGGCTTCCTGTAATCCAGTATTAACTCCTCCAACACAGATTCCAGCCATAAACATTGGCATGCTGCTTCTGCAGATGCTATGTATTCTGTCTCACAGGAAGAAAGAGCTACTACACTTTGTTTCTTCGAACACCAACACACTGGTGCAGTCATATACTTGAACAAGTATCCTATTCTTCCATCATAACATTCTTCCATTCTCTTACATCTATAGCCCGTTTCCAAGAGATTGGTTTTGTGTCTGCAAGGAAGACCGGATGCGTAAGCTCTCCACAATTAATGAGCCTTGTGGATGGAAACTTCACTCGCTGAGATCTCCTAACCCCTTTTGCACCTTCTCCTATAACACTTCTGGACTCAACCGCTGCATCCTCAAGCACACAAGGAATGTGAGATCTTTCCTTACCCTTCTACATCCATTCGGCGATCTCATCAATCAGCACATATCTACTGATTATCACATAATTTGTTGTTGGATTGTATAAAATGTATGCACCTGTTGGGTGGTAACCAATGAGTATAAGAGCCTCACTCTTATCATCTAAATTCTTCCTCTATTCTTATGGAATGTGTATATAGGCCAAGGATCCAAGTATCAGGAAATAATCCGGTCCATGCTTCTTCAAGGGTGCTGTTCTGGAGCCTTTTTGTTGGGCAGCGATTCAGAATATAAGCAGCAGTTGACACAATTTTTCCCCAGAAATGGTGTGGCAAATTCTTCCCTCTTAACATGCACCTTGTCATGTTCAACAATGTTCTATTTCTTCTTTCATTCAGCCAATCCATTATGTTGAGGTGTGTAAGGAGATGTCGCCCCATTTTCTATGCCTTTGTGTGCACAGAATTCAACAAATTCTCTGGAGTTAAACTCACCCCATCAGTTCTAAGAACCTTTACCTTCCATTCAGGTTGTCTCTCAACTAGCCTGCAAAACTTCCAAAAAGATGAGAAGACCTCTCTCTTTTCTTTTAACAAGTATAACAATATTTTTCTGGTAAGCTCATCCACAAGAAGTACCTGTTACCTCCAAGCTCTTCCGAGCACACCACTCCAAAAGCGGTTGTTTGGCCATGTGCATGGTTGCTTTGTTGAACTCCTTTCGGTGATGCTTGCCAATCATACACTCACCATACTTTTGCTACCAAGTAGATGTAAGCTTCTGAAATTTAGATGGCTATAACGGTAGTGCCATAACCAGTATTCCTTATTAATATGTACAACATTCATGCACTGAACTACTGTTTTAACAATAGAATCCAGCTCTACCATCCAGTCTTTATTCCCAGTCACGTGATTAGAAGAACCGGTGTCTAAACACCATGTTCTATCACTCCCTCCATCAGTTGTGGAAGTTACCGTTAACAGGACTTTATCTGAATTCATGCTATCTTCTTCATGTGCCAAGTGTGCCATATCACTATTCTTTCCTTTCTTGTTTTGAGACTCATTGTGCTAGCACTATAGGAAAAATGTCCAATTTTATCACGGACGTAACATTGCATTTTCTTGCGGTCAAACAGAGACAAGAAATTACAAACAGAACCTATTTTCTAAACTATTATCAAGTACACAATAAATAAATTCCTTAACAAAATAAAACCCTATTTGATTATAATTAAAAATATAAAATTAACCCTTCATATAATAATTAGAGGTGAGTAAGTGGTAGGTCTAAAATGTTTAAAATATGTTTTGCAATTTTTTGTAAGTGAATTGAATAAGTTAGTTTTCTGTATTAGCAGCCAAAAACCCACTCAAATACCCATTTGTGCTGGATTCAAACTATAATCTGAATAAAATGATACACTTATGAAATTAAAATATATTTATATTTTTTCTTTCCCAATCTATTAAATAAAGTAAATGTCTTTAGTTTTTACAATTATGTATTTTTAAAGATAACTTAATTAATTATATATATTAAGATAATTTTATCAATTTTATAATATTTGATTTTATGAGTATTAAATTGTTCAAATTGGAATATTATAAATGGGATATAAAATTATTTGAAAAGTGAAAATTTAATTTAACGATATATTCATAATCATTAAAATATTATTTTATCTAAAAATTCGTCGGAGAAATTAAAACTAAAGTTAAATTTAAAGTTTTTATTTAATACAAAAATTAAAACAAAGAGGGTCAATTCAGACTTTTCAGCCTAAAATGTTAGGGTTTATTGTTTCACATATATTTTAGATTTTTTTCTCTTATTTTCGTATCAGAACGACAGAGCTAAGAATTGATTGGGGGCGGCTAACTCTTCAACAAGGTTTTTCTCTTTCTCCCGTGTTCTCTGCTCTTCTCATTTTCCTAAGATAAAAGCTCAAATTTTTTGTGTAAAACATTTAATCTCTTTGCCTATTAACGTGTTTGCTCAATCTCTGATTTGAATAGTTGTTTTTGTTTTGGCAGAAGCAAAGCGTGTCTTTTGAATTCGACAACGAAAGATGTCTGGGTACGCTCATTTTTTTCTTAACGATTTTCTAATTCAGTTTGGTTTATGAATGCAACTCTCTACGCCTTGATTTTTTAATTCAATATTCAACTGAAATACCTATCAAGTTATGGTAGTGAGGATATACATACTGATTACAATGTCTGCTCGTGGTTGTGTCATGCGTTGAGGTAGGATTTGGTTAGAGATGAGAATGGGTTGGTATTGATATCCACTAAAAATCTGTTTACCAGCCGTTTTAAATATGTGGATATTTTTGCCATTTTGGATTTTGGCAGTTTCAATTTTCTATTTTAACACATTGATGATTAAAACTGAATTGATTTTATCACTGTTGAGTTTAATTAATTGGAGTTCGGATTTTGATTCCTTGTGTTGAAAATGAATGAAGTGAACTATTTACCATGGTCTATTATAGTTCCGGGTAGTGTTGGCATTTTTGTTGCGGCATTTATCATATAGGAAATTGTTTTTGAAATATTCCAATGGGGTTGAGAAATGTGCAAGGACGGCTTGGTTAAGCACTGTTAATTAATTTAATTTGATTTGTGGAAAATTGAATGATAGTGCTGTCCCTTAGTCTTGATTAGAAATTAAGGGATAAGGAAAACTAAATATATAATGTATGTGCATTGCTGCTGGTAATAAAACTTGTTCACATGCTTGTAATGTTATGTGCATTGCTCTACTCCTTTTTTTCGAGTAGCTTTTCCTGGATGAGTTTAAGATTCATGTATATGTATCTCCTGACTGTTTAGAATACTTGTACTATGCAGTGAAGAGGTAGCTGTTGCAGCTGAGGCACCTGCTTCCATTCCCGGTGAGCCCATGGACATCATGACTGCTTTACAGCTTGTGCTGAGAAAATCTCTGGCTTACGGTGGTCTTGCAAGAGGTCTTCATGAAGGTGCCAAGATCATTGAGAAGCATGCTGCACAGCTCTGTGTTCTAGCAGAAGACTGTGACCAACCTGATTATGTGAAACTGGTGAAGGCCCTTTGCGCCGAGCACAATGTTAGCCTTTTGACAGTTCCAAGTGCAAAGACCCTTGGAGAATGGGCTGGTGTAAGTGCCTTAGAGACTCCTAACCATTTTACTTAAATTCCTTGTACCATTCTTTTACTCTCAATTCCCAAATTCAGTTGGTGAATGTTCGTAAGGATTTTATTCTTATAATATTTTTTGTTGAATATTTTTGTTTCAGTTGTGTAAGATTGATTCAGAGGGAAAGGCTAGGAAGGTAACTGGTTGCTCATGTGTGGTTGTTAAGGTATGGCTTTATTGGCCTGTATATTTGAATTGATGTTTTGGAGTGCCTTTCAGTGTATGTGGATGTTTATGTATTTTCCTTTTGCAGGATTTTGGGGAGGAACATGAAGCCTATAATGTTGTTCTGCAGCACGTGAAAGCTAACTGAATTAAATGTCTAGATTTGTGGGTTTCAGCTTGATGTTATTTTATTAGTCTTTGAGGAATACTTTTGCCTCTGGAGTATCTGCATAGGGATTTTGACGATTTACAATCATATCCATTCTCATTGTTGCTGAGTAAATGGTTTTTTCTTTATTACTAATGGTTTTTACCCTGTTATGACGGTTTTTTCTTTATTACTAATGGTTTTTACCCTGTTATGACTTACCAGAACAGTTCGTTTCGTATAAGTTCACTTTAATCTTCTCTTAATTTGTTTCTAGCTTCAAGTACTTTGTAATAACCTGCTCTTAATTACATTTCTTTTAAACCAATGTACATATCGCTTGGCCTGTAGCATACGAAAATATATTTCTTACTTTAAAAATGGTTGTTAACGGTAAATGTATATACTTAAGAAAATAAATGCATTGACGAACAAAAGTATGTGAATGAACACATTTTTGATGGATATCACCCTCGGGTTGCATCAAGGCCTAACTTTATTTCTTTGTTTGTAAAAGTGTAAAGTTAGAGTTGCCTATTTTGTATAGGACTAGTATTTTGATCCGTGCAATGCGTGTGATTACAAATGTATTTTGTTTTCTATATCAACAATATATTGGGCTGTAATTTACAATCATTGTTGAGCTAGCATACTGACCATCCAGTTTTGATTTATTTTTCCTCTATCAAGTTTAATATCACTAGTTTTTTTTACTAGTTTGTCTAGTTTGGATGATTGTCGGGTTGGTTGGTTTGATTTGAATGATTGTTAAACTAGTTTGTTTGGATCCATGTTGGTCTGGTTTGATTTGAAGGACTACTAAGTTGTGAATATCATGATTGTCGAGTTTTTCTACTTTGGTCTGGATGATGTTGGGCTGGTCTATTTTGGTCTTGATGACGGTCAGAATGGTCTAGTCTGGTCTTGATGGTTATTAAGTTGGTTGGTTTAATTTGGATGACTGTCGGGTTGGTCTAATTTAATTAAAGATTTTTCACAAAAAAATGTAAAAACTTTTTTCATGATAGTTGAGATACACAAACATGAAAAAAATTGTAGATATATGCACCAGATATTCCACATTCAAATGTGTTGTGGTTAATGAAAAATAAGAAAACAATAAAAATTCTTGTTGTGCTTGTCTCGTATCGAGCTTGTTGAGCTTGTTGTCTCCAACCGAGCTCGTCTCCATGTTTCTCCTCTCAAGCTTTTCTCCTACTGAGCTTCTCTTTGGCCGAGCTTGTATCGATGTTTCTTATTGAGCTTGCATCCATGGTTGGCATTTGGTCTGGTCTAGATAAATGTCAGTTTGGTTGATTTGGTTTGGATGACTATTGGGTTGGTTTGGTCTAGTCTGTATTCACTATCGTGCTAGTTTGGTCGAGTCTGGATGATTGTTGGGTTGTCAATGTCACGATTGTCAAGTTGGTCTAGTATGGTCTGGATGACTGTCGGGTTGGTCTATTCTATTCTAGATGATTGTTTGGCTGGTTCGTCTTGTCTTGATGATTGGCACGCTAGTTTGGTCTGGTCTAGATGATTGTCGGGCTGCTAGTCTCATGACTCTCGAGTTGGTTTTGTCTAGTTTGGATGATTCTCGGGGTGCCAAACTCATGATTAGCCCTAGCTTTCTACATGCTCCACTTAGCTTAGTGAAGGATGTGGAAAGCTCGATGAACCATGTGGAAAACTCAATGAAGCATGAGGTTAGGTTGGTGAAGCATGTATGAAGCTCGGTGAAGCATGTAGAAAAGTCGATGGATTGCATGAGATTTGTGTTAAATTAGTGGGACCCGCGAGTTTAACAACTAGGAAGATAGATGTGATATTCTAGTGCTTGTGCGGGTCACCCCTTTGCTTATTGTGAGATGTGTGTGGTTACTTTTTTGGTAGCAACGTGGCAATTAGAAAAGAGGGAGGGTGCGCTTATCATATAGTCAAATGGTTATGTTTGACTTTGGTGGTGTTGATATTTAATGGAGAATTGTTTTGGAAATGCTTTTATGGGAGAATTAATTTGTGAGCAAGGTCGCTAGACAATATGGTTCGAGTGTTGATGACTCTTTCGGCCATGAATAAGGAAAATAAATTATTTTCGGCCGTGGATGTGGGAAGAGGATGGGTCAAGTGTTGATAACTCTTTTGGTTGTGGATGTGAAAAAAAGATTCTCTTTGGCTTAGGATGCAGGAAAAGGATGGGTTTGAGTGTTGATAACTCTATGGATATGGGAAAGAGATTCTCTTCGGCCATGGATGCGAAAAAGAGATTCTCTTTGATCATGGATGCGGGAAAGATATTCTCTTCGTTCAGGGATGAGGATAAGGTTGGTGTTGGATGGCAGGATGACTCAAACTAGTTGGTTCTGATGAACAGGTGGTATGGTAGGATACGGGAGATAGACCCCTGATTTGTGATGATGAGGTGTGATCGTGTTTAAATTGTTGATGTGTTGTTGTGATGAATGTTTAGCATTTATGTGTTATACTATTTTGCTTATGATTGATTCTCAGTTAGCTCACCCCTATGTTTGTGGTTGTAGTTTCCACTTGCGGGAGTAAATGATCATGCAGATAGTTCGAATGTTGTATAACGCGGCAAGAGAATTGAGAGAGTTAGAGAATTTATGGTTATTTGTATAAACTATTTTATTTGAAGTTTTATTTTATAATTAAATTGGAGTTATGGTTTTTGTTTTTAATTGTAAAGACTTATTAAATTTGGATTTCCACGATGATATTATGATTTTAAAAATTTCAAATTTTTTATACATAACCGTGACATCCCAAAATTGGAGTATTATAATGTGAGACTATTAAGGGTGATATAAATAAAAAAAAAATTCATCAAATATGACTTAGAAATATCTTGCTCAAAGTTTTTGTAAGAACTAGTTTAATTAATTACTTATTCAACATTTTTATCACATAAACCTTATGGCTTAAGTTTATACGAAACTTAACGAAATAAGTTGAGGAAAATTATTTTAACAAATTTATTAACATGATACTAAAGTCAATTAAACATTGTGCACGTTAATATGATTCTATAAATTTAAATTCTAAAACCTTTTAGAATTCTTTCAAATACAATTTGTTCGTACATGTTTAGTTTTTCTTTATCTGATTTTCACCTTTTCTTTTCCTTTCTACCTTGCTATATTTCTTATTATTGAATATAATGAAAATTATGTATGAGATTAATCTCTTTTGTGTTGAATATACACGTAGAGTTCTCTATTTATAATAGAAGAAATATGGGTTAAGCCCAAAATACAAATAAGAAATAAATAATAACAAACTAACTAAAGATAAAAGATAAATATAAAATAAATATAATATATCTAACACTCCCCTCAAGCTGCTGCATACAAATCATATGTACTAAGTTTATTACAAATATAATCAATTATTGGTCTCCATAAAGACTTAGTGAAAATATATGTTAACTAATCACTTGAATTGACGAACTCAGTCTTGACATCTCCAAATACAATCTTCTCTCGAATGAAATGACAGTAAATCTCAATGTGTTTGGTCCTCTCATGAAAGATAGGATTATAACTAATATGAAGAGTAGTCTGATTGTCACATATAAGTGTCATTTGAGTGACATCTCCAAATTGTAACTCTCTAAGCAATTGCTTAAGGCAAACAGGCCCACAAATGGTTGAGGCAATAGCTCTATATTCTGCTTCTGCACTAGATCTTACCACAATACTTTGTTTCTTGCTTTTCCAAGAGATCAAGTTACCACCAATGGAAACATAATATTCGAATGTAGATCTTCTATCAAAATGAGATCCTCCCAATCAGCAATAGAATAACAAACCACTCTTGTATGGTTACTAGAACCATACAACAACTATTTTCTAGGAGATCCTTTAATGTACTTTAATATACGAATAACTACATTCCAATGATCTTCACATGGGAAATTAAGGAATTGGCTTACCACACTAACTGCAAAGGAAATGTCAAGATGAGTAATTGTAAGATAATTCAATTTTCTAACTAGTCTTCTATATTTCTCGGGATCTAACATAGGCTTTCCCTGTTTTGGTAGAAGTTTAGTATTAGGATCTATGGGTGTGTCCATAGGTTTTGAATTCATGAACCCAGTTTCCTCCAAAATATCCAGTGCATATTTCCTTTGAGATATAACAATACCATCGTTGGATTGTGCCACCTCAATACCCAAGAAATATCTAAGTCTAGATCTTTGATTTGAAAATGGTTGCACATATGTTATTTCATATGAGAGATGCCATGACTATCAATGCTTGTAAGAACAATGTCATCAACATATACTATCAAGTAGACAGATTTAACACTCGAGTAACGGTAAAAGACTGAATTATTTGTCTCACATCGATTCATACCAAATTATTGAACAACATTATTAAATTTTCCAAACTAGGCCCTAAGAGATTGTTTTAGGCCATATAGCGATTTGCGAAGACGACATACCAACCCAAAAGACTTTCCTTGAGCAAAAAATCTAGAGGTTTCTCCATGTAAATCTCTTCTTGCAAATATCCGTTAAGGAATGCATTTTTTACATCCAATTGATAAAGAGGTCATTGTTGAAGAGCCGTCATGGCTATAAATAAACGAACAGATGCCATCTTTGTCACTGGAAAAAAAAGTATTATCATAATCCAACCCAAAAATTTGTGTGTAACCTTTGGCCAAGAGACGAGCTTTGAGGCGATCAATAGTTCCATCATGACCAACTTTGATAGCAAAAATCCACCTGCAACCAACAACAAATTTTCAAGACGGTAATGGGACAAGCACCCAAGTTCCATTACTCTAAAGAGCACTTAGTTCATCTAGCATGGCTTGACGCCAACTAGGATGGGGCTAAGGCATCAGTAACAAATTTTGGGATGGTCACAGAAGAAATAGACGAAAGACAGGTATAAAAAGGTGAAGATAGTCTATAATAACTTAAAGCAAGATAATGTGGAAAGTGATTACGAATAGAATATATACCTTTTCGGAGGGCAATTGGAAGGGTAGACTCAATTGTCGAAGCCGAAGGAGACAAGGTAGTTGGCAATTGAATTGAGTCACTTGGTGGGGGTTGAGAAACACCTGGTGAACTATGCACAATTGGAGGAGTACAAACAACATTAGAAGGAGACATATCAGAAGAAGAATGATCGTTAAAATAAAAGGAATACTCATTGAAGGTGACATCTGCTGATATAAAATAACGATCAAGAGAAGAAGAAAAACACTTGTATCCTTTCTTTGATTTAGTAATACCTAAAAAAACACATTTGTGTGATCGAGGAGCTAACTTATCAAGACCAGAACTAAAATTATGAACAAAACATATAGACCCAAAAACTTTTAGAGGTAAGGGGTGAAGGGGTTCATGAGGAAATAAGATAGAATGATGTATTTTATTATCTAAAACAGAAGAGGGCATGCGATTAATGAGATAACATGCAGTAAGAATAGCATCACCCCAAAAATATTGAGGAATATTACCATGAATTAAAAGAGTGTGAGTTGTTTCAATAAGATGTTTATTTTTGCCCTCAGCCACCCCATTTTGTTGAGGTGTATAAGCACATAAAATTTGATGGAGAATATCATAAGAAGCCATAAATTGTTGAAAAGAATGGGAAAGATATTCACAATCGTTATCACTGCACACAGTTTGAATAAAAACACCAAATTGAGTTTTAATTTCATTATAAAGGGTTTGAAAAAGATAAAATAAATCAGAATGATTTTTCATTAAAAATAACCAAGTACGTCTAGAATAATCATCAATAAAAGTAACGAAATATTGAAAACCTAGAAGTAGACATAACACGACTAGGTCTCCAAATGTCAGAATGGACTAAGGCAAAAAGGAACGAAGCACGTTGTGAGACACTACGAGAAAAAGAACTACGAATATGTTTTCCTATGACACGACTCACAGACCAAATTGGACAACTTGGATAAGCTAGTAAGAAGTTGTTACAATTTGGCAAGACTGAAATGACCTAACTAAGCATGAAGAAGTGATGGAGACTCCATAACTGTGCCAATATGTGTAGAGGGGCGAAGATGATAAAGACCATGAGACTCACATCCGGTGCCAATCACCTGTCTCGAACTCCAGTCCTGTAAACAAACAAAATCTTTGTTAAGAGAAATATCACAATCAAGAGAACGAGTTAGACGACTAATAGATAATAAGTTAAAAGGAGACTCAAGGACATAAAGAACATTATCAATGGATAAAAAAGGAAAAATGTTAATAGTCCCAACACCATGAGCTAAAATTCTAGATCCATCAGCCATTATAACAGAAGGTAAAGGATTCGGAGAGGACAAAGAGGAAAACAAAGATTTGTTACCAGCAATGTGATTTGTGTCTCCCGAGTCAAGAACCTAAGAGCCAAGAGAAGAAGATGGACTCAGACCAATAAAAGATGTACTTGTGTGTGATACAGATGTAATGAAACTAGAAGGTTGTTGATCCTTATACCATTTGAGAAATTTACTGGAAATAGTAGAGTCATCAGTAATATCAGATGAAGGAGAATCCCCAATAGGTGATTGTGACGGAGGAGAAATCTAAACAATAGTAGCAGATCTAGGAGGGTGACCATGTAATGCATAACATCTGTCAATCGTGTGGCCTAGCTTGCCACAATGGTTACACTTGAGACGTCCTTTTCCCGATTTGTGAGAGTGATTGCAATCGTGACGTTGAGATGTTAATGTAGAGGAAACATATGTATCATTGATGGATTTAATAGGTACACGCAAAAGAGTGAAAGAAGTAGAAGTCAAAGTGGGAACAACAGGTGAACCCAAAATCTGATCACAAATATGAGAATACCCATCAGCAAGGTTGTGCAATGCTAGTAGCATGAAGAACTTTGACTGTTGCTCTATTTATTTGGCAGAAGTAGAGGCATGAAGCAATAATTCATTAAATTCATAAAAAATAGCATGAATTTTGCCCATATAAACAGTCATAGAGTCGTAATGCCAAGAAGCAACAACATTGAGTATCATTGGTGTATAATAATTTGGCCTGTTCCCATATTTCAAAACATGTTTTGTAGGAACGAAAAAATTGTTTTAAGGAGGAATGAAGGGTACCTTTTAGAACAATGCATAACTGAGCATCAACTTTCAACCAATGGGAAACCGCAGCAGAATCCATAGTTGTCACGTTCTGAGTAATATGATCAAGATACCCCTAACTCTTAAGCCAAAGTTTAACGTCTGATGCCCAAGTCGCATAATTAGTATCATCTAACTTATCAATAGATAAATGCACATTGACATAGTTAGTATATATGGACGGGTCAGAAGCCATGAACAACCAAGAAAGTAAAATCCTTGAACTCAAAAGAGGCTCAATCAACATAACCAGACTAGATCCAGATAGGGGAGGTCGTATAAGTCCAATGAAGGTGGTCGACAACGGAGACAATGACACATATGTTGTCACGAGCGGCTAGAAAGTATAGCGAAAGCAAACTATGATCAATGCATGAGAGTGTGTCTGGACTCCGATGGTAGCGATCTTGACGACGTTGTGGTTGATTGGTCGAGACGAGAAAAATTGTGGTCACCAATTAAAACTAATGCTCAAGTGACAGTGGTGTCTCTTAACTCTAATGGCAACGACAACACTCTAACGGCAGTGACGACAACTCTAACGACGACGGCGGTTGTAATAGATAGAGCCCGCAAACAAAAAACCTTATGTTTTAATTACCATGTTGAATATAGTGAAAATTATGTATGGAATTAATCTCACTTGTATTGAATATACACATAAAGTCCTCTATTTATAATTGAAAAAATATAGACTAAACTCAAAATACAAATAAAAAATAATAATAAACTAACTAAAAATAAAAGATAAATATAAAATAAAGATAATATATCTAACACTTATCACATAATTATCATGTGTTAGTGTTTTCTCCTCTTTTAGGAGATATGTTTCATTTTTTTTCGATTTAATAATATAGTAATGAGGAGTTTATATAGTTCGTACAGAATCTTAAGTTCAACCCTCCCTTTTATGAATTAAAAAACTTTCTTCGATCTTAAATTCCAAAATAATAAATCTATGAGAAATTATCCATATTGGGTATAAGGCAAAAATGTCCTTTCCATATACATTATCAGTTTGCTGAACGTAATGATTGAAGCATACAAGGATTGGGATGATGGAGGTGCTTAAAGACACAAGGATGGGATCCTAAGTTCAAGCGTGAAGTTATAAAGGTAAAGTGAGCAAACTAAGAAAACATGTAGATATATGAGATACAAAGTGAGACTTTGTGGGCAAAATTTGGACAGCAAATGATAAAGAATTGCAATACCCTTCATGGTGTGGTGTACAATGCAACTGCATTACTTTATGAAGATGTGGAATAAATGATATTTAGGTTTCCTATGTATCCCGGAATTCAGTTTCCGAAACGAATTTTAATCATTTCCGGAAACTAAATTCCAAAGCATATTTCTGGTTATTATATGCTCCACGATCTACTTTCTAAAATCTTGGAAACTAAATTTCAAAGCTTTAATCATAAAACCCCCCAAAAATAAGAACCTGAAACTATAGCAGTCTAAGATTATTTTCCGGGAGAATATATACTTTCCATAATACTAAAAATGCGAAAGCTGGAGAAAGAGTAATGATAGCCTAAAGTATGGACTCAATAAAAAAAACATTAAATATTAAGTTGGGGGGACCAGCTTCCTACATCTGAAAATTTCACCAACACCCTCTTTCGTTTCGGAAAATGTACTCTGGAAAGTGCAACACATTTCCGGTTATGATTGAACTTTTTGAGGTTTAGAAAAATAATACTAGTTTCATCTTAAAAAAGGTACACCAAACATGGCAACGATGCTCAAAGATGATACATTGAAGTCTATATCAATACGCACGCGATGTACAGTTCAAAAACAGCTCTATGTTACAGTAAGAATCCAATAGATAATTGAAACGCGAAAGCCCCACGATAGTAATCCGCCTCAGTGATGTAAATTACAACAAAATTGCATGTGATTGGCCTAACTCTATGGTGTGACAAGTTCGTCAGTTGCTACATTCTAATCTAGCACGCAGAGATTAGTGATTTGAAGAACAAACACCTACCCACAGTTCTCTAGGAGAAACGGAGTCAGAAATTATATATGCAGAAGTCCGAGAATGTTGATGCGAAAGACAATGCTCACGTACATGAAATTAAATTATCATCTCATAACAGACTCTTTCACATGCGATCGACCACCTGAACTGCAATGCCAGGGAACAAAGTCAGAAATCCATTAAAAAATTACCCTATTTTGGGAAACAACTGTTCTGACTCACGTATATTCAAGGTGAATATTCATAAATCGTGCATTTTCTCTGCTTTGCGACAATGTCACTAAACCTTCAATGAGTTGATCTTGTTCCAGCTCTATGGGATCATAAAAGTATATCAATGTCTGCAAAATTAATCAGCAAGATCAAGACGCAAAAATAATGTCATAGAAAATGCAATTTTGGATATAATATTCGAGAAGCCAAAATAACAATAATATAAACCTAGCATAAATAAAAAAAAGTGAACTGCCACGAACCAACTATTCCAAAAGCTCAAGCTTTGAGTTCACAATTCCCATATCATCCTCCAACGTATTTGAATTTAGGAAACCGAAGGATGGCAGGGCATGCTTTCCAGTTTTCACAACTAGCCTTGTCAATATAACTTACACTCTAGAAACACGCTCACTACTAATAAAACAGTGTGCTCAAATTTATGAGCCCCACATACAGTTTATCTACAAAAAAAAATTGCTTTAGGAAATGTATTACTAACATAATACTTCATATATATACTACTACACCCTCAATCTGGTCTACAAAAGATTTTGTTCAAGGGGAGTAGGATAGGTGGCAATTAGAGGATTAAAAATCTCTAACACTATGTTACAAGTATACTCAGGAATTTTTTTTCTTATGCCTGCACTTCAGTGTAATTTTTGACGAATGTGGTACTTTGCAAGTTGAGAGGATATAGTGTGACAAGCAAGTAGCTGGTATCCAACTATGGAATTACTCAAGTACTAGATACAAAGCAACCATATCATCTTGTACATTTTTAATTTTTCATTGATGCTAAGACTACCATTGACAAAACACTTGTGTATACATTCATTGAACAATAAAACTAGAACCACATTGAAATTGGAAATTGAAGAAATAAACACTGCACCTGCTGCCAATGTGTTGGAGGGTCCTCAGGCGCAGTGGACAGGACCAGTGCTTCATTTGGATTTGTTCGCTTTTTCCTCTGACTACCATTCATCTGATGATTGTCAATAAATGAAGTTGTTGAATTGTAATTGGTTGATACTATTGCATTCCCATTAAATTCAACATCGAACCAAAATGCAAAACCATGTAGTGGTGCTGGAGGAAACAGGAAACAAATTTCAATTATTGTTGTCACACTATAAGATTTCACGAAATTCAGAATAATTTGTCAGTAAATTGGATAAAAACTGAGCACTGTGAAATTAACAAGCCTAGCAGCAAAGAAAAAATATAAGAGGCCAATAACCAGTGAAAAGGAAGAACAAAACAAAGATACCTCGCATCATAGAATTGAACTTAAACTTGGTTGTTACAGATTCTAACTCGTTGATGGTAACAGAATAACTATCGATGTACTTTACCTGTAATTGTAAATGAACGATATTTTTTCAGAAATAATACTGAATACTGAACAGGGAAAATTTTGAAATAATGAAACAAACATGCAATACACAAACAAATATGTCACTGTATAGTAGAATTTACAACAAAGCCTACGAGACATCCTGATCAAATACTGCATTTTGTGATCTTAAACATCACATTATAGTCAAATAAATGGTGTAAAATTAGTATTATTACTGCTGACCCTGAGCAAATATAATAAATCGATAGAAGTACAAAGGCTCAAAAGATACTGAGTTCCCTTCCAGCTTAGTTGTCATTTATTGGAATGTCATCAAGAAGTACCACTGTGATCCATCACTGAAGCGTGTGGCATTCCCAACTTTGAGAAAGTGGAAAACATGCCTTACCTTTAACTTTATTTTTCCCCAAATGAAAAGGACAACAAAAATCTAAAGAGAGAAAAAGATACAGTACAAAGCTCAGCATATTTGACAGATAACTTCCAGAAAGGGAGAAAACACTTTATTACCAAATAACATTTGACATGAGAATCTACAGGACTTGTAGCTGAAAAGTCAGAAATTTCTCTTCAAGCCTCATCACTGAATGATTTACTCATTCCATTGGGAAATAAGAGACATTACTATATGTTGATTTCATTACTGCACATTCATTTAAGATTTCACTATCAACCTGGCTACAATCCACTTCAACCAGTTCTTTGGATTTCAGATTGTGATACTTAAATAAGACAGAAATCGCAAGAAACATACACGTGGGTGGTAATGCACGTCAGATATTCCTGATACTGAATGATGCTACTCAGCTTCCTATGAATTTTTCTTATTAGCTTTGAATTCAAGTGCCACACACACGCTTGGAATATTGTAAGAATAGGATAAATGATTGCATTCTATTGCGTCTACAATAACTAAAGCTGATTGCTTAAACGTTATTGTCTCTGATTTAATTTTTATTATAAAAAATAATTTATTGAGACACGAATCATCAAATAAAAACAAAAGTACAAGATACTTCGAAATCTAACAAAAGGAGAAGGAAAAAAAAAACATAAATCAAGCTTCTCACCATATTGTGAAATATACACTTTATTATATAATACTAATAATGCTTATACAATGTATCATGAAAAAACTTACCAAATCTTTATTCAAACCACAGCTTGCAGAAAACATAATTATTGAATAGATAGATAAGCATGTTATTTCAACATCTTACGGTTACTAAGAGAAGTCAAAATGTATACAGCCTGTAGCTACAACAATTGTGAACTTACCACATGTGGCCATGTCAAAACATTTTCACCAGTTATTGTCTCTACGGAAGGTTCTTCAAATGCACATTGTTTAGCTAATGGTACCATGGCAGACACTGCAACAGAAAGCAGTATTTAAAATGTGATAAGATACATATCTTATCAGTTGATTATCTTATTCAACTACTTATTCAATCCTGTTGGGATAGTGAAGTTCTACAAGGGGAGATGATGGATCAGGAAACAAAATAGGATAGCATGCATTTATAACATTTACATATATTATAATATAACATATAATACTAATAATAATATATAACTACATTCATCTATGATGTAAATAGTATGAAATATTATATATAAATTTACATACGTATTATATAACGTATTTAAGTCCATGTACTTTTCATATGTATGAATTTTGTTCTCAAAGTTTAAAAAATATGAATTTAATCCTTCTAAATTTTAAAAGATAAGATGAATTCATAGTGAAAAGGCACTAATATCTAGAAATATTTTAAAGTTCAAGGGAAAAAATCTTGAATAAGAAAATTTAAGGACTTCAGACCAGAAGTATAGGGGACCAAAAGCACATTTTCCCCCTAAATCTTGAATGTTCACCATACACAAAATAAATCACATACAACAATACATCTCATAAATAATATTTATATTCAATAAATTATGCCATAAATATTTCATAGAACATTTTGCCAAATAAAATTAAAACAATATTAATATAAAATTTAAAATTAATGTAAATAATCACAATTCAAAATATTTTATAAAAGTAATAAAATTACGGATATTATAATTACAATGTACTATAAAATTATATTAATTATTTATATTATAACTTTTTTTTAAATACTTATCATGTTTAAATGTTTTTTGTTCGCATTTTCCTTACAATTTTTTTATTAAATCTTATACGTTATTTCTCTTTTTACAATTAAAAAGGAAATAATGTATAAAAGTAAAAAGGGAATAATCCAAAAAACTTTAAAATATATATTAAAAAACAATTTTAAAGATATTGCCAAATTACAATAACTGCAGATATACAGTACCTGGCAATATTCATTACGAAGTCTAATCACACAGAAAAATAAGTAAAATCTAGTTTTAAGTCTGCACAAGTACTGATTTCCAAATCTCCATAACAATCTCGTATGCCATATATTGTCAACAAGTACTCACTGTTAATTCCATAAACATTGCGCCAGAAGTCAACACTGTCGTTGTATCTGTCCGTATGCGTGACAGGAGCCATGTACAACTGGAGAAAAGTACAAGTATCAGCATTTTTTTATAAGACACCACAACGTCAAATCATTATTAAAGGTAAACTGAATCATGTAATTAATGAGTCCCCCAATCATATATATGCATATGGTCAGGCTTCTACCAGACAAAATAACCTTTTAGAAGTATTCCCGATTGCATAAGCAATAATATTTAAGCTAAAATAAATAGAGATACCGTTGCACTTGAAGGAAGAATAAGACCTCCAGGTTTGAGCCATCGATCTCTAGCATTAATAACACTTCCAAGCATACTCTACAAGAGAAGAAAAATCTTCAAACCAATACAAATCATAAAATGCGGTTTTACTGTTAGAAGCTGAGAAATTTAAGTTTATGCTGACGTCTAAGTATAATTTAGACTTAGGTTGGAACTGAGGCAGCCATCCTTTCGAAACACCAACAAAAAAATAAAGAGAATAAAGAGGAAAAAGAATGAAAGGAAAGCAAATTTTAACTGACATTTAATGTTTTTGGATCTTCCACTCAAAAAAGACAGTATATCAATAAATCACAATCACTGCTTTTAGATCTCCCTAGATATTATATTATATTACCTGGACATATTATGCATCGACCTTTTCTTTGATAAAAATTTAAGATCCAACCACTAACATAAGATCAAATAAAAACTTCGATCGTTATAAAAAAACAGAGTGGACCATCTAATTTGATTCGAAAATCATTGAACCAGTCAAATTCTAGCCCATTCCGACCAAACAATACATGAACACTCACCCAGGCCAAAAAATAGGAGAAATATTCTCCTCCAACTCTTAATTGGCAAGAGGTTAAAAAAGGAAATGGTTAAATATGTTTTTCGTTCCTAAACTATCACGCATTTTTTTGCTTTTGTTCCTCTTCAAAATTTTGTTCTAATTCGTCCATCTCGTTTTAGAAAGTTACATAACTAGTCCTCTATGACAAACCACATTAGTTTTTTTTTATGTGGCAAAAAGTATGCCACGTCCCCAACCCATTTAAGACGTGTACTGTGTCCCAAGTCAACAAGAAAACTCAGTGGTCAACATTGTGCCACATCCCCAGCCCGCTAAGATCGGCAAGACACATGTACTATTTTCCCATATCGGCAACACACGTGTCTTGCCGACCTTACCGGGCTAGGGATGTAGCACACCGTTTGCCACCAAGCTATCTTGTCGACCTGGGAACATAGTACAAGTGTCTTAAACGGTGGCACATTGTTTGCCACGTCAGAAAATAAAACTAACGACATTGGCCATAGAAGACTAAATTCGTGACTTTCTAAAAGGAAAGGGACCTAAATAGAACAAAGTTTGGAAGAGAAACGAAAACCAAAAACTCGTGATAGTTTAAGGACCAAAAAAATATTTAATCCAGAAGGAAAAAGAACATGCATGATCCTGAAATGATGAAATGTCTTAGCATTTGGATTTAGGTTTCACTTAACCTTACAAAACCAAAACCAATTTGAGTCAAGGGTTTTTATATGAATGATTTGGGTTATTTCCAATACAAATAATATTCTCCTAGCTGTACGTATCACCAAACCAGAAAAATCAGTTTAATGCTGAATATCAATGAATCTCATAAAAATAAGATCCAATCACCAAAACTATGGTATTATAAAATGTCTCTAAACAAGTTGCATATCATGTGCGTTAATTGATAATATGTCAACTATCACAATCAACTGATTACATGTCAACTACCCTTGCTCTCTAACATGTTTGTGTGCATGAGTCAGTGTCCGTGGGTCAAATAAGCAGTACTCATTTGGTGCTGTTAATGTATCATTGCATAGTTAAAAAACATTTACTGAAGTTCCAAGGAAAAACAAATTTGGATTATATGCAACATCATACAGATTCCACAGCTTCCAAATAAAACTCAACAATAAGCTTGTGGTCTATCAAATTATATAATTGTACATTTTTTGTTTTTCTTCAATTATACCAATCAAGTGACAATTTCTCTTTTTCCTATGCCCCAAAAGATGTCACTGCATTACGTGGATTTTTGGGCCTCACTGGTTATTACTGGTGGTCTGTGCAAGATTATGGAAAAATAGCCAAACCTTTGACACAATTATTAAGGAAGGATGCGTTTCAACGGAATGGGGATGCTCAGAAAGCTTTTGAAATATTAAAAAGAAGTGGAATCACATTTACCCACCTTGGCTATTCCAGATTTTTTAAGCCTTCTGTGGTTGAGACAGATGCTTCAAGCAAAGGTATACGATTTCTTGGTTGGTCTAAATTTTGAATATGACTACATCCAAATCCAAATCCTGGAAAACGAGAAAATCCTAGGACTTAATGGAGCGGTAGCCATTGTTGGAGTGAAGAAAGCAAGATAGAGATGATGTTGAAGACTCCAAATACCAAGATTTCAACAATGGTGGTTTGAAGAAGGAACAACCAGGGTTGCTAATTGGAGGAAAGGTGGATTTCCCAGTATAAAAAACGATTTAGGGGCTTTAATATCAAGAGAATCAGGTCTAATAATGTCAAGGACTACATTAATTTTGTGATCAACTCCTTTTGTCAAAAGGAATGGATAATCCATGAATATTTATGTCTTAACACAGCCCAACAAAATGGGGCGCAAAAAACAAAAACTGGACAATCACTTCACCAAACTAGAGCTCTTCTTTTTTACACAATATTCCAAAACAACTTTAGGGGGAAACTATACTTATTGCCACCAACCTAATCAATAGGTTACCCTCTAAAGCCTTAGCCTCAAAAATCTCATGGAAACCCTATCCATTTTTCCCACATATAGACACTTATAATAAGCTCCAACCTAGAATATTTGGGTGCGTATCCTTTATGCATGTTCATAGTAATAAAAGAGGGATCTTGATCCTAGGGCAGTAACGTGTGTATTCATGGGACTCAATCACAAAAAAAATGATATAATTGTTTTATCCCCACATAAAAAAAATTGTGTCCCAGAATGTCATTCAACGAACAAGAAAGTTACTTCAAACAACCTCATCTTCGACGGGAGAAAGTAAGAGAGGAAGATGAGTTGCTCACACTTCCAAATTTTGGGCCAGAAATCGGGACAAATAATAGCATTGACACTGTCCCGAAAAATGAAGAAGGAATGGAAAAAAATAAGAGAGAGAACAAGAACCAACACTTGCAGAATCAGCATTTACAACAAAATATGCACCTGAGAAAAATCTGGTATATTCAAGAAGAGAAAAAGTCATCCAGGATTTGTCTTTGCCTAAGAATCCAACCCAACATCATTACATGAGGTATTAGGCAAGGTTGGTGGTCAAAGGATACACTCAAACCTATGTAGTGTTACTTGGAGATATTTACTCCATTTGCTAAATTGATGACGATCAAAGTAATATTGTAATTAGCATTAAACCATGATTGGGACATGTGGCAGTTCAATGTAAATAAATGCATTTTCTAAATTGAGACCTCAAAGAAGGAGTTGTCACCTAATTATGGCAAATAGGTTGGTGCCGAAATAGTTTGCGAGTTAAAAGAAGGCACTATACAAGTTGAAACAATCACCAAGAGCATCTTTAGGAAGATTTACCATAGTCATGGTATTGGTTACATAGCCAAGGGAATCACACTTTACTTATCAAACATTCATCCTTGGGGAGAGTACCTATATTATTAGGGTATTTATATATAGTAACCGAAATAGTTTGCAAGTTAAAAGAAGGCACTATACAAGTTGAAATAATCACCAAGAGCATCTTTAAGAATATTTACCATAGTCATGGTATTGGTTACAGAGACAACGGGATCACACTTTACTTATCAAACATTCATCCTTGGGGGAGTACCTATATTATTAGGATATTTATATATAGTAACCAGAGATGATAAAGAGGAGTAGAAAGTATTAAGGCAGTGCCTTGTGAAGGAATTTGAAGTCAAGACCTTAAGAAAGCTCAAATATTTTTTGGCAATTCAAGAAACCCATTCCAAGATAGGAATCTTCATATCTCAACAAAAATACATTTCTGATTTGGATAACACAACCTGCAGACCAACAAATACACCAATTGATCGAAATACAAAGTTGGCAAGTACAAGAATGTTGTTGTGGACAAGGAAAAATATCACAAACTTGATGACAAACTCGTTTACATAATCTCACACTAAGCCAAACATTGCCTTTGTTGTGAGCCTATTCAGTCAGTTTATGCACCAACCAAAAGAAGCACATTTCCAAGCTGCCCTTAGAATTGGTGCATTTAAAAGGGATACCAATAAGATGGATTTTGTGCAAACACAACAATAGAGTAATCCTTGAGACATATACTGATGTTGATTACGTTGGATCAATTATGGATAGAAGGTCAACTAATGAATATTGCAATTTCCTCAATGGAAACCTAGAGGGTGGTAGCGAATCTAGTGCTGAAGCAATACTTCAACCAAAGGCTCAAGGAATAAGTGAACTTTTATGACTATAATATTGGAAGATTTGAAGATAAGGTGGAATAAACCTGTGAGGTTATATTGTGACAATAAATCTACCATTACTTTAGCCCACGACCCAGTGCAGCATGACAGAACTAAAAATGCTGAGGGATAAACATTCTATCAAAGAAAAGCTGGACAATGGCTTGATTTCCCAACCGTATGTGTCCACTCAAAGTCAACTTGCAGATTTACTCACCAAGCAACAACTTTGAAAAAATTACATCCAACATGTTGGAAGTACCACATCGACTAGAAATAAAGTGAGTGCAAACCTCACCTTACAAGCCGATTTTGTGAGGTTGAATTAGGCTTAAAGTTCACTTCTTAACATGGTATCAGAGTCAGGTTAGAGCATATCCTAGCAATATTTGTTGTTTGTTGGGCATATTGTTTCATCCGCTATCGAGCCGCTATCGGACCACTTATTAATGTCTAGTCTCACGCTCGAAATATATATACCTCGGCATGAAGGGGTGTGTTGGAAGTCCCACATCGCCTAGAGATAAAGCCAATTTAGAATATATAAGTGAGTGCAAACCTCACCTTACAAGCCGGTTTTGTAGGATTGACTTAGACTTAAATCCACTTCTTAACACAACCTAAGAATGGATTTTGGGAAGTGTTAAACTCATGATTGTTCTTGATGCTTTTTAGTAAGTTTCATATACGCCTTGCTATATACTTTTATTTTGTATCATATACTATTGATACTAGGAGCGTATATGTAGAAACAATACCATATTCACAAGAATTTGTACCCAAAAATAAGTTTTCATAGTTTCGTAAATTTGTCGTAGGCTCCTTGTATACTAATCTGATGTATCTCATAAAACAACACATCATGGATACTTAAACTTCGAACAACCTATTACAATTGAATATGAGAAAACATTTTAACTTGAATTTATATAATAGTACAATTTTTTGTTTTTCCACAATTATACCAATAAAGTGACAATTTCTCCTTTTCTTCAGCCCAATCACTGGAACATGTATAGAACCTATTCCACCACTGACATTTTCAATTCAATTCTGTGCACAAAATTGTAAGGATTTCCATTTTTTTATTTTCAAAAGTAGCCATACAAAATTAGTCTTTTCCCAATTTCAATTTCATTTATTGTTTGGCTCTTCTGATCTTATGAAAATTTGATTTAGCTTTCGACATTCAAAAATATATATTTAATCAAATAGCCAGAAAAATCCTAATAAGCACCTCATATAGAAGCATATAGCCCATCCATTCCGAAATTATAACATCCACCTCTTCATCAATTTCAACATCCTGCATAAAGCATAAGGTGAATTTAAAATTATACAGCTTGTTCTAAATAAAAAATATCAAGTTTAAAAAGGAAAAACCAACAAATTTTAGAGTAGAATCTGCTAAATGCCTACACATTTTGTTATGAGAAAAAAAAAACTACAGCTGTAGAACCATACCAAAAAGCTAACCAATAATAGCCATTATTTTTAGTGGAAGGTTCAATATTTTTATTAAGTTCCATATTTTCTTATTTGCTTATTAGTATTATTAAGAATCAGTGTACTATAAGTTGATAATTTAGGTTTTATATTTGTTTTTTCTTGACTCTATACTCTAGGTTTGTTAAGTACTGAGTTGTTACTATTAATTACAAGTAGTGTATGAATTTTGTGTTTTCTTTTCTGTTTTTCAGCTTATATATACTTCTAATATATATATATATATATATATATATATATATATATATATATGCATATAGACACACACACACGTTGTGTGTGTTTGTGCACATATAAAATATTATAATAGTGGTCACCCCCGTATCTCCTATCCCAGGTTCAGCCGCTCCTATCCGCTATACAGGAATGACAACTGTAGCATGCACCCATTACACACGCTAAAGACTACCGCAAACTAGGTAAAACTATGGTATAAAGTATAGTGTTAATGAAAAAATAAAATAAAAAGCATATATTGGCCAAAGGAGCCTACCTCGACTCGTCCATGCAATACAACAACAACATCAGACAAGTTATTGGCTTTCACAACCTCATTTGCCTGCTCCCAAAAGAAAGTAATTAATTGAAACCAAGTACTCAAGGTAAAAAATGTGCTAGTAACATTTAAACAACTTATTCACAATCTCAACCTTTAAATGTACAGAACAACATCATAAGAATTCAACTCTTTGCTCTCTACAGCCCACTAAACAAAGATGAAATTAAACAGAACTAGAGAAACTGCTGGTATTACAAAATGTTATGCAAAGTAATATAATTCTCCAATAAAATTTTATAATTATCCTCTAAGAACGACTGTTATTACAATGCTTTATAGGTAAAGGAAACAGAAAAAGCTTAACAAAGATTCTTGCAGTCTTTCAAAGACAAGTTATTAAAAAATAAATAATAAAAAAAAAACTATTATATTTCATGACCTCGGTAAAATGGTGCAGAGAGAAAGGGGATAAGTTAGAATTACAGGTCTGGTTCCAATTTGGTCAGCTATAGATGAGTACACTTCATTCTACTATAAATCATAATTATGATTATCGTATCATGGATACATATAGTAGATTACAGATACAGTATCAGCTACTGCTAATATAGTATAAATTGAACTAAAAAATGATACAATAGCCCAAATATTGTATTCTTATCTTCAACAAGTACTGGATAAGGTAATATCACACATCCATTGGGTTATATAACCCTTTAGAACTCAATCTAGCATGGAAGCCAATACTCAGATAACTAGCCTTAGGTTTTGTACTTTTTTGAAAAAGGAATAGTGTGGCTTAGAAATCCATGGATGTATCTAAAAAGATCCGAAAAAAAGGCCCACTTTTGCAATAGTGCTATAGGAACAAATAGAAAATTCAGTATAGTTTTCAACCTCATGAAAACTAAATGGGGTCCAAATGAAAACTATGATCTTTGACAATTACCTGCAGGGCAATGTCACTGGCATCAATTGCATACACCTGGCAACACAAACCAATATCATGCATGTCAAATGCTTTAGTGATGGAAAAAAATGTTTGAAACAAACAAATTAAAAGCTTAAACAAGGGCATAAAGTTCCAAGAGTATAGAAATATATATTATTAACCCCAAAGATAAATTGAACAGAAGTTGAGATACAAAAAAAAAAGAAATAGAGCGCTTAAAGCAACCTGTGCATGGTGCATACAGTGTCTCCAAATTATGTAATCTAAAAAAGGTGTGCATAACCTTCACAGTATTTTAGTATAAATTAAATTGGAGATTGAATCAATTGCGATTTGGGGTTAATGGGAACAAATTTACAACGATTTATGCAAGTTTACATGAGTTTACCAAATTTACAACAGTTTGATAGAGTTAACTCGTTTTGTTTATCCAGAATCGTAAAACTATAAGAGTTTAATAGTTAATCAAGAGTTTACCGACAATGGCTTAAATGAATATAACAGTTTGGCTTTCATTAAAAAATACATTTTATTACCAAAAATGTATAATGGCAATTCATTTGTATTAACTAAACTGACATGAACATTATTTTGAAAGACTATACCCGCTTTGCACCAGCCTGAGCACAAAATATAGAAAGGATTCCAGTACCACATCCAACATCAACCACAACCTGAAAGCAGATGATTAAGAAGCAGGGAGGACAGGAAAAGCCATAAGAAACCTCAATCCAGAAGAACTTAGCAAAACAAGCAAATTATGAATGACAATGAGATATCAATGATTTGATATATAACACAAATATCATTTGTGTTAATGTACAATAACACAATCCCCTACAAGAAGCCCTCCACATGGGTTCGGTCAGCAATGTACTGACCTACCTCAGTTGAAAAAGGTCCTCCATTTTGGCCAAGAGTCATAATCAGGTTTTAAATAGCAAACTATAGAGTCTATAGCAGTGTAGCAGAGAGGGGAGGCCCCTCCCTGCTAAAGGGGCTGGTATAGTGGTTGTGGCAGTGACAGCAACCATTAATTGTTTATTTTAAAAATACCTTGTAACAAATACATTAAAGCTTTTTTGGAGGGATATTTCTGGGATTTAAATTTCCAGGTTTGAAGGCTGAAAATGTAATTACATTATGACTAAAAATGTAATGTAGGAAGCTTGTATTTTCCTATTGTTGATGTTTACTTGTATATTTTGTTTAAGACACCCATGACAATTTATGGTTAATTATAAAAGTTATTAATTTTGAGCAAATTTTACAAATTTTGAGTTTACATGCATAGCACACACATTTAATAAACTGTAAAAAAAAAATGGTTGTAATAACAGTTAAATAGAAAATGGATGCATCATGGTTTTGCAATTGTAATTATTATATCTCATATAGAAAGTATTCCAAAATGAAAAACAGAACCTTCGTATTTAATACTTATGATAAGTAGATCTTCATTAAAAAAACATGTACTCCATTCCATTAATAAGGCTTACAAACGGGATAATTGAATGTAAGGATAGGAATTAGCCTCGCACTCATCAAAAAGAAAAAACAAAGTACTTTAGATGAAAAAGGTGAGGGCAACAGGGAATTTATGGCATTTAAAAGAAAAAGAAGGAAGTATGGGGTTTGGTCAGTTTGTAGAGTAACCATCAAGCCTGATGCCGTTAGTAAATTAGAATAAAAAGATAAGCAAGGTTTGAGGGACAATTAGGAGATTCGCAAGCAGACAATTAACGTTAGCTTTCGTCTCCATTTTGGCAAGTGTGAGTTTTCTATTTATCTACTTATAAAGCTTGATACAACATCATCATATGGCACAATTTTAATTACAATTGCCGTTTTCTGATAATAGTGACAAGAGAAAACTGAAAGGGAGGAGTACTGGGGATTTGTAATAGAAGCAATTCCACCAGCAACCTTTCAACATATACTTCGTTCTTTTATTGAAAGTATATCAAACCCTTCAAAGTACCAAACTCCTGACACGCCTTTTCAAGGAATCTCCAGAAATGAGTTCGGTCAAAGGGTCAGTACATTCCTTTCAAAGGAAGAGATATACTTCGTGACTAAATAAAATCAGGTGTAATGCATGAAACCGTGATTAGTAGCAACGGGTGCATTCCAGTGAGAAATAATACTCAAGAATGCTCCTAATCTGATTCCAGTTTCCTATCAATAGGGTTTCACGTTCTATTGGAATTAAGATTGGTAGTGCTGGATCACAGACAACGTATCAAGCAAGTACTCCGAATACATTTTTGTTGAACCACGAAATCTCTCCCTCAATCTTTCTATAACCAATTATATAGAAGCTGAAGTCCAGTTCTGACTTAAGTTTTGCATTCGAGTAAGTACCATACTAGCATTAGGGTTCCAAAAGTCATGTCTTCTACAGGGATTCGGCAATTGAAGTTCAGAGTTTTCAATTACTAGTTTTAACTAAGGTCCTATTAGTGGAGTAGGGTTATTCGAGAATCATTCCTGGTGCGGCTGTCGTAGTCGTGAATCCTCTTAAAAACATGAGATACTACGCTGAGCACTATTAATTAATTCACAAACCACATTGTTATGTGAAGAAACAGAAATGAACATTTGCAGAGTAAATAAAAAAAAAAAAAGCGAAAACATATAAATTAAACTGCAGTGATAGTAGGAAGTGGTGGTGACGAAGAAAAGAGGGCAAAGGTGAAGAGATGAATTTAAATGTGCCGCAGAAAAATTACTTTGCCTGCAATGAAACTCTGGTGCTGCATGATTGCTTCCCTGTAAGTTTCAGTACGCACGCGATCCTGCATCCGAAAGCATGATGTGAACAGAGAGAAGGAGTGTTGGTGAGAGAGACGAAATGAGAGAAGAAGAGGAAGAGGAACCTTTATCATCTCCTGGTGGATACCGAGGTGAGCGTAGGAATGGAAGTAGGCGACGTCGAAATCAGTGCAGGGAGGTCGGTGGTGGTTCGGTTGCGATTGGTCGAAAACCCTAAGAGATGGAGAGGAAGAGGAGCCACGTAACCTGCGAGTGCCGCGACGGACTCGCTCTCTGTGGATGTGGGAATGGGTGTGATCCATGCCACCCACCTGCTCATAGCCGTTACTATGATTCTCTCTTGGAAACATCTTCCCTCACTCACCCCTCTCTACTAACAAGTGCGCCTTCTCAACTCAACTCAACTATTTATATATGAATAAATAATTCCTTCTGTCTTAAAATCTTTGTCCAACACCTCATTCTTCTTGTCTTTTTTCTACATGGACCGTTTGTTTCTGTACTCAGGCCCTTTCAGTTCAGCTTAATATCCGTTGCTCCCTAAACATTTTAGAAAACAATCCATCACTTAAATTAGCTAAACTTCAAGCACAATGAGAGTAAGTAGAAATATAAAAATTGGAAAACTTGGAAAACATGACAAATTCATATAGTTCAGTGAGAAGTCTAGCTTGATTAAGTCAGTCGAACAAATAGAGTGTTCGAATAACTTAATAGAGTTGGTAAAGAGCCCGAATAGTTTAGTAGAGTACGTGGAAAGCTCAAATAGTTTAATAAAATATATAGAAGTTTGAATAAGTTGGTAGAACAAATAGAAGCTCGGATAGTTTAATGGTGCATTTGTACAACTTAAATAGTTCACATGACCAAGTTCTACACTTGTGTACGTCCCATCATCAATAACCTCCATCAAGTCAATCACCTACAATGTTTTTGAGCATACAATGTTCCCTCCATCTTAGGAGGGGGAAAATTACCCTCAACTCACCCAATAAGTAAACATTAAGCAAAGAAAAATATAGGCAAATTGGTTCATCATTTGATAATTTTGCCTTTAATATCTACTTCAATTCAATAATATATATTCAAATTTGTTTGATTAATGCTCGAATGAAACCGATTAATTGTCAAAATAAAACTAACAACATTGGTGCATTATTAGCAATGTTACTTTGACACCCTTAGATGGATTTACATTCAAATGACACGCCAAATGGTATGTATGGATCCTAGTTACACAGTGAGGTAAGAGGGTGAGAAAGTTGCAAAAAGGATATTGTAATAAAATGTGAGAGCATATGATCCACCACAAGATCAACACCCTCACACGGACACAACTTCATAACATATAAACTACCAGCTCAGTCATTCCACCACGAATCTCCAACTTTAGTTAAGCCTGTTAAGCCTTCCACCATGGATTTGCACCACTAGCTCCACCCTTCCACCATGGATCTCCAGCTTCAGCTAAACCCTTCCACCATAAATCTCCAACTCCAGCTTAGCCCTTCTTCCACATCCAACTCCAACTCGACCATAGGAGAAGCTCAACCAAAGAAAGATTTCCACTCATACTTTTCATTACAAGTGCCTAAATGCAGTTATGCTAGGGTTTTACACTAGCACATCAGTAAACAAAACAAAAACCATTTTTTTATGGCAGAAGCACACACTCTCACACAAAATGGGGACAAAACAACTTTTTGTAGTTTTTCATACTTTAGTTACGGAGAATTTTGATTTTGGAACCAGTAGCAACAACCAAAAGGCACAAAAGTTTTCTTATTATATATTGAAGTAATGTAATAGTATGCAAAAAGTAATGGTCTTTCTTTTATTTTTATTTTGTATGTGTGAACTACTGGAAAAACATGTCTTGAACTTCTGCTATTATGTTTGTGTTCCAAGTTCAACAATGTGTTGTTAAGACAACATTGCCTGGAGAGACTATACAATCTAGTAACCCAAGTTTTGAACTTTAACAATAAACATTAAACGAAATATCCTTTCAGGAAGAGAAGTGCCTACTTCACCTGTAACGTCTAAGCACTTATTTTTCAGGAAGAGAAATGCCTACTTGATTAAGGAGCTTGATGGAGATCCTTCTAGGGAGCTACAACTAGAACCAGGGTTAGGAGAATGGAAGAAGAAGAAAGACTCTAAAAACTTTTACTCTCATAGAAAATAATGTTTTCAAGCTTGTTCTTTGTTTCTCTTAAGCCTTATAAATAAGTACATAAGTTTTTGTTTTAGGTCTTGTATTTTGGTAAAGATATCTTGTCATTTCTAGACTTACTTTCACGTTAGCGATTTTTGAAGTTAAACTTCAACTAACTGAGAGGTCTAAAAGGTACCAACTCTCTATTTGAGAAACTCCATTAGACTTGAAGATCTCGCTGCGAGATTACTTATACTATCTCTTATCTTTAAATAGATAAACAAGAAGAGAAAACTTAAAAAAAAAAAAGTAAAAAAACTTTAAAAAATTGTTTTTAAAAAAATTATATGTTTTAAAATAATAAAACTTATTTCTAACAAAATTATTTATATTAAAATAATTTAATATTAAAATAATTGAATTGAATTAATCTTTCACGTCTCGATGTGAATAAATATATTGCAACCAGAGACATTCTCTTTATATATTAAATATATTTCAATATTAATTAATAGGACAGTTATTCTCGTATACACAACTATATTTCTCCCATTATATATATTAATTTATTAACTCTATATCATATTCATACTTTTATCTCGTTTATAAGTAAATGAACCAAAAGTCAAACTCAAAATTCATATTTACAATAAAGAATTTTAGTATAATTAGTTCTTAATATTCGTATGCCAATACCGATCCCAATTGTATCCATTTTTTGTGTGTGATTGAACAAGTCAACTAATAGAAAACAAACTTTATTTTGGTGATTTCTACTAAAAAAATGTCTCCAATCAGGGTCATGTTACTTCATACAAAATAAATGTACAAAATAACTACTTTCCTAAAAAGTTAAACCAACACCCTAATAAAATAATTAAAAAACAACGAATTAGGCACATTGCATTTAATTTAATTTATACAGTGGATGCGTGGTGAATAAGCCATGAAAATTCATAATCTTCCCTTTAACATGGGCACATATCCTTAACCCAACCCTAGATCTTCCTTCTTCAACAACACCAACAACCTTCTTCCTTCTCTTCAACTCAACAACATTACATCACATACACTTCTTTCTCAGATCTCTCCCAGATTCCCTCACACGCTTCCTCTATAAAAACACCCTACAATTCTTCCTGTGCAAGTCTTCTTCCTCAACAATATTCCTCCTTTGAGCCTCAAAACCCCTCAATTTTGCATTTCATCTCGTGGGATCCACTTGAATTGCACTGGATTTGAAATCCACTAAAAAAAATCACATTTTTTCCACTGGGTATGCTTTTTATGTGACTGTAGTGTGTAGTGCATTGTTGGCATCGAGTTCTCATGGCAATGCCATCGGGAAACGCGGTCATGCCGGAAAAAATGCAGTTTCCGGCTGGCGGTGGTGCTGCCAGTGGCGGCACTGAGATCCAGTATCGCCACCAGCCGTGGTTTGTGGATGAGAGGGATGGTTTTATCGGTTGGCTTCGCAGTGAATTCGCCGCTGCGAATGCTATCATAGACTCCTTGTGCCACCATTTACGTGTTGTTGGTGAGCCTGGGGAGTATGATATGGTTGTTGGGGCAATTCAGCAGAGGAGGTGTAATTGGACTCAGGTGCTGCTTATGCAGCAGTACTTTTCTGTGTCTGAGGTTGTATATGCACTGCAGCAGGTAGCCTGGAGGAGGCAGCAGAGGTTTGTGGATCCAGCAAAGACTGGCTCCAAGGAGTTTAGGAAGTTCGGTTCGGGGTTTAGGCAAGGGCAGTACAGGAATGAGGCTTCCAAGGAAGGTTATAATTCTAGGAATGAGGTTGCCAAAGAAGGTTACAATTCTAGGAATGAGGCTGCCAAGGAAGGTTATAGTTCTAACGTAGAATCTTTTGGTCGCGAGATAAATGCTGTGGCTGTTGCTGGAGGTGTGGAAAAAGGGACTCGTGCGATTGATAAGAATGGAGAACTTAACTCTGGTGGCAAGGTTGGGACCATGGATAACAATAGTATAGCATCTCCTGAGGAGAGTAAAGGTAAATAATGGACCTTTTGGAACATACATACACATATATACAGTATATATGTTTGTGTATGCGTATATATCTACATATGAATGGATGTATATACCATGGTTTCAGATATGATCTCATATTTTGGTTACTTGGGCAGATGCTGTTACAAATGATCAACTTGATGGCATTTTGAATGGCTCTGTGAATTCTCAAGGATCTCTGTCTAGCTCAGAATGTGAAGCTGCGGGTGCAAATGAAGAATGTACATCAAATTCTGAAGGTTTTTGTTATTGCTAACAGTGATTAAATCTAGAGGACATAGGACTATGTTCGATTAATGCATTAATTTTTTAAATCAGTAAATAATGCTCAGGATGTGTCCCAGATCTTCCTTGTGTTTGCCTTTGGCATATAATGTCATGTGCCTGTTTACTGACATGCCAAAGGAAAACACTCCCTTACTTGTAGTCACACACATAGAGTCACATTCAATTATAGGATCAGAGTCAGCATATAGACTTAATTCGCCTTGCACATTGATTCAATTATTGTGATTCCTGTGCTATGTGTTACAGGAAATGATTCACATTCTATGCAAAATCAAAATCAGAATGCTTCTACCGTGGGAAAATCTTTTACTGGCAACGAGATGTTTGATGGGAAGATGGTAGGGTCCTTTAAATGTTAGTTTGCTTTTATTAATTTCTTGTTATTTCTTTCTTGATGTCTAATACCTCTTAAATTTTCTGCCATTCCTTCTTTTAACATTCTATCTGTAAAGTGCACCTGTTTTAATATGTTAGGTGAATGTGGTTGATGGACTGAAGTTATATGAAGATTTAATTGACGGTACTGAAGTTTCAAAACTTGTTTTATTAGTCAATGATCTGAGAGTTGCTGGAAAAAGAGGACAATTTCAAGGTAAGTGTACTGTGTGTCTCATGCTAGCATGCTGGGAGGATCTGTCACTGCTTTTTTTTAACTTTCATTGATTGATATGCAATACTCAGTGATTTTGACCATATTCTGAAAGTTGGCAGTTTCAGTGAGAAATAACAATATACTACTTTTCTGTATTCCATTCTAGTAGTTGAATAGTTGTCAACAAAGAATTATTTGGAATTACCATGATGCTAACTAACAATTGTAAAGTGGTAGAATAGCCTTTGCTTAAACTGAATCAATTACTTGTTGTAATATGCATTTTCAGACCCTTGAGCTTGTTGCGAATACACACACACATATTTCCATTTTTATAATATTATGAGTTATCATCAATAAGCACCAACACCGTCAGAATTCACCTTGCACGATTTCTATGGCTTAGATCTCCCTCTTTTTCCCTATCATTTTGTATGAATGACCTCAGATACTTAAAACCGAGTGACTTGTGGTGTGGTATGCTGTGCTAAAGTTGTGTGAAAGTCTTATTTGGCCTCGCGTTACATTTACACTTTAATGTTTGCATGGGCAAAGAAACATTTAATGTGGTCTAATGTGATTTAGTTTTCACAATCTCTTTTAACCTAGTATTTTCAAAGCAGGAAACTTCAGGTCCATGAATTGTCTTGTATGCAGAAAAATACAATTGTGATTATATTTTGACAATGGGCATTTGTATTTGTGTGTAATGCTAATTATATTTCTTATAAATGAGTAGGTTTCCATTTTCCGTTTATGGAATGTGATCTGCTACTGAATTCCGAAAGAATGAGAGAAGAGGTCATTCATTTCATCTATAGGATGTAAAGAAAGGATGCTTCTTTGGGTGCATTCGTTACTGTTGTACAAACCCCAGAATTTTCCCCTATATTATGGAAATCTGTTTTAACAGTCAATGAAGGCTGAGTCTCTCTTGTTGTAAATCCATTTTTCTAAACTTGTCTATTAGTACCCATTAAGAAGTGTTGTATTTTCCAATTTGTTGGGAACATGGCTCCCAAAGATCTATCATATCATTACATATACACGCATATATTATGTTTGAATGAATGAAGTTAATTTTGCAACTACAACATTGCAGGTGCTTCTCTAATGCAAGTAGCTTTTTTTTAATATCTGCTAATTGCTAATGATTTATCTTGAATAGGAAGTCAGACATTTGTGGTATCAAAGAGGCCCATAAAAGGACGTGGAAGGGAAATGATTCAGTTAGGTGTTCCCATTGCTGACGCACCACCCGATGTGGACAATGTAAC
This sequence comes from Vigna umbellata, assembly GCF_029865625.1. Lineage (NCBI taxonomy): Eukaryota > Viridiplantae > Streptophyta > Magnoliopsida > Fabales > Fabaceae > Vigna > Vigna umbellata. Next base: position 48,259,140 of record NC_142167.1, on the reverse strand, counting down.
CGGAATCTCCAAAGGCATGTCATCTCATGCATATTTATATTTATTTTATACAAATCATTAGTATAGTTCATGCACTTTTGTCTTTGCAACCATGCTATTTGTCTTTCACTGCCCTCTTGCAGTACAACTTACAAGTAACGATTGATGAAGTTCCACCATGCTACTCGTTCACTGGGTCTAGTAAACACAAGGCCCAAGCACTAGCATGGATGAAGGATTATATTTTAAATTAGGATCTCTATTTTATTTCCTTGTGAACCCTTGTTATTGGGCCAAGTTACTGCAATCCTGTCCATTGATATATGTGTGGGGGTGACTATCCTACAAAATTAGGACAATAGAATAGCGTGTGATGTTTCTCTTTTTTATTTCGTTGTTGGACATTTCTTTTTAGGGTAGTAGTAGTGGGTGCCTTACAAAGTGGTGCTTTTTGTCACCAGCCTACATGCTTCCCAAACCTTCCAAATATACCAATTACCTCAAAAAGCTATCCATGAGCTGTATAAATCTATGTAAGCTTTTATGGAAGCTCAAGACAACCATCATTAGCTTCTGCAACAAACCATGGACAATTGTTATGATTCCATACAGGCAACCATGGATACTCTAAAAAGCCAGGTTTCATCCCTTTGTACTAACATCTACCTCATTACAATTGCCCCACAACCTTGGTATTTCCCTGCTCATTACTACTGCCTCCTTATGGAATGTTGTATTCCCCTATGGTCTCTCAACCTATTCCACCTCCTCCTCAACCCCATACTTTTACCATCACCATGATTCCTCTTGCTCCCTCCCCTCATGCTTCTTTTGTATCTTAACAACCCTGCCCTATTTACCCTTTCTCTCATGCCACTACACCCTTATACCTGCATATGACCAAACCCCATATATCCCCAAAACCCTCACATATCTTCTCTTGTTGTATGAGGTCCTCTTACAGACTAACATTTATACATGGCTTATTTCTATATTAAGGGCCTCTTAGTAGGTATAAATGGAAGTATCACAACTCGCAGTTTACCATTCTAAGGCTTCAGAAATCTGTTTCCATACTCTTATAAACATTATCAGGTTGGACTCTTTAAGCTACGACAATATTGTTCCATGGCCCACTATCAGGAAAATTTTGAGGAGATTTGCATTAGGGTACTGGATTTACCGCCTGAGGTTATACTTAACTGCTTCATTTAAAGCTTATCCCACATGTACCAAGCCCACTTCCAATGCAACTGTTGGTGCTTTTTAAACTCTTTGATCAATGCACAAGATCAACCCAACTCATTAATCCTGCATCTTTCCCCAGATTGGTCCATCACACAACCAACACCAGCCTCTCAACCCACGGCTATACCTTTTCTTGTGGCAAGCCCGACACCTCACCCTACTGGCCCAATTTGTCCCTCAATCACCATGCCCCACTCAACCTTGAGGGCAAGGTTTCTATTGAAGTGGAGGGTATTGTTACGGGACCTATGGTCAGTGGGCCTAGTAGATGCAGGGTCTCAGCACCAGTATGCATGAGATGAAATATTATATTTTATGTTAGCATTCTATTTTATGTTCTTATGGACCCTTATTATTGGGCCAAGTTACTGTAATCCAGCCCATCATTATACGAATGACTGTATCCTACAAAATTAAGACAATGAAAAATCAATTGTGTTTTGTGTGTTCTTTTTGTTTTTGTTCATTTCTTTCTAGAGTAGTGGTTACGGTTGCCTAACACACCATTTGAATCTCACAGATAAGAAAGTAGAATCTATACCTTCTTTGTTCCAAGATATTATTGAGCGCTTGGCTGCCTCACAAGTGATGACTGTGAAGCCTGATGCTTGCATTGTGGATTTCTTTAATGAGGTTGCCTCTTTTCCTTTGTTTTTTGGGAGGGTTGGGAGGAATTTAATTTATAACTGTGTAATATATTTTTACGTAACTTGGTATTGCAATCATCTGTAGGGTGATCATTCACAGCCTAATAGTTGTCCACCTTGGTTTGGAAGGCCTGTTTGTACGCTTTTCCTAACTGAATGTGACATTACTTTTGGGAGAATAATTGTCTCGGACCATCCTGGGGATTATAGGGGTGCAGTCAAGCTTTCTCTTTTACCAGGGTAATATTTGTTAACCTTATCTATTTTTTGCGAGTGGTTCTGATATTTTTATTTGTCCATAGGATCACATTAGCATCATAGAAGCCAATGAAATTGTGTTAATTCAATACATAATTGTCTGTACTCAACAATTTATTTCTATTACAAGTTTTAGTTAGACCTAGATCTAGTTGAGTCCATAGTAGCTATTAGATTCTAAATTTACTGGAAAACAAAAGCCCTCATTGCCTTCATTTTGACTTCGATCTTTAATTTTTTTTAATACGGTGTTAGTTATTTATGTTAAAGTCTGTAGTTGATAAATCTATCTCTTGATGTTGAGTTAATCCATGAATAACAACATCCTTTAGTTAATCCATGAATTAGATGTTTGTTTCCACTCGAAATAAAGCCATGTGCATCAACAAATTTTAGTTACTTTGATACACTGTTGAAGATACGTTTTCTGAGGATTTGTATTTCTTTCTTAAAGATGAAATCTGTTTCCTATTATATTATTGTAATTGTAGTTCGACTCTGGTTCTAGAAAACGTTTTCTCTGCCATGAGATATATGCTGACAATATTTGTCATTGGAGTGAAGTTTTTTCAACTATTACTACAGCCTTCTATTTTTTTGAAAATGGCTTTTGTTGAACTTGAATTTTTCTCTGCTTTTACATTTGCTGATGCAGCATAATGTTGCTTGCTATGCCCTCTATTCTCATTCTATACTGAATACCTGAGGAGAATAATGTACAATTTAAAGCAGTGGTTTTGTGATGTGGTAACCATGACAGATACTTTTCAATTGCCTTGTTTTGTGTTGATTTTAAATTTTTATACCAATACTGATTAGATAGCAACAATTATTAAATATTCTTTTGCATTTCTTATGTTTATAAAGACTTCTTTTCATATTTCACTCAAAAATTCTCTTTTGGCTAAAATTTTATTATTTTAACTTGAGATCAATTTTATCTGTTATATTATAGTCTGTCATGTTAGTGATTTTTAAATTTGTTGGATTTCCCTGTGGTGAGCTCTCTCCTGATATGACCTATTTACTCTGGCAACCGAAGGTCCCTTCTGGTGATGCAAGGGAAATCAACTGATTTAGCTAAACATGCACTTCCTTCTATTCACAAACAACGGATACTTGTGACCTTCACAAAGTCCCAACCAAAAACTTCTCTGCCAAGTGATTCTCAACGACTTAGTCCGCCGTTGACATCTCATTGGGCACCACCACCGAGCCGAAATCCCAATCACATGCGCCATCAATTAGGCCCGAAGCATTATCCCACTGTTCCGGCAACCGGAGTACTGCCGGCGCCATCCATTCGAGCACCTCCAAACAGTATGCAGACATTGTTTGTGCCAGCAGCAGTTGCACCTCCCATTTCATATCCTCCAGCTGTGCCAATTCCACCTGGTTCAACCGGATGGGCCTCTGCTCCTCAGAGGCATCCACCTCCACGAATGCCTGTTCCCGGCACAGGAGTCTTCCTCCCTCCACCTGGCTCAGGCACCACTTCATCTCAACACTTACCTGACGGGAATCCCAGCGGGGAAAACACATCATCAGCCATGTCGGGAAAGGAAAGTTGGAAATCTAACCATAACACCACAAATTCTTCACCAAAAGGTAAAGTGGATGGAAATATGGTAGGTAGGGAAGAATGCAATGGAAATGCAGATGGAACAGAGGGTGAGGGTGAAGCTGTAGTAGGGAAAGAAGACGAAAGCAATGAGACGAGCGATGCAAAGCATTGAGCAATGTGAGATAAGAAGGAAGGCTTAAAAGGGTATGGTAGCAACATTATGAGTATGAAGCAAATGTAAAGAGCGGCAACATTCAACACGTCACACGATAGAATACTGCAAAAGAGAGAACAAGGGAAGGAGGCAGGGCTTTTTGATTCACTTCTTAATCCTTTTGTTTTCTCCATTCCTTTTTGCTTGTCTTATTATATTAACTTTTACAGCAAGGGAAACCCATTCTTAATTCAGATTTTCATTTTTCCTACCTTTGAAATTATTTTATACATTTTTGCTGTTCCTGCTAATGTTTTCTTCTACTATTTTCTTTATTTTTATCTCTATTAGAGCTTACTGCTTACAATATGTGAGGTTTGTGTCTTGTTGGAAATTCTAAATTCTAATGATTTTTTCTCATTTTAAGACAAGAGTGCGTGCAACCAACCATAAGTAGAAATTCTAATATAAAATTTGTTCTATTTTTTTTCTATCTGCAAAGTTAGTCTAATTTTGCTTACAACAATAAGAAAATTTGGAATTAAGAAAATGATTTGAAATACATAAAATGCTTTACAAAAGACGTGTAAGAAATATATTTATGCAAGGAGATACTTCTCATTTCTTTTCTTTACTTGTTATATATTTACTGTCTATTTATGCTTTTAATACAAAATAAATTATAATTAATTTTACATGTAATTATAATTAATTTAAATATATATACCTAAATATAAAAGATTTTTCTTTTTCTTTGTGTAAAATTTTTCTTTGTTATTTAATTTTTTTAAATAATCATTATTTAAAACTAAAAAAGTTAAGTATACATTTTGATATATTTTTATTTTCAAACTTTAAAAATAATAGATATAATTTTTTAATATAATAATATTAAGTATTTTAAACTGATTAACCATGCTTTAAATTAACATTTAAATTAAAACATATTAAAACGGTATAAACAAATTAAACGTGATATTAAAACACGATTAACACGTCAACAAAATTTAATAAAATGAATAGAAAAATTATATTTATTTATTTTTAAAGTTTGAAATATAAATATATTTGATGAAAAGAAAATTTTAGTTTTACATATAAGTTTTTAAGGAGTTAAAAGACATAAATAACTTTCATTTTTATCCCTTTAAATGATCTTAATTTAAATTCAATTGTTAAAGAGTAAATTATAAAAAATGTGTACATAGAAATCTTCTATATAATAATAGAATATAGATAATAATATGGATGAAATAAGATAGATAATAAGTAATAAATATATTAATTAGTGAAGGCCTATTAAAGATTTTATTATTTCATTTTTACTTTAATAATTTAAAAAATATAATGTGGTGATCTCCCACTCGTTCTTTACCCACTCCTTCCCTCTTTTCTCCTCCGACCAACAACCCGGCGATCTCACCAAGCTCCTCCACTCCTCATCGCTGTCACTCGGTTGGTTCCAATAGCTCTTGTTACAACCTAATTCCTTCCTTTCTTTCTTTACTTCCGGCTTTTAGTATGAAGCAAATGAAATTAAATGATTGGGTGCTCTAACAAATTTACATATTACTGAGTAAATTACTATTATTTCGTTGCGACATTATTGATGCAACCATTTGAAATTAGGCGGTTCTTTTGTTTGTCTTCTGATGCATCATCTGTTCGAGGCAATATGGATTACCATGCTAGCAACCTAATTTGACTGATAATGTTATATGGGTATTTAGTTTTAGGGTATAGTTCAATCTGGTAGAACTTTTAAGTGGTGTCTAAAACAGTGTCTGCCACTGTATCTAGCTTTATCACTTGTGTGGTACTTCAGGTTTCAGAATTTTGTATTTCAAGTTTAGTCAACAATAGTTGTGGGTTTTGGTAAAGGATGATAGTATATTTTCATCTCTTGTATTTCTGGTGACATTCTAAATTTTTATTCGATTGTATTTTCCTTTTTACTTACTGTTATCAGTGGAATGCTATTCATTATGTTATTTTCTACTTGGATATTCTCACCCTCTCTGCTCTTTATCTCCATCTTCTCTTGTTCAGTTGTTGTTCATGGAAGCCGGAACTGAGGTACTAACCTCAACCAGAGAAATTCGAGGCTCGGACAAATCTTCAAAGACAGCAAAGGATTTGGAGATTGAAGGATATCCTGTTGGGGGTTTGTCCATTGGGGGCCATGAAACATGTGTACTTTTCCCCACACTTAAAATAGCATTTGACATTGGTCGCTGCCCACCTCGTGCTGTTTCCCAAAACTTCCTTTTGATCTCCCATGCTCACATGGATCACATTGTTAGTTTCTTTCTTTGGATCATCATATCACATGCATGCCCAAGACTCAGTTTTTGAATTTTTGATTCACATATATATAAAATACTGTAATGTTTATTTAGTCAACAAATAATTTTTCTGTTTTTTTCCTTTTAGATAAATATTTTTAGAAATGGAGCTTTATCGAGTGAGTGATTTACTTTTTTGACAGGGAGGGCTACCGATGTATGTTGCCACACGTGGTTTGTATCGAATGAAGCCCCCAACAATTATTGTACCAATTTCAGTAAAAGAGGATGTAGAGAAGCTTTTTGAGATTCACAGGAAAATGGATCAATCAGAACTTAAGCACAACTTGATTGGCTTGGATGTAGGTAATTATTTGGTTGTCTCAATTAAACTACTGCACTACACAGTTGAATTTTATGTCTCTCATCTCATGTATTCTTTTGTTGCTAATTCAAGACTTATTGCAGGAGAAGAGTTTTATTTGAGAAAGGATCTTAAAGTAAAAGCTTTCCGGACTTACCATGTAATACCTAGCCAGGTAGCCAGCCAGACAATTTTTTTCTTTTTGGTCTTAAGATAATCACTACTTGTCCTTGTTTTTAAAAAATATGTTCTGGCTATTGATTTTAGATTTCTGATGATTTTTAATGGTGAAAATCACAAACTTGAGTTCTTTAAATTGTTTCCACTTGAACCTATTAGAAAGACCACAGTGCCTTGTTTTTGAAGCTTTGGACTGTTAAGAATATAAAGAACCTTCATTTTATGTTAAATTCATGCTTTATCTTTTTGAAGTTTAAACTTGCATTTTTAGTAGTGCAAACATATGTTTTGTAATTTTAGATACGTAAAGAAGTTTTAAAATGATGTTAATTACAAAACTTTTAATAGATGTGCAATTCGTTGCACTGTTTATCACATTTTCAGCAAGCAAATCTTGAAATGACTTTTCAAGCATCCTTAAATCAACACCCGAAGCATTCCCTGGTTAGGCCTAACTATTTATGCACGTTTTTGGCAGGGTTATATAATATATTCTGTGAAACAGAAACTTAAACAGGAGTATATTGGCCTTTCTGGAAATGAAATTAAGAATTTGAAGTCGTCCGGCGAGCAGGTCAGTCTTAACTACTGTAGTAATCAATGATTTGGCAAATTGACATTTGACAAATTTAACAATCATCGGTTTGTGTCAACCAATTTTAATGCTTTTAATTTATTGTTTTATAATAGAAACCTGGTATCTTTATTCGGAAGAAATAGGGATAAATCTCAATTGCAAAGATGGAATTTCAGGCACCTCCCTATGCCTAAAGACTTAATAGATCTCCTTGTCAACGTCTTATAATTCTTCTCTATCTCAAGCCATCTGTATTTCAACCTAACAAAGTAGCAGATTTTAAAAGTAAACGAACGTTCTCACCAACAGATATTAACCGACCTGCAACATGTTCACTTATTTTGTTGTTTACTTCTGATGACAAGTCATGAACTGACAGCATAATAACAAATGTTTCTGTGAAAGTACTATTTGAACTTGTACTGAATAGCTCAACACACTGTTTCCATGATTTATGTTGATTGGATATTATTAAAGATATGATTTGATTATGTTAGGGAATAAATGTGGAGATATGATATGATTTGATTATCATTATTAGATATTGATTTTGTTTCTTATTATTGTATCTCTTTTTCCATTATAAATAATAACAAATGTTTCTGTGAAAGTACTATTTCAACTTGTACTGAATAGCTCAACACACTGTTTCCATGATTTATGTTGATTGGATATTGTTAAAGATATGATTTGATTATGTTAGGGAATAAATGTGGAGATATGATATGATTTGATTATCATTATTAGATTTTGATTTTGTTTCTTATTATTGTATCTCTTTTTCCATTATAAATAAGAATAATCATGTGTACACAATACACGAAATTCATTATATGTGCACTAATTCTTTCAATATGGTATCAAAGTAGTACCATCCTCCGTAACCTGTTTTGTCGTTAATCCTTTCAACAGACATGTCTCTATGATGTATAGTTTGTGTTAGTGTCCCTCTCAGTTCATATGTTGTATACTATATAATTCTGAAAAATTAGCGCACTATAACGTTGGTCTCATTCTTGCTATAAAGGTTTTTCATTATGTAGAGTATTTCTGCTTTAGATATGCTAAATCATATAAATTAAGTTGATAAATTTTTCGACACTAACTATTTAATTAAGTTTTCTTAAGACAACCTATGAACCATTGAACTCTGGGATAGAAGGTTAGGTCTATCTTTTAGTTTTAAATGCTCAACCATGCTGGGTCGTTGGCAGATAACATACACTTTGACAGAACCAGAGATTGCTTTCACGGGAGATACCATGTCAGATTTCATCATTGATGAAAATAACACAGACGTTTTACGGGCTAAAATTCTTGTATTGGAGGTGAATTACTTTATTCTATACTTTTGTGGCTATAAATTACTGATTAGTAATATAGAAGCTTTGCTAGTCATACTCCTTCCTTAAATGCTAGAAAACTTGACCTTGACTTTTTATGTAAAGGAGTAAAAGCAATTTAATTTGAACTTGTTTCTGTTGTGTTATATATATATATATATATATATATATATATATATATATATGTATATATATATATATGTATATATATATATATGTATATATATATATATGTATATATATATATGTATGTATATATGTATGTATATATATGTATATATATGTATGTATGTATGTATATATATATATATATATATTGTTTTCTCTTATTTATTCTGGGGAAGAACTTGGTTCTCCTTTGTTATAGAGGGCATCTCATATCTATTTGGTTAATTCTTTCAGATTACCGTATTGCGTTCTCAATGAACTGATTCTCGTTTTTCCCTGTCTATAACTTTTGTTGGTGGTTGATATTATGGTTTTACAGCCATTTTTTCCCTTTTTCTTTTATCCATATAGTGCACCTTTGTTAACGATTCAATGACTGTGGAACATGCCAGAGATTATGGACACACTCATCTCTCTGAGGTATGCTACCTGCTGCAATCATTAAAACAAACATTCATGTATACGTGAGTGGTTTTATCATTGTGTTTCTAATTAATGTTCTTCAGATAATAAGTCATGCTGAGAGGTTACAGAACAGAGCAATCCTTTTGATTCACTTCTCAGCACGTTACACAGTAGAGGTATAACTCCATTGCTCTTGATTATAGTAAATGATACATCACCTCGTAGTCTTGGTCTTTAGATTGTGATCCTGGAAGAAGGTTGGTATAGCTTCCCGTGTTCAGTATAAGAAATTCCGATGTGGAATAGGTGCCTTCCATGTTTCAAGTTAATTAAGAAAAAAAAAACCTGAGTTTGTGATCCTTCTTATTAGCTTGTGGAATATTAGTTTACTTAGGGTCTTTTTGGATAAATTAAGGAGGAAAAATTAAAAAAGTTTCTCCATAAAGCATAAGATTAACTTGTGCATGTTAGTAAAGGTTTTGGAGAAGCTAATTCAACAGTTTTTATAAATTAATTTATACATTAACTAAAAACTTAATTTTTGTTTCTTTTATCTCTTAAATGTGTCCATGGAAAAGTTTATTCACATAGACCCTTTGTCTAGTAATACTTTTTCATAGGTACACTAATGCTTTTTCTGGCGGTGCTTATGATATTTTCAGGAAATTCAACAAGCTGTAAGTGCTTTGCCTCCTAGTTTAGCTGGTCGAACTTATGCGCTTACAGAAGGTTTCTGACAAGTTGAGAGAGTTTACTTGATACATACCTGACCATGGAGGTTTAGCCTCCAAACCACCTGAGACTATTGGACGCGGGTAGAATTTATAGTCCATAGATGATGAAGACAAGGAGAAGTGGAGTGCAGAGCAAAATCCAATGATGCATGGTATGTTTGGATTGCCGTTTGAATGACCAAAAACATGCAGTTGCACTTTCTTATAGTGAAATTGGAGGAGCAACAGCAGTTTTTGGTTGAATGTAATGCCATCTTTACGTTGGAATGAACTGTTTTCCAAACATAGGTTAAACATTATTTACCTACATTTTTATCAGGCTGTTTGTAGTAATTTTTATTTGCTATCTTTTTTATTCGTTTCATTCAGTTAAAGGAAAAAAAAATTGTGCTTCTCCATCTATCTTTATTCACGAAGCAAAAATATTTATGTATGCCATATTTATGAACTCCTCACATGCTTATCTGTGAGGCATTTGAGAACACTAAATTTCATTTACAATTATATAGGCAAAGATTGAGAGAAAATATATCCCTCTTTAGTTTCTGTGTGACATTATTATTTGCAAAAGTGACAAATAAGTTGTGGGAGTAGATTGACATTGTTAAACTTGGAGGTAACTACAAGGGGAAATTTAATTACCAGTAAAAGTTTAGGATTATGTTTATCTGTACATTTTAGTATCTCTTCTAGTAATGACGAATAGAATATAGAAAAAATGTTTATACAGCAGTGAAAGTGGTAAAGATGAAGAATGTTATATACAATAGGACTACATAAAAAATTGTGTTGAGATTTTGTTGGACATTTAGTTTACATTTCATGAAACAGGATGCATGGTGGGCTTGGTGACTCTGGAATGGTGTATTCTGTCACCAAAGGCATTGTAGAAGGAAAACTTTGCTTCAGTTTCAGTCATTTGAACTGACATGAAACCTTGACCATCATAGAAGAATTTCACATCAGAATCACTCTCTTTAACATCACCTCTCCATGCCTTTGAACCAGCTCCACTCGTTAAATACAAAAGTGGACTGCAATCATTTTTATATTGCTTCATCAGAAACACATTTATTCAACAAAATTCATCTCTTGAATTTAGTTGATATGAACTCACATTATTATAAAATCTTGTGTAAACTGCGACGTTTATTTTTGTATATAAGAAATAATTTCAAGATTTATTAAAAAATGACAATTAAAAACGTCATATTTTTCATTTTAGCAACTGTCATATTAAAACTGTCACCGTAAACATGATTTTTTGTTGTGTGAATTATATTGAGTTACATTTTTTCAATCAAATTCAACTAAGTATAACAAAATCTATATATTTAAATTTTATTGCTTTCAAAATATAAGTACAACAAAGTAAAAAAAAAGTGTTTACCCTTTTCGTACCTATTTGTGCTACTTATATGTTGGAGGCAATGATCGTGACCATTTATGTATATGTACACATTGTTGCCCTGCATATTCACAAGATGAATATCATACAACAAAAGCATTGCATATAATTTAAGAAAATATTATAACCATTAAATATTGTAATTCAAAAGAAAACATTATACAAATTAAAGTAATTTACACACATACAGACACACACATAGATGCACATATGCACACACAGAGACACATGAACATAAACACACACGCGCTCACGCACACACTCACACACAGATACACATAGAGGCACTGATGCACAGACGTAGAAACACACACACATGCACACACACCCACACACACAAACACACACTCTTTCACACACACACACACACACTCTCGCACACACACATGCATACACGCACAATTTTTCTTTTATTTTTTAATTATAAAATTTCTTATAATTCTTTTTTTTATGGTTAATATTCTTATTTACATATTTTTCTATTAAAATTTCCTTAAAATATGAGTTTATAAAAAATTCTTTATCCAAATTTTGAATTTTCTAAATATTTATATCCTATAGGCTTATTTTTGAAATTAAATCTCTTATTTTGAAATTGCTTTCCAAACTATTTATTTTACTAAAAATGTATTTTCCTTAACAACATTGTTTCTTCTGGTAATTTTCAAAATCAAAAGGAAAATAAATATAGACAAACAATTCGAAATTCGATTTTATGAGAATTGAGTTCTAGTTAGTTTTCCGGCTAGCCTCTATACCCACTCACAATTGGAAATCAAATTCTAAACTGGGAGACTAAACAATGTTTTCTTCATACACATAATCTACACTGTGTCATAAGGTAAAGAAAATAAAATATTTTATTTAGGTGAAAATTTTAAGTGAGTTGGAAAGATGAGATTTCAGGTAAAAAAAATTCTATTAATTTTGGTAGGGACAAAATATTGAATTAGATGACGTTTTCTTAGGGTCGTGCGGCTCTAACATAGGTACTTAAATGGCCAATTTGATAATGCAACAATTGAGCTAAACTTGCAATTCATGTTTGTTTATTAATCAAGAAATATGTTATGAACATTTTTGTGTGTAAAATCCTTGTATGATATATGTGGTAAGTAATAGATTGAGTCACTTTGAGGAGAGTGATGTACCAAATCCAAATACGATTTATTTCATTAATATTGTGTTTGCAATAACAACAAACATCATGGATAATGGTTAATTAAAATGATACAAGACAATTGATCCAATGATAAATTTTGTCTTTTGGGTGGAGTTTAATGAACATTTCTATTCCACTTAGTCATCAAGGTTGTCGAGTCCTAATTCGTGAACAACGACGTTGCATTGGGAATCAATTGTCTGTGTCATGAAACCAAGGGGGTTGACGTAGCGTGCCCTAGAGGCAGCACCCATGTTGTTGGTGAGGATGATCCTATCGGACTTGTTTGGCATTACCTCTTTGCATTCTCCCTCATTTGGTGAGTCTGCAACTACCACACAGATGTCATCCTCATGATCACCATGGACAGGGATGCTGTACAACCCATTTGCATCAGTTCTGCTTTCCTTTGTATAACTCACTGTGTTATTTTGTTCGTTGATGCATTCCAGAGTCACATTCACACCTATAAACACATGTTCAACCATTCCTTATTATTCGTCAATGGCTTATGATAGGACTTAAACATGTGATCATGATAAATTGTAACATGTATAACTTTAAATGCATGATTAAGGAAATTTACCTGACAAGGGGAAGCTGAGTCTAGACTCAAATGCAAAGTGGCAAGGATCACAATAAATCTTGCCTTCAACGAAGAATTTTTCAGGTGTTTTGCGAGCCAATGCAGAGGAGAAGCACAAAACTGAGATAAAGAGGACAACAACACCAAATGACCTTGCCATGGTGATTAATGGATTTTTTTATTTTATGGGTTATTGATGTTGTTTCCCTTGGAATGAGAGAATTGGGGTGCTATGGGATCCTTTTATAAGACAATGAATGAGATTTTATTGTGTTTGTGTGGTCACTCATTCATTCCACCTTATTTTGGACGACCAAAAAACCATTTGAAAACGAATTTTCCTTAATATTTGCTAACTAATTCAACCTTAATATGGGAGTCTTTATCTCCTAATTCAAGTAAACCACTACAAAAATACCGTAGACATTATGTTTTTGTATTAGAACACTATCATAGGCAAAATAATTAAATAAGGTTGAGATATATAGTTGTAACAAATAATAAATACTATCAATATATTTACACAAAACTTATCCAAAGTGGTTATCAATAATATGTTTATCTTTTTCTCCCCTATATCTATCTATATATATATATATATATATATATATATAAACTCATTGCGAAAACTATTACTTGTATCTAAGAATAAGTATAACTACAAAAATTATTAAAATTATTAATAAAAGTAAATTTATCAATAAATTTAAATTATTAATAAATTTTATTAACAGCTTTTAAAATTTTAATTACCGTCAAATTTCTTCATCGATAAAATTTATTAATAATTAAATAGCTTAAAATTTATTGATAATTTAAAATTTTATTATAGATGGATTTGTAAATCAATAATCTCGTGTGTAAAAAAGTGATAAATTTCACACCGTAAATTTTAATTACTGACAAATTTTTCTGTTATTAAACTAATTTGACGTTAATTAATTAACAATATAAAATAAGAAAACTCTCTACCTTGCATTAACCAATAAACAAAATCACCAAGTACTTTTCTTATCAGAAAACAAATATATAAGTTTGAAATTTATAAAAAGGTATGAAAAGAAAAGAAGAAATAAGGAACCTTGTAGGAGGTAGCTCTTTTCTATAAAGAGGGGAAACAAGGCAAAAACATGAAAGAAAGAAGCCCCACCAGTTCTGAGCAACAGGCGTGGGAGGTTCAACTCATCGCATAAATATTTGACATTTACCGATCTAATTAATTTTGTATAAATATTATCTATGTAACCTTATATTCAAGAAGGTAACTTTATATCTATCTAATTGAGTACCTATAACCTTATCTATAAATAATTGAAATGATACTTGTTGGCATATATTTAGTATAGTCTAATCTTTTTCTAAACTAAAGAATGACACTCACTAGTACAAAAATAACGTATAACGTCGAATATTTTGGATCTTTCACGTCGAATTCGAGAATGACGTCATATCAGGAGACGTTAAATTGACGTCGAAAATTCGACTTTAAATTTAACATCGAATTTTATCAAACGATGTTAATCAATTTTTTTATTTTTTAAAATTAATTATGATCCTTTTTTACCACTCTACGAAATCTGAAAAGCAAAAAAACAACAAATTTTAGTTTTTGGTATTTTGTAAAGCATGAACGAATAACTAACCTTGGTTCATTAGAATAAAGTGTTGTCACATGTGAAAGAGAAAACAGAATGCGCATATGAAGGACAACAACATGAAAATAATCGGTCAAAACAAACAAAAATCATACCTAAAGTAGTAAACTAATATGCATTTGTATCAAATGAAAGAAATATTTCATGTGATGGTCGTCAAACTTCGTTCGAGAAAAGTTTGAGCAGAGAAGAGGGTCTCGCGCGCTAAGATAAAGTGAATGAATTTTCAATCTACCGCTCAAATTTTTATTGAATTCACTAATTTTGATGTCTAAGGCTGAGACATTCGACGTTTTATATCCTTTTACGTCTAATTACAATTCTAAACGATGTTTAATAATTGTATTTATTTACAAAAATGTCACCGATCATTTTTAACGTTGGCTATTGAGTGGTTCGACGTTGAACGCACGTTATATGCTATTTTTGCACTAGTGACTTATCTTTAATTTATGGAAACATAGTTTTGAGCCTGAATCCAAACAAACAAATGTATGTGACGATATTATTTTTACTTGTGATTGTATACATATAATTAAAAAGGTTAAAGGTGGGTGAATCAAATATGTCACCAAAAATAGGTACACAAGAATTGAGTCAAATGTATAAAGAGATAAACAACTACGATCTATTTGTTAGACCTATAGAGTTTACTTTCTATATAATATACTCTTGATAGTTTAGTTTTAACTATTTAGCAGTATAATTTTGATAAAAACAAGTTCATCTCATATGTTTTAATTATAACATAAATACACAAAACAAAACAAAAATAACTTAGGTTTCATTTTTTTCTTCATATTTTTTCAATGTTCGGTACATTTCATTTTACGTGTTTATTCGTCTTTCATTTTTTTTTTTCACTTCCTTTCATTTTGTACTGTACTCATGTTATTTTCCGTCTTTAGAACTAAACATGATTTTTATGACATCTGAATTTAAAGATAGAAAATGGCAAATGTACAAATGAAAAGAAAGAAAAACAGATAAATTAAAATGTAATACTTCATATCAACCATCAATATAGTAATACAGAGTAGTAGTAGAATATGTAGCATTTCAATCAAGACATAAAGTGGATAAAACCTTATTCAAGGGGCAACAATGTGTAACTAGAAAATTATAATTAAAAAATACATATACATATATTTCTTATTAGGAAAATAATTCCATGTATAAGGAAAATTCCTCAACATATGAAAAATTTATCATTAGTTAATTCTCCCATTTTCCAAAAGACACTCTTAACTTTTAGAGATTTTTGCTTTGGAGAATTTAGTATTAACTTTTCTTGGCTTACCCTAATCAAGTTTCCTTGTAGTTTGAACGGTTTCATCATCTTTTCAGTATTAGAATTTTCTCTCTCATCACACAAATTAGCTCACTTAGAAACTATTTTTAATTCCTCTAAAAAAGAGCTTCTTTAGATGTTAAAGGATTAGAAACAATCGCCGAACTACTATGATGTCAAAATATTAGAATCTAATTGTCATATGCAAACTATTCATAATGGGAGTGACATCCTCCAAATAAGGCATATCAGCCAAGGAATCATATTTCACTTGCACCCAACCATCTAGATTCTTAACAAGACAAGATTCATTCACAACACAAATATTATCATGACTATCCATCACTGACTTAGACTATGAATGAGTAACATGTTCCACCACCACCACAGGCTTTGCTACAAGCCCCACTATAGGTTCCACATAGGTTCCACCATAGGCGTCACCACAAGTTCCACCACAAGCTCTACCACTTAAGCTAATGAGTCCTTAGTCTCATCTTGGGTACCGATCACCTTTGGGTGATAATGTTATATTTTTTTCTCTACCATTTTCTCCTTATCAAATAACATTTTGAATAAAATAAAGGCAATTTTTCATACTCCACATCAACAATAAACGCAAAACTTAGTCTTCCACTCAAATTTGATTAGGAAAATCAGATAACAAATCAAAATCAACCAAGACATGTGCAAATAAACCTTGAGAGTTATTCTTGATATAATCATATAAAGATAAAGATGTATCAATTTCATGTGCTATTGAGAAAATCGTTTTTGATTGTCAATACTCTAAAGGAAGGTCATGAATGTAAACCCAACATTGAATTTTTTGTGAGTTTCATAGAAGCTGGGAAAAAAATCTTTTGTCCAAGAAAAAACATGAAGAATGCCAGAAGATAAATTCCAAGTTCGAAAAACCAACACCCTATGCATGTCTTCTAGAAAAGAAAAAGCAAATTCATAGAACTCTTTATCAAGTGGCACTGTCTTCCATTTGGCAAGTGCACCAAATCGTTCAAGTAATAAACCGTGGTAAGACCAGGTATCGTTTTCCCAAGAGACTCGTAATACTAGAAAATTGTGCGATTAACAACTCATCTAGACTCAAAAACAACTCATCATTTAAGAATATGTGCAAAAAGATAAATTCACAAGTAATTACAAGGTTGGACTTTGGTATTGAAGGCACTTGGAAATGGAAAAGACTAGAAATGGTATGAAATGACATTGTTAAGGTTAGTTTTCACCAATGCACTCTTGTGTATAACCAATTTCATCTCCTCTCTATCAATTTACTAAAGTCAATCCACTAAAACACTCTAGCCCTAATCCCTTAGGTGAAAGAGCCTAGGTTTTCCTTATCAAACTCCAATCCCTTGGACAATCTAACAAGCAAACCCGCATTAAGAACTAGGATCTAAGACAACATGTGAATCATATCCCATCCCTGGCTCAATGACCCACAAGGACTCTTGTTTCAGTTCAAGATTTCATATCCCATCCCTGGCTCAATGAAACCCTAAAATCAAGTCATGAACGTCCCCATTACATGCAAGCTTTAAGATCGGAAACAAGAATACTAGTAATAGATAGAAAAGGCATTTATAAATACGAAACAATCATTCATTACACAAGAGTTCATAGGCTACATCTAACCCTAACAAGATGAATCTGGTTCTCCATTTCCATGGAGAACCCTAAAGCTTACAAACATGGAAGATGGAAGAAGAAGGAGACCCAAAGGAAGAGGAGGAGATGTTCCCACAAGCTCCTCGCGCCCTCCATGAGCTCCAGACATGAAATCGCGCCTCCAAAGAACCAAAGACCCGTTTTCTTTCTGCCTCGTGAGTATATATACTGCCCGAATTCTCGCTTAAGCTAAATTATTCTCGCTTAAGCGAGAATTCTTCTTTGAGAAGATAGTCATTCTCGCTTAAGCTAAATTATTCTCGCTTAAGCGAAAATGACTGTTAAATCAATGACTTCCTGGATCACTGAGGCTCTTCAATGTAATGGAGGATCTTCCTAACATCAAAATAGATCAAAGAAAACAAGGGATTAGAGTATTATTTACGTAATGTAGCCCAAAATATAGATAAATACTAAAACTAAATAAAAGAGAGGATTTAAGCAAGTAATAAGCTAAAGAAGAGTTGATTTTGCTACTAAAATGATGCTTAGATAATGGTAAGAATTAGCATTATCAGTTTTCAAGCCATAACAAGTTTTTTTACAAATATCTAAATGTGTAAACGATTTATCCCTTTTGTTAACAAATACTGTCGTGCAAATGATTTTTGCACTCTTCCAAATCAATAAAATAAACTTCTACAAAAATATGCACAGAGACCATATTTCTTTTATACTAGGAGAAGGTAATTTTGACAAAGAAATATCGCACATGTTATTAAGGATTTAGACAAATAAATTTTTTTTGTCCATACATTTAAAAAAGATTTAGAGAAAATTAATTTTATGTGATCTTGATCCTTAAAGAAATCTTAAGAAATATGAAACTTTGAAGAAGAAATCGTATCTATGCCTCACCAAATGGTAGACAAAAACGCCTCCAATATATAATCACGAACTGACACTCTAAGTCATGAGGGCTCCACAAGCAAAACCTTCAGTTCTACAAGCCACCACTGTTTCAATATTTCACTTTCTTTTACGTTTGGATATTTTGATTGTTTCTTTATTTATTTAGCTTATGTTAGTAGTCCAATTTTGATAAGGTCCTAGGTTGCTTGAGGAATCAATTTAACATAATAATAAATCAACATCAATTAATGGTTATAGAAACAAAATATATATATATATATATATATATATATATATATATATATATATATATATATATATGAATAAAGTGTGTAAGGTTGACTATTGTGACGCAGATTGTTAGCTTTGTTACTCTTATTAAAGTTAATTTCTTATTTACTGGTATTATTTTTGTTTGTGATATATGTTTTTATTAATGTAACACCATGAGCGTGTGAATTATGACACTACAACAAATAGCACATACGATAAATAATTGTGTGTTATTTGTTTGGAATGAGTTTGAATGTTCAATCTTAACATATTTGTTAGTGTTACAATTTTGTGAACTGGTTGAGTGTGAAAGTGTTCAACTCTACAAAACTATATCAATATAACTTTTTCATATATTATATTTACAACTATACATTCTTCTACTGAAACTTTAGCAATATAATGTGGCAAATTATTTATCGATACACACCACCCTAGGCCTCCACTCTCAAATCAAACCATACTAAACCAATCGATTTCCTCCTAAATTGTTTTATTCCTTTCGAATTTTACAAAGGGAAATGCGTAAAATTCATGAAACTATGTTAGTGAGTGATGCTATATAGTTTATTGGATTTGCAGTTAAAAATACTAATAAAATTAATATGATGAACCTCTCGTAATCAATGAACAAGAAAATGTTTTATTTTTCTTTAATCAATGAACTCCAATATTCGTTGTTCGTCCCATATGGATTTAATTATGATGGGAGTGAACAAATTATATTAATTGATATTTGATTTTTTTCACAATTTTAGATTGAGTCATAATTTCGAAGTTATTATTTAGTACTCCTAATCAATGAAACCTTTAGGAAATTGGGAACTTATTGGAAATTTTTGGGTAAATAATAAAGTTGTTTGTATGCACGCATCGGTTTGTGATATCTCTTCATACAATTGACTGGTTTCTTGTGAATCTATTCATATTTCACATGATTCATTTGATTAAGAGACTTCTTTTAGTATACTTCAATTAATATCTTTTCTTTTATCAATTGCTTTTGATCCTATCTCTTTACCTGGCTCGATAAAATCCCAAGTTAAATTAATATCGTCCCATCTTATATATATATATATATATATATATATATATATATATATATATATATATATATATATATATATCAATTATTGTACAATTTTATTTTATTTTTTTTGTTTTTGGATTCAGGCTAAAAAATTATGCTTTGTTCATAAATTCATCAATATATACTTGCATCAGTATCAAAGAAGTGAAATGGAAAATTTATGATTGAAATAATATACAGAAAACAAAAATGTCCAGATCACAAATGTAGCATGAATACAATCACCATTTCTGGAAAAGCACTATCATATGTTAAAACTAGAACAAAGCAAATCACTTTAATCCAACACCTCTTTTAGTTTCTACAATGAGTAAGTAAATATTTCTGCTCACATAATAGTTCCTAGACTGGTTAATCTGATTTGATGTGAAAAACAACAATGTTACTAATAATCAGAACCTATAAGACTCAAGAGAAATTCTTTGTAATGGCCTGATGTGTCAGAACGAACAGCATGGGTTAATGGTTTTCCATATTTCTTATAATATGCTATTTTTATATGGTACATGTCTATCTCCGTCCTTGTCACAACTACCCTTATTAGTCTACTATCTTGAGTTCCCACACCCTTCATTGACCTGCGCAAGATCTACCAAAAAACGACTCATAGGTTAATTAACATTATTTTGAGGGTATAGATTAATTTAACTTAGAATTAAGGAAAATGTAATCTTAGAAGATATGTATACATAAAAGATAGTATGGCTTGTTAAGTTGTATACTGCACTAATGAACAACTAGGGAGGAGGAAGGTGAGTATAGAATATAGACAATTTTTAAGGGGAATGTTTGGAAACATGTATCCATATAAAATTTTTAAAAGAAAAAATGGAATAAGTTTTTTCTAAAAATTAGAGTCCATTTGTAAATAACTTTAAAAATAAAAATTATAAGAAATTAGATGAATTGCTTTTACAAATTACCTTATATATGAGATATATTTTTTTTTCTTTCCTTTTTCTTAAAGTCTATATAGAAAAAATTGTGTAAACATAATGTAAAATACATATATAGTGTGTACATATATTTTAGGATTGGTATAAGTGTGTTTTTTATCACCTTTGAGCACAAGTAACACATCATGTTATCATGTCTATAAAAATAGACAAACATATTGGAAAAGATTGAAAAGTTATTTTGTAACTGAAAGGTAGTACAATAAATGATTTTGGCATCAGTTTTTTCTACCATTATAATTTTATAATAGGCAAAGTGAAAAAATAAAGGAAGACTTAGACTTTGATTCGTAAATGAAGCTTGTATTTCATAAATATGTTTATATTGGTAAGATAACCAAAGTATAAAATAATTAAAAATAAAAAAATGTAAGAGGTTTCGATCAAATACAAGTGATAACAATACTCTAAGAGACGAAGACCAACCATTCAAACACAAACCTACAAATAAGATAACAACAATGTTGTGATGTCCCAAACGCAACAAACCAAGACTAACATAAACATGCAATGTTGCTACATCCTAATGCAAAAAGATGACAATAGTCACCAAAATGAGAAGAAACATAAGGTTAGAAGAAGGAAGAGAAAAACAAGAAAAAAGGAAGAAATAAACGAAAAATGAGAATGAAGATAAACAAAGACAAAAATGAACATCAATGAGTACTATAATGGAGAAAAACACAAAATTATAGTAATGGAGGAGAAGAATGCAACACAGAGGATCTTTCATGAGTGGTAAAAGTTCACAAATTTATCCTAGACAGATTGATATAAGCTTCGGTTCTAGATTAAACCAAAACCTATACTTGGTTGCGTGAGTACATGCTTCTTGGTTGCGTGAGTACATGCTTCGGTTCTTTTAAATAACCAAAGTTTATACTTATGCAGTTGGAGAAAAAGATAAGCTTCGATTTAACTTATAATTGAAAAAAAAGAGAAATAGGAGAAAAAAAAGACTCAATTATCATATTTACTGACAATAAAAATTCATAGATAGTTATCAAGGAATATTTATCAAAATAAAAACAACAAAAACACATAAAATGTTTACACATAAAAAGTAAAAGTTGATTAAGATAGATGAGAATCCAAATTGAAAATTCATGCTTACTTGGGGAAAACAAATAATACCTTGGCAAAGTATAGAGCAGGATCAGTAGCACAACGAAGTATGGTCAAGAGGTCATATCGAAAAGAGCCAGATGTTTCTTTCTTTATTGCCTGCATGAAAAACATTATGAGTTGAATGTTCACAATCTAACAACAACAAAAAAAAAGAAAAAAAGAAAGTGAAGCTATGTAAAAGTGTGAAAGAAAAAAGGTGATTTGGAGGCATGAGCATATATTTGTACCTTTTCTAGTGAGTGTCCATGTGAAGCTATGTAAGCTGAGTTAACAGCAGCCAAATGTGTGCTACTTTTCTCACTAAAAATCTTGATGAACATCTCCTCATCAGTTCCTATCTTTTTCTCCCCTGCTTTATACAGTAGTTTTGCGTCTTCTTCTACAATCACAGGGTCCAACTCTGGGCCTTCATAACGTGGTGTAGTTACATATGCAAGCAACAACTATATTCAAGTATCAACATTAACATGTCAAGGTGATTTCACTCTAATAAATGAATCATATATAGAGAATGCACAGGCAAAAAATGTCTTCCAAAAAGATAGATACAAGACCTTTTTATGATCACCACTGAGTTGGATTTCAATATCTGTCTCAAGAGAGGAATGATAATTTGACTGATAAACTTCTTTTAATCGTCTAAGTTGTGATGGAGTGCGAGAACATATACTTTCTGTTAATGCTTGATTATCCGAAACTCCTGGTCTTAAGGCTTTTCTCACTATCTTAGCATCCCTGGTTGGAGGATCATGCAGCCATAGTGACATTGCTTTCTGAAACCATTTAGAATCAAAATCACAAAAATAAAATTGATACTGAATCACAAACAAAAATACCTAAACAGAATTCTGTTGAGGGCAAGACAGTACAGTGACATATTGATCTTAGTACCTTGAGATGGCCATGAAGTTCTTTTGATAAACGTTTAGAAAGCAGTTCAGAGAAGGTGGTTTCATAGTCTTGTTGAATTAGACTTCGTTGTTCTCCATTTCTATGAGCTAAGATGTTGATAACTTTAGAGGTGTCACAACCAAGACCTGCAAACGATAAAAATGGTGATTTTTAATACTTTTTCTGTACAATCATTAGATGAAAATAGGACTGTTTCACCATATTCAATATGATGAAAGTACTTTAACATGGCATGATGAAGAGAAACACAAAATTCAAAAGAAAAAATCTGTTTCTTTGTGAGTTGTGTGTTCATTTATTAAGAACCTTTGAAAGCTTTATGCAGCTTGACAGCATCTTCTCGAGGTGATGGTATCACTGGAGGTATGCTCAAAGTTGACATTGTCAATCTTCTCTTCTTCTATATCTCTGTCAAACAGATTTTATGTTGTTGAATCGATAAGTTGTTTTGTTTTGCTTTTTTGCTTATGGCGTTTTGAATGAAACACGCACAAGAAACTTAGCTAACACTTCTGGCCAAACTCAAATGCAAAGAATTACTAATATTGGTGCTTTTTTCATCATCTAAAATTTAGGTCTCAAAATATGCCTCAATCCACAAATATAGTAAAGTAAAGCAATGGCTACGAGATGTATGTTGCTCTAGAGTTACGTATATCCTTTTATTTTGATTATGGTATAAATATAACAAGTGATTCAATGATTTCAAAATTATCGAAAGTTAATCTAGTGAATCAACTTTAAAAATAATTAATGAACTTTATAAAGTTATAACTAAAGAAAATAAAAACTATGCTTATTTTTTTAATTTGGTTTATGTAATCATCTATCGCATTATAAACCACGATCGAATTACCCTACTATATTATGAACTCGATCAAATGGTCAGTTCATCTGCAAAAGTAGAATCAAGTCTAACTAAAGGTTTGATATGACTTCATATACCAAACCAACTCCCGATATGAGGTTACTCCTTCCACCACCATATAGTGCTTTCTCGACCTTCCAATTTCTCTTTTGCCCTTATGTAATATTTAACGTGGTGGCTAAAAATTTTAACTTTCTCTAACTTCCAACCATTTCATTAATGGTTCCCACTAATATATGAATGCACCCCACATTCCACCACTTCCATGGAATCAAATTCATCTTCTTTTCCTTCTCCCTATAACTATTCTTCTTTAAAAATAAAAGAATTCAAAACAAAATCAATTAACTTTAATTAAATTAATAATCATTAATTCATTAAATAAAACAAAATTAATTTAATTATAAATACATAATTTACTTAAAATATAATTATAATTAAAATATAATTACTTAACTTTAAAAGTATCTAAAAATTAATTTACAAATCAATAAATTAATAAACTAAAAAGTAAAAAATA
The DNA here is from genome assembly GCF_029865625.1 of Vigna umbellata. Lineage (NCBI taxonomy): Eukaryota > Viridiplantae > Streptophyta > Magnoliopsida > Fabales > Fabaceae > Vigna > Vigna umbellata. The sequence continues at coordinate 48,234,844 of NC_142167.1, read as the reverse complement.
AATAAAAGAATACATTCAGCTTTCCATGATTTCTTTTATTTTTATTTTTTACAAACACTTCATTTATAAATAAATAATTCTACAGAAAATATTAAATTAAAATAAATGTACAAAAATTAACAACCTAAATAAAATTAAATTAATAACCTAAAAAAAATGAATCGCTAAGGCCTCAACCAATATGGGAGATCAATTGGACTTTCAACGGAGGAAAACACCTAAAACATTGAAGGACTTCAACGGATATGAGACATCCTTTGAGTCTTCAACATTGATCTCGAGATCCATATCAAGATTCGTTGAAGGCTCAACTGATGTTTCATATCCGTTGTAGCCTTTTTCTCTTCTTTGCTTAACATAGAAGAGAGACACGTATAGAATCACTAACCTAGATCGAAGACAACAACAAAGGAAGCACCAAACTCTACAACACCGTGAACCCATCATGAATTAAGCAACAACACAAACCTACCACCAACCAAGCACTAACATAAACCAAGCAAAGGAGAAGAGAACCTTGGCAGAAATGATAGAAATGATAAACTGGGGAAAGAGGAAGATAAGAAATGGGGGAAAGAGAGAGAGGAGAATAAGAGAGAAAATAAGAGTGTGAGGTTGGAGAAGTGGTCTCCGGATGAGTGAATAAGAAAGTAAAAAATTAGAGTTTTAAAAAAAAGTTAAAAAAGATAAAAGACAAAAATAAATAAAGGTATTTTTAAAATTAAAAATATTTAAAAAGTGTAGAGAAAAGTTTTTATAGGTGAATCTCTCTTTTCTAAATAATAAAGAGGTTTTTTCTAGACACAAAAACCATCAAAACCCCTGTTACAAGATCTTGCTTCTTATCCAAGTCCACCCTGAAAATCTCATATAAAAAGATATGATATTTCTAATTTTTATAATAGTTTTTTTGAAATCAATAATTACCATAATTTTAGTTAGTTGATAATTTAAAAAAACTTTTGTCGAATACAATAATTTTATTTGTTCTAAAAGTAAATAATACTTTAAGGAAACTAAAGTAAAACATTTGAAAATTGAAAATAAATATAAAAATATTTTAGTTTTTGAAAATGTTGTCAAATTTTTCGTTTGATCTTGAACTTCTTTTTATATATTTCTATCATTATTTTGTTTCCGTCACATTTCACCATGAAACTTACATGATAAAGCAATTTTAAGAACTAAAAACCAAATAAAAAATTAGTAAAGACTAATAAAAACCCAACACTATTTGAAGAACTAATACCATTTAAGGATGAAATGTTATAAGAGAAAAGCTTAAGTCTAGAATATAGTTTTAGCTATTGGAATTTTATTTTTTTTCCAATAAATTTTGGAAAATAATACTTTAATACTCTTGAAAAAAAAAAATCTCCTACTTTACAACCTACTTTAATAATATAATAATGTATATTAAAATTTTAAATTAATAAATAAAACAAATATAATTAAAATATTATTATTTAGGGTTGTGAAGTGGATTTTTTGGTTTGAAGGTGTCAAAATAACACCATTCTAGATTCATTCTTTACTTTTGAAAGTTATTGAAATATTTATAAATTTAATTTCTTAAAATAATATTTTCCTTAATTTTTGAGTTTTTTATTAATAGATATGTTTTTAGATATATTACGTGAATATATATAATGTAATGGTAGAGAACAGATAAAAACAAATAAATATTTAAGATGAAACTTGAAGAAAAATATTATTAAAGATAAAGAAAATTTGTAAAAGCTTTAGGAACCTAAATTAAAAATGTATTGATTCAAATTATTTGAAAATATTGAATGTAATTTTGAAGCAGGGAACAAAATAAGAGGCGGAGAGGGACATGTCAGTTGTACAGTGCAGTATATATGCCGCGACAACATTATTTGACTCATGTGGCTGTGTGTTACAGTCCCTCAGAACTGAAAGAGCCAGCAGCTGAAAAGATTGAAGCATTGCACAACGAAGAAAAAGGTGATGACTTCATTATTTCACGATTGCGCACAAATCATCACATCCCTCATCACAACTTTGAACCATTCCTGCTGTTACCTCTCCATTTCATCTGGGCACACCCGTATCATCATTTTTAATTTTATTTTTCATTTGGGTCGGATCAATTTATGTAAAAGTTGAATCTTTATTCACTTTTTTCTTATTTTTGTATTTTGCCCCTCTTTCTCTCTCCAGAACTTTGGCTTTTGAGTTTCTCTCTCTTGACGTTGTATTATTTGTCAGATATTAATGGGCACTGCAGATTCCTGTGGTTTGCAACTTGGGTTGTGGCTTTTTCAACCCCAGCTGTCCTATTTGTAGCAAAGCAGTTGTTGGGATGGGGCCAAATTGACCCATCCTGCACCTGTGTGTGGGTTTTCAAGACAACCATCAATGTCATTTATGATTTGGGTGTGAGTTCTACCCTTGAAATTTTCACCACATGCTAGGGTTTTTACTTAAACCTGAATTTATCATCTGTTAGTGTGTGTTCCCCCTTCTTTTTACTGTTTAGGTTGTTTTTATCTGTCTTTTATCACATTGATTGTGAGTTTTATTTTAATCAGGCTGAAATTAAGTTAGTTTCAAGTGCAGTTTTATGAAACGTTTTCTATGTTTTTTGGAGAAAGAATTGGTGGGGGAATTTCTCTTTTACCATCACACTCAGAATTAGGTTTTACTTGGCAGTGAATGTAATATGTTAGGTGGCGTTAAAGAAATCTTTTTATTATTGGTTGGTTAACGTGTCAGAAGCTTGACAGTGCGTGTGACTTTGTGCATCCATCTTTTTGTTTTGTTTTTTCTTCTCTTGTGTTTTTTTATGACACTGCATCCATTGTTTTAAAGTGGAGATTAGTTGTTAGTTCATTGAACTCTTATAATACCCTTTTCATACACCTACTGAATGGATTCTACAGTGGAGAGTAATTCATTGGATGTTAATGGGATTGGTTTTCTTGCTCTTGTTAAGTTGTTGGATCAAAACTGTTGAGATTAAGAAAATTTATTGGATTTTGTATTTGAGTGCAAGGTGGTTTTATTAACTTCCAATCTAGGAAAAAGACTTCGAACCAAATTGATGATCAGTGTGTATATCCTTTCACCCTTTTTAACTTTTTTTTGAGATTTTAACCCTACATGTCTCACTTATTCTGAGACCTTGATGCCTAGTTAGTTACTACGAATTACTATCTGCAACATAGCCGGGTTCAGAAAACAAAATATGATGCTGAGTGTGTTCAGTGAAAATGAGCTTTACAGTAAAACTATACTTATGGGTGAAAGTTTTGTGGACCTGTGCTGTTAAAACAGTTGTTATCAGTAGGGCTGTGGTAAATTGAAGTTTGGTTTTTTATTGAATGTCCTTTACTTTCCCTTGTAGTCTTATCTATTCTTCCTTCTTTGTTTGTTTCTGAAAGGTCTTTTTCTCAATCTGAAATCCTAGCTGGTAATTACCTTGGTTTCATTGACTAGCCTTCACATTAATTTTGTAAATTTCACTTCTCTTAATATGTCATGTATTGCACCTATGATTTTATTGTTGTCAGACTGAGATATTTTTCATGTCCTAACTGAACCTTTTTTGCCCTTTCATTCATCAACAGGGTCAGAAATACACAAGTGTCCGGTTCTCCGAATTTTGAAGCAATTCACCTTTGAAATTTCACACACCTCATATGATTTTTTGGATTCCGCTGGTATTGGGCTTATTTCAGCTTCCTGCCATTTTCTGCACATCAGGCTGCTTCTTGTAGTCCAACATATCTGCTCCCTACGTTTATAACATGCCGTCAAGGTTAATATTTGTGGTACTGACCGTAGAACAGAGCAGAGTTTGTGGTTAATAAGAAGGCCTTAACCAAGATTTAGAGCAATTAGGTAGGTAGAAACCTTTCTTCTCCTTCGAATCAAACTCAGTATTTGCTTCAAACAAGACTAGATGACTGTGGATGAAGTGGATAGTAGCTCTGAGTGGAGCAGAGAGCAGGATAAGGCATTTGAAAATGCGTTGGCAACTCATCCGGAGAATGCTTCAGATCGATGGGAGAAGATCGCAGCTGACGTGCCGGGGAAGACTATAGAGGAAATCAAACAGCATTATGAACTCTTGGTTGAAGATGTTAGCCAGATTGAATCTGGTTGTGTGCCTTTACCATCTTATAATTCTTCTTCAGAAGGCTCAACAAGCCATGCTAGTGATGAAGGAGCTGGCAAAAAGGGCAGCGGTCTTGGGAATTTTAACAGTGAGTCCAATCATGGAACTAAGGCTTCAAGATCAGATCAAGAAAGACGGAAGGGGATTGCTTGGACGGAGGATGAACACAGGCAAGTTCATTATTGCTTATGTATTTTTTGGAAAATCCTACATGCTGCTAATGCTAGTATAGGTTACATTTAAATGTTTATTGTTTTCATCTTAAGTTTATGATCTTTATACACATGCTTTTGTTGTTAGTTCAAGTTTTATCTTGTTGTGGGCACTGTATAGAATCGAATTCAATCTGAACATTAAGATATATTTTGGTCAGTGTGTTTATGCTCCTAAATGATTTTGTTTGCAGCCGTTTGCAAATCTCATTTTTTTCTTTTAAATTTTTAGGTACCGACTAACTAATAATTTCTTACAAAATTTCAAGAAGTACTTCGTAAAATGATTGTTTTAGGAGAGGGTGATAGGAAGCAGAGGGGAATCTCTCTGTTGAACTGAGTTTCAAGATCTTAAAACATAGGACTGTAAGATCTCAACGAAAATGTAAAATTATACTAATATATACACAGATAAAATAGAACAAAAAATGGGAAGCGTACCAGATTTTTACCCAGTATACTCAAACACTAAACCAACCCCAAAGACGGGGGGAAGATGTGCCAAGATGTGCAGGGAATCATCCAGATAGCAATATAGAGGGTCCAAGAGATGGGGCAGGATGGCAAGCAAAACAGATGGTGTGGATCAAGATGTCATCTTCTGTCACCTGCAAAATGCTCCGATGAAATGTGGGTCTGTTTTGGGAAGAAAAACTTAGGGCCCAAAATTGGGGTTTAAAAACCCTGGTTTATATGGACGAGTTGTGCAACCTACAACACAAAATTCTTCAACTTCAGGATTGACACTAGCACAATCTTGCAATTTCACTATGATTTTGCCCATTGGTGATTTCAGGTGCAATTCAGACTGGGAGAGGGCTGCAGGATCTTAAGATCACGGGGATACAGTTAATGATCTAGTTTGCAATGTTACCAGCATTGGTTACTTCCATCTATTGGTCTCTTGTTGTTAATATCTATAATTATAAAATACACTAGTTTGCTGGAATACTTTCATGACATCTCATTTTCCATAGGATGCTGGACATAGTTTTGAATGACAATTTAGAGTAAATATGCCTCATAAATGCATTTGCTCTGTTGTGTTCATTGTGTTATCAAAGCCGCTAGTTGGCCTTTCAGTTTCCAATTTTCTTTTCCAAATCTACACTTTCCTTTACCAGGATAGAGAACCTAAACTGTATTTCAAATGAGCGTTTAGTTATTGTAATCTTCAGTGCCACATTTTAGATGGCTTAAATCTATAGAAGTACAAACTTATTATTTGATTTAAGAGTGTTTTATGTAAGTAGATCTTTTCTGACATAATGATTTATGTCATTTGGTTCTTATTTCTTGCTTGAGATACTGTGCTTCAATTCTGCGGTTATCTTCATTGGATGGCATAAATCATCTTTGTGTCATGTCAATTTGTTGTGTTCATAACAGTTTGTTTGTCGTTTTCCTTGATCAAGGCTTCAAGGAATTTCAGTTTCATCTAACTCTAGCAAATACAATTCTAGGAAGAAGATTACACATTAGACCTTTTGTGGAGATGCTTCTACAATCTTCTCTTTAATAGTTGTGATCTAGATTGAAGGTTAATCTTTTGTTCCCATTAGCATTCTTTCCTCCTGCCTTTTTCTAGCAACGTCTTCTTGCCGCATTCTGTCTCTGTTTGCAGCCGACATTATGGCCATCTTGGTTCTTTTTCCAACCCTTTTCTATAGCACTCATTATTTATTTATATGTTTTCCTAAGACAACCTTTCCTTGTTAATTATGAATATATAATGAATTTTGAGTATTTTTTTTCCTCTGGCATTTATATTTATGTAGTATAAATTATATAAACATTAGAATATATCACTTTAATTGCCATCGTGCTGTGTTGCTATTTGATATTGATAACTATGCTATATGGTAAGTACGTAACTTGGTTTTGAAATCATCTGAAAACTTCGATGCAGTTCCTTGTAATAAAAGCCTCAATGAGAAAAGGAAAATCCATGGCCATGTACTGTGTCTTCATGCACTTATTTTTTACCTAATTTTAGTCACGTGTATTGAGTCACTAAGTTAAAGATGTTTTCAGGGTTTTAGTTTGGTTTAAGGTGCTGATTCTTTAGGAATTGACTTCCTATCAGGAGAGTCTGAGAGGGTGTATTACACAGCTGTACGGCATTGTAACCCTTAAGGGATACTTCTTTGTAGAAAGTGGTAGAAATTTGTCAGTTCTGGAGACAAAATAGAGGATGATAGGCACTGTTGAAGGAAAAAAAATTGTAATTTCGGAACATGGGAGTGGATTAGGTCACCTTGACCTGTTAAGTATGATGCACATTGGGTGAGATTTGGTGATTAGGGTTAAGATCTATCTGGATGTGGATTAATGCCTAAGTTAGCTGTACAGCACTATCTTGTTAGGTGAAGTTTGCATTCACTTGTATACCATGATTCACATCTAATATATGATCTTCATGCTACCCCCTTTAATGTGGGACTAAATGCTTGTAAACGGTGGAACACCAGTCCAATAGCATGTGACAGGATAAGCTCAATAAATCTTTTATGATAGACTCTAATACTAACTTCAACTGAGGAAATAAAGAATTATTTTATTGATAGCAATCACATTCTTTAAAATGAGGAAATAAAATTTGCTGAAATGAATAGGTGATTCAAATTTTATCTTCATATGGAATTTACAACATTTTCCCTCAAGTGAGTAAATGAATATCAATGATTCCCAACTTTCCTTTGCTAGTTTAAGCTCTCTAGGGACATGGGTTATAACCACAAGACCTATGTCAAGATTATATTTGATGAAGTGCTTGTTAATTTCAATGTTTGGTTTTATCATGTTGTCCTGAATTATGGACAATGCTCATGGTTGACTTGTTATCACAGTACAATTGCATAGGGATGTTAATCTTTATTTTAAGTTCGTCTAGTATGAGTTTCATTAATAGTCCTTCATACACACCTTGAGCATGGGTTTGAGATTCAGGTTGTGCACTAGAACAAGATATTTTATCCTATTTTTTCCTTCTCTTGGTTACCAGACTTCAAGAAACATACAAAACCTAGAGATACATTTTTCATTCAAGAAACATACAAAACCTAGAGATACATTTTTCATTAGTAGCATAATGTGTATAGCCCGAATGAGCATATATCTTTAGGGTCAAAGTGTTTTCTTTTCTAAACAGTAGCCCCTTTCTTGGGTTTGATTTCAAGTTTGGAAGAATATTGTCAACTGCTTGCTTTATGTTTTTCTATTGGATCACGCATAAAGTGACATACCAATTGCATAAGTAATACCTCGTCTCGAATGTAATAGATGAATAAGTTTTCTTACCAACACTTGATATTGGGTGTTTCTACAAGAGAACTTTCTTTAATTCCGATTTTTTGGGATTCTGTTCAATAGGAATTCGTGAGGTTCTACATTCTAAATTGTTTCTTCGAGGAAGTTAAGTACATATTTCTTTGGGTGATGAAAATCTCTAATTTAGAATATGTTGAAAGTCCCACATCGACTAGAGATAAGACAAATTTAGAGTATATAAGTGGGTACAAACCTCATTTTACAAGCCGGTTTTGTGGGGTTGAGTTAGACTTAAAGTCCACTTCTTAACATGGTATTAGAGTTAGGTTACAGCCTATCCTAGCGAAATTTGTTTGGACATATTGTTCCACCCACTATAGGGCCACTATGACCATCCATTAATGTGAGCCGGTTTTGTGGGGTTAAGTTAGGCTTAAAGTTCACTTCTTAACATAATAGAAACCTCAAAATAAGGAAATACTTGAGGTTTTCTAGGTCTTCCATTTCAAGTTGGGTTGCCAACATTTTCTTCAAAGTCAATGTTGTTTTACCATCTTTTACAATAATCATATCATCTTTGTAGCCCAACATATAGTGATTTTTTTTTGTAAGGGAATGCCTTATGAACAGAGTATGATCGCCTTGCCTTATGTGTGCTATCATTTAATGGGTTAGATTGGATGGAAAAAGGAGATACAGAACCATACACAGAAAAATATTTTTACTTCAGAGTTTCCATAAACAGTGCAGCGACTGACTTATATTCATATTAAAACGAAGACTATGAAAAGTCTACTGAATTTTACGGTGACAACCTACAAGTAATTATTAACTCAAAGTTGAAGAATTGCTGATTTGTTTTCGGGATTAAAATGACAAATGTTGGTATTGACATTGAAACAAATTTTTAAGAGTGTTATGTACTTTTTTTTAATACAAGATCAAATTGGCTTTAACATATGATTCATGTCGACATTAACAATCTATAATGTGTAAATTTTTGGTTTTTTATTTATTTCTCTCTACCATTCAGGACGTGGTGTATGTCTTCTAGGAAGGCTTGACTTTTGTAGCTTATATGGTCGTTCCATCCTATGTTCTGTTCTACACACGTTACTATATACATATGCATTTTGTGTTTGGAGATTCCATCCTTTGTTTTTTTGATACAAGTTGCGTGGTAGGGCTTGGTTTATTTCCTTGTTCTGTTTTAAATCAAGGATACAACTTGTGACCAGGATTCGTTTAATGGATATTTCATTTGTATCAAGACTGTCTTTCTGTGAGAATTTGTTTGGTTTTTATGGTTAAACTGTTAAAGTCGAAAAATGGTAAAAGAGAAGTTGTAAGTCTAGCATTATAAAGGACTAACATTCTAACAAATATTACAGCATTTCCCACAAGAAAGCAATTCTATTTGAGCTGGTTGAATGTTCTGTGGGGACTGGAGTGATGCTTAAACCTTGTCCTACTTTTCTCCTGTTTAATAAAAAGCAGGATTTTTGGTGGCTTAACGAGAGTTTTGGGGCCTTGGGTGGTCCCACCATAGTGGAGAAGCCTAGGAGATATTCCATTAGGATGCCAAAGGTGATGGGTAAAAGGAACTGGCGCATAGGATTGAACCTCTTACAGTGAGCATGTTTGGTACACCATATGTGGCTAAGCCTGATAGGTCACCCAGTAGCTAAAGAATGATCCAAGACAGGTTCTTGAATGATTTTATTATGAACACAGTTGTTCTGCCAATGTGGCAGGAATACAACACAAGATACCTCAGCAAACAGGTCTCCCGAGAGGACCTTAACTCTCCCAAACCCTTTTCCTCCTAAACTTCAAAAAACTAAAAACAACAGCCTAAAACAGACTATATATCATAGTCTGTTTTAGGCTATAGGAGGTTATAACTGCCTCCTTTATTTATTTCTCCTATCAAAGTCAAAGGCTTTGGGAAGTAAAGTCAATATTTTATTTATCCGTTTTCTGTTGTCCAGTTTCTAATTGTTTATGGTCAAAGCTGACACATTTTTTCCATCCTTTTACTGGCTTTTAGTATCACTGTTTCCAAGAAATGGCAATAATCTGGTTTTAAGTTTGGCAGGGAATGGAGTATAAAGTATGGGATTGGTTAGATTTTAAGTCTGCCTAAACTGCTGTGTCGTGGTTACTTAATTATAGTTAGTCTTTTAAGTCATTTATGTTAACCTTGTAGTGCTCATTAAATTCTGAAGGAGGTTGCTATATTCTTTTTCTCATTAAATTGCTAACAAGATTGCACCCTCTGCATGCAGAAAAAGAAATATTGATTCTTAATCTCCCATTAAAAATATGAGCACATTCTACTTTTTTCAGAAGTATGATTATGTTATGATATGCTGTTATTATTGTATTATAGTTCACTAGTAGGCTTGGAACTTGGATTATTACTCCAGGCACCATCTCTTGATATCTTTCAGCTAAGCTGGGCTCCCTTTTCTTGTTGCCTCATATTAAATCTATAGAGAAAGTTGTGTCTAATTTGTCATCAAATTCTCAAATCAAACATTGACATGTGATGTGAATGTTTTTTCCAGCATTAACCAACCTCCTTTACGGATGTTGTAGTGCGTTTTATTTTAAAATGTTCGCAAATCACAGCTGATTTAAGACCTTGGACAATAATATAAGAAACTTGATATTAAGTTATATATGTGTCTGTGTATCGTGTATTATAATGTAACGTATTGTTTCTTTACATTGCAAATGCTGTCGAGAAGGCTTGAAACGTTGGTTATTACTTAGTAGTCCTGCCCTACCTTTTTTAACTTCTGATTCCTGTTTCTTGTTGCTTTATGTCAAATGTAAAGTTCATGATGCTCAATATCCCTACTTCATACTGGCATATTTATAAGGACTTTAAAATGGTCATACAACAAAAGAACTCTGATTCATTATATTCTTATTGTTCACATTTTAATGATAAATTCTGATACTAGTCAAATTTATGCCTGACATCTAATTCTTCTTTTCTTTCTCTTAGAATAATTTCACATCTACTGCCAAAAACTGAGCCACCATCCTAAATTGGTTTTACACTAAGCAAAGAGTGAGCAACCGATTATGTTCCTGCCAAGATCTGTGTATAGTTTTTTATCTGATATTACCTGGAAATAGCAACTAAAGAAAGAAATACGATTGGAAATAAGCTAACTGTTGATTTTAATGCAAGTCAGGGAGTAATGCTTATTGGATTTCTTCAGTTAGGAATTACAATCTTACGATGAATGATTGCACCAGTGTGTGAATTTTACAGTTTATGGATACTGTCATTGAATGGTTCTCTTTCTTGGATCTCAGATACATGCGTCCATGTACTTAAGCTTTATTTTGTTTTAATATTTCAAATTGTTTGAACAGGTTGTTTCTTCTGGGCTTGGACAAGTATGGGAAAGGTGATTGGCGAAGCATATCAAGAAACTTTGTGGTGACAAGAACACCTACACAAGTTGCCAGCCATGCCCAAAAGTACTTTATTCGATTAAACTCCATGAACAAAGATAGAAGGCGATCCAGCATACACGATATCACCAGCGTTAACAACGGTGACGTTTTAGCTCCACAAGGACCAATCACCGGTCAGACGAATGGTGCTGCCACCAATTCTACTGCCAAAGCAACCAAACAAGCCACCCCGGCCTCAACCGGAGTGCCAGGAGTTGGAATATATGCTGCTCCTACCATTGGACAACCTGTAGGAGGACCCTTAGTATCTGCAGTTGGCACTCCAGTGAACCTTCCTTCACCTGCACACATGGCATACGGTGTCAGGGCTCCGGTTACCGGTGCAGTTGTACCTGGTGCACCGGTAACTGTGAGTCCTGTCACGTACCCTATGCCACATACATCTGCTCCTCACAGGTGAATTGCTGCTAAGAGGCCTTAATGTACAAAAGCAACAAGAAACTAGTGGTGGCTTCTGCAGTTGATGTATTCTTTTCTAGACAATTGCTTTTTGCTTATTATATGCAGCAATGAGTTATATGCATAATCAGTCATTTCAAATAAGCCATGTGAGGAAGCAATTGAATGTATCCGCATAGGCTGCCATGGAATGCTTGACAGCCTTGACATAGAACAGCATAAACAGTACGGTTGTTTTGCAGACATTTCATTGCTGTTGTTAAACCGTGCTACAGAGGAGGGTTCTATGGATTTCAAGTGTAAATTATTGTTGCATTCTCTTGGTTTTTGCAGGAAATATAAAATGTTCAATCATCTATCTACCTTAATTTCACGTTTGTGTTGAGTTACTGCAATTGGTACAAACTGTCATATAGCATTTTCCATTGCCCATCAAAATTTAACAAGATTAAGTTGATCCTTTGAGATATTTAAAAGCACTTTCAAGAAAATTTGGCAGAAGGAAAATTTTTATTTTCACAGGAACATGAAATTGAGAAACATATTTTTTTGCAAATGCTTTCTTATTTTGAAGACAACAAAAAGTTTACCCTTATTGGTTTTTAAATCATTTTCCACAAGTGGAAGACAACTTTTCAAAAGGTTGGTTAGAGTTTTATAATGGTCCGTGATTGTCACTCAACTTTCAACTGAAAAAGTAGAAGCCAATATTAGACTTCTGTAGCACAGAAATGAGAAAAGCAAAATTTGACTTTGGTACCATTCACGGTTTAATATTCTTTCAACCATTCAATCTTAGATTGGGTGTTATATTCTAGACTGAATAATCTATAATACACTTATGGATTCAAAAATGATACTTTTTGTTATTTTTATTTTAGTTATATTCAAAGAAGTAAAGGGAAGAATTGGAAAGTAAAACTGTTTATTTCAAAACTTTGAGGATGCGTAAAGAAATTGAGGGGGTGCTGACCGCAACTTAATTGGAAAGTTTGATACATGTGATTTCAACTAAAAACGTACATGTTTCAAATTTACGTATTTGTCATATAAAAGTAGTAAAGAGAATTGTCCCAATCATTATGATACATAATATTTATTTATCTATAAATTCATGAATCAATTTTTCCAATTATAATAAATGCTTAGAAGAAAAAGTGAAAGTATTAAAATTATGTTTTCCTTAACTTATTATTAATTTATGGGTTAAATATAATTTTGATCCCTAAATTATTATGCTTTTTTTTGTCTATCTTTCAAACTTTGATCAATTTTCATTCTTTTCTTTTTAGAAAGTCACTAATTTAGTCTTTTACTATCAATACTATTATTTTTTTTTTCAAACATGGCAAACAATGTACCACCTTTTAAGACATGTGTATGGTGTCACAAGATTGGCAAGATAGCTTAGTGGAAACGAGTGTGTCATGTCTCCAACCTGGTAAGATCGCAAAACAGTATACTGTTTTCCTAAGTCGACAAGACATCTGGATAGCTCGGTGAAAAGTTAGATTTCTCAACAAGAAATCCTTAGAGCTCTATAAGGTGCATCAATAAGTCAGATACTTTAATGGTAAGTCCAGACAGTTCAGTAAGGTTAATAAAGAACTCAAATAGTTCGGTGGAAAGTTCAAATAGCCCAGTAAGGTGTATGGGGAACTCTGATATCTTGGTGGGAGTTCCATATAGCTCGGTAAAGTGTATTGAGAAATCAGATAACTCGATGAGTTGTTCAGATAGCTTGGATAACACCTTGTCGAGCTCTCTTGATTTTCGACCAAGTTAACTTACTTCTCCATGCACTTTACTGAGCTATTTAGACTTCTCACCGAGCTATCTGAGTTTTCAATTCACCTTACCGGCCTATCTGGACTTCCCACCGTGTTATCTGATTTCTTGATGCACCTTATCGAGCTTTATGAATATCTTGCCAAGCTATCCGACTTTTCACTAAGTTATCGAGATGTCTTGACGACTTGGGCACACAATACACTTGTCTTGCATACCTTATTGGGTTGGGGACATGACATACTGTTTGCTGCTGAGGTATCATAGTGACCTTGGGACACAATATAATTATCTTAACGGGTCTGGGACGTGACTCACTATTTGCCAATAAAAACTAAACATGTGTCTTTTTAAAAAAAGAGAGATGAAAACAAAAAACGCATTATAAATTAGGAAATAAAAATATATTTAATCCTTAATTTATCCATAAACTAAAGGCGTCATATATTTACATATTTTTATCTCAATTTATATATAATTTAATGTTAAGTAACTTTTTTCCTATTTGAAAACCTAGTTCAATAAAATCCAGGAAAATTCATTGACGTTGTTTTCACTTACCTAAAATAGCTGTCTTGGCATCATTCTCACGTTTTGATTTCTTGGATTCGGATCACTTGCAATACACAAATTTAAAGTCGAAACTAATTAACAAGTTTCTTCTTACATTCACTGTATAAATTTTATCTTACCACATAAGAAGTTATAGTAATGGCTTATTATGCATCCTACTCTATCATTTTGGTACACCTTTGCACCAGTTTTGTTGTTGCAAGCTTTGGCAATGACTTGATAAGACCCAAGTTCTCATCCATTCTAGTGTTTGGGGATTCAACAGTTGACACAGGCAACAACAACTGCATCAAAACTTTGGCAAAAGGAAATCATTTTCCTTATGGTAAGGATTTCCCTGGTCATGTGCCTACTGGTAGGTTTTCCAATGGAAAATTGGTTCCTGACTTCATTGCCTCAGTGTTGAACCTCAAACACACTGTTCCTCCTTTCCTTCAACCTAACCTATCAGATGAAGATCTTCTAACAGGTGTTAGCTTTGCATCTGGGGGATCAGGTTTTGATGATTTCACCACTGCTTTAACAGGTGCAATACCAATGTCACAACAAATTGAATACTTCAAAGTTTACGTAGGAAGACTCAAGGCCATTGCAGGAGAACATGAAGCTAAACAGATACTTAGAGATTCTCTTGTTATTATCAGTGCAGGAACTAATGACTTTCTCCTCAACTTTTATGACATTTCCACTAGAAAATTGGAGTTCAACATTGATGGATACCAAGATTACGTGCAGAATAGAATTCAGAGATTCATTAAGGTAAAACATGAGTTATTTATCCCAAATTTTTCAATCATATTATCGCAACTCTTAAGATTTTTAATTTGAAAGAATTCCGCTAGACTTAAATATCACTTTTTAACATGGTATCAGAATCACCCAAAACTTATTTTAATAAAATTTGTTTTTTTTAAATATATTGTATATCTATCAGTGAGTATATTCGTTTATGGAACAGTAATCAGACTCATTAATATTTAATTGTATATTAAATATGTATATGTCTCGACATAAGAAGATACGTTGAAGATCTTACATCAATCAAAAATAAAATATGTTTATATTATATAAGCGGGTGAAAATCTAACTCGAGATTGAGTTAAATTTAAAATCTATTTCTTAACCTTTGGAGGAAAAAAAATTGTAGGAATTGTATGATATTGGATGCAGAAATTTTGCTGTATCTGGGCTTCCTTGTATTGGCTGCATACCTATTCAAATAACAAAGTCAGGAAGAATAAAAGATAGGAAATGTGTAGATGATGAGAATTCAGATGCAAAGCTCTACAATCGAAAATTGACACGGCTATTGCTTAAAATACAAGCAATGCTTCCAGGAAGCAAAGTTGTTTATACAGATATATATCACACATTGATCAACCTTATAAATCAGCCACAAAAATATGGTGAGTATATTATGGACATGTTTAGATTATATTCACTTTTAGTAAAGAAAAGTTGCATGCGTTGTTGAGAATTTGTTTGATGTATGAACAAAATTATATGTTTAACCAATATCTATTATACACTGTTTTTGACACTTTGTCACACAGGTTTCAAAGAGACGAATAAAGGGTGTTGTGGAACTGGGTTGTTTGAAGTAACTCCATTGTGCAATGAATTCACTTCAACATGTGATGATCCTTCAAAGTATGTATTTTGGGACAGTGTTCATCCAACACAACTTGTCTACCAATATATTGCCAAACACATACAAAGGGAAGTTCTCCCCATGTTTCAATTTCACAGGGATATATAGAATGTAACACGTGGTTGTTTCATACAGAAATAAATAAATAAAAACAACTTTTCTAAACAAACATGAAGGATGTGTTTATTTACTTTACTATTTAAATTTGACAGTATAACTATTGATGTTATTGACCAAGTGTTGATATAAATGAAAGTGACAAAATTAAATACTAAATAAGATAAAGATCCATGTCTTTTGCAAAGTTGAGTTAAAACTAGGATTAATTTTTATGAGTTCAAATATATATAATTTCTTTCTCGTGAACTTTTTTGAAAAAAAAAATCAAAAACTCAAGAATATGATGAGAATTAGGTTTATTATAGTAATAACTTAAATCGTTGTTACAACAAAAAAATGCCTTAACATAATAACACCATAATTACAACAACAAAGTAAAAGTTATTGTATACTTGAGACCGTTGAGAGAAAATTGATAAGACTCCATGTTTTTATTTTGACGTGATATATTGAACAAATGCTAATAAGAAAATAGAAAAGAAAAAATGAAAATAGAGAGAAAAGAGAGAAAACTAAAACTCTGAAATTTTGGAAAACGATTTTTCTCCCTTATACTTAAGCACATTTAAGCTTTATATATGCTTTCAAAATTGGAGCAACTAGGTCCAAACATGGACTCTAATAAAGTTTAAAAGTACAATTACAAAGGTTCAAGCTAATATAATAAGTAAGATTTCTTTACAAAATTTCAATAAATATACGTCAACTTCTAAAAATGGTAAAACATAGAAAAGACTTCATCAAATCATATGTCCATTTTATATTTATCGAATCATATATCAATTCTGAAGTCTTTGAAAATGTAAAAATTAAAAGTAGAGATATTAAAGAGATAAAGAAATATAGAGAGACAAGAAAACTAAGTAAAAAAAAATCATTAATGCAATAATACACAAAGCCCTATTTCAATATTAAGATAGAGAGAAGTAAAATATGCTAAAAAATTATTACAATACTACATTGAGTCGAATTTCAAAATGAATTAATTCTCTTATGAATTTCTAAAATATGACTATACCAACCTGTTTTATCTTATACTATAACATCTAATTAAAGACATATCTAATTTAAATCCATACCTAGAATCTTAAATTTAAGAGTTGAATCTGATAATTGGAACATGTTGATGCTGTCATTTAAAATTCTCAATGTTAAACACAATCATATCAATTATAAAAATATATTTTTTTATTATGAACAATTATATTTACATAAAATTATTAAAATCTTATAAGATTTTTTTATTAAAACAGCATTTAGAAAATAAGATCTTAAAACATAATATAGTATGATGAGATCTTAAACTTTGTATTGGATATGACTTAAAGTAATAAATAGGACGGAGATAAAATATATACAAAAGGTGAGTAATACTATAAGCATTAACTTTGGAGTTATTGGATGTTTAAATATATCACTGCTTAAATAAGAAAAAAATTGATTTTTATTAGTACTAAAAAATCAACTAAAAACCCATATGTTCTTATGTTCTTGTTAGTGCGTGTGCATGGGAAGTGGCATGCACGACCATTGTTACTGTTATAACAGTTAGAGTGTAGCAGTTGGAATTACTTCAATGAGTTAAACGTTATTCAGTTAAAGGTTATATATATATATATATATATATATATATATATATATATATATATATATATATATATATATATATATATATATATATATATATATATATATATATATAGTAACTATGCAAGTAAGTCATGGCATCACGTTCATTCAGTCATATCATTCATCTGATCGAAGTAACAGAGGGAAAGAGAGACGAAAAAGAAAAAGGAATCTTGGAAGAAGGTGGCCACTGATTGTTCTTAACGAGTTCCAAGAGGATTTGAAGCGCAGCAATGAACTCCCAAAACCAAAATACCAACAAAGCCTAACATTCTCTCTTCTTTTTCTTCATGTTAGTTTTCTTCACCATCACTTTTCTTTGTTTTCTTTCCTTCTAATCGCTCTTTTTCTAGTATATATCCAAGCTTACCTGTAACGGGGTGTATCTACATTTATCACTTCTTTTCTTTAGTTTCTTTTTCTTCTCATCAGTTCCTATCTGCTATTCAATTTTACCTGTAATGGAGTGTATCTTGATCAATCATTCTAATTTTTCTTTCAATTACTATTTCATGGATTGTGTATTTTCTTTCTAATAGAATGTACTTTCTTGCTAAAAATGAAAAAGCTAGCTAGTATTGTTTCAAGGTTAATAATTTCACATTCCCTGATATGCTTTGGTATAATTTGTATGGAAGAGGACACTCAGAGCAACACGCATATAAATTTGCCAACCATGAGGGTTGAGGGTGTTCCAGATTTAAATTTGGATATCATGGAGCAGCAGAACACTGAAGAAGATTCGGAAAGAATGCAGCTGCAGAATGTTGAAAAACAATTTGAAACCAGGGAGAATCAGAATGTTGAGGAACATTTGGAAATCATGGAGCTGCACAATGATATCATGCAAGAGGAGAATGTACAAGAAAATTTTGTTATGATGGAAGCGCAGAATATGCTCATAGAAGTGCTGTATGCCCAAGAACATTTGGTTAGCATGAAACTGCAGAATATTGCCACAGAATTGGAGAATAGGATAATTGAAGGGCAGAACGCTGTACTATATTTGGAAATCATGGCCCTGGAGAATATTCTCCTGGAGAAGCATTATGGCCAAGAACGTTCAGAAACCATGGAGCAGCAGCAGAATGATGAAGGATATTTAACCATGGGGCAGCAGAATGTTCAGAAACTTTTCTTTGCCAAGGAGCAGCAAAATTTTCAGATGGATCAGCAGAATGATAAATCTCCTTTCTTAACCATGGAACAACAACATGATCTCATAGACATCTTAACCATGGAGGAGCAGTTTGTGTCAGCAGCCATTAAGCTAATAAATGTGACAGAACAATTTGCGACCATGGAGCAGCAAAATGCGCAAGAAAATTTTGCAGTCATGGAAGACGAGAATGTTCAAGAACATTCGGACATCATGAAACTGAAGAATGTTCTGATGGAAATAGAGAATACTCTCATAGAAGAGCAAAATGACCAAGAACATTTGGATGAGATCAAACTGCAGAAAATTTTGATGGAATTTCAGAACATTATCACTGAAGGTCAGAATGCTCCAGAATGTGCAGAAATCGTGAAGCTGGAGAATGTGGCAGAAAAATCACGAAAGCTGAAGCTACAGATAGGTCGTCGTCGATCGTTTGAGAAGACACAAGACCCCTGGAAGATCAAGAAACAATTACAAGAACATGATCTGAAAAGTTGGCTCCTCGTACCAGCAAATATGGCAAAGAGGTTCTTGTTACCTGTGATAAATGCTACTACTGATGAGATTAAAGAAGGGATTAAAGTTGGCATTTGGGATGTGAACACCGACACTCGGCACACTCTAACTCTCACCAAATACGTAAATTCTCATATTTTAACGATTAACTGGAACCATGATTTTATCCGGAGAAGGGACTTAAGGTTAGGTGATGTAGTTGGTCTTTTCTGGGATATTTCCAAACTGTGCTTTAATTTTTCTGTTCTTAGTAGGCGCTGAGAAATGAATGAAAGTTATGCAGAAATTTTCTAGTTTTATTTTTTATCCTCAACTTGATTACAGAACACAATTTTGGATGACTACATTTGTGGCAATACTTCTTTTTATCAAATTAACAGTATTTGGTAAGCTATTAACGATCGATCTATAGGCCAATAGATTATAGATTGATCGAAGTTTTTGTCAACCATTTAATGTACTTGTATAATTTGACGACTCACAGGAACGAAAGTATTGACTAGATGAGGGTTGAAATTTGGTTTCAATTAAAACTCTTGTCTTACGACCTGATATTTTCCTTGCCGTGAGTTTCATTCACTGAAAACTCAATGAATTCCTTGTCTGATGCATTCATTTGAAGATACACCGGTCCGAGACCATGGTTGATCATTTAGTAAGTCAACTAAATCTGGTTCATTTATTAGCAAATCGAAAAATTTTGAACTCGACCTGATCCATTACGGGTTGGTGGATTAAATGGGTTAGTTCACTTAATTACGGTTTTTTTAAATCCAAAAAAATTATAATTTTTTGTAATTCAAATTTAAATAATTTCACTCTAAAATTATGATAAATACCAAAAATCATTCAAAATAAAAAAATTAACATACAAAACTCAAAAACAAATCCAAAAAGCGAATAAAAAAATTTATAATATTAATAATTTTTGTGTCATTTATCTATTTATAATATTAGAATATTGAATGAATAAATTTATAATATTTTTCTCTTTTGAAATATTTTTTTCTTTATTCTCATTTATAATACAATAAAAAAAATATTAATTAATATGTTTGTTTCAATATTTATTAATTAAGCTTTATTATTTGTTTCAATATTTATTATTATGTAATTGTTTCAATATTTTAGTATGAAAAGTACTAATAAACATAAAACGATAAGCAGGTGAAGGCAGGAAGTGTGAAAATGCAAAAAAAAAAAATGAAAGCATAGTGAAACCGCACTTGAAAGTGCGACACCCCTAAACCGCATTTCGAAGTCCGATTGGGGTGAGCCGAAAATCAAATTTCAGCCTCCTTTAATCGATGTTCCAACTGCGCCACTGTTAACCGCATCTCCAACGGTGGTTTACGTGTTTACTCCTTGAGGTTTAGGTGTTTACTTTAAAAATAATATACTAACATGTAACTTTAGTTGCCTTCTTCCTCTTCCACTCTCCACAGCACCACCACCATTCTTTTCTTCCTCCACTATTATTGTTCACAACACTACCAAGCACAACCAGAGAAAACATACAACAGTGCACTGAAGAACTGAAGGAGTGAAAAATGAAAGTCAGAAAAATAACCGTGAAAGGGTGCATGTACAGTAACAATTATATTTAATATTTATACGTTGAGAAATCATTAAGTAATCATTAATTTTTGTTTGATTTTTAGTAAATAAAGAGCAAAAGTGTAAAATGAAAGATGTAGGGAGAAAAAGGTGATCGAGGTGCAGGATGAGAACTGCTATACAAACTCTTATTTATGAAACACCAACACCCTAGCTTAAATGGCTTGTTATCCTGCTCTAAACCATATAATATTTCCTTTGCATGTAATGTCTTTTATCCCACTTCAATTTATGAGAATTAGCTATTTTTTATAATATTTGTATTTAATTTTGTGACAACACATTTACAATTATGTTAAAAATAGGCGTCTCATTTTTTTCACATGTTATTTCATCATAAATTATCATTATTTTTTAACGCTTCGAGGCAAATATTTTTACGTCACAACATAAAAAATTTACGTAACAATAAACAATTTTTTTAAAAAGGGTGTTTTTTTATAATTAAAAAATGGCTAGCTAGGTGGAAGAATAAAAAGAGTATGAAAATAGCAACCTTCTCTCAAATGATTGGAATTGGTATGAATAATATGCAATCAAGTGATGATTAGCAAATCCAACTGTTGTTCACTTCGCATATTCTAGTGGTATATTGTAGAAAGTGCAAAGCCAATTGAAATTAATCAGATTATGAAACAAGCCATTCCCTAAAGTAGAAAAGCAAAAAGTTAACAAAGGAATACCTGGCCAAAATCCCTTTACAATAAATACAAAAAACTTATAATTAGAATAATTATAAGGTTATCTTACTGTAATTGTCTATATATATATATATATATATATATATATATATATATATATATATATTTATTTATTTATTTTGTAATAAGAATAAAGTGTTGGGTACCGTTAAATTCTCTTACATTATTGGTCATTGGTTTATTAGTATAGAAATTTGCTTTTTTCCCATAGAAGTGTTCTTAAACAAATATATCACATTATAATGAATCAAAATATAAGTAAGGTTAATATATTTAGATATATGTATATATACTTAGCAGATGGGCATGACTAAGAAAGGTTGATGAATGAAAGTTGTAATAAGTTGTGCACTCTAATAAAGATCATTTTATCATTACTTTTTGTTATCTTATCGTTAGAGAATTTAAAGAACGGTAGCATATAAAAGTTTGAAAATTCCAGCTGGAAAAAGCTTTCATCATGCAACATCTTCTCACATTAATAAGCCCTTCTAATCTAACAACCCTATTATGCAAAGAGTAATTAAAAAAGTGTACAACATAATAGCTCCACTTTTCTTCATCACTTCAATATTTTCTTTCCACTTTACACCTCCCTAAAAGAACAAACAAAAAATATCAAAATTAAATATTCAAAACTCATAGATACAAACAAATTAATAAAATATGTAATAAATCCACAATATTAAATCTGACAAATAAAACAAAAAATAATGCCGAAAAATCACAAAGTTTTCGTCTATTTATATATTAAAACTTGCAATATTTCATAATCCAAGGACAGATGAGATCAGGTTAATAATGAAAATATAATATTTTACTTTAAAATATACAACAAATTATAAGTGATAATTCCAATACATTTAATAATTACACATTATTTACCAATCGATTCTATAAACAATTTAAATATATTTTCTTCTCTAAATCATCTCACATATATTGTAAAAAAACAATCTTAACAAACTTCAAACCCAAAACTATCAAATTTATATATACACACACACACACACTTTAGATACACTGATTAACCTGAATTTAATATTGAAAGATAAATTGAAAATTCACTATTCAGCTTGTGGAATAGTTAAGGGTTTGAGAATCATGCATGGAAATAAATAACTAATTTCTTAAAAATTTAATTAATTAATTAATATATTCGTAAAATATATTGGTCAATTGATCAACCACAATGGAAACTTGCTCATTAAGGTACACAACCTCTCTCTAAATTTCAAAAGCAACTCCTTTAAAAAAAACCATAGAGATTCAAAGATGACATGGATTTTTCTGTAGCATATTTTTCCCTAAAAGCAACCAATTAACCAGTCCACGTGGCTCTTATACAATCGTGAAGGTGCAATGCCAGTTGTTTCCATATATGATCACATTTGATGATGTAACCAAAGAAAAAGTGAAAATATTAATCTCTTTAAATACCTCTTCTGAATAGAGTCAAAATTACAGATTTTAGCCATGAACACCACACTTCCTGGAACTCCGCTCAGCGTAGCTATCTGTGATCAACTCAAAAACTCATTCAGCAGATACTACTTACCCGATCATCACCCTGCCAATGAATGCCGTTTGTCAACCACAACACCAAAGCAAAGTACATAAAACCTTCTTTTCTTAATTAACCCACATGTACAACGTTAAATTTTATCATGTGCAATGGTCTGATGAACATTATGTTTCAGGTAGAATATATTCTCTCATAAACAAGCTTGTTATTGGAAGGAAAGTTGATGGCTTTTCGCAAGAAGTACTTGAACACGGTGAGTAAAATTAAACATGCATGCACTTACAAGGTGGCAGAGGTTAATTACACAGTAGATTCTAGCTTTGAAGCATTTTGACATTTTGACATTGATTAACTTTCAGTGAGACTGGGGCCAACTATAAGTGAGACTGTTATGGGAAAGTTGAGTCTGGGTGCTGAAATTGTTCAAGTTGGTGGAGTGAAGAAAGTGTTCAACCATTTTTTCACTGTGAGAAATGGAGAGAAACTCTTGAAAGCTTCACAGTGCTATCTGTCAACCACATCAGGCCCTTTAGCAGGTCTTCTCTTCATTTCCACTGACAAGGTTTCCTTCTGCACTGAGAGATCAATCAAAGTCTTTTCTAGTAAAGGCCACTCGTGCAGGCTCCGTTATAAGGTCATAAAACGATCATCTTTATTCTTAACACCTAACCTATCTCTCTATATATATTTCTCTTTATATCTCTCTTTTTGTTCTATCATATCTTTTATTTTTAGATGTCACTTTCACTTATCATTTTTCGACACGTAGCGATTAATAAATAAGAAAAATATATTTAATTTTTTTAGAAAGTTTCTGATGGATTTTTAGAAGAATATTATAGAAAATGTAAGGATTGACATTATTTTTACCCAAAATACCAAGACAATTACTCTAAGTTTTCCTCTTATATGATCTCAACTTTTTTTTTATTCCACGTTAAACTTTGAAGGGTTAAAATATATATTTTTTTCTTAAATTTGGAGAGTCGAAATCTCATTGACCTCAAGTTTTTGGTAGCTATAATTAAAGACATGATAAAGAAAAATAAATAAATAAATGTCTCAGTCTTTTCCTTGATAAATCGAAATATAGCATTGACATTATCTACATTCGAAAATGATTATGTCTTTTCACAGGTTTCGATTCCCCTGAAGAGGATTAAGTACATGAAGCCAAGTAGGAATGTTGAGAAGCCAACACAGAAGTATTTAGAGATTTTTACAGAAGACAATTTTGAGTTTTGGTTTCTGGGTTTCTTAAAATACCAGAAAAGTATCAATTATCTTGAGAAGGCGATTTCTCAAGCTAAAGCAACCCATTGTGGCTAAAGAGCAAGGCTTACTTTGAATATGTCTTCATGACAAACATTGAAATATAAGAGAATGCAATAAGGAAGAACATAGCTTCATATGAGAGCCTAAATGCTGAAAGGAGAGGTGGTCACGCAGTGCAGAAGAGAGGATGCATGTATATATAGAGAATGAAATATATAAGTAATGAGAAGAATGAGTATAGTATATGCATAAATCATGTGGAAGTTAATGAAGCAAACTTCCCTAATTAAAGCTATATTTTGGTCTATTATAATTGGTAGATTACACCAAGTGTATTGTTGCACATGTATATGTCAATAATAATAAAGCAATACATGTATTAAAAAACAATATACATCGACATAACTATATATTTTTCTATTTAAAATTTTATTGTACAATTTAATTTAGTGATTTAATGGCCCAAAATGTCATGTAATAATACTTTTTTTGGAGATCATATTTGGTTCAAATCAGTCTTCTACATTGGTAAACGCACAAGGTTTTAACTTCGAAAATGATATTGCAATGTGGTCTTGTATTTTCCGGGGAGGATGACAAAATGAATTTTATAGTCATGTTAATGGATAATAATGTTTTTAATTGTTGGCTGAAATCACATCTTCAATGACAAGGTATCGAAATCCTCAATTTCATTCTTAATTCATGTTGTAATTATCACACAACGTCTTTTAGACGATTTACATTCGTATTAAGCATGTCTCGAGATATTAACATCTTTCATCACATATAGAGCTATCAAAACAGATAATTCGACTCAACTCGGTTCGGCTCATCATGGGTTGGTCACTTAGTGAGTTAACTCAACCCAATTCACTTATTAGTGAGTTAAAAAAATTCGAACATAATCTAACCTATCACGAGTTGGTGGGTTAAACGAGTTGACTCATTCAGTCACCTAATTATAAGTTTTTTTAAATTAAAAAAATTATAATTTTTTAATTCAAATCTAAATAAATTTCACTCAATGATGTTAAACTCCAAAGACAATTTAAAATAAATAAAAAATATTATACAATCCAAGCGTAATCTAAATACAAGCACAAAAGGCGAACAAATAAGTTTTTCATATTTTTTGAACCACTTATCTATTTATAATATTAGAGTCTTGAATCGATAAATCTATAATATTTTTCTCTGTTGAAACATCTTTTTTTATTCCCATCTACAATATAATAAAAAAAGGCTAACTAATAATATTGAAACACAAAATAATAAATAATTAAATTAGGTGAGTTGGTGAGCTAATCCAACTCACCACGGGTTCAACCCAGTGAGCCGGGTTGAAAACTAACCCGCATAAAAAAATTACATTTTTTTCAAACCTAATCCATATATAAATCTCTTTCAAGTTTTCACCATTTTAATCTATGTGATACGATTAGTAGTGAACTTAGAATATCTAAACCTCTTATCAATGTAGGTATTTTACCTGTATATAAATTCATGTTCATCTCTTATTTTATTCGATGTGAGACTTTGTTTGTACCCAATATAAATTCCTAAACTAAGGGCACACTTTGAAAGGGGCACACTAGGGACACACCTTCCATTAACACTAAGGGCACACCTTCCACCTCCTCTTTCAACACTTACAGGACACACCTTCCACTCCAATCACTTCCAATCATTGTGATTGAATAGAACGTTGCTATTGTGGATAATTTAGAGAAGCAAAATTTGGTGTTAATGTTGTTGCTAGCACCTAAAATGAATGTTCTTATATGGACATTTTCTTCTCGTTTCCCACCCTTCTATGTACCATCTAGTCAAAATACCACTTGTGATACATCACTCCACTCACATTCTTGATATCGTTCACCAAATTATTATTATCATCTACATCCCTATTATATTTCTTCATTCTCTATATTTAAATGCAACACTCTTCACCATAGTGACCCATTCTCTTTTTGAAAATCACATCTTCGTCTTTTTCATAAACTTTTTTATTAATCATTGCTACGTGAAACTCCTCCATCCATAACTCTTTTAGATAATATATTTTTTCATAACTAACTCAATTTATTTTTTTCTTACTTCCTTTTCTTTCCAAAAAGAGAAAGAAAGAAAGCTAAGATATTGTTTTTTCCCGCTAACCCAAATTATTTATTTTTTTTCTCATCTTCTTTCATCTCCAAAAGAGATTACTCTATAAAAAGTAAGCTTTTTAACCACTTTAGAATTTTATAAAAGAAATACAATAGAGATAACAATGAACAGTACCCTTTATTTAATATAACATGGTTTAACTAGATAGTTATATCATTAGTTTATTTGGCTTAAGTTCAATAAAAGTGAATAGATGAATACTAATAATGGTATTATTGTGTTTTGATTTTGTAATTATTTTCTAAAAGCATTACATTCCTCTTAGTATCTTCTTGAGCAACCTTGGCTTCATTTGAAAACACAAACTCCGTTCACATGTCGTGGGGCACAAGGGTGATGTTGGAACGATGTGGCATTCCGTTTTTGTCGAAACAAGAGTGTCTTTACTCACTCCCCTACCACACTATGTTCTTATAGCATGCCTAATAGCATGTGCATGTTTCCTTAACTCACTCAAGAATTACCAAATTTTCAACAACTATGTATGCAAAAACCTTTGGGGAAACATCTTTTAAAAAGTTTTTTTTTTTTTTGTAAATTCATATTAATTTATATATGATTTAATTTAAGAGATATTTTTCATGTTAATTTCTCTAAAAATATTTATTTAATTTGGATATAAACTAATTTTCAATTCATCTAGAAATATTTTATCCTTTTGTTTCTTTTATCGAAAGTGTTTTTAAAAACATTACCAAAAGATAATAAGAAACACTAGATCTTTCAAGGAGACTTTTAGGGAGAGAAAAATCCAAAAATTAAAGTTAGTTTATAAATAAATTAAACTCTGTTCGAATTTCCTACAGTGTTTTACAGTCAAGACACTAGTTAAACACTCTTGTATCATTTAAGATACTTAAAATGTAACGTTCAAATTCAACAAAATTAACTAAATTATACTAAACTATAATTAATTATACTATAATAAACTAAAAATATTGTTAATATAATATCCAAACTGTATTATTTTAGAGATAAATTTTAAAATATTGGACTTATATTAATTAACTAATAACTACTACAGTATCCATTATTCAAACATAAGCATATTGTTAAAAAGCGGTAACTAATACTGTCAGTTTCAAAAAGCGGTATCTAAATATAAGTATATTGGCATTCAAACATAAACATACTGTCAATTTAAAAAAGCAGTAAATAAAATATACAATTACAAACTTTAAATTGTGAAATTGAAGAAGATATAATTTAAAATATTATTTATTTTATATTTAAAATAATAAAATGGTAAATTTAAAGATATTATTTTACAAATAAAATAATAAAATGATATAGATATTGTTTTATATTTAAAATAATAAAATAAATAGTATTTGAAAAAAATATCTACTTTATTTGTCTAATTTATTCACTATTTTGATTGGTGAATAATTAAGATTATAAAAAAATTAATACGAAGCACCGTGAACTTTTAATAATTAAATTTAAGCATAACTGAATTTGTTAGATGAATTAACCTATAATTTAAATCCGAATTGAAACTATATAGTATCTTGATCTTTATTAATATTGTTAATATTGTTTGTAAATAATTATTTAAGTTCATAATCTTTCAATACTTACAATAAGTTTATAAAATGCATAAGAGTATGGAAAATAATTATTTATGTACTAATATCATGCTTAATCTTTCAATACAAAATTTGGTTCAGTTACTAGTTAATTGATACAAGTTCAGTTTTTTTAAAACTGAACTCTTAAACATTTAAATATTATATTAAGTAGTTCAATTTTTTTTAGTTTATTAAAAATATAAATAACTATAGTTTAATATAGTTCAGTATCTTGTATCCTGTCAAGCTTT
This sequence comes from Vigna umbellata, assembly GCF_029865625.1. Taxonomy (NCBI): domain Eukaryota; kingdom Viridiplantae; phylum Streptophyta; class Magnoliopsida; order Fabales; family Fabaceae; genus Vigna; species Vigna umbellata. The sequence continues at coordinate 48,206,770 of NC_142167.1, read as the reverse complement.
AGTAACGTTTAGCGTTTCTTATCTTTTATTCTAGAAGACTCAACGTTATTTCGTTTAAATGTTCTTTTAAACTTTAAAATAAGATTTGCTTAAACGATATTGTCTTAACATTTAATAGTTTTAGTTTTAGTTTTAATATATAATATATGTTGAGAGATTTTATTGAGTTGTTAGATTTTCTTCTGAACTTTTCATATTTAGATAGATTATAAATATAAATAAAATATTTAGAAAAAAGACAACAATTATCATTTGTGCATTAATAAACATCAAAGACGTCAAACTAGACCAACCTCCATTGACATTTGTTAATGCATAAACGTGAATTCTGCCCAATTTTAATATAATGATGAAATGGGTCCTAATTGGACGTTGGTGTGTTGTTATGGGACGTCGGTTGAATTAAAGGCCAACGTCTTTGAACATCAAATTCTAACTCCAATGTGAATTTAATATCACTAGTTATATAACGTCGGAGTTCTCACATAAAAAATAACATAAGTCAAAAGTATTTTTGTGTTAGTGTTTTTCATACAAATAGTGAAGTGTTTTCCTTTTTCTTTTCATGGTTTTCCTCTAGATTTGATATCTTAATGGTTGAGATAGCATATTTGTATGGCATCAGAAAGCTAACTTGCCAGCACGAAAAGCTCATTTATGACGGCCACACACAAGAAATTTATACCAGAAAAGTAGTTAATACATCGTATTATGTCTGGTATATGTCATAAAATATTCAAACTAAACATGACATGTTCCCAAAATATATTGTGAGAAAGCTTATTACTATTCACAAAAAGCTTCCCCTTTAATATATTTTATGGCAAAGAGCTTTTGAAGAGATCATTTCATTATAATTTTGAATTAAAGCATGATTGCCCTAAAAGGAACCGACTAATCAGCTTAACCGACCTCAATATTTTAACTGTTGTACCTATTTATTTTCATTTTCATAATCAATAAATAATCATTAATGCCATCATCATCAAGCCTTGCTCACTAAGAAGTTACCATATTTATCATACTCATTATATCAACTTTTGGTAATGATCTTTCTTTTTGTTAATGTTGACGAGGACCTTTAGCATGACATTCATTTTGTGATAAAAGTAAGCGCAAAAAGTTATCTCCAACCACAGAATAACCATTTTCCCTTTATTTTTCATGTGACAAGCATATGACTCATCTGAAAAAAAGCTCAAGATTCATCTTCCATGTTTTCATTGCTATATATATACATCTTCTGACCACAAGGCCTCATCCACCAAACTTGGTATATCTAATTGAAGATCACAGAAGAAGAGATCTAATTTAAGGTTAGATATCATGGCAGCCTTTCTTCAAGAGATGCTAATTGGATTTCCATTCTCTTCAGCAGCATACCTGGGTGATAAAAAATCACAACACAGATACTTACCTGATCCTGCTACCCAATACAACACATCTACAACAACCTCAAAACAAGGTGAGATATTATATATATCATTTATTATATGGTTCTTTGATCAATTCTTTAGTTACAAAATGAAAGAAAAGTTTTTTACTTGATCAAGCCTTCAATGAAGGTGTATGATCATATTAAAAACACTAATTTATTGTTTAATTTTTCAGGTGAAGTAGGTTCAGTTCTTAACAGGGTGAACAAGCTTGGGAGAAAAACCAACAGCTTTGCAACTGGACTCAGAGAACATGGTATGTTTTCTTTTTATACATATCTTTTTAATTCAGGAAGAGCTTAGTGTATATATATATATATACATAGTTACTCAATAAAGTTGCAGTTTTATGATAATGTTTTGGTGATGTGCAGTGAAACTTGGGCCAAGAATAACTGATACAGTAAAAGGAAAACTAAGCTTAGGAACTAGAATTCTTCAAGTTGGAGGAGTGGAAAAAGTGTTCATGCAACTATTCAGTGTAAAAAATGGAGAGAAACTGCTAAAAGCATCTCAGTGTTACATATCAACCACATCTGGTCCTCTAGCAGGACTGTTATTCATATCCACTGATAAAGTTGCCTTTTGCAGTGAGAGATCAATCAAGGCATATTCTTCCAATGGTCATTTGATCAGAATGCATTACAAGGTAACACACACAAATACATACACACACTGATATATATGTTTCTCTTAATGTTTTCTAACATGAAATTTGAAAACTATATTTATGATTATGATTGCAGGTTTTGATCCCACTTGAAAAGATAAGGTGTGTTAACCAAAGTCATCATGTGAAGAAGCCTTCACAAAAGTACATAGAAATAGTTACAGTGGACAACTTCGACTTCTGGTTTTTGGGTTTCTTAAATTATCAGCAAGCTTTCAAATACCTGAGGCAGGCTATCTCTCAAGCGAGAAAATAGGAAGAGTAGAATTTTACTTTACTCTCTCTAATAGCCTCAAAAGGCCAATCACCAGTACAAACAGACTTTGTACATAATCATGTTCACAAAAAGTAAAATGTTTCTTCAATTCTTCCCTTGTCTATACACTTAGATTCTATACGATTTCGCAAGTTTCACAATCTGAAATTAGAATTTTAAGCAACTAACCACGCCATAAAAAAGTATATTATCCTGTTTTAGCTGCTGATAGATCACCCCATGATATAACAGATTAGCATGCTCAAGCTTGTAATTTCAAGTAACTATTTTAAGAGGTGTTTGGTTGCATGGAAAGAGAGGACAAAGAGTCTAAAAGACAACACCCTGTTAAGAACTGAACCTACTTCACCTGCATGGAAAGAGAGTACTCAATTTTAATTATAATCTCAAACAGAAATTTAAAATTTATTTAATGTAATACATAACGCAATTTTTTGAAATTTCAACAGCATTATACTTTAAACACAGACTCTGCAAAATTAAACGATACAATTTGTTAACATGTAAACATTCACGTTCTAATCTATAAATTTTACAAAATAAAATAAACATCAAATTTACATACTTTGAAGTAAGTGTAGTAGATGATGATTGAGAACATGAACAAGATCGGTTTCACAATATATGTGAATGATTATTATTTTTAAGAACTTATTCATAGTATATTGTGGAAATTTATAGGATACAACAAAAACTTTTTGGGTAATACTCAGGTATTAAGAAGGATGTGTTACTTCCCTCTTTGTCATTTCCCACACGGAAAAGTGTTTAAAGCATGTAATACTTTCGTTTCAGTATTCTCACAAAATTTCTTAATGAAACTAAAATTCAACCCACATGGACGAAGGCTTTTACCACTCTCATAGTTTCATAGTACATCTAATTTCTAACTTTGAGAATCTACTTCTTAATATCACTCAAGGGATATAGAAGGAAACTTTCGTTAGAGATGTCCTTGTCAAATGTTTTAACTTCTCTTTGACTATATTATAGTTGAGTCTCATATCGATTAAAAATAAATCTATAATATATAAATACAAATTTCATTTTAAATTAATTTTGTAAAATTATATTAGATTTAAAGTCTATAATATATAAATACAAATTTCATTTTAAATTAATTTTGTAAAATTATGTTAGATTTAAAGTCATAATATGATATCAGAACTATAACTATAATTAAATTATTTAACATTGTAAGAGGGTTTTATAAAATTTAATTAGTCGACCTCTTAACATTTACCGTCCTACAACTTTGTTTGGCTCAAATAAATAATATTAATGGGTAAAATACAAAGATCATATATGGAATATTTTTCTTTTAGACAATCACGTGATCACCATAAATAAGCTAATTAATAAAACTACTATTCGGTGGGCCATCACAAAAAATTCATAACCCCTCAGACAGACACCCATGTGCATGGAACAAGTTACGTGCAAGGAAGAAAATGCCACGTGTACTATTCCTTGTTGTTCCGGAAAATAAGCCACCCAACAAACCATGTGCAAAGAAGTTAATTATACTAACATCTTCGCCCATATTTAGCAACATTTTATTTCATGTTATTCCACACCTCCATTCAAAGAGTACAGACAATATCATAAATTTAAAATGTTATACATTTATTACAGTACAATAACAAGAAGGAGTGAACGTATTATTTTATATTATAAGAGTGCAACGTGCTTACCTATTTTATCAAATATTATTATAAAAATATTAATTAAAAATTAAAGTATCAAGATAATTTATTAAACAAATGAATTAAATATTAAAATTATTTATTCAAGTATTATTATTAAATAATATTCCGTATTTAAATCAATCTAACTCGAATATTAGATTAATTCATGATTTTAAATTTATAAAATGTCTCCTTGCACTAAAAAAAATCATCTAAAGGAAGTTAGTTGGGAAAGTTATAAATAAGCTCGAGTGTCCTTTGGATATAAAACAATTATGATCGAAGTAATATTTAGAGAGTTTATAATATTTTTTAAGATAAAATTATATCTAGTTTATTATGAATTTTGAGTATTTATTGATTAAGTTGTCAGGATGGGTTTTATTTTAAGTTGCTTTTATGTTAATATAATGATTTTGACAATGGAATTATATGAATTTGTGATGTCTTTTGTTCAATTAATATGTTTTAATATTGTTACAAATAAATATTTTTGACCCAAAAATATAAACAACTCAATCGATAACGTAAATTAAATAGCAAAATAAAGTAATAAACTTCAAACTAAGTAATACAAATGAGGGAGGCAACAACTTCTACAACATAATTGTTAAATTGAATAGCATATATTAATCTCAAAAAATAATGTAAAAAATACAAGTACTTTTCATAATCAAACAGTTGAAAATAAAGGAGGTTAAAAACTCCCACAAAATAATAGTCAGGAATAGAGGAGGTTTTTATCCTCGTAGAAAAACATCCGCAAATTGAATATGATATTAGGGGTCGCAAAAAACTCTCGCAGATAGGTTGTGACAATTCAAACTGTAACGGTTTGAAAACCCCCGAAAATTACTTTACGGAGAGTAAAACCCCGCAAATTGAAAAGAAAAACCTCCACTAAATAACACTTTTTTAGTAGTAAAATTTGAAGAAATAAAAAATATTTAAATACCAATTTTTTAGTTACAAACTAATGTAAAAACTAATTTCTTTAATAGTAAGAACTTTAATAACTAATATTAGTGATAATTTAGATAATTATTTTAGTTACCGATAATCTTTAGTTTATAAATTAATATTTAAATTGATCTTAATAATTATTTTCCTTCACTAAAATGGGTAATTATTTAAAAAAAAATTATAGTGATAGCTAATAAGTCGAAATGAAATGAACTGCTTTCTTTTAAATGATAATTAGGTTTATTAATGAATGAAAAATCAAAACAAGATTAAATTTGATTTAGATTTTGAGTTTATAAAAAGTATAAATTAATTCCTAAACTTTCTAAATATTATAAAATAGTTGATGATTTAATATCAAATTATTATTTGAAATAGAACTTAATATTAAGATGATATAATTCATGAAAAATAACTACAAAATATACAATGATCTTATTTTCCATTCGTTTGAATAAAACTAAATTAATAATTGACTACCCATTGAATAAGCTACATTGACGTTTGTTTCTTATATCCATTGATGTGGTCAACAAAAGACGAAAAGCCTCGTCTATCGGACTCATGTCTTTGAAAAATCTCTCCCATTAAAGTCTTAAACATTGAGATCAGAGAGAAGCCATCTGAGTCTAGGGATCTGTGATGATGGAACCAGAAGAACCAAAGCTGGGATCTTCTCTTCTCACTGAATCTGTGAAAGAAATAGCAACCACAGAGAGATACTTTCAACCAGAAATTCACCCTTCAATCTCATTTAACACAGACTCTCTGCCACAGCTTCCTGTCATTGACCTAAACAAGTTGCTGTCTGAAGAAGTGAAGGGTTCTGAACTTCAAAAGCTTCACCTTGCATGCAAACAATGGGGTTTTTTTCAGGTTACCATCTTCATCTCTTCCCTCCCTTTTCATTTCAATGTCTATAAATAAATTGTGGCTATGTAATCCAGCTGGTTAATCATGGAGTTGGCATGAAATTGGTGGAAGATGTGAAGCGAGGTGCTGAAGAACTGTTCAAGCTTTCAATGGAAGAGAAAAAAAAGCTTTGGCAAAAACCAGGAGATATGGAAGGGTTTGGTGGAACGCTGGGTTCAAAAGAAGGTTCATCAGACTGGGTAGATTTGTTTTACATTCTTACACTTCCAACTCATTTAAGGAAGCAACACCTTTTCCCTAACATACCACTGCCATTCAGGTTCTCTCTCTTTTTCTTAATTATTGATTATCGTTATTATAAATTTTCTTACCACTCAGAACGGTTTTATATATTGTTTAAAAGTCAGAGACTAAAAACTGTATAAATAATTATTCTTCTTTCTATCTTTAACTTCTAAATGATATAAAATGATTCAACGTAAACATAAATTCTTAGTTAAGGTCCAAAGGGAATAAAAGTTCATCTTCAATAGAAGACTTAAAGAGATCCATGATTCATCTTAAAACTTCATTATCGATTTTATGGTAAACGTCAATGTTTTGAGTCGAAGTTTGCTAAATGATATCTTTAAAGTCAATCACTCTTCATCCAAGATATTGTTTGTTTTAAATCTTAACTCATAAGTAATATAAAGTTATTAAGTGTGGTAGACACATAAAATAAAGGGTTAAATTTGTTTTTATTGTTAGAACTTCAATATACATTTTGATTTCCAAACTTTATAAATGAATAGATATAATCATTTTAATTCAATTACATTAATTCTTTTAGATGTCAAACACGTATTATGCTAGTATTTGAGTTGTTTATACCATTTGACACATTTCCGCTTCAATATTAGTTGAAAAACATATTTGACACATCAACAAAATTTAACATAATTAAGTTAAAAAAGTAATTAAGTTAAAAAAACTGTATCCATTTATTTTCAAGGGACCAAAAAATTCAAAAAAAAAAATTTAAAAATTCAATTCTAATTTCATCTCAATTTAGAAAAAAAAAACATATTTAACTCTAAAATAAATAAATTTTAATTGTTAAGATTAGTTATGTAAAAGTTGATTATTACCTTGGTTTGGAATGATTGAGAGGCGGGAGAAGTAAAGTAAATATAATTAATTCCTGGGTTAATTATATTTAAAATCATTTGATGACAATGGGTACAGGGAAAATTTAGAGGATTATTGTATAAAGATGAGAGAGCTTGGCATCAAGATCTTTGTCCTTATAGGAAAAGCACTAGGTATTGAAGTAAGGGATATTAAGGAGTCATTAGGTGAAGGAGGGCAATCAATAAGGATAAATTATTATCCTCCTTGTCCCCAACCAGAAACTGTCCTTGGCCTAAAACCTCACACTGATGGATCTGCCCTCACCATTCTTCTCCAAGCCAATGAAGTTCAAGGCCTTCAAATAAACAAAGATGGAACATGGCTTCCTATTCAACCCCTCCCAAATGCTTTCATCATTAGTCTTGGAGATGTTATGGAGGTAACTAATTCAACTTTCATTGCCAATTTTATTTATTTTTTAATCTTAATCACATTATTATGACATATTCCTTTGATATATTCGTTTTAGAGCAAAGATTTGTGGCTTTCTTTTCAAAATCTTTATTAGTACGAGTGTTTATTGGTTTGGGTTATCTCATTATTCAACTTCATCCTTGAACTAAATCTTATTTATAGTTGAGTCAAGTATCACTCAATCTTAATTAACTCATTTTTATATAGATTTAGTATCGGTTTTGTAGAGTTGAGTTAAGCTTAAAGTTCACTTCTTAACATGGTATCAGAGTCAGGTTAGAGTCTATCCTAGCGATGTTTATTGGACATATTGTTCTACCCGCTATCGGACCGTTATCGGATCACATATGTCTAGCTTCACGATATATACTCGACATGAGGGTATGTTGGAAGTCTCACATCAATTAGAAATAAAGTCAATTTATAATATATAAATGAGTACAAACCTTACCTTACAAACCATGTTCGTAGAGTTGAGTTAGGTTTAAAGTCCACTTCTTAACTTAACATTAGTGACATGAGATTAACATGAATCATAAATTGTGTTTTGAAGCCTAAGCTATGCATGGTTTTGCAGGTAATGACAAATGGAATATATAGGAGCAGGATGCATCGAGCAGTGGTTAACTCTGAGAAAGAGAGAGTCTCCATAGCTACATTCTATGGTCCAGGGTGGAGTGATAGCATAGGTCCAGCACCAACTCTTGTCACTCCACAAACACCACCTTTGTTCAAAACAATTGGGGTTGCAGATTTCTACAAGGGATACCTTTCACCCCAGCATTTTGGCAAACCTAAATCATATATAAATAATGTTCTCAAGATCCAAAATCACCTAACTCCTACTTAGATTCAATTTCCTTCTTTCATTCAGGGAAACATACTTAAATACAAGATATGGATTGAAGTAGATACAAGTAGTTGTTATGTGATAGGAAGTTAGAATCTTATATGCCAAGAATATTGGAACTAAGAAGAGTTATTAAATGTTTCTTGTGAGACCTACCATCCTTAATTTATGCATGGACAATTTTCTTCATAAAAAATTATAAAAAAAATTAAATTAACATTCTGTAAATTAAAATTAGTTTACATACAAGTTATTTTTAAAAGTGTTTCATTTGCTGCTGTAAAAATATTCACCTTTTACTTTTAAGCAAAAAAGAGTTTAGAACAACTTGACTATAGTAGAAAGAGGCCACTAAAGAACTCTAGAGAAAGAAATTTGAAAAAGTACTATAAACTTTGACTAATTATTGGATCTAATAATTTTATTTACTCTTTTCCTCTCTAATACTTTTTTTCATTCTATTGATAGAAAAGTATTTTGAAAAGTAAAATAAGGTGATATAGATATATAGAATTTTAAGGGAAGAGTAAAATGCAAATTTTCTTATGGATGAAAATTTAAAAATAAAAGTTGATGATTTATAATGAATATAATTTTTTACCCATGATATAGTAAAAAGTTACTAACAGGTTAAAATCGTCTATAACTCAAATAATTTTTTACCCATGTAGTACTATAATTTGGTTTTAGTGATAGAACAATTGAACAGTTACAGAGAGATATAGAAGATGAATAAAAAGGAAATTTACTCGATTAAAAAACACAAAAGAAACACGCCCAGTGGGACTCGAACCCACAATCGCTTGATTAGAAGTCAAGCGCCTTATCCATTAGGCCATGGGCGCTATGTTGTAAGGTTGTGTACTTAGTTAATATATAAACCAAAAGTTAAAATAATCTATATCTAATATGTCTTTTTTTTTTAAACTAAATGATAAAAGAATTTATGTAATATTTTTTAAGTTTTGTGTCGCTACATATATAGAATAAGAGAAGAAAACAATAAAATAGAATTTGATAAGTTGTTTTTAGTTTAGTGTTTAATATGAGTTGTGAAAAGTTAGGCGTTAAGTGTTATTTTTGTGCAAGAGGTTTCGGGTTGAATGTGAGTCTATATACTAGTTTCATTTCTTCTTTTTAGATGTTTGGTATTGATTTGTATCATCATTGGTTATGCTTATGAGTAACATAATTATATGTATGAAGATGGGGATATTTATTATGATTTTATGTGGTATTGTTATTGAAAGAATTTCAAGGAGAAATTCTATTTGATGTTGATCTTTAATGTATGCTTTGACATATGAAAGTTCAGAAAGAAGGTATCGTGATATACTATCAACCATTCAACTCATATAGAAAGGAATGAGTTGGAGGAGAGAATGATAGAAGTTCTTAATCCTAGATTTTTGGTCTTAGAAGTGAAGAGACTAACCTTGTGAGTGGTATGTGATAACCCCTGTATTTATGACTCTACAAAGGATAAATAGTACTACAAGTGCACACCTACAATGAAGCCATGTGTCAATGACATGTATCTAGATAATTGAGTTTAGAGTCAATTGTTATGTATGTTTTTATTAGTTAGTAGTTTATAAATGTTGAACATGTATTTGATATGATTTAATCGTCTTATTATGTTTCTTTTGCATACTGGCTTACCATGTCTTTGTCTTTGTTGTTTTGTTATTACTATTACAATAATCATCTCACGATGTGAGTAGATGACGAATTAGGTGATGATATGTCTTTAGTGGAAAGTGATGATGTAATGGATTTGTTTAATTTTAGCGAGCTACTTGTATAGGAGTTTCTTTTCTTTTGAAAAATTTATGTAGTGTCTAATGTTTAGTACATATAGTATGTTATTATAGTTATTAATATGGATAATTCTATTAATATTTTATATGACTTTTATCTGGGTTGTATAAGATTTATAATGTTTTATTCAATAGTTATATATTATCAAATGAGATGTTACAAAATTATCATTTTACGACACTACCTATGAAAGGTAAGAAAGTATAAGTATTTATATAATGGATTAATATCTCGATATTTATAATATGACTCTAGACTAGGATATTTATTGACTAAAATTATACAAAATGTATGTTTTTATAATAGAGAACGAATTATTATATATATATATATATATATATATATATATATATTCTTTAAAAGAATATTCCTAATTTTTAATTAAATAACAAATACAAATATTTATATAATAGTTTAAGTGTTACAATCATTATATAAAAAATGCATTAGTTATAAAATTGACAACGGTGAAGGCTATTCAGTTTAAATGGAGTTGTTTGATGGAAACACTTCCAAAAGTTGATATATTACAGATCAAGAAGATATTGGGTTAGATAAATATTTTTTTTCCTTTCCCTTATTTCAACCATTAAAAAGATAATCAAAATATGTACATTTCAAAAAAATATCATGATAAAAATAAAAATATAATTAATGTGAAAGTAAATATTATATTATGTGATAGAAACATATGCTAACCATCATCACTTAAAAAAATATTGTTAATTTTTTTTGGAAAAACGTAATTAACTTATACCCATGTTTTATTTTATTAATTTGACTGATTTTATTAATTTCTCATTTTCAAATCTTCAACTTGTGGAAGAAAATGGTTGGCAGCACTCAACAACGTTGGACAAGATTTTTGTGATTGAAACGTAAGCACAAACTTGTCAAACTAGAAAACTGTAGTTTATTTACGTTGTTTAACTTTCTGTTCAACAACTTGTACGATTAATAAGCGTTGTACTCCTTTTTTAATTATTATATAATATAATAACATAAATTTATATTTTTGTTGTTGCTTTTAATAAGAAAAAAAATTGTGCTTAAATATGGCAGATGTCATTCCTTACAACAACGAAAATAATTAATGAAAACAGATATTGACAAGGAAGAGTATGCTCCAAAATTAGTTGTTCACAAATAATAATTTATTTTTTAAAATAAGATTAGTGTAATTTATCATGATTATTTATTCTGCCTTGTTTATCACTTCAAGAATACAATATGAGAAATTTGTTCTTTTCTGTCATAGCACACCCAAGTAATGGAATAGAAGGTTTATTTCTCATAATAAGAATAAATATTAATTACCAAATTTTATTTTTAGCACTAATACTGACTATTAAATTTTTAAATTTATAGGGAATTTTTTTTATAAAGGTTTTGATAAAGGAAAAGAAAAACTAAACAAACCAGTCATGACGGACACAAAAATGTAAATTTCTGTCACTAATATAATATTTTATTATAATATATGTTTTATCAATTGCTTTCTTTTATTAAAATCCTTCCTTTCATGATAAATAATGTACGATTGAATTCTATACATGATAATCTACTATTGAACACGTAGCTAGTAACGTAGAAAATCATTAGTGTTATTTTATCCAATTAAATTCTATATTTCTCTATATACAAAGAATTCTCCCGTCTACATTTATTTTCCAATTTTATATTTTAAATGAAAAAAAATTAAATTAAAATAATTATTTTATTAATTTTATCTTTTAAATGACTGTTTCTTTAAATTTAATTACTTTTTTCTAATTTGATTGCTTTCTTTTAACTTAATATTTTTAAACTAAAAATTTCTTACAAAATAAATGAAAACTATTCACATTTATTTATAATTATAATAATAAAAACAGTAATAATTTTAAAGAAAAATAAAACGCACATGTATTTTCACTTATATAATTAAATACGTTAATATTTGACTATTATCACGCTTAAGAAAAGTATTATCATAATTCAACAAATCAACTACATTTAAAGTAACACCTTGACGAGTTAACTAACGCAGTATGATTTAGAAGTTTTTTTATTAGAGATTTTAATTACTTAGATAATGTCATAAACATTAATAGAGGTTACTTAAAACGGTTGGTCGAACTTTTATTCAAAACATGAGAAAACAAAAAATAAACTAGAAATAGAGATAAGAAAAGAGAAAACAGAAAGATTTACATTATTATATTAAATTATATTCCAACTTAAGATATTTTATTATTACAAATTAATAAAAGGCATTTTTTTTCCAGCTATATATATGACATAAATTTGAAGCCATGTGATTGGAACACAGCGTAGAAAATGCGTTTCTTCCGCAAATGTTCCCATGGCTGCGCCTGAAAACAAGCCACCCCAGCTAAGCCATTTGCAGAAGAATTCATAATCACAATAATACATTTTCTACCCTTTTATTTGCCATGAATCCCTAATTTCATTATTATTCTCATAATTAAATTTGGGGTCAACGGATCATAGCTAAGCCTAAACTGTCCTTTCAATAAATAAAACAAAATTACCCTAATTCCATTTTTCTTCATCACATATACACAATTTGAATTTCTTGATTTCAGTTCTTTTAATTAATCTTGAGAATGATCAACGTGTAATTTTAATTAAAATCAATTAATACTGCATAAAAAATTATCTATTTCATATTTTTCATTTGATTCTCTTGTTATTATTTTCCAACTCACAAGGTTAAGTATGAAGTCAACCCATTAGGTTAAAAGTCATCGCAATACTTAAAGACAAAAGAAAGTGTTACTAATTTTTTAAAAGAAATGGCTAATAATGTGTAAATATATATATATATATATATAGCTACATCGACACATATATTTGGCATCATTCTCTTGTCTTGAAGAGAGAGAAGGGAACATTCAGTATAGCCTTATGGAAGCAGAAATAGCAGAGATTGGATCAAACCCTTCTGTAAAAGAACTAGCAAAGGAGGCACTGAGCAAAGTTCCAGAGAGATATGTTCTTCCAAATATTGACCCTCCAATTTTATTTAACACACACTCTCTGTCTGATCAGATCCCTGTCATTGACCTAGCTAAGTTGTTCTTGCCTCAAGAACTCAAGCCTCCTGAACTGGAGAACCTACACCTTGCATGCAAACAATGGGGTTTCTTTCAGGTTCCTATCTCAATATTATTCTCTCTTTTCCTTCTTCTCTTCTTATAATCATATTAAACCTAATATGCCATCATTATCAATGTCAATTTACTCCCTTTTAATTCACTGTAATTACACCAAGACACTGCTCAACAGTAATATGCATGTGCTTCTGAGTTGTTTAAGAACCACAATATCAATGTCAATTTACTTCCTTTTAATTCAGCATAGCCTTATTTCTTTGCTCAATGGTTATTTTCTTACTGAATGATCGACCGTCAGAAAAGAGTAATATAAAGATTTTGAAGGTGTAAGAGGGAGAACTGTTCGTTAATAATATATATATGCACGTAGAAGATTATAAAAGTTTTGATAATTGTGATGTTGTAAAACAGGTTATTAATCATGGAATTGACATGGAAGTGGTGGAAGATGTAAAGAGAGGAGCTGAAGAACTGTTCAATCTTTCAATGGAAGATAAGAAAAAGCTTTGGCAAAGAGAGGGAGATATGGAGGGATTTGGGCAAATGATTTCCAAGCCTAAAGATGAACCGTCGGATTGGGTGGATGGCTTCTACATTTTAACTCTTCCATCTTACTTAAGGAAGCCCCACCTATTTCCTAATCTACCCCTACCTTTCAGGTCCTCTTTAATATATTTTTCTCCTTTCTTAATCACTAAATTTCAATTCTCTTCTTATGGAAATTAATACGAGCAGATTTTTTAATTTAAGACTTCAATTTTCCACTCTTATATCTTAAAAATCGAAAGGGAAGAATATTTTATTATAATAATTAAACTAATTAAGGATTGGATATATTTTTCATATCCAAAATGTTATAAAAACTCGTGTTTCGTATTTAACTTAAATTTTGATATGTTTGCAATGTATTAGTCCTGTACTAAATAGAAAAGTAAAAAGTATTTTTTATAGTTAAATTAAAATTAAATATGTTTTTCAATTGTGTTTTATTTTCTAAACTAAATTATGAAATATTTAGTTTCTACAACATATGAAAGTCATTATCCTCTCCAAAAGATGACACAACACATGGATTGTTATCCATGTAACGATCATAATTTTATAGCATATTTTAAGATAACATTCACATGTCATATGTTAAAAAATATATTTTACATAGATTTTATAAAGTATGAAAATAAAACACTTTATAATTCAATTTAAAAATAAAATAAAATTTTGTATAATAATTTTGGAGACAATCAAATAATATTTCATCATATAAAAAGTGTAATTCTTATAAAACTTATCAAGTATAAAGGACTTAAAAATACGTGATATAATAGGATCTCTTAAAGTAAAATAATCTCATTAAAAGATATTTTAAGATCTTGCAATAAAAGTTAAAATATAGAATTGAATATGATCACCTTTATTATTTTGATACTTGGTCATATAAATGTACTATATATAATAATTTGCGTAAATAAAAAGGGAAATATATTTTTTTACCAAGCATCACTTGATAACTCATTTTTAGGAATGTTTTGCTCATTAAAAAAGTCAATTTTTATATTATAAAGAAAAAAATGAAAGGGTAAAATAATAGATGTAAAATGTATATGAAAATTTGTTAAGTGCCAAAATAATAGTATCCAAATGAAAATCACAGTGATGCTTGATCACAATTACAATTGTGGACCATGATTTAGTGTTATTGAACTTAACATAAAATGTATGAGTTGATCTCTTTGAAAATAACATTGATAAGATAAAGCTGAACATTGCAGGGAGAATTTAGAGGTGTATTGCAAGGAGATGAGAGAGCTTGCCATGAAGTTGTATGGTGTTATTGGAGAAGCACTTGATATAGGAGGAAAGGAAATGAAAGAGTCAATAGGGGAAGCAGGACAAGCAATAAGGATAAATTACTATCCTCCATGTCCCCAACCAGAAAATGTTCTTGGCCTAAAATCTCACACTGATGCTTCTGCACTCACCATCCTTCTCCAGGGCAATGAAGTTGAAGGCCTCCAACTCAAAAAAGATGGAACATGGCTTCCTGTTCATCCCCTCCCAAATGCTTTCATGGTTTTTATTGGAGATGTTTTGGAGGTAAGTCATTCAAATTTACACTACACATACCTTTTCATCCATCATTCTGCACCAAAACTAAACTATTAGCAATATACATTAGTTTAATTTATTTTTACATAAGTAATTTATAAAGTAAGGGTTCCCTCTACTTACATACTATCAATTTCCTAACCTTATTTAGTGGATCGATGTATGCATGTTAGTTCTTGATACAATATATTGAAAATACGTATTACACGTCAACTAAAGATAAAGTTAATTCATAATATAAATTGAATGTAAACATCACTTTACAAACAGTTTTGTAAGATTAAGATGAGTTTAAAATCAACTTCTTAACATGGTATCAGAATAATGTGTTAGAGTTTATCTTAATAAAATTTAAGGTTTATTAAACTTATTGTTTCACCTGCAAACAACTCCATCAATTCATAATATAAAACAAATACAAATCTCATTTTACTAGCCGATTTTATAAAGTTGAGTTAGATTTAAAATTTACATCTTTAACACAAAGTATATGCATGGTAATTAAATCGTGATACACATTGTTAAAAGTTTTATGTCGACTAGAGATAAGTTCAATTCATAATATAAAATGAAAGTAAATTTTACTTTACAAATGGTTCTGTAAAGTTAAATTGGGTTTAAAATCAACTTCTTAATATGATATTAAAGTTATGTATTATAATCTATTCTAGCGAAATTTAATATTTGTTGGACCTATTATTTCATCCGCTATCGAATCAATCGATTAATTCATAATATAAAATGAATGCAAACCTTGTTTTACAAATCAAATTTTGAAATTGAGTTAAACTTAAAATTTACGTCTTAACACAAAATGTATAAAAAAGCTTATTATTTTGTATTTTAAATTGTTGTGAATTAAGACTAATAAAGATTCATAAACTTGAAAATTCTTTATAATTTTATTGCCTTTACTATGTGTATATGGTTTAACAGGTGGTGACAAACGGGATATATAAGAGCATCGAGCATCGAGCAGTGGTGAACTCAATGAAAGAAAGGTTCAGCATAGCTACATTCAGTGGTGCTGAATGGAATGGAAACATAGGTCCAACACCTTCTCTTGTAACTCCAGAAACACCAGCATTATTCAAAACAATTGGGGTAGCAGATTTCTACAAGGGCTACCTTTCGCCTGAGCATCAAGGCAAATCATTCATAAACAATGTTTTGAGGATCAATAGTGAGAACATCAAATACTAGCTAGCTTGTGGAGTTGATAATGGAAATGTGATAATAATAATTAAGTAAACCTTCGAGACATGGTAATTATATATATTGACTTTGGTTCAATTCAATATGTGTAGTTATTCGTTGCAAGATTTGCATTCAAGCAAGTACATTGATGAGTAGATGATGGGAAGTCTGAATTTTCCATGTCACAAGAAATAATTTTTTGGCTTAATACCCTATTTTGTCCCTAGTTTCGGTCAAATTAGTCAATCCTTTAAAACGTGCGGCAATTGCGTCCCTACTTAATAAAATTTATATCAATGAAATCCCTTCCGTTAAATCCGTACAAACGGCGTTAATAGAAGAGAGAGAAAAATAATTAACGCAGTTTGTACGGATTTAATGGAAGGAATTTCATTGATATAAATTTTATTAAGTAGGGACGTAATTGACGTACCTTTTAAAGAATTGACTAATTTGACATTCTCGAGCGAAACTGGGGACAAAATAGGGTATTAAGCCTAATTTTTTTTATATGCTTTCATTAAAACTCTAATTTCTTTTTCTTCCTTCCCTCCCTAAAACTGTCTCTAGTCCTCTAAATTATTGTTTAGTGATGAGAGATATATTCAAATATATATTGAGAGTGAACAAAGTCTTAATAAAAGGAATATAAGACTAAATAAATAAGAACTTGGATAATAAAGAGAATAAAAGAAAACATACAAAAATAATAATTGATATATTAATAAAATATTGAAATATCAACAAATAGATTCAATTGTAACTACGTATCAGTTTAATTATATATATCTGAATACTTTTTGTATAAAAAGTTTGTCTATGTCTTTTTTATTCATTAAAATATTTAAATTATAAATATTGTTGACAAAAATATAAGTACCTTAAATGGTGACATATATTATCATGTAACGCACACAAAATAAAGTAATAAACCTACAAATTAAATAATATAAACAAAGAAGGTTAAAACATCTACATTATATTTACCAAATTGAATAGAGTATTATATTTACTTATAAATGCATATAAGAATAGTAGTTTGTAAGAGTTTAAGGAAAATGATGAAAATTTTTATACAATTTTAACAAGATTAAAAAATAAAATATTTTAACACATATTTTTTTTTATAATATTTTAACGTATGTATATTATTTTTTGTACTAAGTTATTATTTATTTATTATTGAACTAACATACTCTAAACCTAACCAAATGAAAAAAATTATATATAGATTATATCAAAATATTATAAAAAATCCATGATAACATATCATTCCTCTTAAAAATACACATAAGTTTTCTTCCATTTTTAAAGTAAAAGATTAAAGAGAAATTTAATGTAATTCTATAAATTAACTAAATAATTAATTTTGAGCTTAGAATATTAAATATTAAATATTAAATACTGAACTGTGTGCCATCTTCATCCTGACCGTCTCACTCACGCTCACCTAGATGCGACCACACGCATTAATTATTCGTTAATATCACACGAGCTTCCTTCGGACTACTTATTTTCTTCCCTCCATCGTTTCTTCCTTCACTCTCGGCGCGTGTCATAAACTAGCCGTTGATTCGAGAATGGGCAACGACGGCGTGCCGGAGACGATGGCCGAGGTCATGGCCGTGGCGGCGGTTGACCTTACTGACGCCTCCAACTGGTGGAACGACATCGACGACTCTCCGGTGTGGCAGGATCGTATCTTCTACACCCTCGCCGTACTCTACGGTATCGTGGCCACCGTAGCTTTGGTATCGTCGCACACTCTTTCAATTCCAAATTAGGTTTTTTTTAAAAAAATTATCTCTAATTATTCAGTTTCTTTTTTAATTTTTATTTGATTGAATTTTAGGTTCAACTGGCTCGGATACAATTGAGAGTGCCGGAGTACGGTTGGACCACTCAGAAGGTCTTTCACTTTCTCAATTTTTTGGTGAATTCGGGTTTGTATCGTTCAAACCTTTTTTTTTTCTTCTTCTGTATATCTCTTTGAAATGATTTTTTAAATATTTTTTTATCAATGTGATGCGACGTTTTGTTAAGTGATTATGCACTATTTTTGGTTTTGCAGTTCGGTGTGTAGTTTTCATCTTCTTTAGGAACGTGCAGAGGTTGAAGCCAGAGGTACAGGGAATGGAATGTAGCCTTTAATTTCGGCCATTTTCTTCACATTAGATTAGTTGTTTATTGTTCGAGTAAGCCATCAATTCAGTTCTCGAATTATCACATCTTCTCTCCTACTGAATTCTCAAAATATAAAAAGAATAAGAAGTAGTCCGTAAAGTTTTATGACATGTATGCCTCTTTGTTAATTCCAAGGTTAGGGTGTTTTAAAAGTATGCATCTTATATAATTCTCTTACCATCTCAAATTCCAATTACTGTGAACATAAATAGCAACAACAATGGCTGAGTATGATGAGGGTAAAACTCTCTAGGAAGTAGGGTAAAAAATTTATTACGTTGACAACAAACCATTTTGTTGGAGAATTGCATATTTGCTTCATTTGGTGTCACTTTTTAAGGGTCTCTGTACATAATTATTCTGACAATCAAAAGTTGGATTAATATCTATGCTAAAAATAGTTGTGCTTAGTCGTATTTTTTTATGTTAAACAATAAGAAAGTCAACGAACAGGAAATGCATATACATAATATAGAAATATAAATGCCTAACGGAAGCAATGTCTTTTCTCTTTTCAAACAGAATTCTGCGTGTTTAGGACACTAAATTGGTGCTATGTGTTGCTTTTGGTTCTGATTCTTAGGGACCAAATTGATATATTTTTTTTCTGGAGAAAAGGGATGGATGAGATAAACACTAAAGACAAGGGACATGTTCTACTCATGTTTAAAACAGTTTCATTAACAAAGGGACGAACATAACAAATGTCGGAAATGTTTAGGGATTTCTTAATAACTTTCAATACTTTAAGGACCAAGTAGGAGAGAGAATAAAACATTGATGACAAAATTGATGGTTCACTCTTTATTATTTTCTATTTATGGAATTTGAGATTCACTCTTACACTTAGTTGCTGCATTTCCTTGTGTTTGTAGATTCTTCAACACATCTTGCTTGACGTGCCGAGTCTTGCTTTCTTTACAACATATGCCCTTTTGGTCCTGTTCTGGGCTGAGATTTATTACCAGGTAAGTATGATTTGTTGTACATTTTCTCCCCTATGGGTTGTTTGTCTTGTGTGATTTTCTTTCCATGGAAGTGTGTTTAGCTGTCTGGTTTTGATTCCGTCTGTGTTTAATGCTTTGGCAGGCACGTGCTGTATCGACTGATGGACTGAAACCAACTTTCTACACAATCAATTTCGTGGTTTATATTGTTCAGGTGAAAATTCTATTTATTTAGGAAGTTTGTGTATGTAATCAACTATTAAGCGATGATTGACTTTGGTTGTGACTCACTACATGTTTGCTAAAAGGGAAAGTTTATGCAATATCCAATATAGAATGATATTTTAGTTAATTGAAGGATATTTTGGCTCTATCTTTCTTCACATTAAGCTCACTAACTATTTTAGATAAACAGCCCTTAGGTTCTGTGTAATCAACTATTGAATGATGTTTGACTTTGTGTACGACTCACTACATGGTCGGTAGAAGGACAATTTTATGCAAGTTTCCAGCCTATGCCACTTCTTTGCCACTTCCCGAATACCCTCACTTTCGCTTAAAAATTTCATACACACCCTCTGCCACTACTGCCCACTACTGCCCACTTGACAGTTAGACCAGTCTCATAATTATGATCAGGTGCATTGCACCTTTCCCTCTCCTCTCCTGACATGTACCTTGGGTATTTTATTAGGGGTTGTATTGTATCAGTTGATGTTAATTAACTTTTACTATTCAATGTACCTATCTTTTGTCTCATTAGTTCATATGCATTGAAAGTTTTAGGTTCTGTTAGTTTTGAGTTTGATGAATTTGACCCTACTGATTTTTGGTCTAATTTGTATCAGATTACTTTGTGGTTAATATTGTGGTGGAAACCTATCGATGGACTGCTCATTCTTTCTAAGATGTTCTTTGCAGGTTTGTCTGTACTGGAATTTGATTTGTCATTTCTATTGATTGTTACTTTTATCAGATTGTGCTAATGCATGTAATAAATATATTGCAATAGGGGTCTCTTTGTTTGCAGCCATTGGTTTTCTTCTCTATGGTGGAAGGTAGCTTATCTGTATTCATATCTGACTCCCTTTGATGTAATTGGCATGAAATTGTTGTTTTAGTTACTACATGCCCCCATTGAGTTGGGAATTTGTTTTTAAAGAGAAAAATGAAGTAGAATAACAACTCATTGAAGTAGCAGAATGAAAATTATATGTCTTGGGTTTTGCACATACTTTGTATATTGGTATCCATCTGTATTGAGATCAGGGCCAATCTTGTAGTGAAAATTCTGTTGTAATTCTCAATAGCATGTAAAATTTAACTTCATAAGCTATTGGTGTGGGTATGGTAGGGCTCTTTATCCAAATTTAGAAGTATATACTGATCTTTACCATGTTTGAGATATTGTTTGCAAGTGAGTTATTTTCAATTCCAAGATTCAACTGTTGCTTTGTGTCTTGATTGATCTTCTCAAAAAGAGAATTTTAAGTTTAATTCAACCTTACAAAACCATCTTATAAGGTAATATTTTCATTCTTTTATATACTAGAATTTGACCATATTTATAGTTGATGAGAGATTTCCAATATACTCTTATGCCGAGGATTTAACATCTTGAGTGTGGGAATAAAAGGAGGTTCGATAGCACATGACATGATAGGTTTAACAAACATTACTAGAATAGATTCTAATATCATCTTAAAAGGTAGACTTTAAACCATACTCAACCTTACAAAACTGATTTGTAATGTAAGGTTTATATGCTTACCTTAGTTGATCATATCTTTAGTTGATATGAGATATCTAACAAATATTTTCTTTATTTGAGATCCGATCTTCTCTAAAATTTCTGATAGGTGGGGGTTCCTGGTTCTATGAGGTGGTAGGAATATAAATATAACCAAGATATCCATCAAGATGGATAACAGGTGGGGGTTCCTGGTTCCGTACGTGCTGTAGTCCCTGTAAGCAGATGTCTTATCAAAGGCACTGTTTTACTTGTGATATTTACTGTGTTCTGAGTTTGTTGTGCAATGTATGGATGTGGATATTCCCTTAAACACTCTTGTCCCCAAGTTACAATAATAACTAGTTAAAAACAACTAAAGTGTCTTTTTAGTTTAGACAGATGAAATTATGCCATTTTGGTCAATTCAATACCAAGTGTTTAGGAAGACTGCTAGTTCAGATCTGTCCTTTTAAATTGGTTCACCAATGGTTTTACTCAATATTATTCTGTCTGTAATTATTTGACTATGCTCCATCTGATCAAGCTTTTATTGGCTGGGCTTCCAATGATTTTCTCATATCACTAAAACCATCTCAGTTGTATCACACCAAGAATATATGCTTTACACTACAGCATAATATGAGACTCTTTACTTTCACCAAAGGCTTTGAAATTAACTGGCAGGAAAATGACATCATCAATTACTTGATGCCAACAAATTGGTATCAAATCATTTTTGTTGATCTCTTGTTGCCACAGTCCAAAAGAAAATATTTGTTGAGCTTTAAATTTCCGTATTGGTCTGTTGATGAGGAAGAATCGACTTTTTGGCAAATGAGGTAAAACTTTGGGCAAGAAAACAGTTTTTTGTTTCATCAAGGATCACTTTCCTTTCACATTTCATCTAATATACTGAGCAAAATCAAGTGAGAACAGTTTTCGTATGTGGTTTGTTTTTGGCAGGGGAGGGAAGATAGGAAAAGCCAGTATGGCAATTTATATTCAAACTAGAAATTACTGAAACTGGGACAGATCTTTTGAAAATAGACATGAAACCAGCTTAACAAGTTGATGGATGCTGATTTTGTGTAGTTAGTCACGGTCTTTTTTTATATTGCCCTGAGATTTTGAAAATTTACGGCCTATATTTTGTTTTGAGTGTGTTAGCAGTCAAGTTATCATAATTTTTACCAGCGAGTTATGTTCCTGCATCACAATCCTATAAAGGGATGTTTGGGCTGTCTTGGAATTTGGTAATAAATGAGAAATAGATTATGGCATTTCCCTTTACCAAGCTACTTAGTGACTGTACCCAACTCCCTGATCAATGCTAGTTGGAAATTCCTATTTAAGGAGCATATTTTTTCAAGACTATTTGTTTTGTTTTTACTTGCACATTATGGCTATCTAGTGATCTATCCATGTTTTCTTAAAAGAAGATATTTTTGAGTGGCTTGCTAAATGAATTTGCTTCTCTGTTTACTTGTGTAACTTACCGTCCTGTTTCTCCATGTCTTGTTCTCTAATGAAATTTCCTCTTGCTTAAAAAATAATTTTTTTTAAGCCAGATAAAGTGTTAGGACATAAAGAGACTAAATCTAGCACTTTAAACTTCTGCTTTTAAATTGAAATTTGAATTGTCAGTGTGCACTTATGTTTTGGCATACTATATGTATTACCTTCTTGCTTCCTTTTCTGATTCCTGCAACCCGTTTTTTGACGTTTTCCAGACTGTTCTTAATGCTACAACGCTTTCCCGTTGAATCCAAAGGGCGACGTAAGAAGCTGCAAGAGGTATGCAATTTGATGATGAAACATTTTGAATTTCGATCAGTTTAAGAAATAATACTTATGAAATGTCTTAGTATGATTAATTACCTTACGTTTATAAGTATTAGGTCTCAAATATTAGGGTAAAGTTGAATAATTTTATTGCTAAGAGTACATCATATATATATATATATATATATATATATATATATATATATATATGCAAGACAAGATTGGGAAACTAAATTTCGAAAGATAATAACAACACTTATTGTAATAAGATCCCTATGATTCTGCTGTAAATAGTGAATATTTTTTGGAAGCCCATATCTAAAATTTATTGTAAAATCTATGGAGACGTTAAGTCCAACAGCAAAAGGAAAATTTCCTAATGTACTGCTGAACATGTTAGAATAAAAGTACCTATTGCTTTATCAATTTTTTTGAGAAATAATCTCATTGTCTCTACTTTCTCTTGATTGGGTTGAATCAATTCTCTGTTTTCCTCCATATTTTCAGTAGCTGTGTGCTTGTCCTCCCTTATGTTGTCTCCTTTTCTTCCCCACTCCTTGTCACGTTTTTTGGGGAGCCCATTCTCTGCTGGGTGGCTCTCCCTGATGTTAAACTTAACGGCCAACTATTGCCAGGATCAATTCATGTTGGACGATACTACTTATATATCAGGTTAAATTATCTGACATATACAGTGAAAAAGGAGAGAGGGAGGGAAAAAGAAAAGGAGAAAGACATAATATAGACTGAGTAACTATATGACCTGACACTGGATGGATATTTTATAGATATAATCTGTTAGGTTTCTAGATAGAGGAAACTAGGAAAACAAATGCAAACTCCCAAACTCACTGAATAGACCTTGTATTATTGATTCTAGGGAACAAGTACAACATTAAGGAATCCAAGGGACAATGTTTCCTTCACACAGGATGTCAATGATCCTGTCAACAATTCTACAAAGCATCCAAAAGTCCCCTGCGTACAAGGACAACTAACAATTATTTTTTAATATGTTTCCTCCTAACAATACACATTGCATATCCTATAATAATCTGAATTGGGGGTGTTGGTGATAATCTTGTTCTTTTTGCATAGGGCCTGCAACTTTGTCAAGAAATACTCCCTCAAATGATCTTCTAGTGTTGGATTTACTTGTGATACCGATATCTTGAATTCTTGGATGAATTTTTCCTCACTCCCAATCCATGTTATTGCTGCAAAACTCACAAGTAAAACTCTCAGTGCATTCCCACCAGCTGTTGGTGCCAAGAAATTAAACCCATAATCCTCAAGAATGCCAATATCTTTATGGATATAAAGAATGTCAATGTTCCATAAACCATCATGTCGTGTATTATTACTAGGTGGCACATCAATAGCATAACAAAATTAACCCGAATTGCTGTTTCCCACTTCAAATTCTTGAATGTAATCTTCCACCCTTTCTTGTTGTTTAATTGTTGCTTATTTTTCAACAATGGCGCTTCATTGTCTATCCCCACACGTTTCAAAATTGGTGCTGCAATCTCTGCCCCCACAACTCCTACCGAGAGCTTTAGAAAGATCTTCCCAATAAGGACTCTTGATTTTTTGTTGCCAGATTTTTAACCCCTGGACTGCATTTTCTTCCCTTCTGATAAGGGTTGGATGTACTTTTGTTGATCCTTTGATTTTTTGAACTTTCAAACCGTTTGTTGTTCTTGCAATCTGACCTTGGGGGTCATTCCCTTCCAATGTGGGCAACTAACCCGTCCATACAAGGCCCCAAAATTTCCTATAACAAACACCCCTCCTTAAGAAACTGGCACTTGGCGGCTTGGAAAATTCGGTCTCCCCCAATGGTAGGAGTAGGTTCCCCCAAGATTCGAACCTGAAACATCGGATTCGTTGCAAGGCTCTGACACCATTGTTACGAAAAGGTTAACCCGTCCGTACAAGGTCCAGAATTTCCTATAACACATCACCCTTTTAAACCCAGGGCAAAATGGTTCTTTCTCACCATTATTAATTCCATTATTGTCCCTGGCATTCTCTTCTCTTTGCTTTTCCTGCTTGATTGAATTTTCTCCTCCGTCTGGAGGAAGATCTTTGATCTCTTCAATTTCCTACAATCCATGTTTCACAATACCCAAACCAGTCTTTACCTTTTCCTTTTCTTTCTTGGTATCTTGAAGTTCTTTAATCTCCCTCAATTGCTGTAGAATTTCTTTGGCAATAGACAAA
Organism: Vigna umbellata; assembly: GCF_029865625.1. Lineage (NCBI taxonomy): Eukaryota > Viridiplantae > Streptophyta > Magnoliopsida > Fabales > Fabaceae > Vigna > Vigna umbellata. Next base: position 48,181,312 of record NC_142167.1, on the reverse strand, counting down.
CTGGTCTTCATCTCTGCCCTAGCTCTTCCTTGCTTGCTGGCCAAACTTTCCAAACTTTTCCCTTCTCTTTGTATCTGGCAGTTCGGACCAGTTTGTTAGGTTTCTAGATAGAGGAAACCAGGAAAACGAATGCAAACTCACTGAATAGACCTTGTATTATTGATTCTAGGGAACAAGTACTGCATGAAGGCATCTAAGGGACAACGTTCCCTTCACACATGATATCAATGATCCTGTCAACAATTCTACAAAACATCCAAAATTCTCCTGCATACAAGAACCCCCCTACTATATAAAAAAAACTCACTCATCCTAACAATCTGACTAACAACTACTTTTTGATATGTTACCTCCTAACATACACATTACATATCCTATAATAATCTGAAAATGTTTTAGATATATTCTGACAATCTACATGATGCTTCTATTGTAGGTTGGCTATGTGACAACCATATGTTTTTTATGTTTCCTTGTCAGATGCATTATGGTGAGAGCCCCTTTTTATTTGTAATTCTTAGTTATTTTTGTTTGCTTGCTTTCGAAGTTGAGTTTGATTATATTTTGTTGTTTCAGATGTGCTTTAATGCATTTAATAAAGATGCGAACCTTGATGTCCTTGATCACCCAATTCTAAACTTCATATATTACCTGGTAAGTTATTCGTGTTCTTTACTTCTTTTATTGTGGTATGTATGTCACCATACTCCTTACCGTTTCTTTTTTAATTGGTAAGGAAGATAGGAGGGAAATATAGGTGGGCAAATGGTGTTTGAGGTGATTGATTGAACCCCAACTTTGAACATCATCTCCTCCCCTTCCTCCTACATAGATGCCACTTGGCTCCGAGGCCATTGGCTCCTTACTGTTTCTAATTGTTATATTAGTGCTTATATACCATTTATCATTGTTTTAGTTGTCTCGTTTATACTCTTGGGGTTTCCTTTTCTTTAAGCTGTGTGATGCAGGCTGAGATATTCTGTGCCTATATTTTTTCAAACCTGAACTGCTAGAAGAACCCTTCTCTACTTACATTCTACTCATTCTGCTACTCGTAGAAATGTCTCTCTCCCGCAATACCTCTTACTGTTTTCTATTTTTTGTTGCAGTTGGTGGAAATAGTGCCTTCTTCTTTGGTCCTTTTCATCTTGAGGAAGCTTCCACCAAAGCGTGGTATAACGCAATATCACCCAATTCGCTGAAGAGGGCATTATAATTCACTATTTTATTGGATGATTATAAAAGTCCTAGGTAATTTTTTAGATAGAGACAAGTCAGTGTTCAATGTACCGGTGTCAAAGCTTGTATCATGGAACGTGATATATATATATATTGAATGTATTCTCAACCGTATTGATCTGTGTTATCACTTATCTTAGATGTTAAGCTTTGGCTCTAGAACAGTGTGCTTAGTTTTGTGATCCAGCATTTTTATACGATGATAGTTGGGAGAAGATGATAGTGTATAAATAGGTTTTTTAACCGCTACAAGTTCGTAAAATATCTCGTCCCATCCTTGTGTTCTGTCGTATTTATTAAGTTGCTACATATCATACTTTGAAATCACCTTGTTTGAATACTACGATTACAATTACTCAAGATAAAAACGAAAAGACAAAGTAAGCTTACCTGTTCAGTACTTGCTTTCTACGTATTATTGGATTTGAAGATCGAAGAATGCACAGCTGGGTCACTTAGTGTTTGATGAAGTGATTAGTTTAAACCCTCTTGCTTGATTCCGGAATTTGCTTCTTCATAACCAACGATTCCCATAGAGCTTCTTCAAGTGATATTATGATGAGCTACCCGTCACTTAGTGTTTGAATGTTTGGTTTGACTTACCTTCGATGAGAAGTGATAGTTTTGAATTGTTATTCAACAAGGCCCTAAAAATAAACATCAATAAATGTTTTGAGGGAAATACAATAAGAGAAAATAATAATTATGTCTATCCAATCCCTCCTGTACTTTTTTTTTTTTTGTAAATGAGACGTTTACGATTTAAATCTTTCTAATGCCAAATAAGAAATAATGTAAATAAGCTGCACCTGGGATGCAACATTGTTTCATGTCATTGTCTATGCAGAAGTTAATCGCAAAATAAATTATTTTAACAGAGTTGAAACGTCATTGAATTATATTTTAGTTTGTCCAATTGTAATTACTATACTGAATTGACATATTCACATATGGTAAAAAAAATAATTTCAAAATGTGTCAGTTGATTAACCGTTTTTTACAAGATTAAATAAAAATAATACAACAAATAAAAGTCTATTGAGTACCTTTAAGTTTATTATAATTACATTTAATTGAACTGTTCTTATGTTCCATTAATATTATTTAATTTATTAATACATATGAAGAGAAAACGATAACATTAAAGAAAAAAATCTTCTCTTAAACCAGTAGGATTTCCTTTTTCTTCATTCTTAGAACAAAAAGAATATTAGCTATTATATTTATATTTGAAATTTATTAAATATAAATGAATAAATAAGTGACCATTCATAAAGACACTGATGTCATTCTCTGCTGCACAAAATAGTTCAATATGGGTATGGCTAGGAAAGATTGACGTGGCATTAAGAATCGGAAATGAAACATTTTCGGTTGTTCCGCACCACACGTTTTTACTTTGTGGCTAACTTGCTCCACATGTTTGAAGATATATCTATTCAGATAATGCCACAACATCTATGTAAGGTACTCATAACTCAACCACCATCCTCAACCAAAGTGTTCGATCGCTTCCAACATGGCCATTTCCTGTTCTGCAGAATGGTCTCTTGCTTGCACAAATTGTTCCAGAACAACCCATCACCTGCATGCAGTGATCCCCACGTGCCACTTCCCTTCCTGGTGCACTGTCTCACCTTCTCACCCACGCTTCTTCCATGTCAATTTCTCAGCTTCTCCCACACCCATTTTGGAAGAAGAACCTTCCAACACCCCCATCATCCATTTAGATGTTAACTTTGCTGATGTTCAACAATATTCCAAGCCAGAAGCTGAGAACTTGAACGAGTTTTTATGTGGGTTGTTTGAGGATCCAAAAACAAGGGAACTTGCGTTTGACTACTACCAAAGGTTGAAAGAGAGGCCAGAGTTTAGGCCTAACAAATCAACACTAAGGTATGTGATCAGGTACTTGATGAGTTTGAAGGAATGGGATTTGATTTTATCAGTTTCAGAAGACTTTCAGGTTTACCATGCGTTGCCTGATAGGGCTACTTGCTCTAGCTTGATTAAATTTTGCATTAAGCGTAGGAAATTCAGAATTGCTGATGTTCTGCTCGATGTTTTTAATTCTGATAGTAAGGTTGCTTTCTTAGCTTGTAGTTCTGCCATGGAAAGTTATAATAAGCTGCATATGTTTAGGAATACTGTTTTGATCTATGAACGAATGAAATCCACTGGTATTCTTCTGGATTCTGTAGGTTATTTACACATTATGGAAGCTTACTCTAAACTTAATGAATGTGACAAAGTGGTTCAGTTGTTTCATGAATTTAAAAGTAGGAACTTAAGAACTTCAGCCAGATATTTATCTCAAATTTATGGGATTCTATGCGAGTCATTGGGGAAGTCTGGAAGGGCTTTTGAAGCACTTAATTACTTCAGAGAGATGAATCAGAAGGGGACTTCTGGATGCTCAATTTATTCCACCTTGATATACTCTTTTGCGAGTTTACGCAAGGTTGATTTGGCTGAGGAACTTTTCAGAGAAGCTAAAAGCAAAACAGTGATAAAGGACCCTGAGGTCTATTTAAGGCTTATGCTTATGTACATAGATGAAGGTTTGTTGGAGAAGACTTTGGAGATTGTGAAGGCAATGGATGATGCAGATGTGAAGGTTTCTGATTCTATAATATGTACTATTGTCAATGGCTTTAGCAAGAAAAGAGGGTTTTCAGCTGCAGTTAAGGTTTTTGAGGATCTAGTTTCGAAGGGCTATGAACCAGGTCAAGTCACCTATGCTTCAGTTATAAACGCATATTGGCGTCTTGGACAATGCAGCAAAGCAGAAGAGGTGTTTGAAGAGATGGAGAAAAAGGGGTTTGACAAATGTGTTTATGCTTATGCTAGTATGATTGTGATGTATGGGAGAACTGGGAAGGTGAGAACTGCAACAAGGTTGGTAGCTAAGATGAAAGAAAGAGGGTGCAAACCAAATGTGTGGATCTATAACTCATTGATAGACATGCATGGGAGGGAGAAGAATTTGAAGCAGCTTGAGAAGCTGTGGAGAGAGATGAAGAGAAGAAAGGTAGCACCAGATAAGGTGACTTACACTACCATCATCAGTGCTTATAACAAGGCAGGAGAGTTTGAAAGTTGTGTGAAACTGTTTGATGAGTACAGAATCAATGGTGGCCTTATTGATAGGGCCATGGCAGGTATAATGGTTGGTGTGTACACTAAAGTTGGTCAGGTTGATGATCTGGTGAAACTCTTGCAGGACATGAAAACAGAAGGGACAAGACTAGATCAGAGGCTGTATCAGTCTGCTTGGAATGCTTTTAAGGATGCTGGGTTGCAACTGCAGGCAAAATGGATGAAAGAGAGCTTCCTTGTGGCATAGTCTTCTTTATATTTGTCCAACATTTGGCCAAATCTCAAGCAGAAATATGTGAAACCGGTCAGTAGTGTGATGCTTAATTGCTTTCTCTGTTACTCCAAATATTGCAGTATGTATATTTATACACCATGTATAGGTTTCTTGCTTGTACAATTATTTATTAGCCCTTTTCTGTTATATCCTTGCAAACTCATATTGTGATCTAGTAACAAGATCCAACTGCATAGGTTGCTGTAAAGTATTTTTTGTAACCAAACATCAACATAACTAAGCAGGAAATCCATTTTATCTTCAAACTTTCCTGGATTATGGGTCTTCTACTTTATGTTGTGGTCAACTTTTTTTCATCTTTATATTCTATGCGTGACATGTTGGAAGCTAATGTCGATTAGAAATAAGAATAATTTAAAATGAGTTAGTCTTAAAATTTATTTCTTAATAAATCTAAACTCATACTTTGAATTCATTTGGATTCCTAAAAGTTATTTATATATAGCAGTCCATCATGAAAACATCCTTTTCGGTGCTATTTCTCACTCCATTGGTGTAGACACACTTGTTTTGGCCTTTAGGTTTTTTATATGATATGAAAATATCCTCACAAGAATGTGTTCATGTTGATCATGATACAAAACAAGAACATTATTTCATTTTAATCATGGTCGATATTTTCAGTTATAGTTATTAAAATTAGCTTTGATTTGATCTATCAGACTATTAATATGCTATCCTAAAAAGGATTGAGTCACTTTAGTTCAGTTTAACAGACTAAACTGGTTTAGTCACTAAATTTTTCAGATGAACATACTTGTACTATTTAATTTTATATGTTCTCATAAAATTATATAACTTTAGGAAAATAATAAGTAGTTCAATTAGACCTTATCCGATGAGTTAATTGAGTTAGGTTAGACAAAGAAACATATAACTCATGAAAAATTGACTGAAGTCAATCCATTTGACCAATTTATTTACGATGAAAAATGGAATCATTATTTTGTAGAAATTATTTTTGTAAGAGTAATCAAATTATGCCTATATGTTGTAGGAACCTAATCAACTACGTCAACGAAAAATATTAGTAAACTGGTCTACTGTTTGTTCCATTTTGACTATGAAACCAGTTTGGAGTTGAATTAGTTTGATAAAAATTGAAAAAGAAAAATAGTATAGAAAAAAATTGAAAAAAATCATAATAGATAAAAATTGGAAAAATCAGTCCAAAGCTAAAAGTTTGATTTTTTTTTAAATAATTATTTAGATGTTACTTTGATTTTTCTTGTAAAGAGAGATAATTGAAAAAAAAAATGGAAGTACAAAAATAAAATAGAGGGAAAGATTAATGTTAAGAAAAAAAGAATCATAGAAATGTCAACGAGGGATTAAAAAAATCATCATGAGTATGAGCATCTTTTATCCTTGAGAATTATTTTATCAATAAATAAGATGAACATAAAATAAAAAAATATCACAATAGTCATTTAATGACAATAAGAGAATAATACAATGTGAAAATGTTTATAAGTACATTTAGACACTTAAAAAAAAGTTTAATTCAAAGCTCATAACACTTTTATATATAAAAAAATCAAACAAGAAAAATAAAATACAAGTTTAAAGTGTTTTAACTTGGAACAACTAAAACTATGAATTTTCAATAAATAGTTAGTAACATCACTCCATTGTTTATCTTAATTAATATAAAAGTTTTCAAAATATATTATTTTTATCAACTCAAAAATAAAACATGCATAAGTGTAGTTAATTTAAGAGCAGACGGATTTGTGGGTTTCATTTTCAACCCTTTTGAATTCTATTATTAGAAGGTTAGTAGGAGATTTATGAGTTAATATTTATTATTATATTAAGAAATAAAATACAAGGAATTGAAATATTTTGAAAAATAAATAAAAATATAAGTAATTTTATTTTGGATTTAATAAAGTAAGATTTAGCTTTAACAAAAGTAGTTGGTTAATTAGCTAATGACTCATAAGCTAGTGGTTTCTAACTAATACATTAGTCTCTAGTGATAAGTTAATAATTTATTTTGTTAGTTGATAAACTATCTTGTTTTATCAGATGTGTTTGAAAAACTAATTAATAAAATAATTAATAAATATGAAATGATATAAAAGAATATAACTATATTGTTACGTGATTGAATTTTAAAAAAAAATTATGCCAGACTGACATGTGATACTATAAGTCTTTAGTCTTTATATATGTGTTTTTATTTCAATTTAGTTCTAGTTTTTCTTCAAATCAAATAATATTATCTTCTTTATTAAGACAAAATTTATTATTTACATAAATATTATACTGATATTTTTATTAAAAATAAAATTTTAACATATTATATTATTATATTTTACTAATTCATGTTATACTAATATTTGTTATTAATATAAATGTTATACTAGTATTTATATTCAAATTTAGTGGTTATAATCATTCAAATAGGAGGGAAAGATTAGAAAGGAGGTTTAATAGTGTTTTAAATTTTTTCACAAAAACAACATTTAATAACTATTGCGAATGTTAGATAAACTGTAGTAGTTGTTTGTGTTTTTAAGTAAGCCTTTAAAAAACGTTTTAAACAGGAAAAATAATAATACAAGTATTTTTATAGTGGTCCCTCGTCATATCCTATGTATAGTCTCCTTTAAGACCTCTTAAGGGATTCCATTAATCTTATACAAGATTACAAACAAGTATAATTCACTTTTTGTATATAAGTATTATCAATCACTTATGGCTCCCTTAGTCAATCTGACTAATATGAGTTTTATCACTCCTAGTATCAATCCTAGACAATTGTTTAGACCATTTAACTCAACTGAGTTAAAGAATAGAAGTGTTTTTATTCATTTTTGAATATACAAACACAATCAGTGTTTTGAAGTATAAATTCAAATAACTCTCAAAGAAAGGATAAATTCAATATAATGGAATTTGATAAGTAGAAAGATTTTTTTCTTATTCTAAGAACAAACTCAGACAATGTAAGTTTTTAGAGAGAATAACAACATAACGATTCAATGATAGCAAAAATTCTTCTTATCCTCTTCCGTGAGTCCTCCTTATATAACTTTCTTCGAGAGATGACCGTTACTCAGAAAGAGTTGACCCACTCCACACAAAACATCCATTATATGATCATCTCATAACATAAACAAATAAACAAGGGTAAGCTGATAGAGCAAAGTCATATGAGCAAAGTCATATAATATACAATCATCATACTCAACCACTCTACACAAAACATTTATTACACTCATCAAGGTCACACCACCGATAATTATCCCCTCTGCTCCTTAAGGACTTACGAGTAAAAGCTTTGATGCTTTACACATTGAACACTATACTCATTAATGAGTTGGAAACCTACAGACGAAACATCATTCCCTTCTCTACTGCTTCACACAGGCAAAAAGGTACAATACTTGAACCTCCACTCTTCCACTACTTCACACAGGCGAACAGAAACCCCCTTTCCATTGCTTCACACAAGCGAAAGGTACAATCCTAACTTTATAAGGTACAACAAGACATGTAAATCAATAAGTCTTTATAGTTTCACATTGAACAGACAACATCAAAACCATGCTCGAACATCAAAACAATTTTAAGCCTACAGAAATACTGATTCACTCCTAAACAACATGAAACAAACTCCTAACACCATAAGTCAAGCTTAACAAATTTGCTATTGCTAAACAAAATAATAAGGAACAAATCATGAATCACTAAACTAGACATTCCACACAGATCAATTTTTATGACAAAACAAAGGTTCACTTACCAACAACGTCATGACGTTGTAGCAACACTTAAACACTCATTATCATACACTACACCACTAAACAATCACCATTAAACCCAAAATTATTCAACATTAAAATATATCATCGCAACCAGAATTCTGCAGCAAAACAATACTTATATGTTTACTCTAGACTAGATACAACAAGAAATTCAATTCACAACAACTCAAATTATCACAACTAAGCAAGAAAAGTTAGAACTCTCTTAAACTAAAGGATGATTACATACATAGCCTTACTGCCCTTGAAACCAAAATTATGCACTCTAATACCCAAAACTATATTCTATACCAGAAAAATAATGCATGCTCGCAGGACCAACGGAAAGCACCGTGGCTTGAATTTTCACTTTGGGGATTTTCTAATTTGCATTTGCTTGGGAGCGTTTTGGGGGAAAAAGTTAAAATGGGAAGTTATTTCATCCTGTTACTTATCGGCAAATTGTATCCATAGGTAATAAAGTCATTACCAACATACACATAAAAAAAACTTTACAATAGATATATCTTCAACAATTTCTCATACGAGCTTACTAATGGATATTTTTGTATGTAATGTAATAAAAAATATTCATTAATAATTTTGTTGATAATAACAACTTTTTGATGGATTTATATCTATCAATGATAAACAATTTTCTTATAGTGATATTTTATAAAATGGGTATGAGAATTGGATGAGTATAATACTCAATCTCATATCAGATCTTGTTTGTCTTTAATTTAAATTATCAAAATACTTTTAATTTAATAAATAATGTAATAAATTTATTTCAACATTTTATATGGTATTTTATTTTTTTCATTAGAAAAATATTTTTTTGCTACTCAGTTGATCTACTCATTCTGTATTTATCACTCTTTCCCCCACTGTATGATTTACTTGAAACAACATATATACACTCTTTTCCTTAAAAATACACTCTATTATTTCGTTTTTAAATATTCATCAAAATAGGAAAAAAAACAACTTTATTCCTTTCATATAAAAAAAATCAAAAGTAAACATACAGTAATTTTTTTATTACAAAATGAAAATATGAATATAGAAACAAAATATAACTTCTGAAAGATCACAAAAATAGGAAAATAACGAGCTGTCCATGCATTATTCTCGAAATTATTATTATTATTGTCTCAAAATTGATAACAAATAGAGGTCAATGCATTATTCTCGATATATTATTATTATGGTCTCAAAATCGACACTTGGATCCTTCTGAAGAGAAAACGTGGCAAGTGCCCAGAGCTTGAATGTGAAATTTGTGACAAGCTGGAGACGATTCACAAGATTCCATTTTTGACAGTTGACAACAGTGCACGACGGTAACAATAGCAACAACATTAGTAATCGTTAATAATTCAATGAAAAAATAAATAAAAGGGAAATTACATGCATCGTCTAAAGAAGCTTCGAAATTAAGGTGGTTTTAAGGATAAGCCACCTTCGTAGTACGCGGCATAACAACCATTGACGAATTCCACCACAGCAATGCCCCAAAATACAAGGCGAGACAAACAATATAAGCAATTATGTGAAGTTTACAACACAACATGGTTGGACAAATGGGTTGTGTACACCTTCAACATGCTTCCAAAACTATAACCAATCTTCACACCTTACAAACCAGGTGAACAACACAAGGAAAAGCAACAGACTCCCACAACACATTCTTGTTCTTCTTCTTCTTGTTGTCGTTCTTGCATATTGCATTGCAAGATCACAACACAGAGAAGATGACGCTGTGGATCAAAGCCACTGGAGCGTTGAAGGATAGGTACAGCATCTGGGTGGCGAGGCTCTTACCCAGTGGTCCATGCAGGAACCCTGATCTTGAAATGGTCATCATCAAGGCAACTAGCCACGACGAACAATGCATGGATTACAAGAACGTTCAGAGGGTTTTCAAATGGCTACGCACCTCACCCTTGTACCTTCAGCCTCTTCTCTACACTCTTTCAATGAGGATGGAAAAGACTCGTTCTTGGGTTGTGGCACTCAAGGGGTTGATGCTCATTCATGGGGTGTTCTGTTTCGATCTTCCCGCGGTGCAGAAGATGGGAAGGTTGCCGTTTGATTTATCGTTGTTCAGCGACGGACACATAAACCCTAACAGGGCCTGGGTTTACAACGCGTTTGTTAGGGCTTATTTCTTGTATTTGGACCAAAAATCAGCGTTTGTGAGGATGGAAGCAACGAGAGAGACCAAACGTGGAGGCAAGGAGAAGGAAGAGAGCCTGATGGAAGAGCTGCAGAGCTTGGAGAAGCTTATTGGTTTGATCGATTTGCTTCTGCAAGTGAAGCCCAGGAGCCTCCGCATGAACGTGGTGCTTGTTCTTGAGGCCATGGATTGTGTCATGGACGAGGTTTTGGAAGTGTATGAGAAGTTTTCCGCTAGGGTTCAGCGAGTTGTGGAGAGAATACTCGACATGGGTGGGGAAGAGGAAGCTAGGGTTGGTCTGGAAGTTTTGAGAAAAGCTGAATTGCAAGGGAACAAGATTACTACGTACTTCAACTTCTGTAAGGACATTGGTATCCTTAACGTTTCGGACTGCCCTGAAATTGTGAGGGTGGATGAGAAAGACATTGAAGAACTGATAAGAATCAGAGACGGAGAAAAGATGGAGAGTGATGAAAGTGATGAGGAAAATGGTGTTGTGGCGTATGAGGATAATAATTGCAGAGCCATTGTGAGCTTTCTGGAGACGAAGCAGACGGATTTGAAGACAGTGATCACAGACCAATGGGAAGTGTTCGAGGATGATTTAGTAGGTGATGTTACGGATGGTGCAAGTGTCACAGCAAATAACCCTTTTCTCGACTATTCTTTCAGCCTCGTACCGTATGTTCCTGTTTCTAACAATTGTGTTCTTCCCGATTTAATTGTTTTGTAGCAAGTACACATAAATGCAGGTTTTATTTTCAGCTTCTCATAAGGTTTATGGTGATATGCATTCAATGTATTTTCTTAAAAGAAAAATAAAATGAAATGATGGACAATAAAGTCTTTCTTTGTCTTTCTCATGACTGCAAAGTTGTATTCAAGCATGTTCAGAAATATGACAATTAAATTTCGTAATTTAATCAGAATTTAGGATAATGTGTACAGAGAGTTGGCTAATTGGATGTATTGTCATTTTAACTTTAAGGTCTTAAGGATGCATGTTGTGGTAACATATGTACTCCCAAGTATTAATTGAACTTTCTTTTTTTCTAAATAATGATATATAAAATATATGAATTGTGACAATACATGAGTGTTTTACACCTAATTAATTTCGATTCTCCATTACACCTGGTTATAAGTAGAGCAAAGATTCACTCCTATTGAGTTTTTTTTTCTTTTGTTTTCTTTCTTATATCATATTTTACATACTAATTAATAATAACAATAATTTATACTTAAATAATAAAATATGAATTAATATTTGTTTAAATTAATGTTTTAATTATTTTTAGGGTGAGATAAATATTTTAAAGGTTAAACCACTTCCCCAATCTCTAAAAAAAAAAAGTTTTCTGAGAATTGAAACCCAAATTAGGATTCATCTTCAACCTTACCTTTATCATCTTTAACCCTATCGATTAATGCTCAGGGTTTACCATGAAGTTAGGGTTCATGAAATCCAAAAAGTTTCTGAAATATGAAATTAAGCACCACCAAATTAGGATTTATCAAAATCAAATTGGGTTCGAGATTAAAGACGCAATAAATAACGAATTCATAGAGTTCTAGGCATCCCACTTTGCCCATCCTGTTGGGTCAATATGGTTTTCTATCGACGATTACATCACAATAGTCCTGGAATACTTCTTCTAAGGTCGATCCAGATAAGTTTTGATGGAACTTACAGCAGTCTTAAGATCTGAACTCGGTGTTAGGTTACATTGTTGAATTGAAGTTTCTGTATTTTGGTTTGGATCTTCTCTTCCTTAAGCTATCACCATATTCTTTTGGTTACTCATGGACTTTCAGGCCACCAGGTTACACTTTTGGAACACAACAACGACATTTCCAAAAATGAAGTCAATGGTACTAGTGATGATAGAGTCTCTGTAAAACTACCTGTTGGAGTATGCGTAGAGAGTGTCTTGAAAGGCATGATAATAATTAGAATGAATAATACGTACGTGAATTATGAAAAGGAGAAATTTGTTCGTTTAGAAAAAAAAAACAATACAGAAACACGCCCAGTGGGACTCGAACCCACAATCGCTTGATTAGAAGTCAAGCGCCTTATCCATTAGGCCATGGGCGCTTTTAATGTTAGTTTTATGATTAATTTATATTTAACAAATAAACATACATAAACAGAGCTTAAATTTGCAACTTATTTGTTTTACCCATTATACCATCATATATTTTCTTTGTTATTGATAAAAAAATATTCATTTGATTTAATATAAAAATGTAAAAATATATGCATCACACAATTAACATGAATATTTATATACAAAATAATACGCATAGAATTATTTCGCTTTCACAAATACAAACTTAAAATTATTGTAACAAGATGAACAAATTTTAAATATATAATTTCATAACACTTAAAGATAAAAAAATAATAATAAAGAATTACATTAAATTATACATATACCATCATAAAAAAGAATTAGAAGAACACAAATTGTGTTGACTCAGTTATAGTCATCATCCGCTAGTTTCATCTTTAATTTTAAGTCAAAAAGTATGAGATAAGGGTGAATTCCATGTCAATTTGTAAATATATATTAAATGATGGCAACTAACAAAGCAACCATAACGAAGAAATGTTAAAGTCATAACCCATAATTTCCTCTGATTTTAGAAAGTGAGTTTATTGGTCTAACAACTTTAATGAAAAAGTGAAAGTGTGTTGAACAACTAAGTAAACGAGAAAAACTTATTTATATTAAGCACCTTGCTTTAACTTATCTTTAATTCTTCCTTTTAGGTACCACTTCACTAACTTTTTAGGTCATTAAGTTGTTTTTCTTAATTTCATAAATTAGTGATTAATGAAAGAAAATATTAAGCTTAACGTATATTTAAAATTTATTTTCAAAATAATTTTTTTAAATTAAAAAAATGTAAATATATTTCATAGATATAACCTAAAAAAGTTATCACGAAAAGTGTAAGCTCGTTTTCTCCTTTTTCTTTTCTTTCTCTTCCCTTCTTAAACTAGCTTTTTTTCACATCTTTGATGTTTAGTTTTTTTTACCCCAAATAATTAATGTTTTAGAATTAGGTTGTGTTTTCTGTTTGTAATGTATAAAGTTTATCGTTTTTGTTCTTATAATTTTTAAATAATCTTTATATTCACGATTATTTATATAATTCTAATAAATATATTTTCTTTTCTGTTTTTGTAATATAAATAGTTTCTTAATATGAACTCGTTCTATTCTAATTTAGACTAATCTTGACCCAACCTAGTTTAACCTTGTTTGGATCCAAATTTTCTAATCTAAATTAGGACATATTCGAACTACTTTTGTATGAACTAGGTTTAATCGAACCTAACCTACATTTAGCATGGTTTGACCTTACTTGAGTCTGATCCAAAATTTCTTAACATATAGGTCAGAGTCATTTCAACACAACCTTACATGGCTTAATCTAGATTTGGCCAAGCCGAGGCATATCTCAACTCAATTTGATACATAGTTGACTTAACCCAACATTACCTAGGCTTGAAAAACTTTACATGACATGAACTAGGCCTAACTCAGCTTGACTTGAATCCAACCCAATTTGGAAAAACATGGGTCCAACCCAATTGATCAGAGCTTGTTTGAACTCAACATATTTTGGCTTAATCTGACTCGACCCAACTTGGCCTAACCTAAACTTAAGTCATCTTGCAATCCATTTCTATCAAACCAACTTGACATAACCTGACCTTACCTAACTTGACTTGTACCCAACCCAACCTTACCTATAATGACTTGTGTCTGACTAAGCCTAACCTAGATCTTATACATCTAAGCTTAAAATGTGTCTAGATTGACTCAAATTTACTTAGGCTGACCAACTTGGCCCAACATGGTTCCAACCTGATTTGAATCAAACTCATCTCAACCTGACCTAAATTGGCCCTAATTGGATTTGACTACGTCAAACTCGACCTGACTCAATAGAAATTGGACTTAATCCAACTTAGTATGACCTAAGCTCAACTTGTCTTAGACTCATATGAACTTAACTCAATCTAATCCCAACTTAAACTAGCTTGGAACCATCTTAACATGGTTTCAACCTCTTCTAACTTAACATGAGTCTGATAGGCCTTACCCATATTGTCCTAGGTTGGACTTAGCTCGACTTGACTTTGTCCAAAATAGGCTCAGCTTAACTTGGATTAATATGGGTCTGGCTAGACTTAAATTGGACCCATCTTAGATTGACTTGGTTCAAATTGAATTTGACCTAACTTGATATGGCACAACTCTATCCTTGTCTAAATTTGCACCCTATCCATGTTAACCTAACATGGGTCTGATTGGACTTGGTCTAATTTGGACAAACTAGATACAACTTCGCATGGCCTCACTTAACTTAACTTTGCTAATAAGAACTTGGGTTTCAATTTGAATTATATATATATATAATAAATTAAATAAATATATTTTTTCATCTTGGTTTTCAAAGAAAAAAATTTATTTTAAATATTATTCATGAATTAGTTTTAAGCTAACCTGTGAGAAGGATTTTGGTTGTATGAACTTTTATTTAAACGAGTCCCTTGGTGTTATAAACTTTTTTTATCATAATTAGAGCAGTTATTTGAGCTTAAATGAGTCTCTTCTAAAACCAAGCCTTATTTTTCTAGCCCGCATAATAGGGGCTTTTTAAAAGTTGCAACCCCAAAGTTCTATGTAAAGTGGGTTGGTGCAAGCTTAGGGTGGGGTTCGTCCCCAAAACTAAATTAGTTCATTTTTAATGTATTTTTATTTATTCCTTTCGTTTGTTTTGCAATCTCTCTTCAGTAATTTCTATGTTTCGTATGATATTTTACTAGTATCTTTTTATCCCTTCACTCTAAACATCTTTCTGCAATGTTGAATACCTAAGAAAAATTATAGTTTAAAAGTTTTATTGCACAAAAGTAATTTTTTATTATCTAATAAAACAAAGGTAATTTTGATAGAAAAAAGTGTTATAATTATTTTGCACAAGTTTTAAAAAAAAATTCTCAGAAGAATTATTCTTTAAAAAACAAATAAGTTATTATTTTTATAAAACATTACTAATATATATAATATAAACATTTTTGTATATCAAAAATAAAAAATACACAATTTTATAAAATTAAAAAAAAACTAAATATTAATATAATTGCATAATTTAATTCAAAAATACATTATGAGAGCTTAGTCAGATAATTTTTTAATATTATTTAAAAATATATTATTAGAAATAAAATAATTAACAGGTTAAAAGAAGACTCATGATACATAAAGTTGTATGGATATTTAACTTTGTAAACTTGTTTTGTAAAAGATTTTTTTGTCTTTCTGAAATTTTTTAGTCCAAACCCATATAGAGTAGAATCAAATCCTATAATGGACTAATTTAACGGGTTTAATCGTAACCCGTTTAAACCAATACTGTATCATCTATATATTAAGCTATTTTTATTATCTTTACTTATATATAAACATTTTCATATGATAAAAAAAAGTAATCAATTATGGTGATGGAAAAAATAAGTTCAGAGACCAAAAATTAAAAATAAAAATAAAAATCAACTAAAAACAACCACACTATTAAAAGCAAAATATATATAAATACTTTTTATGAAATCTAAAACTTGTTTAATTCAAACAAAAATAAGAATGCATTAAATGTTCACATAAATTTTTTTTACAAGATGAATGTAATTTTAAGGGTAGTGATTCAGGGTTTTTGCACCAAACTAGGCATATTTGCCTATAATATTACCAAAATGGGCAAATTCAACCAAATTTACGAAAATGGGGAAGTCGTGGGGCCCAAACGACTTCAAATGAAGAAGTCGTGCCCCTCCTGCACGACTTCACACTGTTCATAGCAACAGTGTTGAAGTCGTGCACCCCAAAAACGACTTCAAGACTTTGTAATCGATTACAATGTAATGGTAATCGATTACAGAGTGTTGAAATCATGACCACCCTGCACGACTTCAAATTTGTATGCCACCAAAAGCACTGGTAATCGATTACAAAACATGTGTAATCGATTACCAGGTTGTTTTGGTGCAAGGCGGAAGAGACGCTCGTCCAGGCAGAAGCGGACGCTCGTCCAGGCAGAATAGGACGCTCGTCCAGCCAGGCAGAAGAGGACGCTCGTCCAGCCAGGCAGATAGAACGCTCGTCCAGAAAGCTAAGAGGACGTTCGTCCATCTAGCTAAGAGGACGCTCGTCGAGATGCGCTCAGTGGACGCTCGGCAGGAGAAGTGGACGCTCGTCCATTTTCAGTGAACGCTCGTCCACATACAGATCGTCCGCGTCCGGGCGCGCGATTTTTTCAGAAAGTTTCAACACTCTGTAATCGATTACCAAATCAATGTAATCGATTACAGGATCCAGAAGTCGTTTTTGGGATGCACGACTTCAACACTGTACCTATGAACAGTGTGAAGTCGTGCAGGGGGGCACGACTTCTTCTTTTGAAGTCGTTTTGGCCCCCACGACTTCACTTTCGGTCAAATTTTGCCTATTTTGGTAATAAAGAAGGCATATTTACCTACTTTGGTGCAAAAGCCAGTGATTCAGTTATGCCTTCTTATATATTTTACGAATAAAAAACTAAGATGAAATGATTAAGCATTAGAGTTTGCACAGTACAGTGTAAGTACGTTAAAGGTTGAACAGAATTAATCCTGCAATCATGAGCGACATGGTTAAACAACAAAAGCAGTTTTATGTCTGTAGAAAGAACACATATAAACAGACATCATCATCGTCCAGCTTTTCCCACAATCTAGAAACCTGTTTAATTATGTTTTTGTTTTCTAGTGCTTTGACTGGGATTAATCATACTATTTCAACAACATCGATGCCTTCCAAAAACAACACATAATTAGGATACAAAATGCTTGATAAAGTTTAATTATTAAATTACGCATCGATAAAAAATAAATATTATATATATATAATGATGAAACGTAAAATTAAAGCTAACTTACAATGAGAAAATAATTTATCCATAAATGGATGGAAATTAAACTGACAGTATTGCTAAGGAGAAGTATATTGGAGTATATATAATTATATATTATTATATAATATAATACAATTGACCAAATAACTTATTATCATGGATTTTGAAATGAATATTTTACGTGATATTCACTATGTTAAACTTATAACGTAAAATATTTAAACTTCAGTTATAAATGAAACTCAAGTGGCCCCTTCTGGTATTGGTCCCTTTTATCTTTTAAATTGAGTTAATTTGATCAATGATAATTCACTTTTGAAATATACTTTCAAATATATTATATTGATTCATTACCTGAAATTTGGGTCATTATTAGATATACCTCAGTATAAAAATTATGGAAATGAATTGATGTTGAAACAAAGAACGACTACACAGTGAAAATTTGTGGGCTTCAAGAACAACTAGTAAAAAAAAATCAACATTGTTTTTTTTTTTCTTTTAATTTCCTCGTAAGATTTATTTCATGTAAAATTCCAAATGCTATTCATTAAGTTTTAATATATATATATATATATATATATATATATATATATATATATTACGTACCTTAAATATCTTTAAAATATTACAATTAATATCCTATACTATAGTAACTTATTATATTACTAAAATATCTATTATTAATATCATGTATATAACATATTATCATACTCGGTTATATTATTAAAATACATATAATTAATATTTTATGATAAAATAATTTATTTCACATTATGTTAGTGTTAAGATATTTACTATTATTATTTTATGATACAGAAATTTATCATCAAATTATTTTATATATTAAAATATTTACAATTAATATCTTATATTATAATAATTTATTATCATATATTACGAAGATATTACAGTTATATATAATATAATAATTTATTTTTTTATTTTTTTATATTTTATAGACTCAAAAAGTTTATAAATACTTAACTTTATAACAAAAAAGTATTTATTTCCAATTTAACCTTGATTGTTTTTTATATTTATCTAACTAATTAATATAACTTTATAGGCGTGAATGATTTAAAACATGTTTAACTTAAATTAGACGTTCAAACCAACTTGATTACTCCAAATTATCTAATCTCATTTCTATTCTATTAAATCCATAAATTAACAGTCTAGGGGTTTAAACCAGTTAGAAATTATCTAACCACAGACCTCAAACCTTTTGCTTCAACCTAAACCTACTACATTAAAATCTCACTAGTCAAAACCTTTAAATTTGAGCTTAAAACCTTCTAATATCACCCTATTGACTCATACCTATTTTCATGTCACATTTCTCTTAACTGAATGTGCTAACAAGTTTCAAATGACCTTACAACTTGTCCTAAATTGTTGTTTCTCCCCTTAGACCTTTACTTCTAAAACTCATCTATCAAAACCTCCATTTTTGACCAAAATGAGCCTAATTCACTTCTTCTCAACATTATAATCAATTTGACGCCACAAACTTCAGAACAATAACACACATGACAATAATCAGGTCCAAAGAGAATCATTCAACCAAGTTCGTTCATTCAAACACACTTAAATACTACAAACACTCATTTCAAGCATAAAAATCAACATACACTAATGTCATATACTATTAACTATCAGTTCATACTTCATATCTAAAAAAAACATTAGTTTCCCTTACCTTATCAAAAATGCTACCATAGCTCTATACAACATACTACCTTTTCCTCAGTTCAAGAAACTCTAGAAACGCTTACAAACCATATAATCGTGATCAAAGTAAATCTTTAAGACCATTAATCGACAAAGAGTTAGAAAAGGAGAGTAAACGACACATGCGAGATATTCTATTTGCATATGTCTTAAATTAAGAATCAAAGAAAAAATAGTAGAAACTTATTTGCTCTAAAACGAAATTTGATTGGTAGATGATGAAGAATGCACTGTTGTGATTTCCTAACACCTCCTAATCGTCAAACAGGTAAGCCAAGAGTAAGAATTCTTAGAAAAAAGGGAAAGAAAAGTCAAGGAAAGAGTTCTGAAAAATGACACAGGTTTTAGAGAATGAGACGTGTCTATGAAATTCTATTTATATTATTGAATTATTTTAACATTAAAATTCTCGATGTCATCATCTAAAATACTTATCAACTCTAATACTCTATTTTTTAGGTTTTTACATTTTTTATTTTACCAGATCATATTATTCATTCTTTTATACTGGTGACGAATTTGAATTTTTTATTGAATTTTAATTTTTTTTTGTGTTTTCAAAATATATTTATGTACGCTAATTTTAATATTCTAAAATATATTAAAAAATTAAAGAGACAAAAGTAATTATATGTAAAATTTAATAATTTTTTTCACAGAAAATCATTCAAATTATTTTTCAATTAAAACAATAAAAATTTCTTTGTAATATGCCTAAAAACACGCCCAAGTTCGAATTTTTTATTTTAACAAAATCAATTAAGATATTAATACATATAGTACTGGAACAAAATTATATCATATTAGAATAAAAAAGTTATTACAAATTTTAAACAAGTTTTACTTTTCTTCATCCCGATATTTTTTTCTTTTATTGATTTTTTATTTTTGAATGTTTTCTTTAAAAGATTATTAACTCTCTAAAATCTATAATTGAATGAAGTTCTTTCAAATTTAATTTATTGTAATATAAATTCAACTACAAGGTCTTAATCAATAATTGGAAAAAAAATGATAATTCATGACATTTCTGCACCGTCTTTAAAATCCCCAAGACTTTTTGTCAACGTAATGCTTTTAAAATCCGATACGCTTCTCTATAATTAATGTAAATTAAAAGCTTTAACAAATATTTTTCTAGACGTAGAGGCGGTTTTAGTTGTTACTATATTAAATATTAAAAGAGTTTATTTCAATAATAATGAAAATTTTAGATCTAATATTTTATTATATCTTTTCATAATATTTTTATAAATAAATATATTATTTTATTCTATATAAATTTATTTATTACTTAAAATAAAATAATAAAATATATTATTTAGTTGACGTATAATAACTTTATAAATTTTAAATACTTACAATTGTATTTTATTTAAAATATTTTTAAATATGAACACTTGTTTCTTTTTTTTTAACATATATGGACGCGTGTTTTTACTCTTTCTTTTAGTTTCTTTCCTTTTTTGGGTTTTTACTATATCTTAATATTTATTTTCTTCAAATTAATACTCGATATTGTGAATTTTATATTACAATTAAAAAAAATATGAAGAATAAATTAAAAATAATAATTTACATACATTATATGAACCATTATATATTACTATAAATAATAGTAGTTAAAAAATCATGACGTTATAGTTGACGATATAAGTTGTGAAATTAAAGAGGTTGTTATTCTTGTGATTATTTCATAACTCCTTTCTTTTATACAAAATGTCAAAAGTAATACAAATTTTAAGTTTAATTGATAATTTTATTCATATATTTAAGTTGATAATTTATTTTTTATTTTAATTTTTTTATCAAATTGAATCATATATTTGTAAATAAAATTAATTTGGCCTCTTTTCCTAATATTGTTGGATTAGTTAATGATAAATTCAATTTTTCATCTTTGTGGATATGTTTTTTCGAGTCTAAAGGACTCCTATACCTATATAAACATATAATTAAATAAATACAAATTTTCTTTGTACTCATCACCATGACAAAAATCGACTGTCGACACCATGTCAATCAGATCAAAGGTTGACATTATGGTGACATTCTACAACACTTCAACATTTGACATGTTAAGTCTAGGGGTTGATGTACTAAACATGATCAAATACATCTCGACCATGTCAATATATATCCTATATATGTTCGAAGACATCTCGACTACTTGAACTAGCGTGTATTTGGCACAAACGTATGTAGTCAAGGCAGAATCATACTAGACAGAAAGTTGATAGGTGGTAATTAGACCATGTGGTCAAGCTCATCCTATAAATAACACATTCTGTGAGGTTCATTTATTACATTCATTAATTATCGTATTTATTACCATCTAACACACTTGATTAACTTGGAATGCTTGAAGTTGGAGTCTTTATTTGGACTATGTAAGAACAAAGTGTAGGTGAAAAAATGACAAGTACCTTTGAAGCTTAAAATACTTTAAGTTGAAGTCTTTAGAGAGTATATTCAACTCTATAAGAACACAATCAATAAAATAAAACCATATTAACCTTTTTGTTTGCCAAAGATTAACTAGGTTAATAAAATAAGTTATAAAAAACACATATTACAATATTTTTTTTTCTATATTCATAAAAATAAATATATAAAAACTTATGAAAGATTAATGATAATTATTAAATTAATATTTCATTATCAAATGAGATAAGAGAGAAATATTTTGTTTTCTTCAAGAAAAGAATATATATATATATATATATATATATATATATATATATATATATATATATATATTAACACTTAATATTGTGCTTTATAAAAGAAATAAAAAAAATACTTAATTTAATTTGTATCAATTTGGTCATAATACCCTTATCCCTTGAGATCGGGCTCAGGTCACTAATAACTTCCTTAACATGATAAAAGAAAATAGCTTGTGGATACTAACTTGATACACATGTCAACCTATCATTCATGTTAAAATAAAATTAGGAGGATTAGATATATAATAGATGATGAAACTCATTCTAGAAAGTAGACTTAGTTTTACATCCTATAATCATGATCTAAAAAAAATTTCTGGTGACCTAAAATGAAAGCAAATGTGATTATTTAGATTAGTGTTTGACTTATCCAAAAGATAAGATTGAAGTAGAAATATCAATTTCTACTAGTAAACATGACAATATTTAAGTGACATTATTGATTCCGGTGAAATTCACGTTGGAGATGATGACGATGAGCTTTCTTTCGAACTGACGTTGAAAACGGTAACCTGAGTTTTCTTTTGTCTTTCTTCCTTCTTCACCACGCTGCTCTTTACTTTCAACGCTATTTTCTTAAAACTTTAATTACCACATTTATATCTTAAAATAACACACTTTTCGAATCTCTTACATCTTTACGTTTTCTCTTCTTTTCAACGGTATAAATTTTCTTCAAATTTGAACCACCCCATTCAGGGCTTAATTTCTTTTCAGTGTTCAATTTTATTTATTTTTTCTGAATAAAGAAGGAAAATTAAATTACAAGTGTCTTTTTGTCTCTTCGAATAGTCTCCTCTTCTAGATTCACTGTCACTGTTTTTCGTGAATTACTCCGAGCAAAGTCATACAATAATATATTTCACACATGCCCAATTCATTATATCCTTATAATAAAATAACTAACTGCTGCTTCTCGAATACCGTTTGCCATTTATTGACCAAAACAATTTGCATATCAAGCCAATTGCTGAAGTAATGCCCTTCTTCTTTCTTCACGCCACACCCAAATTTCTTCTTCGCCGGAATAACAAAACAAACTGCTTTACAATTCTCTTCTGCTTCGCCTATTCCCAAATAATAACTTCTTAATTCCATTAACATAACATTACTCTCACTTTTAAAATATGAAGATTAAAAATGTTTCAATTCTTTTAATGTACAAGAGTTTTGTATTTTGAATTGGTTTTGATACGAGTTTACTTTTAAAATACAAAGGATAACAATATATTTAAGTTAGTATCAAATATAAGTATTAGATGTAAAAAATAAATCACTCTTTTATTTTGGATATTGGCATTAGATTTTGTAACAACACACAGTTTATAATGAATCTAAATGATACTAACTAACATGTCATTGACAAATCTAAAATTTAGAAAAGATAGAAACATAAAAATATAACAAAATTCCAAGCAAAATTCCAAGCAAAAGGTGGCTAGTGTATTTTCTAATGACCAAAATCATTCACAACAGTCAAATTTTCAACCTTCATCTTCCTCTCTCCTTCCTTCTCCTCCCTCTGTCTGCATATATTTATACCCTTACTCCACACCCATCGTCCATTTCTCCAAACTCAAAATCCCAATTGCCAAACAACACCATTATGGAAGTAGTGGTGGCAGTTCCTCCTCCTCCGCTTCAACCACCACCATCTTCTTCTTCTTCTTCCATGGAGTTCAACTTCGATAGCAGCTGCTCCTCCCCTTACATCACCGCACCTTCCAGCCCTCAACGCTTTGGAAACTTCTTCTTCAGTGCCCCCGCCAGCCCCACCAGAAGACACTCCTCTGCTTCCCCTCTCACCACAGCTCAAGATGAATTTGAATTCGACTTCGGCAGTCATGTTCAAAGGCCTTCTCTTTCTGCCGACGAACTCTTTCTCGGCGGAAAGATCAGACCTTTGAAACCCTCTTTACCTTCCTCCGTTCCCACATCAGACAAAACCAAAATCCCATCCCAAATAACAGATAACGTGTCATCATCACCGTCACCACTCTCATCGCCGTCGTTATCAGAACATAGAAGAATCAGAGAAAGATCCTTATCGTTTTCCACTTCTTCCGCCATATCACTACGCAGAGAACCTGAAACCAACAGTGATGACATCGACGTTAATTCGGTATCTTCAACTGAAAAAGGTATCAACAAGGCCTCGGAGGGCGTTTCCCATTCCTCGTTCTTGTCGTCGATTTCGTTCGGAAAAGGCTACCGAAAGTGGCGGCTGAAGGATTTTCTGCTGTTCCGAAGCGCTTCCGAGGGAAGAGCTTCCGACAAGGATCCTCTTCGGAAATACACGGTTCTGTCCAAAACGACGGCGCAGGAGGATGTGCGGAACCTGAGCTTCCGGTCCGTGGAAAGTTCCGGTTCGGTTTCGAGACGGAGGGGACCGGTTTCGGCTCACGAGTTGCATTACACGGTGAACCGGGCCGCTTCTGTGGAGATGAAGAAGAAAACATTGTTGCCTTACAAACAGGGGTTGTTGGGGTGCTTGGGCTTCAACCCTGGGATGCATCACTTCAGTGCAAGAATTGGATCTTAATAATCGGTTAATTAAGCCAGATCACTAGTTTTAATCTTGATTAATGTGTTGATTAAATTGTGATTTTGGTGACCATGTTTTGAAAATTTGCAACCAAATGGTATTTTCAATTTTCTTTTGTACATTCTCGATTTGTTGTGGTTGGTTCTTTTCTGGGTTATATATTATACTTGTTTCGTATCATATTTTCTAGCATAGAGTTCCTTCCCGATTCTAGCAAAATTCTAAAATTTAATATTGTTTTATAAAAGATACTAATAATCATTAAATTACTTTTTATCTTTTTTATGAATATGAAAACATTAGTATCTTTTATAAAACAACATCTTTTAATAGAAACAGATATAAAAAATACTTATATTCATTAAATTACTTTTTATAACTATCATATCAATCTTCAAAAACATCTACAAAAGTTTCTAAATTACCTGGAGATAAAAGTTAAGTTTAAGTATATAAAATATATAAATTTTATTTTATTATGAAATTAAATTAATTTTATAAAAATAAGATTGCTTTAATTTTTTTGAAATCACACATTGACTACACTAAAAATAAGACTAATTTATAATATATAAGTAAATACAGATCTTTCTTTACAACCTAATTTTAAGAAAATGAATTAGATTTGAAATTTACTTATTAATATAATATGTTGAGTTAAACTAAAATTCAATTCTTAACGTTTTTTAACATTTTTAACACTATATTAAAATCATATCAAAATTTGATATCCATAATCTTTTATTTGTTAGATATATTATTTTAATTGTTATTATATCATTATAAAATTATTACCGTATCATCCATAAATATTTATAAAATTGAATTAGATTTGAAATTTATCTTTTAATCTAAAAATAACTTTAGAAATTAAAGAAAAAAATTTAATGTAAAATTAAATATAGATAAATATTTTAACGACCTTTTGAAAACGAGTAACACAATAACAATAACATTTGAATAAGTATTAATATATATATTAATTAGAGAGACAAATATCATGATTTGGTACATGTTTTGTCTGTACATTGTATTTGGTCGCGGTAAAAACTGGTTTGTGATGTCATGTCACCTCCAACCAAATCCTGCGTTTGTCTGTACACTAACGATTTCTGCTGGTTTTGCACGTTGCAGAAGAAAAATGATATTCTTTGCGTGCATTTATGACTCTCCTTGAGAAAAAGTGTTGTTGTCAAACTATGTACACAAACGAAGATTTTAAAACTAAATCTTAGGTCGTCTTTTATAAGTGTCTTTGTTTTTCTTTCAACTTCAACAACCTGTTTCCCACCATAATATCTTTCCATCACCAATTTCTCTTCTTATTGCTCACGGATTTTTCCCAAGTTAAAAAAAGTACATGAGATTGGTCACAACATAGACATGCCAAGAAAATGACTGAGAAATTTTAATCATAATATATGGACAAATTTAAGCATGAGCTTAGAAAAGAAAAAAAAGCATTTATGCCATATCATTATCATGTTTAATAATGATTGTAATGTTGCTGTAATCCACAGTCATTTGTTTTTTTTTTTCTTTCTAAAATATAGTTTAAGAAGAGTGTGTGAAAATTTCGTTAATATTATTCCATTACTAAATGTTATGACCACATACATGTTAATTCTACTTTATCTTTGATGATATATAAAATGAATTGAGGAATTTGATTTTTTTTTTCGATTCCTTATTATTTTCCTAAAATATATCAATGTACAATAATTTTATTATTTTAGAAAATATTAAAAAAATTAATATATTAACATAAGTTAAAGTTTATTAGAATTACAATATAAAAAAATTATTAGAAAATTCGTAAAGACTTAAAAAGTGGTGCTAAGTGGTGACCTATGGGTGTCAAGCGATAATTTTAAAAAAATTAAGTCAATGATCATTTTGTGACAGGATCTTGAACAATGGTTTCTATTGCTGAACATGCTCAGGTCAATGAGCTCCATGACCTTGAAGTTGAGCATTGGTTTTCATCGCGAAACACTCTCAAGTCAAAAAGCTCTAAAGGTTTGTCAATGTTGAGTTCTAGTTTGTACCACTGAACGCTCCCTTGACACTGAGCCTTTGTGCACATCAACGTAGAGCGTTCCTTGGTACCAATGGACGCTAGCATGTACTATATTATGCTTTGATGTTTTTCAATATCTATGTTTTCGTGATGTTCCGATTTATGTTTTTCATGTGATTATTGGTTGGATTCAAGGTTGAAAGTGATGGTAATGAAATGATTTTCGGGAAAGACCATATTTTATGTGGTGATGTATTAATGAAATATATGTGTATGAGTAGTAATCTCTAAGGTGGAGATCGTCATGTATATTTAAAGTGGAAATGTATATTTAAAGTGGGAATTTATTATTAAAAATGAAAGTTCTACTTCTATGAAGAGATTTCAAGGTTGATAGAAAGACTTCATTACTTTGTAGGTTATGTTTTTCTTGTATGACCATGTCTTTCCTAAGGAGAAAGGGTATAGTAAATTAGTTAGTGTTATGCATTGGCTAGGAACATTGTGAAGTCATCCTTATACTTTACTAGATTCAGAGACTCATTTAGAGGATGAGATCTAGGTTGTGAAGTGTGAAAGAGATTCTTATAATTGGTCTTAGAGTCGTTGAGTCCATTTCTTTTAAGTTATAGAGAATTTACCTTGTCATGAGGAAGGGAAAACCAAGTTTTAAGGATTTCAATTTCATTTGACGATAAATGTATAATTTCTAGAGTCCGAGTTAATGCATAAATCCATATATCGAGTTTAGTATTACATTTTACTTAAGTGTTTATGAATGAAGTGATAATTAGATCATTAAATACTATGTTTTGAATTGACTGAGATATTAAATGATAAATTGTCTACCTATTAATGTATCTTTCTTTGTTGTTTGTGTTTTTGTCTTTATTTTTTTTGTAATTATTGCTTTTATGGCCTGATGAGACGAGGTTACAAGTAGATGTGATTTTATATAAAGTAGATGTGATTGGTTGAAGACTATGTTTAAAGTTCTAGATTTTGGAGCAATATACTTAGATACAAAGTATGAGTATGATGTAGTTTTTTGGTTTTGTTATATTGTATAAAAGTTTAAGTGACATATGTATTTTTTTATTTATTTTAAAGATCGAAAAGATTGCAACTAGGCCATATTGGTATGCTTGTATATATTTTACTTGTCCATACATGATTAGGTTTGCTTAATACCTAACTGTGCAATTAATAATATTAATCTACGAAATTGAAATGATATAAAATTTTACCAGATAAAAAAAAGAAAAATATGGAATAAGATAAGTGATGTAATTAAAAAAATGAAATAAAAAAATATTAGAATAGTATCACTTATTAAAATTACATGAAGGATATGAGTGAAAAATCTTTAACAAAATTTATTCTCTCTTTATAAGATTCAATTACTAGATTTCTCGAATCATGATTTTGAAAAATTATTAATTTAAAAATAATTAATAGGTTATCTATATCATTTATATCGTCATTATATAAAAACATTTATCCTGTTTTGTATACATATTTTCTTTTCTATTTTATTCTTCAAGTAACAGTTTTTAAAATTAAAATAATAACTTTAATAATTTTATCGGACTTTTTTAATTTGACTGTTTTCTTAAAATTAAGCACCTTTTGAATTTTTATTTATTTTTATAATAATAATAATAATAATAATAATAATAATTTTGTTATGTTTATTATAAAAAAGAAAACACACATACACATAGCGTATAGTGAACAAATTTTTATTAACGACAAATATACTTATATATATATATATATATATATATATATATATATATATATATAAAATTATTTTTTAAAAAATTAAATTAACTTATAAATTATTAAAACAATAAAAAGCTTAGCCTGATTTATTATGTAAACTACCTTATATATAAACTAATTTAAATTTTTGAAAAGTTTAATTTTATTTCATTTTTTATTATTAATTTCATTTTGTCAATAGGAACGTTCTAATTTCGTGGATGTATGTTAAGATGAAAATGGAGTCAATGAAATTAAATAAACTTGCCTTATGTGTTGCTTTCGTCTGCGTTAGTGAAAGCAAAGTCGTGAGACTTATGAGTAATTAAATATCAATTTGGTTTAAGAGTTAGATTTGTCAAAATCACCACCAAATTTTCACAATTTCTGTATTGAAGTCAAGTGAAACATAATGATATAAATTATAAAAGAATAATCAATATTTTCTTAAATTTTAAAAATGTCAATTAAATAAAAGTAAACATTTTAAAACTATGACACTTAAAAAATAATAATAGGATAGAATTAGTACGGTAAAAAAGGACTGCCCGTCCCGGTTTACCGCAAGTTGGTCACTTAGTGAGACAACCCAATCTGACTCATTTATTAGTGAGCAAAAAAAATTTGAATCTGACTCTACCCACCACGATTTGGTGGATTAAACAGGTTGGCTCACCGGCTCACTCAATTACAAGCTTTTTTAAATAAAAAAATTACAATTTTTTTGTAATTCAAATTTAAATAATTTCACTCTAAAATGATGTTAAACTCCAAACACAATTCAAAATAAAAAATTAAAATACAACTCAAATATAATCCAAAAGCAAACTCAAAAAGCTAATAAATAAGTTTATAATATTGATAATTTTTGTGTGATTTGACGTTTATAAGATTAGAGACTTGAATAGATAAATTTATAATATTTTGCTCCTTAAAACATCTTTTTCTTTATTCCCATTTACAATATAATAAAAAAAACCAATAATATTAACATAAAATAATAAATAATTAAATTAAACTAGGTGGTTGGTGAGCCAACCAAGCTCACCACAGGTTCAATCTGGGTGAGTCGGATTCTAGAATGAATTGGATTAAAAATTGATCTGTGTAAAAAAAAATTCATTTTTTTTCAAACTCAACTCGACTCGAACTTGTGATGGCTTGAGTTGACCTGCGAATTTTAACACATTTTGACCGTTTTAGATAGAATATTGTTTAAATACCAAATACATAAAAGTATAAAAACTTCATATAGAGAGAAAAAAAAAACATAATTAAACACGGAGAGAAAATAGATTTAGTTTTGGATCATTTAAATAGCTACTCACGTAGGTCTTCTGGAAAGGAGCATGTACAACTCCTCAACCAGAGATTCACACTCAAATTCATTAGGGAATTGATTCATTCGACTTTCTTTTACCAAGTATTAAGTGTTTTGACCTACCAAAAGAATGGCAGAACCCTAAGTTTGAAC
The DNA here is from genome assembly GCF_029865625.1 of Vigna umbellata. Classification (NCBI taxonomy): domain Eukaryota; kingdom Viridiplantae; phylum Streptophyta; class Magnoliopsida; order Fabales; family Fabaceae; genus Vigna; species Vigna umbellata. Next base: position 48,151,507 of record NC_142167.1, on the reverse strand, counting down.
TTATTACAAGGTTCAAAAATTCAAAAGGTTGTGAATATGAAATTTACTAGTTAAATTATGTTTTCCATTCTTATAATATTTTTAAAAGAGTTGTTTAATTTCTAAATTATATTATACATTTGTTTTATTTATGTAACTTATGAAAATAATATAATACATTTCTAATAAACATTAAGTAGAATATTTTATATGTGACTGACGGACTTTTACGATAAACTATATATAATATAATTTTCACATATTTGTATTTTACATGATTTTCAAAAAAGTGTATGAAAGAAATATATATGTCGATCATAGTTATATTGTTGAACAGATAAATGATTCTTCATGAAGGACAACAAGAAAGGTATATCCTCAAAGAATTTGAAGTCAGCAGCCATATAACATCATTTGATTGAATAACATTTGTAGTTTTTTAGGATAATGGTACTTTGACAATATTTTTTTGACAACATTTTAACACTGTCTACGTGTCATTTTGTGATTGGTCTATATTAGTGTTTATGATTATTATTATTGATTGTGGAATAATTTTGAACCAATCACAGAATGACACGTAGACAATGTTAAAATGTTGTCAGAAAAATGTTGTTAAAGTATCATTATCTTTTTTTTAAGAGATGAATATCCCAAAAGGACACATTTAATGACCTTTGTAGAAAGTTTATCAAGACTTGGAAAGACATTATGAACAAAACAAATACACCCAAACACAAAAGAACGAAAATCCCATTATATGAGCTCATTTAACAGGTCTAATTCTTACAACATTGTTCTTGTTCGTAATAGTGAAAATTGTTCTTGTTCCGATATTAAATTTATTAAATGATATTATTAAAGTTAATATTCAAGTATATAAAGTATTATTTGTCACAGTTTCACTTTTAAAAAAGTCTCAGAATAAATATTTTAACAACATTAACTTTGACTCTCAAATAATATGAAACTAATAGGTATAGTAGAAATAGTTGAATATCATCCCTATACGAACTACTAGTCCAGCCATGCAAGAGAAGCTATGTTTATGTAAATTACAGCTATGAATTGAGAAAAAAGAAAATCCAATATATTTTAATTTTCTAAGTCACACTTTTAGTCTTCTCCTATTTTGAGGTCGAACACTATCATGCATAATATAATAGCAGCAAATCATAGCATGATGCTTCACGGGCACGTCATTGCAGAACCATATGAAAATATGTCTCCTTCACTATAATTTTTGACCATCTTTAATGGCTTACAATCATAAATTTTCATTATGAAGATAATAATTATGTGGCTATGCATGTAATGGATACTCAATGGTTTTAGGTTGCTCATCAATTGTTTCATGTTTGTACCAATGGGGATCGGACGTCGAACAGACCGGACGTCCGCAAAACCATAACGGTCCAACCACGCTACCTTTCCGCTTGTCATCCGGATAAACAACAACTATGAGGCCGGCCCATCATACCGTCTGCTAACCATGCCGCCTATAAGGACCGGCCGAAAAGTCAAACTTTGGGGGACCGACCGGCCATGCCGCTAATTAACCAAGTTTAAGGTAAGTTGTGGTTAAAAGCTATTGGGCTGAATTTGGGCCTTGATTAACTTTTCACTAATCCCAAGCCCATAGCGAAAACTATAAATATAGATCTATGGTGACTGGTAGATAGGTTGCATTTATTGCGCATTCATTACTGTGCTATCGAAAAACGATATTGCTCTCAACTGACTTTGGCATCGGAGAATCTTTCGCAGGTCTCCCACCCGCGCCCAGAGGAAGGAATCCAGGAACAAGGAGTGAGAATCGGACGTTTGAGAAACAAGAAGAGAAGCACGTGGAGGCATTGGACAACTTAGCCCTACATACCGAAGGAATGTTGTTCCTAAAGATTTTTACATTTATTATATATGAAGCATGTATCTATTAATATTTTGGTATATCTTTTGTTATTAAAGTTTTACTTAGTTATTGATAGAAATATATAACTTTTTAAGATAGAGAATAACTTATTATTTTTTTCCTAAAATCTTATTTAAGATTTAGGATTTTATTGTTTTATATCATGATCGGGGTCTTATAAGATCTATGTCTTGGTATTACGATTCAATATATGACTTATGCAATAAAAATATTTTAATTAGAACGCATGCATTTCTTTTAGTGATTTTAGGTTTCTTAATAAATTAATATACTAGAACTAAAGTGTAAGAGCTTAATTAATAATATAATTCTATGAAACTTGTAAACAATATTAACGAGAAAACATAAAGCTTCAGGAGAATATAATTAAAGTATCTTAATAAAAAATATTAATTTTAATAAGAGTATATTTGACAAAACTAACTTATAAGTTAACCATAATTGATTAGCTAGTTTTTAGTCGATAAATTAATGGTAAATTTTTTATTTATAAATTCTGATAGTTAATAACAAATTATTAGAATAAACGTATTTGAACTAATTGGTAAACGTAAAATTATATTAAAAAAGATATACATTTTATTATAAAATAAAATTATGTTTTCTAGGGAAAAAATATATTATTACTCAATTTTTAATATATTATATAACATTTGTGATTTGTTAGTGTGATGTTCATGGCAATTTGGATAGATGATTAATACCTAATAGTGTTGAAAAATGATTAATTATAAGAATGAATGAAATCCATTATGATAACTCATTTGACTCAATCATTTAGACCTATATGCACTAACTTCTTGTGCCTTGTGAAGTTCTACAAAAGTCATAAATTTTCACCAATCTCTCTGCCTTTTCAGTTATCATGTTATACTTTTGTTACTTTTTTAACTTCAATTACACGTCTTTGACTCACTCTCTTTTGAACATGTCATCACTAATTATTTCAAGCATGGATACCATCGGAAACATTCAATAAAGCTTAAAAAGTTAGATAAAAAATAACCAACCAAGAGTAAATACATCAATAATTTCTTATAGTCAATCATATATTACATATGAAAAATAATATTTTGACACGTATTTTTTACATTTGACGTTATTCTTTTTTACTTTTTACTTTCTTCTTTTCAAAAAATTATAAAAGTTACTTTAAGATCATTTTATCCTTAGGTGTGTCAAATAAATGTCAATGTCATGCTACCCTTATTCATATCATATGAGTAGTGTTTAAAATTTTTAATATCTATCCTTATTTCAAAAACTAAAATAAAGAATCCTTCAATCTCACGTATTGCTACTAGATATCTTTTGATTATTACAATGCATTATAATTTCACAAAAATAAAAGAAGCTATTATTGTTTAGTAATTATATTTGAAAATTAAACAACTATTGTCGTAAATGAATTAACATTTTTATAATTTAAGGACTAAATCAGTACTTGTAATTATAGATTAATATAGTATTTCTCAATCGTTCCAGTATTATTAACGTATAAAAAGAAAGAGAAACAAAAGAAACACTTTAAATAAAACATATTACAATCTCTATTCTTGTTTTGTTTAGTTGAATATGTTATGAAGTTGTTATTGAATGTAGGCCTATGTTTGCTTCCTAAATACTTTTAAGAGAGAAAAATTAAAATAAATTATTTTTTTCATAAATTAAAATTAACTTATAAATATATCCGTGTGTAAAATAAGTTAACTTGTATTAGTAAATTATTATAGGTTCTATTTTCAAAACTTTTAATTATAAAAATCTAAATGAATAAAAAAATTGAAGACTAAAACATAAATTTTCCATGTTTGCATGAATCATATAAAATCTATATACCGTAAGGCAAAAAAGGGTTGTTGGTGTTATAACTAATAAGCATACTTAGTGTACCTTGATATGTAAAACAAAGTTTTAATAGAAACAAACACAATTTCAAAACATAGGAGGGAGACAAAGAAAGAAAAAAACATTTTCCATCTTTTATTCATAGAAAATATTTTGTCAGAATTAAGGTTGCATAATTAGAATCAGATGATGCAAAACAACATCACAATAATAAAAAGCATTAAAATATTAAAATAAGTAAATAATTTCTCCAAACTTATAAGATATGATTAACAACAATAATAAAAAATGACAACAATTATAAAAAAAATCCTTAATGTCAGAATTAAAAATTCATGTATATAAGACAAAAACAAGCTTCATTAAAATCAAATATATTATACGAAAATCAGATTAAATACATAAAAAAAGCTTCTATAATTAAGCAATAATGCTTTTAAATTTGAAGAACAGAAAAAACACTTAAAATAAAACAATAATACGAAATTGATTTATCCAAGTGCAAATTGACAATTACAATAGTAAAAATGAAGAATTATATTCATAATCTTTTTGACAAAAACTTAGTTTAATCCAACAATGAATAAAGCAAGTATAATTTTATTAAGATGACTCAAACAATTGTTTTTTTCAAAGACTCGAAAATTAACACTATCTCTCAACTTAGAAGACCTCATTACTTTTAATTAAGCAAGATAAAATGAACTCCACTAATTTAAATTTTTGTAAACATACAGTTGAGAGTCCAACCATCTCCACTGCTTTAATAAGTTAATATTTGGATAATAAAGGTTTGCTTATTTCACAAGAACGATCATGTGTTCATAGCTTTACCTTACATCCATTATATATCAATCATTATATAAAGTCATTTGTAAGATCATCATAAGATAGTTCATCTTTATATATATATATATATATATATATATATATATATATATATATATATATATATATATATATATATATATATATATATATATATATATATATATATATATATATATATATATATATATATATATATATAAACGAGGCAACCCAATATGTACCATTTTTTTCTAACAAAAAAATTTATATCTCAACTCAACTCTATTGATTGGAAATGGATGAATTAAAGGAATCGATACATTTAAACAAATAACAAAGTTTTAAATAATGAAACTATATATACTTTAAACTTTTAATATTAAAATAATCAAATTTTATTATTTAAAATATATTATCACTTTTAAGATATTATTTTCTAAGCTCTTACATTTATTATCTTAAATATATTCATTAATATTTTCTATTCTTAGCATTAAACTAACCATAGTTATCGTAAGGTTTAAAAAATTATAAAAATTTAAGAATATAATACCATAAAATATATTTTAGATACTGCAAGTATTAAAAATATATTGAATCTTAAAATAAAAGGTACTGGTAGTGATGGTTGTTTAAAACTGATGTAAATGTATTGAATATAAGACAAAGATTGTAAACAAGTTTTCACTCTTTACCCTTCAAGTTGTTTGATTTGTCTTCTGCTCAACTAAAACTAAGTACAAAAAACAAGTTAACAGAAGAGTAAGAAAAATTAAGAGATCCTTGGAGTGTACTTAGAGTATTCCAAATGAAAGTGAAAAAAACCTAATTCTTAAAATATTGATTATTTAAATGAAAAAATCTTGGAGAGCTGTTATTTTATCTTTGTAGAATTAATTTGTGATCGCGTATTTAAATAATAATATAATTTGTCAACTGTAATGCATTGGTGAAATGTGCTTTTATTGAATGGACGGTGAAAGGAATAAGAAATTGGGAGAGGGAAGGAAAACTAAAAACTTACGTGACATACAAATTTGCTAACATAACAATCAACAAGAAAACTAAAACAAAATATATAAAACAGCATAAATATACTCATAGCAAAAAGAAGATTACAATGTTTAAATCTACTGATAGCAAAGTATCAAAGAAAATAAAAGTCAATATGCATGGCTTATGAAACAAGCAACAACAAATCAACAGAGCAAACATGTTCACGTCAAACATCTACGCCAACACCTACAATCAATCAACAGGTCAGATGCATGGCAGTATTTCCTTTCACAGATTAAAACATTTTTAAGTTATTTTAACTCAGGCATCTTCTCCATATACACGAATAAACATAACATCATACTGGAACTATATACCAAATTCAGAAGCAGATCCACTGGAGGAGTGATTTGAGTTTGAGAAAACAAAACCCAGACATAAGAAATGGAATGTGAAAGAGTTTGAGAATCACAACTTCCCCCCTTCCCTGTTTTCTTCCCACACCCAAAGTCCTTCCCATTTGCAAAACCGCACCTAATTATTTTTGTCATCCCCAAATTTTAGAAGCTTGAGATCTTGAAGCTAAGAAACATCAAATTTATGTGTAAAGGATGTTGCTATGTAAGGTTTAAAATTGTAATTCGCGAAATCTTTCATGTAACCATTTAACAACTGAATATATTATACATGCAAACTACAACATTTTTACCTTTGGAAAGGCTGAATTTGTTCACGAACATATATCAATTATCTCAACATGAAAAATGCAATTTCAAGTGTTGCCTTTTGAAGTCAATAAGCCACATTCTTTCTGTGATTTTGATATAGTTCTACCAGCCTGTGAACAAAATAATGAATCTTCATCAATGAACCGTACTTCCCAATCCTGTCCCTAGCATGGGTACAATAATCTATACAAGAATAGTAAATGAAATTCCTGAATATTTGAGAGATTCAGGGCTCTCCCTCTCTATCCTGAATTGCAACTACTGTCCCCTTTCCACTCCAAATTCCCTTTATTCTTTCCACCGAGCTATGTCCATAGTTTAACTCTTCTAACTACAACAACCCCTTAACTAAGGTTATCATCCCCTGCTTCCCATTTATGTTTTCCCCCACTATAATCACCTTAACATCAAAGGTGAAAACCACGAAAGGAAGCTCGGATATTAGCTTCAGATTCCCAGTTATGTTCAGAAGTGCGGAAATGATACCCACGGACTAATAATCAAGATCTCCTGTTTGAATTTGACATGTATCAAGAATCTGTTTAGGTTGGCAGTTCATGTGCACGAGTCTGACAACACAAGGGAACTGGTTGCACCTGCTGTTGAGAAAGTAGCCCCTTTCTTCAGCAAGGAGAAATGAAAAATTGAATGAACTCGCTTTAGGCAATTGCAACCTGTATCCAACCTTTCCAATCCTCTCCAGCATCTGATCAGGGCTAAAGAAGTGCGGGTTGAGCTTCTGATTAGGTTTTTCAACCAATGTACAGAGTTTGTACGCATGTGATTCTAGTAAACTTTTACAAGGCTTAGTCTACAAGGACATATCTCGTAATCTTTCGTGAAATCTACTGTCATCTAAATCAGTCTAACAGTCTCTGTCCTTACCTAAAAAGAAATGACTTACATCTATTCCCAATATTAGTGTTAAATAAATGAAAAAATCATGGGGAATAATTTTAGGCTCCCCACTATTTGAGGCTTCCAATGTAAGCAACGACTCTTTTTGAGAATTAAATAAAATCTGGTATTGGAACAGCTTGTTTACATATGCCAGATGAAAATCTCAACGGATTGTGCCTTCTTCCATTTCTTACATTCTATTTATGTGTTTGTATGTGTTCTCTTCCTGAAGAACATTCAGTAAATACTCTTCTCTAGTTGCGACAATAAATATATTCTCTTGACAAACCGCTCGTGACTTCCACACAAAGCATTTAGTTGGTCCACATTAATTGTATCAAATTTCCTTTTTCGGCAAAAGCCTTTCCGATAGGATACTTTCCCTTATTATAGTCCTCCCCAGTTGAACGTTATGCAAATTCATCCTTCTAGTTTTCAAGATGTCTGGAAACTTTTCTTGCAAATAAGCTCTGCCACTACCCTCACCATGGTCCAAACTACCCTTATCTTTGCAAAGAAACTTTTACCTCCATGGTTTTGACTGATTTCATTGTAGAAGGCTTTGGCAATGGTTGTTTAACAGATTCCTACCGATGCCCAAGATTCCTTCCATGAGAATATCATTTGATTTACCACTTAGTTTATATTATATGTAGCAGACGAGATTTCATCTCCACTGAGTGATCTGCAACAAATAAAAAGAACCTTGTCTCTAGTTTAGTGACAACGTAACGCAACAATTTAAGAACATCAGCAATCACCGCCAATTCGGTTCTGGTAAAAGACAAATATATTACAAATCAGATTAAAAATATCATTCACTGCAAATTATTATCACTAATAACACAACCTATCAAAAAGGAGAGGAAGCTGGAGAACCATTAAATCATTAATATAAAAAAACAGGAATGAAATTTCTAATGACCTGGCCGATAAATGGAGTTAAACAATTAAAAGCATTTTATTCATGTGGTTTTGCAAAGAATCTAAGATTCAAATTTACAATTCGAATGCTAAAATAAAAGGCATAGCAAGCCCAGATTATGCTTTCTTGACTTCAGCAGCACCCATTCATGAAAAAAATAATAAAGTCCAACAAATTGAAATTACGTAAATCAGCGATTATAAGAACCTGTAATTTGAAATACACACTAAGAAAAAACACAACAATGTCCTTTTTTGAATACTTCATGCTTGACAATTATAAAAAGAAAATAATAAGGCCACATTTGGTTGTTTGAATCACATGAAAGAATAAGAATGAAATTGTATTACGAATTATTTTGATATATTTAGTGTAATTAGCAAAGAAATGACTTTTTGATGTAAAAAAATTCACACGTTGCGGGAAGGACATTGAAAACGAAAAATAATACACAATTGCATGAAACACCTCACAAATAAATTTTGTTTAGGACTTGATTGAGAAAACAGATAGGATATAGTTTACCTGTCCAAGATGGTGAGCTTTGATAACTGTGGAGCTAGGGTTTCATTTTCACATTGTAAGTCCAAGCCAAACATGCTAGGTGTGAGCTAGAAGGATCCATTCTAATTTCAGCACACAAATCACAGTTCAGTGCACGAGAGGAAAGACATTAGGTACTTCCCGGAGCAAATGAATGCATGCCACCGTTAGGTAGCAGGCCATCCTTGGCCATTTCAGTTAGCACATTCAAAACAGCGTCCATGTTACCTTCTTTGAAGTTAACCTCAACAAGTACTTTAGCTACCTCAGCATCATTAAGCTTACAACTCCTCCACACATTTCGCAAAACCTGACTCAGTTCATCATTCATCCCTTTCCTAGATAGTGCCTTGACGAGAGCAATTACAGTCACTGTATGAGAAACAAAACCATGATGTTCCAACTCCGTATACATCTTATATGCCTTGTGAACATTTCCACTTCTACAATGTCCGTGTATTATCAAATTATGAATTGCTGCATTAGGCTTATGATTCCTCTGAAGCATTGTCTTAAGAACTTGATCCGCTTCATTCATCAAACCCTTCATGCAGAATCCTTTCACAAGACCTACCACGCTCTTAAATTCATTATTACTGCAGTTTTCGATCAGTGTATTGTATGTTACATGATTTGGTACAGACTCCTCATAAAACAACTTCAGAAGAAGCCTCTTTGCCTCCTTCGTCCTAGCCTTCTTATTAAGTCCATTAATAAGCACACTGTAGGTAACATCATCAGGCAAAAAACCCCTCTGCATCATTTCATCGTGCAAACGAAGAGCCTTGCTCAACTCACCTTCAACGCAGTGAGCATTAATCAAACTAGTATACGTAACCTCATCAGGCGGGAGACCCATCTGCAGCATCTCTCGGAACAAATCAAAAGCTTCCACCAGTTTGTGCTGCAGACAAAGACCCTCTATGAGCGAGGAATATGTAATCCCATCAGGCATAACACCCTTCTCAACCATCTCCTCCTTCATTCGAAAGGCTTTCCCCAGCTCCCTCTCTCTGCAAAACCCAGCTATAACAGTGCTATAACTAACAACATCAGGAAACAGCCCCCTCTCAACCATCCCCTTCAAAATCCCCACAGCCTCCTCCACCCTCCCCAGAAAGCAATATCCATGCACAAGCGCGTTGTAAGTCACAACCGACGGCGAAAATCCACTAACAATCATCTCACTCAAGACCCTATAAGCATCATTCAGCAACCCTTTCCGGCAGAACCCATCAATCAAGGTTGTGTAAGTCCTCTCATTCGGCCTCAGCCCCCTAACACGCATCTGATCTAAAATTTCCATCGCTCGACTCAAATTCCCAGCCTTGCACATACGTTGATCAAAGTAGAGTATGTAACAACATTTGGTGACAACCCCTTCTCAACCATCTCCGAAAGCAGCACAAACCCCTGGTGGAAATTCCCCTCCTTGCAAAACCCATTGACAAGAGTATTATAAGTGACCTCATCAGGAACAAACCCTTTATCACTCATCTCCTCAACCAATTCCCCAACCTCACAAATTCTCCCCTCACCAAACAATCCATTGATCACCGAGTTGTATGAAATCAAATTCGCAACCACGCCCCGCGCCGCCATCACTCTCAGCAGCACCATCGCCTCCTTCACCCTCCTCCTCTTGCAGCAAGCGTCGATCAGCGTGTTGTACGTAACCACAGTCGGCGAAACCCCTTCCCTCTCCATCTCGCGCATGAACCCGAACCCCTTCTCCAAGTCTCCCCGGTCAACCACACCGCGAATCATGATGTTGTAAGTGTACACGTTCGGCGACACGCCGTTGCGGATCATGTCGCGGAACAGTTGTTCGGCTTGGCGAAGGGAGTTTTTGTGATGCTGGCGGCGGAGGAGCGCATGGAGGATGGCATTGTGGGAGAGGACGGCGAGCGCAAAGCCATGGCGGGTGGCGAGGCGGAGGACTGCCAGGGCTTTGTCGGGGAAGTCGAGGCGGGAGAGGGATTTGACAACGAGGTCGAAAGCACCCGCTGCGGTGGCGGCGGAAGAGGAGTTGCAGAGGTAGTAGGTGTCGTGAAGGTGACGGAAAAGGTCGGCGGCAGTGTGGTCGATGAGGGTGGCGGCGAGGGAATGCGCAGTGTTGTAGAGCTTGAAGCGGGTGAGAATGTGAATGGCGAGACACTTGCAGTGGGGGGTGAGGAAAGTGTGAGCCTGGTCCTGGGCCTGGGCTTGGGCTTGGGCCCATGAGAGGAATTTGAGGAGAATGCCGCGGTTGGATTGGGAGTGGAGTAAAACGTAGGAAGCGGCTTGGGGAGTGAAACGAGGAGAGAGTGATGGGAGCATTTGAGGGTGGCGTTTAAGGTACACGATCGCTCTCTCTCCAACGAGAGCGTCGTTGGAAGAAGAAGAAGATGAACACAGAGTGGTTGCAGAAAAGTAACGACGGTGATGTTTAGGTTTGGGGAAAACCATTGTGTTTTTGGCACTGGTGCGACACACATCAACCAAACGGAACCATTTAAAGCTCTGTGTCTTAAGATAAGTATTGGAAGAAGAAAATTTATTATGTAATTATTATTACTGTTATTGTCATCATTATAATAAATAAATATAATTGTTGTTAATATTATCATACAAACAACTCCTTATGTGCTGTTTATGTATGATCTTTAACCAAAGTGCATTACAATAATTGAAATCTGATCAAAATTAATCAAGCTGAAGCTACAGTGTAATTTATTTTGGGACAAAACATATAATAAGAAAAACAAAAATATAGCAAGTTTCAATAGTTAGTGCAGTTCTATCATGGGCGCTGCCAGAAGGGACGAAACATTGGCATGACAGCAAACTTCATGGTGCCATTGTTGCAATGGAAGCCATTTCTCTCACCGCAGGCAAAGTAATGAGGCTGCCATTTCTGCAACACAAACTTAAACCCCTCTCCTCCACCTTGCACCGGACTTGCCAACATCTTTGCCTTTTTTATGTCACACTTCAAGAAGCTCCCATAGCTTTTGAACATGTACACACTGTGTGGGAAACTGGTGGCATTTGGAGCATCATATTTGAACACTGCATAACAAATTCAATCAATTCATGTTCATTCGTTAGCATATTTCAATGATCAGCTTGACACACAAAATGAGTTAGGATAACATAACGCAGAAGAGTTTGGATTTTCATATGTTAGAAATGGTTTAGTGGGAAAGTGACCTAGAGTATCATTGAGGTAGAAAGGGGCGTTCTTGATGGCCCAATCATTGTAGTTGTAGCCAAAGTGCCAATGCTCAGAACCACCGACAAGAATCTGGGATGCTTGTTGCTGTGTTTTGTTTTGATGATGATTCCCAAATCTGGACCACCAATCGGTGTAGTTGAAAGCAGGGAACCAATCCTTGTTGGCCATGCTCACTGAAAACATCGAAGCACTCATTATAACTGTTATCATCACTGCATCTCTAAACTTCACACCCATTTTGGCTAAACAAAACAAGGGAATTAATGTGGTGAATGTGAAGTCTGATTTGGTTTTAGTTGTTGGGAGAATGGTTGGAGTTAAAGGACATTTATATAGGGAGAGAGGAGGAAGAAAAAGAGTGAATCGTGTATTATGTATTTGACTCCAATGTCATATAATGGTGCAAAATGGCCAAATCAACTTCATGGTACATTAGACATTATAAATAGCTGAAATCTGAACAGTAGTTGTGTCTTTTCCCAAATTCTGGTCGTCAACTTTTTTTGCCTCACCTATCCTGTTTCACAGAACCTGTGTTTGACTCTGGCTGTACATATGCTCCTGGATCCACCCGCCTGGTAAGAGGCAGGACAGACTAGTTGACTGAAATGAAAATGTTTCCTCACCTCCACTAAATTAAATTACCTTTTTCTTCATGTACCTCCATAATTTCTTAGTGTCCTCATGTAATAAATTAAAAAATAACTAAATGATGATTAAGAAATAGTATTGATCAAATATATAATTAAATTGTATTATATAACTAGATATATAAATCTCATTTTATTAAACTTATTTTGCGATGTTAACATAGTTTTGTTAGGACTTGTTTAAATAAATCTTGTTTTAAAGTTTTGTCTAACGAAATGATGTGCTTCAAATAAACTGTTTAGGATGAACACCCTAAATGTTCTTCTTCTTTTGTCAACAAACATGATGGTTCTTCTTCTTTTGTCAACAAACATGATGGATACGATTTAGTTGCCTAATTATTTGATTGTGGGTTTATTATCATATAGCTTTCAAGTTTATAAATGAGTTGTGAAACTTTTTCAGCAAGTGGGCATATGGATTAGAAACTTTATTTGGATACGGGTGTTGGGATTCCAAGTGTGAGTCTAAGTTTCATATTGGATAGAAATGTAGAATAGTTTATAAGTGAAAAGACCCATTAACTTATTGCCTTAAGACTTTGGGTAAAGAATGGTATCAATCTCAGGTTGGACTTAGTTGCAACTATTACTATATTGGCTTGGATGATTTAGCGTAGGAGAAAACTATAAATTTCAATCTTCCATTGATTTTAATACGACAGCATGCTAAATTAAAGAATTCGTTAGATTGGCTAGTAAAAATTCCAGAAAGGTAAACACTGGTGTAATTGCTCAAGGTTGTCCTAGTATGTGTGGTATTACTTTTAAAAGAAACAAGATGAATATATTAAGAGTTCTTTCTACGTTCTTGGGTATACAAAATTATGTTAATGCATAATTTACGGGACTCATTTATGCATTAAAAAAACATATTTCGATAATGAGCTTTAAGAGGCTTTGGTTCGAATGTGACCCTCTTTGGTTTTTCAAGCTTTATCTACTTAAAAGATACTGCCTTAGACTCTTTTTATATAAGTTTTTGTGTTATATTAGGGCTTAATGCACACTTAGGTGTTTAATTAAAACGAAGCCGAATACAAAAAGAAATTGTTCATCATATGAACTGAGAGAAAACATCTCACGAAATCATGTGTAATAGTATGATTTTACTGTTGCAGATATAGTGGAAACTATAGTGTGTAGAAATTTAGAATAATTGTTCACAAATTTTTCCATGGTTTCATACTTAGTATGAATGACCTTTGCCAAGTTGACTACTTCAGCAGTGATTTCATAATGACGTATGAATGCCGTATTATCATTAACTTCATTCATTTTTTTCCAAAAGATAAAATTAAATCTATATTTCTGTTTATTTGTTTTAATCTAATTTATACATACAAACAATTCCTTAATGAAAAGGTCCAAGGACAGACTGTATGAGTAATAACTATTTCTATTTATCTTTATGTTATATTTGAGTCAAATTTCATTCACAGTTATATTCTAAGAATTTAATATTGTGTAATTTAATTTATTTAAAGTTTTTTCTATTCCAAATCTAACAGTTTTGTTTTGAGCAGATTTGGAATAGAAAAAACTTTAAATAAATTAAATTACACAATATTAAATTCTTAGAATATAACACTGTGAATGTGAAATTCAATAAAATACCATTTCCCTATCTAATAATACGCCATCAAGCCCTCATTGTTACATCATGTATCTCTTTTACACAAAGGTATAAAAATTAATTTGAGGACTAAGCCCTACCACATTATATGCTTTCGGTTAATGTTGCAATTATAAATTAGTCATAATATTGTTGTTATACTTTGACGCACATACGATGAAAAATTTCTGTTTCTTTCCACTTCTACCAACCCACTCCTATCATATATATATATATATATATATATATATATATATATATATATATATATATATATATATATATATATATATATATATATATATATATATACATATTAGTTTTCATCGAAATATTAATTATTTGATTTTATTCAAAATAAACTACACCAATAACTTATATTATAACATATAAAAACATATTTAATGAGAGAATAATACTCGTAAAATATTTCATAAACAATTTTTTATTATTCTTAATACGTATAAACAAAAGTTTAATTTACTACAAGAATTTTCTTAATCATTTATGAATTTTTATTGATAGAAACAAATTCATTGATAAATCTAAAACTATTGAGGAATTTTAGAATTTAAATTATTAACAAAAATTTTCATGATTAATGATTTTGTCAGTAAAATTTATCAAATAAATTCGTCGATAAATTAGATTTTATATTATTGACAAATAATTATGCTAATATTGTATATGACAGTTTGTTTTGTTAGTAAATTATAATTTTAATTTTTGATGAATTTTTCATTAAAAATTCATCGACAAAACTGTATAATAAGTTTCTTATTTAGTATAATAGAATTTTTTTATATATATATATTAAGAAGAAATATATGTGAAAAAGAATAAGAGAAGAAGATAAAGAGAATGAGGGGGTGGAGATGGAGATGGAAAAGGAGAAGGAGGAGGATGGGTTTGATAGTGTTATAGAGGTTTGATGATAGTGGCTATCACAGTTAAAGAAGGTGAAAGAGAAAGAGGTATAAGAAGATAATGAAAAATAGTAAAAGAAGAAAGAAGAAGATGATGAGTCAGAGGTTTTGATAGTTGACGTAGCGGTGACGATGACAGTAGTGAAGGTGTGATGAGGAGAAGAGAATGAAGAAAAAGAAAAAACAAGAAAAAAAAAGAAAGATAAAGAGAAAGAAGAACACTTAATCTCAATTTTTACTAACAAATTTCATTAATAGTCAAAATTTGTCAATAATTATCATATATGTATCGACAGATATTTAACGATAGATTTGTAGTCATTTGTAACTAACTACAAATTTCGTGATCTATCGATAAAATTTATCGACGACTAATTTACTAATAAAAAATTTTATAATTGATAATTCATTCATAAAAAATTTTATAATTGATAATTCATTCATAAAAAATTTTATAGTTGATAATTCATTCATAAAAAATTATATTATTAATGATTTTTCTATTATCGATAAATTATGTTAGTTAATAATACACAATTTTTTTTTAATGATTAATATAAAATAAAGGTGTTACATGGAAAATATTAATGCAAGCCATGAAGTTAAGATTGTTCCTTTACAAAACTATTTAATGTAAAAAATTTAAGAGGGGAATGAGTTTTATTACATTCAATAAATCACATTTGTCTTCAAGTTTACCTCATACCCATCTTTTTATAGACTTAAGAAAAATTCTTTAACTAGGTATTATTTGTAATTTGAAAAATACAAATAAAAATATATGTAATTTCAATTTATTTTATTGTATTTCAACTGAAGAGAGTTTTTAAAAAAGGATTAACTATGGTAAAAAAATATTACGAACTTTCAGTTCATCTCTTACGATCAAAGTTCAAAATAAATGTCAAACCTATCAATTAATTCCCATTTTCCTCTATACTCAAAGTCAAACTCATGTTCCATGAAAAGAGGTCAAGTGTGGAAGAAGAAAAGTTATAAAAGCCAATGAAAACACAACATACTTTCAACTATCATGTTTAATTGCAGTATACCCACCAACAAATAACTATAAAGTTGATTTGGCCATTTTTCACTACCATTTGACATTGGAGTCAAATACATAATACACGATTCACTCTTTTTCTTCCTCCTCTCTCCCTATATAAATGTCCTTTAACTCCAACCATTCTCTCAACAACAAAAACCTAATCAGACTTCACATTCACTACATTAATTCCCTTGTTTTGTTTAGCCAAAATGGGTGTGAAGTTTAGAGATGCAGTGATGATAATAGTTATAATGAGTGCTTCGATGTTTTCAGTGAGCATGGCCAACAAGGATTGGTTCCCTGCTTTCAACTACACCGATTGGTGGTCCAGATTTGGGAATCATCATCAAAACAAAACACAGCAACAAGCATCCCAGATTCTTGTCGGTGGTTCTGAGCATTGGCACTTTGGCTACAACTACAATGATTGGGCCATCAAGAGCGCCCCTTTCTACCTCAATGATACTCTAGGTCACTTTCCCACTAAACCATTTCTAACATATGAAAATCCAAACTCTTCTGCGTTATGTTATCCTAACTCATTTTGTGTGTCAAGCTGATCATTGAAATATGCTAACGAATGAACATGAATTGATTGAATTTGTTATGCAGTGTTCAAATATGATGCTCCAAATGCCACCAGTTTCCCACACAGTGTGTACATGTTCAAAAGCTATGGGAGCTTCTTGAAGTGTGACATAAAAAAGGCTAAGATGTTGGCAAGTCCGGTGCAAGGTGGAGGAGAGGGGTTTAAGTTTGTGTTGCAGAAATGGCAGCCTCATTACTTTGCCTGCGGTGAGAGAAATGGCTTCCATTGCAACAATGGCACCATGAAGTTTGCTGTCATGCCAATGTTCCGTCCCTTCTGGCAGCGGCCATGATAGAATTGCACCAACTACCGAAACTTGCTATATTTTTGTTTCTCTTATTATATGTTTTGTCCCAAGTTTTCTGAAAATAAGTTATGCGTTGCTTCAACTTGATTGATTTTGATTCCAATGATACTTTGTCAGTACTGTAATGCGCGTTGGGGAAAGATTATAAAGAACACGTAGACATATATCATTTTCCTATTTTTAATGTCTATAAGAGTTATTTGTATTATTCATGTTACTATTAGTTTATTAGATTTATTTTTTAATGTTAACTGGTAATAAATATAACTAGGATTTATTTTTGTTAATATTAAGAAGTCTTAATTGATATCATTAATAAAGTTAACAAAATGATTTATATCTATAAAAATAATATTGACCTAAAAATAATATTGATTGACGAGCTGAAAAAAAAATATAGTTATCAGTTAAAAAATCTTTATACATTTAGAAAATAATATTAACAAAGATGGATTAAAAAAGACAATGATTATTAATATTATCATAAAAAAAAAAAAAAACTTATGGTTGTAGGATTTAGCTACAGAATTAAAGGTGCAAAACTAGGTTAGGGTCTATTGCGCCAACAACAAAGTGATGATGGTCTGAACAAATTATATCCCCTCTCATATGATTACAAAAGTTCTGTCAAGAAGCAAAGTTTGGCTTCGATTTCATCTAGTTGATATAATGAGTTTAATGACAGGTAATGATTTTAATTTGTGTTTATTACAACAAAAGTCAAATTTTATTAATTAGGAGTTAATTTTTACATTATGGATGGTTTTAATTTCTAGTAAATATATTTTATGTGGTTATGAAAATTGTTGAGAAAAACAGCATTGATAAATAATTATTAACGATTTTTGTTTAACCATTGTTATTGGGAGGTTTTCAGAATCATTTGTTGAAGTTTTTCAAAATCGTTATTATTTACTAAGGTTTTCAAAATCATTGCTAATTATTAGGGTTTCGGAAACCTCCGCTACATATCATGTGGATGCACCGTTTTCACTCTACCTCCTTAATTATTGCTTTTAGTTTTATAGTATCAATTATATTCTGTAAATTTAGACACTCGTGTTGAATCCACTTTATGTGTTCAATTCATAATAAGATAACATATAAGAACAATAATTTAAGCAATCTAAACTAAACACAATTTTAAACAAAACAATAACAAAATTATGGGTCACTATCCCATAAGAACACACACAACAACACCCCTTTTTAATTTTGCACTCATGCAACCTTAAAACATGATTAACACAATCATCACGATCTAATAGCCTTTCCATGTTTATCTAAACTTTACCTACCAATTCTCCAGCGGCTTCCATCCAATTCTGCACATGCACCAACTATGCTAAAAACCTTGGCAACACCTTTCAAACCTGTCCAGTAACTATTGATTTATAAACAAGATTCACTTCCAAAAATCCTATATGTTTATGACCTACATAAGATACTTTTGACCATAATTAAATACGGTTTTGGATGTGGGGTTTGAAATCACAATCAAAATACTCCTTCACACTTTTCTCCAGTCCTCTTAACATCAGTTTCAGTCTCACTTATAAAGTTATCCTAAATCTTTAATACTTTGTCTCCAAGCTGTATTGGTGTACCTGTCAAAAATACTCTGATGCTCAAGTCAATATTATGACCATTTGGTTAACACAGTAAAATCTTAAATTCGTAATAAATACAATCATCTACCTCCTTACCTCAAATTTGTATTTGTAGATTTCAAGATAGGCTTATAATTAGTATAGGCTTAATCATGGTCCAATATATGATAAGCATACTTTACCTGTAAACTTGATTATTGGTGATACTTAAGGTGTTTAAATGTTTATGATAGTTCGACCATCCCTAGAGTCTGATTGAGTGATTGACTGATTCGAGCTCTAGTGCGCTACTGTCGTAGACCATTCGGTCAATAACTGACCAAGCGATCATACACTACAAATACACTACATCAAGTCCATATATGTGCGTCAGCGACACCAAGCCTTTATATGCATCAGTTGCACCAACCTTATTGATCCAACATCAATTTCAGTCTAAGTATACGTGCATAAGCTTTAGTGAGCTAATTTCCATGATCTTAACCAATATTCAATCCATCATTTTAACCATTATTCAATCCTTACATAGCTCTATGAATACAAGTTATTTGACTTCTACATGTACTTTACCGAATTCTACGTATGTCTATCAGAGTTATTTTAGTTCTTCATGCACTTAATTAAATTCTTCGAATTTTTTGTTTGACATTTGAGTTCTCCATGCACTTAGTTAAGCTATCTGGCATTCTTATTAAAGGTTTTAGTTAATTATATGATACACAATTTCTGATAATTATGTATGTTCAAGTTACTATAATTTCCTTTTTTTTATTTTTCTTTTTTCGTACAAATTTTCATACCACAAGTTAATTATATAAACTATGATGCAGATAAATAATTTGGAAATGAAATTGATACTAAATTAAAATCTAATAACAAGTTGAGACTTTTCCTATGGAGATCGTCCGAAAAGAAATATAAATAAAGTGTTGAAGAAAGCTAGAAGCAAATAGAGGATAAAATAGATACGGTTTAATGTCTCAATAGGTCCCTATTTTCGTCTCAAATTTGAAATAGGTCCCTGTTATATTTGAAGTCTTAATTAGATCCTTATTTTTGTTAATTTGATGCAAATAAATCCTTTCCGTCAATTTCAGAAAACGGCGTTAAGCAGTGCGTGACGTGGCGTGTGAATGCAATTTTTTAATACTCAGATATTTTGAATGAAGTAAATATAGTATAATCCATGCTGAAATTAATTAAACAGAGGGCAAATTTGGAAAAACATAATGTTTTGTTTGCTGAAACATCTCTGGAAGGGAGAAATCAAAATCAAGTTGGAGATTTTTCTATTCTAGGACTCGTGTCGTCTCAGAGTTGGGAAAGAGTGGATGCTGTTCGAGTGGATGCCCAAGGGAGAATCAAATGCAGAATTCACGTTCAACATGTTCTATCTAAGACGTTTTAATTGAGGAATGCAACTGAGATTGGGGAAACAAATTGGGGGTTTTTATTATTAGGGTTCGCGTGAGGGAAGAAAAATCGCGATCTTTGTTCGAGCTAAAGCGGCAAGGTTCGTCGGTGAAGAAGAAGTAGTTGGAAGCGGCATGCAGGGGTTCTCCCTCACGTCTTCATCGTCAACCTGCAAGCAGAAAACCACAAGAGGCGCACTACCAGAAACCAACCCAGAATCTTCTCTACCATCACCAAGCATTATCGTCGCCGCTGTTGAAGCCTAAATCACCTCGACCACCATCGCACTGCCACTTTCTCCTTCGTCTCCATCAACCTGTGAATAAAAAACACACAGAATCCAATTCGCGGTGCAGGCAGGAAAGCCTTCTTCCAACTTCCAAAGCTAATTTGTTCCTCACTCGAACCCTACCCCTAATTTTTTCCCCAATCTCAATTACATTTGTCAATTAAAGGGGTCTACACTTGATTTTGATTTCTCCCTTCCAGAGATGTTTCAGCAAACAAAACATTAAGTTTTTCCAAATTTGCCCTCTGTTTAATTAATTTCAGCATGGATTATACTATATTTACTTCATTCAAAATATCTGAGTATTAAAAAATTGGATTCACACACGCCACATCACGCACTCCTTAACGCCGTTTTATGAAATTGACGGAAAGGTTTTATTTGCATCAAATTAACAAAAATAAGGATCTAATTAAGACTTCAAATATAACAGGGACCTATTTCAAATTTGGGACGAAAATAGGGACCTATTGAGACATTAAACCATTTTTTTTCCACTAAAATGTGTTATCCTTTCATACTTTCCAATCTCATCTCATATCATTGTAGCTACAAATTAAGACTTTATTCATCTTCGTTCAAGAAGGCTACCGTTACATTTAGCCAAGTCGTCTCTAACTTTGTGTAGTCAGATCGTCTGTATTCTTCTTCTTTCATGAAATAATGCAATCAAGCACTACTAAAACACTCAAAAAAGGATTCAATATTTGTAAGTGAATAAGAACACAAGATATATAAAAAAAATAAAAGTGAATATATAAGATTAAGTGAATAATCTTTCTCATGATAAATTATATTTATAATGAGAAGTGGATAAAAAATATATAATTGTAATTGATTGAGTTAATTGGCCAAATATTCACTATTTAATCCATTATTTTTATACATGTGGATCACTTCTTATATTCGATGGTATTTGTAGTGTACTATATTCATAAGAATATTTATTTTGGTGTAATTTATTGTTGTGTTATAATTATATTTATTAGGTAAATTCACAAGAATATTTATCATAATTATTTTCCGTTCTTTTGATATTAGGATGTATTGATGACAACAGAAAATATTAAAGGGTGAAAGAGACGTGAATGTGCAACATTGAGTTGAAGTGGTGAATGAAAGCAGAAGTGGTATCGATGGTGATGAATAATGCAGCAGCGTCAGCGTTGGTGCTGGTGGTGTTGGTGAGCTCCGCAGCGGCAGCGGCGGCGGCGATGGCGGAGGGATGCAGGGAGGATCTAATAGCGTTTTCAGGATGTCTGGCATACGTGTCGTATCCGCCGAATAACCTGACAGAAAGTCCTTCGGAGAAGTGCTGCATGGCGTTCTCAAGGGCGGTAGAATCGGTTTGCCTCTGCTACGTTGTCGGCGACCCTCTGATCCTTGGCTTCCCTCTCAACACGACAAGACTCTTCTCCCTCTCTTCCCTTTGTCCGTCTCCATTCTCAACCTCTTTTCCCTCTCTTTGCCCTTCAAGTACTTTCTTTCTTCTTTCTTTCTTTCTCTTTCCCTTTCTTTCTTCACAATCCCACGTTAACTTCTTTGCATGCCATTCTTCTTCCTTTTCTTTCACAGATTCTTCTGCTCTGCCTCCTCTCACCACCGCATCGAATCAAACTGGGGGAACTTCTGTCAGTGAGTCTTTCATTTTCTTCTGTTGTTAACTGCTTTCAAAGACATGATATATCTAAACAAGAACCACGTCGTTATTATTATTATCTTTAACAATATTCATGTAGGAGCAGGAGGAAGAGGAGGAGGAGGGGGAGGTGGAGGGGGAGGAAGAGGGGGAGGAAGGGGAAAGTCAGGGTCCGGCGATGAAGGAGAATCTTCTGGGAGAAGTTCACCAGTTTTAAACGGTGGAGCAGGAACGGTTTCTCATAGACACTCTTCTTCTTCAACCCTCATTCCACTCTTCACTTTCTCAGTATTCTTGGCCATCTTCTCTACACTCCACAACACGTGACCTTTTCTAACTCTCATCGTTGTTTTCAAAATCATAGGATAAATTGTTGAATAATATTCTCCATGTTGCTACAGTCCAATTTCAATACAGAATGTTCTTGTTATTCATGCATGCAATATTATAACACTTTCCACCCTTCACAGATCTTGTTTCTAATCCCAATTTCGTTTGCATGCATGTTTTTCTTTGTTTATTACATGAATTTCACGTTTGAGACTTTGGTTTATTAACGAAAATGGTGTAACTTTGTTGAGATTTTATGGAAATGGATAGATCATGAAAAAGTTACGTAGTATGACTTTAAAATGAAGGAGCCATCGTCTTCCCCAGCACGACTTTATTTGTTTTATATGAAGTCACTTTCGAATCACAACTTCAGTTATTTGTGATTTTTTTTTTCACTTCTTTTTTTAATTTTTGAATCACAACTTCAGTTATTGTTCGTTAGAATTTTTTTAATTTTTGAATCACAACTTCAGTATGACTTAATTTTTTCACTTTCGAATCACAACTGAACAATTAATGAAGTGAATGATGGAAGTAGAAGTACCACATAAGTCGTTTTTTTACTCACTTAACTTTTTGGCTATACTAGAGAGCTTTGGTAGTTGGGTTCCTTTGGGATCATCCAATTTTTTTCTTCTTATGGATAATTAAGAGTCACAATTTGTTGGGTGAAAGGAAATTACCTTGCAGATTATATGCGGATTCCCAATTATAACCAGCAATGATATAGCACGAGTTATAGCCACGTTAAACCTTCTATAATTGCTCAAAAAGCCAAGACAGTGGACTCTGTCAAACTCGTTATGTTTGATAGTTGATCGAACTGTTGATATGATAATAACCTCCATCTCTTGTCCTTGGAATTGCTCGACACTACACACTTTGATGTCAGGCATATCTAGATTTTCAAGTGTCTGTTTTATTTTTGACACTTGTTGCCTATATGGAGTTATTATGCCAATGTTTTTCTCCTTTATGTTCCCTCCTGCAATCAGTCTACTGACAAGTTCTATAACCTTACTGACTTCAATGCGGTTAAACCACGATGGGTTATTTCCTTCTCTTTCATCGCATCCTTGGATGCCATAGAAAAGAATAGGAAATTCCTTATTAGGTAGCAACTCCCCCATCGTCAGGAAAGTTGTGGAATCTCTACAAGCAAGCAATTCCCCACAATAGAACAACTTTGAAGGAAGATGCAATATTGCTGGGTGACATCGATAGTTCCGAATCAATCGTGTTACATAATTAGTATCTCCACTGGCATATAGCGGGAGTTGAGACAATCGTTCCATATATGAAACCCCCAAACCAAACTCATCTGCTTTCTTGGAATACATTACTGGACCCAATTGCAATTGGTCTCCAGCCAGAACAACAACAGTTTTCATTGTGCAGAGGTGGGATACAGGGATCAAGGTTTCAGGTTCAGAAGCTTGGCCAGCCTCGTCCAAAAAAATATGGGAAAAGTGACCACGAGAAAGATCTTCAGCATAAAGAAGAGACGCACTCATATATGTGGATATTATGATCTTATAATAACTGAGGGCGTTCACTGGGGGACACTTAAATACCATATCATCAAAGAAGCAGAAGCGGATAATTTCAGGTTTAACATCTTCGTATGGCCTAGTAGATGCATTGAGCCTGAATATTTCATTTTCTCGCAACTCAATGTCCTGTTGAGTAAGGAGTCTCTCCAGTATGTAGTCTGCTGCACTATTTGAGGGTGCACACACAAGAATCCGAGCATTCTTGTGATATTTGTAGAGCTGCAGGATTGCTTCTACTATTGTCCTTGTCTTTCCCGTACCAGGGGGTCCATGAATCAAATAAGGTGGTGCACCTTTGCAACCAAGAATCATTTTGATTGAACAAATTTGCTCCTCGTTAAAAGTACCAGATATGGGTACTAGAGCAGCAGTTTTAATGTGTCTCTTTATTGATGTAGATGGAAAGAGGATGTCGGTACCCAAGTTTTGTGCTGCCTCAGCTGCTTGATATAGCCTTCTCATATTGATCCTGTTATAGGTGAAGTGAACATCATATGTATCTTCGTCCTTGTGGTAAAAGTGAAATTCAGGATCAAACTTCAAATAAATTTCATCAGCTTCAACTCGGTGGATAAAGCCCTGGAGAAATTCACATACAATTTTATAGAGAGAAGAGTGTTAACTGTAAATGATAAATACATTTGTAAAATAATGGAAAGTAAATTTGATAATTATATATTTAGGACTGAAAAATAAAAGATGTACAAAATTAATGAATAACAGAATTCCCCTATTTAGACAAGTTGCTTGTATACAAATAATTGAATTCTGGAAAATGATTGATTAATTTTTAAAATATTATCTCATTAAGCTGCCAAATGTAATGCAATCATTTCCTCAAAATAAACAGCACGTTAGATTTCTCCAAAGATCATACACATGGTTATAGAAATCGTTTCACAATTATAATCATGCAAATCAATACAACATCTTGTCCTCATTGCTGAACTTGTCTTCATTCGCTTGGATATTGCAATTCATATTATAGCAACTTAAAGTATAGAAAATAAGATTACCTCCAACTGGATCTCTTCCATTATTATTAATGTTTTGAAATAAGATGAATAAGTCATTCTAGTAAGACCTTCTTCAACAACTTGAGGGATCTGATTATTCTCAAGCAACTCTCTCATGTCCATGGGAATCTGATATATCGGAAGCCTATTTATGTATCTTCGAGTTGGCTTCGCTGCAGGACGTGAACCTGGAACATAAGTATCCACAACAAATTTGTCCTTTTTCTTTGCTCTTGAATAGGGCCTTTTAGAAGCCAAAGACTTGGAGATTTTGTCTTCAACTAAGAGGAAAACCACCCTTTCAATTTTTTCATCTCCAGCATCAAAATATATGACTGATGAACACATGCCAATTTCTTTTGTCTTGCAAGACAGCCATACTTTCAAGTTTTCACGAGGTTGAAGCACCCTGTCCTCCAAAGAGAGATTCTAAGCAGCTCTGTTCTCCTTCTGCATTTGAATTTTCCGGTAGAGGTTCTGTAAGAGAGAGTGAAATTGTCCGTAGGATTTGAGGGCGTCCGCCGTCCCCAAGTGTCAAGTGGTACGGTTGCATGATCATGGGCATGAGGGCGTCCGCCGTTCCATACCTAACCCTTCCCAACCACAGGTAGAAGGGTAATTTCCCGGGTCCCTCATGCAGATGTGGGCGGCCGGTCAATTTGGTGATTCACGACACGTACGGCGTCCGGTCCCTGCTGGTACACAAGCCTCCCAAGCCCTAGTACACGTAGTGTACGTAGGACTTAGTGCGGTGTGGCGTGGGCTAGCGGTCCGTAATTGGGCCGGATCTGGTGGGCTTTTTGAGTTTGGACCTTGGCGGGAAAACACGTGGTGCGTCCATATTGGCGGAAGGGGAAGCGACTTAAGATCTGGGGCGTTGGTCGCATTGGATTTGAACGGCACGGATGCGCTCAACGGTTACCAGATTTTTCTATAAATAGTGGATGGGAACGGTGTCATTTTCACTTCTGTCCGTTTTATTCAAGATTCAAAATTCTTTTTCCCTCAGGTAATAAATGGCCGTTGTCTCTGAGTCTGGTTCTGAGTTGTTGGGCGGAGTCCGCGGGGGGTCGGCAGGGAGTGGCGGCGACTCTCGAAGTTCGATTTCTTCTCGCTTCCTGGATGAGGCGGTCGAGTCAGCAGCGCCGGATACGGCGGGCGATAGGATATTTCATGGTGTGCCTATGTTCCTGCTTAAGGGTGGCATCCGTGTAGACGGTTCTCCTTTCGAGCCGGACGGTCACGGGATTGTGGTATCTGACTGGGCTCCCCACGTTCCCGGACTGTATGCTTCCGCATACGGTTCCCGCAAGGACTTGGAGTGGAGGGTCAACCGTATTCATATCGTCTGGGACATAGAAGACTCAAGACTGATCCGGGCGGGGGTGAGTATGAGAAATGAAAGGGTCTTCTATGGGAAGAGGTCGAGCCCAGACGATTTCTTCTACACTTACGTGAACTTCTTCACTAGTCTCTTTATCCGGGTGCCCTTCACCAAGTTCCAAATGGTCGTCCTCCGGGAGGTTAACGTGGCTCCCGCGTAGCTGCATCCTAATTCTTGGGCGGTCGTGCAAGCGTTCTTGGCGATGTGTCTGGCCGTGGGCGTGACACCCACGATTCCTGTCTTTTTTCACTATTTTGAAGTCCGTCCGCCTCCTGGCGGCGGATGGGTGTCCTTCACTTCAGTTCGAGAAAGGACACTCTTCCGCCCCTTCGTCGATTCGTTCAAAAATTTCAAGCATCATTATTTTAAAATAATCGTTGACGACGCTGGCCGCCATGAATTCCACGACGGCGAAGGGAACCCATTGTTCCCTTTTTATTGGACGAGGGAGCCCCGTAGAATAAAGGCGTCCTCTGTGGGAGAATTAAATCTGTCCGACCTAGAGGCCGTGCGTACCATCAATGCCCTCCCCGTCGGATATCCGCCCGTCGCTTGGTAGAATGCCTTAGTCTTAAGGATTGTGGACAAAAGGCGTTCGATATGGTATTGTTACATTGGGTTTGTTTGTATCTAGTATACTGATCTTAACGTTTCTGAATTGTTTTGTTTCTTTCAGAGCTGATGACGACTCCTGCCCCCCGTCAATCCAACTTCATGGCTTCCCGAAAGCGAGCCGGAGCAAGCTCATCCTCGGCCCGTCCGAAGACCACGCCGAATGCGCCCCGTCCCTCGGTTATCAGACGATCTTCGTCGGGTGGCCGCTTGCCTCCGGTGCCAGCAACGCAGGTACCGAGAGCCCCCCAAGTTGAGAAGGCTGGGAGTTCCACAGCAAGAGGCCGGACGCCTGGTCCGGATCCCCTCTTTGATCTTCCTGCCGTTATGGTCGATCCTTCGTCCGAAGCGGCCACTACCTCTGTTGCTCCTTTGGTGCGCAAAACGAAGGATAATGGCCGCAAGGACAAGGAAGGTTCGTCGTCGCGGTCGGCGTCGAAGAAAGCCCGCAAGGGCAAAGAGAAAGAGAAGGACAAAGTTCCCGCAGTGCCGTTGCCGGGCGGCATATTCAGTCCGGCCTTTAGCATGAGTGAGCGGACAAAGTTTCACATGAGCTCCTCCCAGCGGGCGCTCATTGAACCTCTTTCTGAGGTGGAACTAACTAACGCCATGCTGGAGATGTCCACTTGGGCGGCCTCCCTAGCATGGTACCTGAAGGAGTTCGCCAACCGTCCCGGAGTGGAGGAGGTGCGTGCTGAGCTCTTGGCCGAGAAAAAGAACTCGTCCTCCCTCCAATCCGCCATGGAGCAGCTACTCCTGAACCAGGACGAATACGACAAGAAGATCGAGCAACTGGAGGCCGATCTTGCAAAGTCGAAGAAGGAGGCTGCTGAAGCCGACGACCTTCTGGCGGTCGCCCGAGGCGAACATGAACGAATGGCTGGGGAGTGTAGTCAGCTGAAGGTCAAGGTTTCTGGCCTCCAAGGTTCTGAAGCCGGCCTCCAAAAGGCAAACCGGGCTTTGACCAATGATCTGGCCAAGGCTAACGAGAAAATTGCCGAGCTCGAGGCGACCGTGGTCTTTGAACATGAGGAGGGTTTTAACAAAGCCCTCCGGCAAGCGTCGCTTTTGGCCGGTATCCAGGAACCGTTCGACTTGGGATTTGACATCGAGAAGGATGTTTTTGATGGTGTCATGGTGGACCTCAATGCTCTTGATGGCGGCGAGCCAGGGGTCGAGTCAGGGGATGTCGTCGCGGCCGGGGACGCTGACGCTGACAAAGCGACGGTTGTGTTAGGGATACTTAGGTTTTTTCTTTTTATACTTTTAACTTTTTGGAACGTGTATTCATGTGGCCGCCCGCCCAACATCTTGGGTTGTCGAGATGTTGGCCGGGTCGTTTTTTTGTAAATGCTGGCACGTTTTGGTGCTCTTGCCGATCAATACACAATTTTTATTTGTTCAATTTCTTTTAAATTTTTCTGACGTATCTTTATACAAAGTACACATAGCGTTATCTATTTGTTAATCGCCCGCCCAATCTGACTTGGACTTTTAAGGCGCGGACGGTAGCGGTTCTTCGGAAAGAACTCTCCGTTCACCGTCCGGCAAGACTGACAGTGGTTCATGGGAACTCCGTTCATCAGCTTGGTCTTTTTGATTGGTGGACGGCAGTGGTTCTTTGGAAAGAACTCTCCGTTCACCGTCCGACCAAGCTGACAGTGGTTCATGGGAACTCCGTTCATCAACTGGTCTTTTGATTGGCGGACGGTAGTGGTTCTTCGGAAAGAACTCTCCGTTCACCGTCCGGCCAAGCTTACAGTGGTTCATGGGAACTCCGTTCATCAGCTTGGTCTTCTGATTGGCGGACGGCAGTGGTTCTTTGGAAAGAACTCTCTGTTCACCGTCCGGCCAAGCTGACAGTGGTTCATGGGAACTCCGTTCATCAGCTTGGTCTTTTGATTGACGGACGACAGTGGTTCTTCGGAAAGAACTCTCCGTTTACCGTCCGGCCAAGCTGACAGTGGTTCATGGGAACTCCGTTCATCAGCTTGGTCTTTTGATTGGCGGACGGCAGTGGTTCTTCGGAAAGAACTCTCCGTTTATCGTCCGACCAAGCTGACAATGGTTCATGGGAACTCCTCCGTTCATCAGCTTGGTCTTTTGATTGGTGTAATCCGTGCACATGGTTCTTTAGTTTTGGGAGAAAACGGGCGTCCTGTCATTGAATTAATTTTAACAATACAATTCACAATTCAACTGAAATAAAATTTCAAATGTGTTGCATTCCAAGTGTTTGGGACATGCCGTCCGTCCGGGTTTTGTAGTCTGTATGCTCCATTCCCGAGCGCTTCGATCACCCGAAAAGGTCCCTCCCATTTTGCTGCCAGCTGGCCATGCGTAGCTACTCGGCGAGCTTCTGCAGCCTTTCTCCACACCAAGTCGCCTTCCTGAAAGCTTCTAGGTCGCACCTTGGAGTTGTATTTTCTCTCCACCATGCGTTTACAAGCCTCGGCTCTCAAGGCCGCCCGGTCTCGCTGTTCGTCTAGGGAGTCCAGGTCGATCCTTAGTTCCTGGTCGTTCAACTGCAGGTCTTCGATCTGTCTCCGCAATGATGGCTCACCCAGCTCAACCGGCAACATGGCATCAGTGCCATATGTTAAGTTAAAGGGGGTTTCCTCGGTTGTTCCGTGAGCTGTGCACCGATAGGCCCACAAGCCTTCGGGTAGCTCGTCGACCCATGCCCCCTTTTTTTCCCCTACTCGCCGTTTCAGCTCGGCCACCACAGCCTTGTTCATCGCCTCAACTTGACCGTTCGTCTGAGGGTGTTCGACCGAGCTGGTAACATGTCTGATCCCCAACCCCTTGAAGAACTCGGCAAGCTTTTTATCTATGAACTGTCGGCCACTATCTGTGATGACCGTGTGCGGGAGGCCGAAGCGGCATACCAATTTCCAGCAGAATTTCTGGACCTGGGCGGCCGTTATGGTTGCTAGAGGTTCGACCTCTACCCACTTAGTGAAG
The DNA here is from genome assembly GCF_029865625.1 of Vigna umbellata. NCBI lineage: Eukaryota > Viridiplantae > Streptophyta > Magnoliopsida > Fabales > Fabaceae > Vigna > Vigna umbellata. Next base: position 48,121,680 of record NC_142167.1, on the reverse strand, counting down.
TAGTCGACCGCTACCAAAAAGAATTTCTTCTGGGCCCGACCTATGGGAAATGGTCCTACGATATCCATTCCCCATTGGGCGAACGGCCAGGGCGACACGATCGAGTGCAAAGTGTGGGGGTGCAGATGAGTATTGGCGTACGCTTGGCAACTGAGGCATTTTTGGACGAACGTCTTTGTATCAGCTTCCAGGGTCGGCCAATAGTAGCCTGCTCTTGTGACTCGGGCCTTTAGCGTCCGTCAACCTGTGTGGAACCCGCAAATGCCGTTGTGCAGTTCGTCCATCACATAGCGCGCCTCTTCCTTCCCTAGGCACTTAAGAAGGGGGGTGGAGAACCCCCTCCTATACAAGCTATCCCCTATCAGCAGGTAGCGTGCGGTCCTCTTTGCCTCGCTGGGTGTGACGGGCCGTCCGGTGTCCTGTCGGGACATTATTTCTCGGACCTCAGATCGCCAATCCTCCTTGGTGGACACCGCCAAGCAGTCAACCGAAGGTTGGAACAACACTTGCCGTACGATCGTCGTTAGTTGCCCCTTTTCCTTTTCTGCGCTAAGCTTAGATAACATATCCGCCCGGGCGTTTTCCTCCCTCGGGATATGTTGGATTTTGATCCGGTCGAACGTCCTTGCCAGCTCTGTTGCGCGATGGAAGTATCGCATTAAGTGTTCTTCCTTCACCTGGAAGTCACCATTCATCTGGCCGACGACCAGTTGGGAGTCCGTCCGACATGTGACTTTTTTCGCCCTCATGTCCTTCGCCAACTCTAGGCCGGCTACCAAGCCTTCATACTCTGCTTGGTTATTGGAGACCTTGAACTTAAATATCAAGGAGTGCTCCAATAGGAATCCGTCAGGTCCCTCCAACACGATGCCGGCTCCACTGACTGTTCGGCCGGACGCCCCATCCACGTATAAATTCCACTCGCTCTGGACGGAGGGAGGTAGCTCGGCTGCGAAGTCAGCGAGGTGCTGACCCTTGACCGACCCTCTCGGTTCGTAGCGCAAGCCGAACTCGGACAATTCTACCGCCCATGCCACCATGCGTCTCGCCAGGTCCGGCTTCCTTAGGATTCTTGAAATTGGGAAATCGGTTCGGACGACGATTTGGTGGCTTTGGAAATACGGCCGGAGGCGCCTTGACGCGTGTAATAAGGCGAGCGCCACCTTTTCGACTTCTTGATAGCGAGTTTCCCGGTCCATGAGTGTGTGGCTAGTGAAGTACACCAGCCTTGGTTGGGGCCTTCTTGCGTTAACACGGCGCTGATGGCCGATTCTGACACGCCCAGGAAGACATGCAGATCCTCCCCTAGCGCTGGACGGTTCATGACAGGCGGGTTAAGCAGGATATTCTTGACATCCTGGAAGGCGCGTTCGCACTCGGCGTCCCATATCGAGCCGGCTCCCTTCTTCATCCTTCGTAGGACGGGTCTAACCCGCTCGGCTAGCTTTGGGATGAATCGGGACAATGCCGTGAGCCGCCCAACGAGTCTCTGTACTTCTTTAAGGGTGGTCGGGCTCTGCATCTGCAATACTGCCTCGCACTTATCGGGATTAGCTTCGATCCCCCTAGACGTAAGCATGAAGCCTAAGAACTTCCCGGCGGCTACCCCGAACGTACATTTGGCCGGGTTCAAGCGCATCCCGAATTTTTTGACTTGGTGGAAAACTTCCTCCAGGTCTTTAATGTGGCCACCGTCGTCCGCCGATCGGACGACCATGTCGTCGACATAGACGTCCATGCATCTGCCAATTTGTTCTCGGAAGATTCGGTCCATCAATCGCTGGTAAGTGGCTCCGGCGTTCTTTAGGCCAAAGGGCATTACTTCGTAGCAGAAGTTAGCCCGCTCTGTCATGAAGGTCGTCTTCTCCCGGTCCGGCCCGTACATTGGTATCTGGTTATACCCGTAGTAAGCGTCCAAGAAGCTCAGTATCCTGTGTCCGGACATGCCGTCTACCAATGCGTCAATGCTAGGCAGGGGATGAGAGTCTTTTGGGCAGGCTTTGTTTAGATCGGTGTAATCCGTGCACATTCGCCACTTCCCGCTGGCCTTTTTTACCATTACCACATTGGCCAGCCACGTGGTATAGGTGACCTCTCTAACAAAGCCGGCCGTCTTTAGCTTCTCTACCTCCTCCTCCACCACCTTTCTCTTCTCATCTCCCATCCTTCGCTTCCTTTGCGCCACCGAACGGGCCTCCTTAAACAATGCTAGTTTATGAGACATGATTGATGGGTGAATCCCCGGCATGTCGGCCGCCGTCCACGCGAACAGGTCTCGGTTCTTCCACAGGAGCGACCTCAACTCTTCTTCAGTATCGGGCTCTAATCCTCTCGCCATGGTAGTCGTCTGGGAAGGCTCCTTCCCTATTAGGATCAGCTGGGTTTTTCCAATAGGTTCCAGCCGGTCTTCCGCGTTCGTCCTTGGGTCGAGGTCGGCCATGGCGACCTCGGAACCGGTGGCCCTCCTCTTCCCTTGATGGGTCCCTGTTATATTTGAAGTCTTAATTAGATCCTTATTTTTGTTAATTTGATGCAAATAAAACCTTTCCGTCAATTTCATAAAACAGCGTTAAGGAGTGTGTGACGTGGCGTGTGTGAATCCAATTTTTTAATACTCAGATATTTTGAATGAAGTAAATATAGTATAATCCATGCTGAAATTAATTAAATAGAGGGCAAATTTGGAAAAACTTAATGTTTTGTTTGCTGAAACATCTCTGGAAGGGAGAAATCAAAATCAAGTGTAGACCCCTTTAATTGACAAATGTAATTGAGATTGGGGAAAAAATTAGGGGCAGGGTTCGTGTGAGGAACAAATTAGCTTTGGAAGTTGGAAGAAGGCTTTCCTGCCTGCACCGCGAATTGGATTCTGTGTGTTTTTTATTCACACGTTGATGGAGACGAAGGAGAAAGTGGCAGTGCGATGGTGGTCGAGGCGATTTAGGCTTCAACAGCGGCGACGATAATGCTTGGTGATGGTGGAGAAGATTCTGGGTTGGTTTCTGGTGGTGCGCCTCTTGTGGTTTTCTGCTTGCAGGTTGACGATGAAGACGTGAGGGAGATGGTTGCGCCACGACGGAGGTTCGGCGAGAGACTGGCATTTCTGTTCTTCTCTGGATTTTGCTTTGCAGGTCCAGTGATGTAGATGACGAACTCACAATGTTTATCACTTTGCAAGTCCACCCTCTATCGCTCGTCCAACTACCTCCATGTTCCCGACCGTTCGGTCTGGTCGTCCTCCCTCGTCTACCACTCGGTCACATAGCTCCACACCTTCTACCGTTCGGTCTGGTCGTCCTCCCTCGTCTACCGCTCGTCCAACTACCTCCCTGCTCACGACCGTTCGGTCTGGTAGTCCACCCTCCTCTATCGCTCGTCCAACTACCTCCCTGTTCCCAACCGTTCGGTCTGGTCGTCCTCCCTCTACCGTTCGGTCACATAGTTCCCCACCTTCTACCGTTCGGTCCCCCTCTCTCTCCCTCCTACACCTTCTCTTGTACACTTTCCAGCCCCTAACATGTGCTCCCTGCCTTCCAACGTTCGACCTTTACGGTCGATATCGTTCGACCTCACTTCCCTCCTACCTTTCTTCTCCTTCTCATTACCTCCCACCTTATACCCTAACATATACAGTATCAGATATAAGACCTGCAAAAATTTCTAAACATAACTGTGCCCACCAAACTATTAAAAAATAGTACTTATGCTTTAGTAATACAACAATGGAAATACAGTTCCTGGCATTGTAATATATAAGACGTCAAAGAAGGAAATTCTAATATATCCAAAACATTGTAATACATCCAAAACACATAGTTGGCATCATTGCCTTTCATTAAATTACATAGCAGTAAAACCATAAACATTGTTCCTTAGACTATTACATAATAAGATCCTTAAACTTGGCATCATTGTCATTTATACACACATCTATAGTTGAGCTTCCTGGTCATTCATACACACTTCAGATAACTGTGATGATGGCATGATTGGTTCTTGGGTTGCTTTGGGGGACCACCACCGAATATTGTAGTTTCTCATCAATAAAGGACCCACACCTGACCTATCGAGACACGAACCCCTGCATGCCGCTTCCAACTATTTCTTCTTCACGACGAACCTTGCCGCTTCAGCTCGAACAAAGATCGCGATTTTTCTTCCCTCACGCGAACCCTAATAATAAAAAACCCCCAATTTGTTTCCCCAATCTCAGTTGCATTCCTCAATTAAAACGTCTTAGATAGAACATGTTGAACGGGAATTCTGCATTTGATTCTCCCTCGGGCATCCACTCGAACAGCATCCACTCTTTCCCAACTCTGAGACGACACGAGGCCTAGAATAGAAAAATCTTCAACTTGATTTTGATTTCTCCCTTCCAGAGATGTTTCAGCAAACAAAACATTACGTTTTTCCAAATTTGCCCTCTGTTTAATTAATTTCAGCATGGATTATACTATATTTACTTCATTCAAAATATCTGAGTATTAAAAAATTGCATTCACACGCCATGTCACGCACTGCTTAACGCCGTTTTCTGAAATTGACGGAAAAGATTTATTTGCATCAAATTAACAAAAATAAGGATCTAATTAAGACTTCAAATATAACAGGAACCTATTTCAAATTTCAGACGAAAATAGGGACCTATCGAGACATTAAACCAATAGATACCAAACATAACCCTGGTAGATCTTACCGCGTTTCATCTCCATTTTCAAAATCAGTTCACCCTAGTAAGCATATACTTTCACCAGTCACAGGCTAAAACTCAAGAACTTTGAAACAAAAGGAAAGACAGGAAGAGAGGAGTGAGAGTGAAAGAAGAAGCAATGGCGACGCGTACGATCTCGCAGGAAGCTTTCGAAGAACTTGTGAAAGAAAACGTCGACGACCTCGGCATGGACCCCACCGAGGCCCTCCAAGACGCCATCCAGACCCTCACTCTTCAAGGCGTCGATCTCTCAGGTTCCTCTCTCTCTTCTCACCTTCTCACCTTCTTCTCCCTCTCTCAATCCCTCAACGACGTCGTTTCGCAGGCATCGTCACCTCCGTCCCCGGCGACACCAACCCCGTCATCGACTGCTTGGACCGCTTGAAGCACCTCCAATCCGAACCCGACGATCACGAACTCGCCATAGCGTTCAACACGCTCCATGAATTGTGTTCGAATCCAAATCCAAATGCAAATTCTAATTCGGCAATTGCGACCAGAAACGGTGCCGTCGAGTTAACTTGTTCGCTCTGTTCCAAAATCCCCCGCGCCACTGGATCTCGCGAGCTCCTTCTCTCTGCTTTAAACGCATTGTCGTCGTTGCTTCACGGTTGACTACTCGTTTATCAACCGTTGCCATTTCGCCACTGTTTTGAATTTCTCCTTTTGAATGCTGATTCTCTCTGTCGTTTCAGATGTTCAGAGTACGGGCACGTTTCAGCGGTGTGACGGACCGACGATTGTGATTGGTTTTCTGGCTGATAATAAGCAGGATGTGGAGGTCTTGAGCAGTGGATTTCGCGTCGTGGCTTCTGCGGCGACCGGCGATGAGATCGTGAAGGAGTCCTTTATGGAGTTGAAGGTTGATGAGCTGGTTTTGGAGATCTTGTCGTTGCATAAGAACAGGGGGATCCAGAGTTTGTATGACGCAGTTCGCGCGCTTTTGACTCCGGATGACAATCGAGTCGTGGCTTCGCAGGTGAGTTCGGCTGCTTGATGATATGTTAGATTATGTTTGGTTTACCGTTTGGTCACTTCCAAGTTACGTTTTGTCCCGAAAACTCAGTTTGGTTGTATGTTTGATTTTCCTTAAAAGTACCTTAGCATACTACATTTGGCCTGAAACCAGGTTTCAATTGAAAGTAAGATCGAGGTTGCCTTTGCAAACTCAGTTAGCAAAATGAAACCTTCTCAATCTAAGTTTCCATACTTTAATCCAAACATGCACTTAGTGTGCTTATTATACTTGAGAAAGATATTTGAGAGTGTGTGTTTCCCTCTCTTAAGATTCTCATTTATAATAACTTTGGATACATGGGACACAATGTATATGAGGGAAAAGAAGAAAATTCCAAAAGATACATCTAAGAACTAGGTCCAAGACAAAACATACAACACCTTACAATAAATCCTATTAAAGACTATTTATTCTAACAATTATTATGGATGTTAAAGAAATTTGGTAAAATTTATCCATGGACACTTGTGGTAGAGAAAGAAATGTAGACATGTTAAGTAATATGATGTGATGAGGAATATGATATGGTACGAGGATAGATATCGAGAAATGAAAGATGTCAATTTTGTGTTTGTACTTTAACAGGTGTCCATGCATAATTACAAGAATTTGATTTATCTTAAGAGTCATATATATTTAGCATTTGTCCTGCAGGATGTGTCCATATATCATTAGTCTTGTTTGGGTATCGGAAACAATTCTTCTTTTTCATGAATTCACAGGTAATTATGAAAGAAATTTAAATGTTTATTACACTGTCATCTAATCACATAGTTCATGTATAATAAGTTTGTTGACTTTTTTTTTTAATAATTATCTTGAAAGTCATAGGTAACTCTAATTGATTACGACAAGAAAGCCTTACGAAACACAGATCACAACTGCCATTCAGCTCAGTTAGAGATCGAGGTTTCAGAGTTTGTTTGACAATCTTGAAATGTTTATATTGGCAGTGTGTGAAAACTAGACCCTTAAAAAAAGTTTCAGTTACTTTTAGTATAACTTATTCTATATTGGTTAGAGATAATTCCAGAGTCTCAGCACTCTCCTCACGATGGGTTTCTAAAAATTGCCCCTGCAGCATTTACATTGCTATTTTTGCCCATTTATTAACTATTCACTGACTTGTGGGTCAGTTAGGTTCGTTCTTTCATTCCTTACAGATTACTTTAATATTGATGATGGGAATATTGTTTTTGACCAAATAGTCCGTGGAGTGTCACAGGTGTTCATGTACACGGACACGTGAAAATAAAGAAGTAAAAGGGTGCAAGTTAGGAACTTAATTTGGTGAATATGAATAGGGGATTTCTGGTTCATGTCTTTCGAAGTTGTAATCTGCTATCATTTCAGTTATGTGTACATCATTGCAAAAGTATTCGTTTTGATCTGTTTTCAGGTGTATGGTTATGCACGAAAATTTGCCAAGATAGGAATTGCAGAAGCTCTTGTGGATTGTCTGAGTGCAGGGCTTTGCTCACCTGACCTAGTTCCAGCGTGCACCACTTTGAAATTCATTGCTGTAAATGTAAGTGGAGTAATATCCAATCCTATATTGAGTATGCAAAATTGTGTTTGTATTGGAAACTCATAGGAATGCAGCCATTAGATAAAGCATGTAGTTGTATGGTTTTAGGTGATTTTTGTGGTGACAAATTGTCAGTTATACTTTGTCTCAAAATAACTGTTGAAAGACCAAGAGTTTTTATGGACTGTCTCACCGTGAATGATTCCTAAGATTGAGTTGCTGCAATGGTTTCCTTTTATTGATTCAGATGAGGCCAGGTGGACATGTTAGTGGAAATTAAACTCTGGGATAATGGCGGTATATTTGCCTGTGTATCTTAATACAAGACTCGCAGTCTCATTGGTCAATTATTAGGTGGCTTTTGCTTCTTATCCCTGTGTATGGCTTTTGCATGTGTAATGGCACAATAAATAAAATGTACGCTTGCTGCCTTATTGAGTATGAACAGTAAAATCAACTCCCTGAGTGTATACTTGGGAGGAGGAGTAACTGATGCTGATAGAATGAGAAAGGAGGCAGAGCAAGGAAATCCGAAAAGTTAGTGGCAGAGAGAGAAGAGGAATAGAGTTGCATCACACCATCCACCTCCTCAACAATTTTCCTTTTTCTCTTTTATGGGCTCAATCCTTCAGACATTCTCTCCACTTGGAAATGTTTATTTGCTGTCTGGTTGCCTAGCTGTCCCGTTTCACTATTTTTTTTTGAGTCATTATTCCCACGGAGTATTTCATTCCTTGGCTTCAATACAGCATGCTGTGTTAGCCATGCCACATCTTCAAACTGAAGACTTGCTGACACAAGAATTGTATTGTATTTATGCCTTGTATTTTATGTTGCAGGATGAAATATGTAAATCCATTGCTGAGAAAGGTGGTGTCGATGCAGTACTCAGATGTATCGATGACAGTGGTGAACAAGGTAACAAAGCTGTGGCCAAAGTTTGTTGCTCATTACTTTCAAAGGTATGGGTTGAAAATGTTTCTCTGGACTGCCCACCTAGTCATTTGTTTATTATTATTAATTTTTTGTAATTTCTCTCTGCAAAATATGGTTTCCAATGCTAGTGGTTCTTTGTAGGGTTTGCATTTTCTCTTTTTGTTGTTTTGATGGTTGTCCTACATTTTCTTCTTGAGCTGAAAGTTTTCCCTGCATATTATACTGTTATAATTTCAATCACTTGGGATTTGAGTGTGGTTTGTTTGTGTCCTAGATAAATCCCTTGCATCTTTTTAAAATGAAAATAAAAATGTGAATGCACCCATGTTTTTGGGTGTATGTAGCTGATGAAATTCACTTGGCTTCCATAAAATCATGAGCTGGAGTTTGCAGTAATGATCTCATAAATTTTCAATCCAAACACAATTTATACTTGTAAGTTTTTATATATGATATGAATGTAGTTGAGTAATGTAGGTAAAACTGAAATGATCATAAACATATTCATTATTTGATTGCTTATAACTTTTAACGTTCAATTCCATTAAGTTAAAAGTTGTCATTCCATTAAGTTAAATGACTCATTTCTTTGTTTAATTGATCAGTTAGCAGGAAGTGACATGAACAAGAGTGAAATTGTTGGGAAAGGAGGTATGGAGAAGTTGTTCACACTTTCATGCATGTTTTCCGATGACCCATCTGTTTTGCAAGAGGTGAGAATCTGCAATATCTGTTTGAGTAGCCATTGTAAAATCAGTCAGACTAAAACATCCTGCTCGAAGTCTTGAATTGTTCTTTTTGGGCACATCAATTTCGTTATAGGAATTCCAATAGGCATTAGTCAATTGGACAGTGGTTATTGAAGTTTGTAAATGATGTAATCATGGTTTATAATGTTGTTACTGGGTTCAGACTCCTAATATACTTAATCATGCTATTGCTACCAACATTTACAAAGAGTTATATCAGACCATATCATGGACGTAATTTTCTCTTTAAAACTCATGGTTTACTTGTTTCCTTCCAATTTATGTATATATGTACATCTTGTACCTGTTTTTTATTTTGTTGCTTTTATTTGTGGCACAGATTATGTCTATTATTTCTGTGCTGTGTTTAAGATCACCTGAAAACGCAGCCCGTGCCGTTGAAGCTGGTGCTGGTGACCTAGCTGTTCAGGCCATGAAGAAATTTCCTGCAGCACACCAAATGCAGAGAAACTCCTGTCTTATGATCAGAAATCTAGTTGTGAGAAATCCAGAAAACAGGCAAGTTTATGATTCGTGATATTTATTATGCAAAATGTTTAATCATACATTGCTTTGCATTTTTTTTTCTCGTTTTGCAGTTTTGTAGTCTGTCTTCTAGCATTTACTATGAATGTAGTTTGAAAAACCTGAACAGGTAGTTCTGTTTAACTGGGAATTGACTTGGTAATTTTTCCGTTAATATTAACAACTAGACCATTTCCGAACTGGTTTAAAACGAGGTTGAACAGTGTTTTCAAAAACTTATTTTAGTTTTGTAAAATTTAATCTGAAACATTTTTGAGACAAATAAAAACATATTTTAATAAGGATTACAAATATGCATAAATTATTCTATCAATATTATTTTAATAAAGTATATAATTTAGTCATTTATATTAATTTACAATTTTTAGATCTTGATTCCTTTAATATTTTTTTTACAGTAATTTGTCATTTTTTTTTTTCATTTTAGATGTAACATTGTTATTGTTATTAGATATTGGTGTATTTCATTAAACTTAAGAATTATGATCTTTTACGTGTACATTATATATTAAAAACCTATAAAACGATGTTTTTACTTTAGTTATAAAATTATGTTTTAAGTAATAGTTTATGCATTGTTTGATTAATATCAGTTTGACTACTTTGAACATCTTTTATAACCAAAGCAATAACCGATTTGGTTTTAAAAATATTGCATGAGGCAAATGCCAAATAAAAAGATTGCTAGAAACCGCAGAATGCGAATCATATTACCTCGTTATGGTAACCTTGTTGGAACTTTTGTATTGGACAGAACAACCTTGCTTTTGTATGGAATTGAGAAATACATAAGGAAAGCCAAGCAAACACATAGCAACTGTAAGGATGCTGCCACCGATGCGTTGAGGGATTTGGGCCTTGATAATTACAACTTGTAGTTGATAATTTTTTGACCTCTATTGTTTTACACCGTAATACCATCAATATTCTTTTGTTTTCCAAGCAAAATAGTGAGTGTATGACTGTATATTGTAATTGTCTCTAACCTCTCTACAAGAATATTCTCAATTTTCGGAATTCTATTCTATGTACAGACAGAGCTTGAACCTAATAGCTTCGTCGGAACTCCAATCCAATGGTTATAAGCCATAAATATTCCAGTGTTATCGAGGTTAGCACCATCTTGAATTTTTTCTTCATGTGCATCATTCACGCATCTACTCTTTGCTTCCCTTCTCCATCTTTTCAAATTATACTGGTTAGGTATTAGTTTAAAATCATTCACATCAAGAACTATATTTGATGACAGAATGCCAAAATTCTAAAACTTTCTGTAACTAAAAGAAACTGTCCCGATGGAAGGATTGAGTCAAACTTTATGCAACAATCATCCGCCTCCCGAATATGTTTGTCTAGAATTGATAATAAAATACCAAAAATTCAACTCTAATTTTTAGATAATGGATTTACATGTTTAACTTCTCAATTAAAATTTATAGAATCAAATAAATGTAAGTTTTAAAATAGAATACTTTTAAACACTAAAAATGATATTTACAACTTAAAAATCATAGCAAAACTAAAGTAATTAATTAAATCTAATTTATATCACGCCTCATTAAAGCATTTATCTAATTGATATCTAGAACTACTTTGATTCGAGATCTATCTATATGTAATGTCCACAGGGTATTCTGCTATGTGAGAAACTTTTTCTTCGTGGGTTTTCTATCTAATTTACAAATTTTGCTTGTGTGAAATTTAGCAGTGTTCAGATTATGAATCATGGTAGGTTTTAGTGAGTTTTTTCCTATCAACTTGTCGATAGAACTTTGATCAATGGAGTGTTGATATGGGGATCATCTTTGATTTCCAAGACATGTTGGAAATTATAAAGATGTTCAAGAATCAATGTTATTGAAAATCAGCTATGGTGGCGCCATGATAAAAATTGATGGTGGATTTATAGTTTGTTGCCACAATATGGTAGTGGTGATGCGGGTTTCTCATGGTAGGCATTTTGGGAGTCACGGAATGCTGGCGATGAATGAAGATGGCAAAAAATGTGGAGAGGCATTTGACATTATAATTTAACATAACTCTTTTTCCTTGTCAAATCATGATGACATTGTTGCTTGCTGCTAACATTGTTGTTTGCCGCTGGGCGTAGGGGTTTTAAGTTGGTCATTTAATTATCGCTTCGATCGATACTGATCGGTGAACATATTGGAGTTACATTTAAGCTAATTGTTTGGGAAACATGATCTAACCATGCAATGTCTAGGCCACCTATACTTCGAACTTACGTTTGAAAATGTTAATGTTGGAGGGAAAATGTAATGCCTCGAATTCTATACCATCTAGAATACACATAGTTGATATCCTATGAGCCATTATATGCAGCTTGATCGGATGGCTAAGGATGAGTGACAAGAAGGGATGAATACAACCTCCCAATCGTCCCCCAACTATGATTGGGTGTCCCACGATGTGTTTTAGTACGTAACTTGTTTTTATTAGGGGCAATGGTTGATTAGGTGGGTCGAGCAGAAGCACCTTATTGAAGCTGGTCAGAGTGCTAACATGATAAGCTTGTATCTATGCAAAGGGAACGAGTAGGTTTTTCATGTGAGGAAAAGTTGTCTTGTAGACCTCTTCTACATTTATGCTTGTCTTTTCAATGCTATGCTTGTTCGTCTCCCTTTTGATGAGTTTCAAATGGACTTGTTATTAGAACTGAACATAATGCCCACTCAACTATTGATGATGGAATAAACAAACATTTTTAAATAAAAATTTTACTTTCTAAGGAATCATGTTAACAAAAAAAAAATGGAGTTAAAATATTGTAATACCAATAAACAAATAACATATATATTTTAACAAAGTTTCTTATAATTAACCAATTCAAACTTATTAGAGATATGATATAAATGGAGTGTATATATATTAATTAAGTAGTTAGTGAGTCATTAATCCACTTATAAAAGGGAATATATATACACACACAAGTTTATTATGGACAAAAGTTATAACTTTTAAATATTAATTCCTTAGAATATAATTATACTAGAATTTAAATTATTGAGTACCAAATTAATTTTTTTCTAAAACTTTATGTAACACATTTATCTATCTATATATATATATATATATATATATATTCTCAAATAAAAGTTATCCTGGCTGACTGCATCTAATAAGCCAAACTTTCCAGCTTGCAGAGGAATAAAAGATGTGCTTTACAACCTGTTTCAGAAACAATTATTAGGGTAAAATATTTATAAGAAAGAATATTTTATGTATTTCAATTAAATTATGCACTAGTTGAAATTAGTTTAGGTAAATGAGAGATTTTTTACAGATTAATCTATCGTTTAATGTAAGTTTATATAATAATTTATTTTATTTTATAGTATTGTTTATGAAGATTAAAAAGTAAGTAGTCATGGTGCAAAATAATTTAGAGATTTAACAAAAAAATCATATTAACAAAAAAAATAGTAATATTTTCACGAGTTACATCTTTATAACAAATATCCACCCATTTTTATTCAACCACAAGTTCAAATAACTTCCAATTAAAATAAAATTTGAAATTATTTTCAATCCAAATGATTATTTTAAAAATTTATATAACAAATAAAAAAAATAGTTTATACACATTTTCAAAGCAATATCGTACCATTACAAAAGACAAGGGCTCTTTTTGTCCTTTAGGAAAAAAAATTGAACAATAATCTAATTAAGAACTAAAGTAAATTGAAGTGGCACTGAATGTTCCATCGCAAAGATTCTGAAAACACGTTAAACACAATCAAATTTCACATAGATTTTGAGACAAGTTAAGATAAGATATGTACAAGTTAGGTATAGAAATCAATATATATATATATATATATATATATATATATATATATATATATATATATATATATATATATATTTGAAGTTGGGTTGAGTATTGGTTGGTGGTAGTTGGCTTTTTCTGCCAAACGCATCTAAAGATGTACACTTTTTGGTGCTATTTCCTTGTTCATACTCATGGTATTGCGTGTACAATATATTATGTTTTCTTTCTTATCATGTCATAACATTGAAAATATTAACATACTTTACCATAGGTAAAATTTAATTGCTCTATTAAAGTAAGATTTAAAAAAAAAACTTTAGTTTAATTTAACTTTATAAAATTGCTTTTGTAAAGTAATATAATGTAAATTTGTTTCTGTTAACATAACATCTCATGTCGAGATATCTACGAAACTAGATATTGATAAATATATAAAAATAAATTAATAGTAGATAGCAAAATAGATCAACAAATAATGATTATGACAGATTTAAATGACTTTAATATTAATTAAAGTAAGCTTTAAATCTGTCTTATCGATAACTGCATTGAGATTCCCATCCAATTTTAAGATCAAATTTTATGAAAAATAATTATTAATGATTTAAGTTTTTTTTTCTTTTACAAATTAATCATTAATCATAATAATATGATGAAAATAAGAAACCTGCTACGATAGATAAGTATGAATTGGCTGGTATGAGAATCTTTCAAGGAAATGACTTCTTCTAGGGTGGGACCTACCTTATTTTTTTAAACCTACACACATTTGTTTTATTCATTAGTCATGCGATTTGGTTATTTAATGTTAATGTAATAATTTTATTCTCAGCATTTCAATTGTGTTATGATTGAGCATTTGATAGATTTTTTTAAGCCTTCTCAAAAGTATAAATTATGTTATCAAGAATTGCATGCCATAAATTTATTGACATCTTTGAAAAACTTCATTTCTTCAATTGTTTGAGAAGAAAACAAAAACTTCCTATATATAGTATGGTTTCTGTTAATAATAATAATAATAATAATAATAATAATAATAAATTTTTAAAATAATTTTTAACTCAAAATGTAAGTATATAATATTTTCTAAATAATCATCTTAAAGGGTTGTAGTTAATATTAGAATTGATCATTATAGAATATTATATTGTGTATAAGTTTGGAGGTATGAGCAAGTAGACTCCTTTGCTCTACAAGATTCTTCTCTATTATTTTATCTGAAAGAGACCGTTTTGTCATGCACCTTCAAGATAAACATGGAAAGTTGAAACCAAGTGCATTTATTTCTTAAGAAAACAGAAAAAGGGTAGTTTTGTTACACCAGATAACAACTTGTGAGTAAAAAATAATATTTTATCTTAAGATTATAGTAACACTTGAAGTCCTAATTGATTTAAATGATCGTTTAATTTAAGTAATTTACCATTAAAAAAGAAAAATGTTTCTAATAACTTACATACAACTAAACTATCATACCACAATGATCATCTAATGCTTTAAATATTGTTGTGAAAATTGATAATAAAAATAACTTTTAATAATTATTAAAATGTGTACGCAAAAACACACTTAATATCATATTTTTAATTATAAAAAGAATAAAGAACCCATACAAACAAAAAGAATTAAAATTGTTATCAATGATAAAAATTTGAGTGAGTAGATTCAAAGATTGGAATAAGTTGGTGTCTGGTCAGTGGAGTTTGGTTGAAAATTTGCTTCATAATTTTGAGTTGATATTGTAAGAGATGACTTTGGTGGCGGTTTCTTACAACCGTCTTCGTAACTTTTTTTCTATTTTGGTGGTATTCTAACCCTAAATTTGACCCACTCTTAATGAATAAAAATAATAAATGTTAACAATTTAATATGCCATTGAATTAATAAATTTCTTCCTTTTACTAAAACTTTTAACTTTTAATATGCCATTGAATTAAACCAATTAAATTCATTGGATGCCAATGTCTAAGGTCCACATTGATGATGCAAATTGAAGATAAAAAAAATGCACAAAGAGCATAAGAATATTATTCTCTCATGTGACTTCTATTTCTTATAATAACTTATTAGATTAAAATTGTACTCCAAATATAAATACAAATAGATAGATTTTCCCCCAATAAATTTCTCTTTCCCTAACCTGCACAAGAATTTTAATTAAATATATTATTAAATTAAGAGTGACAATACCTTAATATGTCAATGTATGTCAACGTGACAAATATATTCATTTAACAAGTGAGGTGTCATTAAATTTTAAAATTATATACTGTCTGAAAATTCAACAAAAATGTATCTTACACTATGTCAAATAAATGTTAAAAACTAAAACAATGTCAAATTATTATTATTGTTAAATTAAACATAGAGAGCAATCCTCATTCTTGATTATGAAAGAGTATCTTAGAGGCAAAGACAATATAATTGGTTGATGGGCATATTTTGCTAACTCAATCAAACAAAAACTCATAACATTCCCTATATACATAATAGGTCTTTTGAGAGAAAAATTACTTTTAAAAAAATACAATATCAATAGACATAAATCCAATCAATTGACACCATTTTCAAATGAAAATATGATAAATTTACTAACTTCTTCCAACTTTCTCACTTTTACATGAAAGACTTAAAATTACATTTAAATTCTCAACAAGACATAATAATATTACCATTCCATATTTTTCAATTCTGTTTCACAAAACTGCAAAAGATAGCAATTATTTCTTTTAAAATAAGTTGAATCAAACACTAAATATGAGTGGTTCACAACTATTCCATATGTAGACTTTAACAATATTTCTTTTCCTTTTATCAAAATCATATTTTAACAAGTTTTCTGACAGTCTTGTGAACTTTGTATACAAAATTGTATCAAGCTTCTTTTTTTCTTTATCTCTCACTCCCTAGCTATTATGACAAATTTACAACTTTCATAACCTACTTTGCCTCCAACACTGATAGAGCATCAATCAAGGTATTCCATGTTAAAAGCTGAACAATCCTTCACCACTATTATTACAATACACAAGATAGAGAACAAAACTGGGAGTTACATCATAAACTTATTTTGACTCTGCTACAATCAGTACACGTTCTCAGACATGGATAATCTAAGCTAATTAAGTCATCCATGAAATCATGAAACTCCAAAATCCACCTATAACTGCAGAAATCCCTTCAAAGACGTGTCGGAGTTTTCTCCTTCAGCTCTATAATAATGATTTCGTGGAAAAAGAAGAAATGAATGATCATTGTGATATTGGAAAAATAAACTGCTCCTGCTTCTTAATGTGAAAAGGCTTATTCTTTCCTCAGAGTATCATATCAAAACTCATGGGATGGAAGGAAAACTGGTCCTTCAAATTTTCAAAAGCCTCTCTCCGAAGATCCATCCTCTTTTATGTAATCATGTGTTGTTCTTGAGTAGATGTGAAACTCCTCTAATTTTATCTGCAAAATTCACGGTGAGAAAACATCTAGACATCACCTTTTCCATGTTTTTGTTTTGAATGTGACATTCCAGAGTTATAAGTCCGATTTTACATCATCATCTATCATGTTGTCACCTTCTGTTGTGGATGTCGTTTCCCCAGATTTTGTAGCGAATTGGAGAGGCCCTTGAGGAGAACAAGAACTTGTACCCTTCAATGATTCTTTGTGCATCCACAAGCCTCCAAGATCTGCACCAGAGATACTACAATTTGCAGCTGTAGCAGCTGGAACTCTCCTTGTATGAAGTCTGTATTTCTGCAATAACAATCTACTAAGCTTTAATCTCAAGTCAAACATTAGGAGGCACAGGGAGAAATGAACAACACGAACGCACTTGTAAATGACTCTTTACTTCGTCGTTGGTCAGGCCATCAACCCTCATGAGTTCCCTAATTTGCTTTGGTGTAGCT
This sequence comes from Vigna umbellata, assembly GCF_029865625.1. Lineage (NCBI taxonomy): Eukaryota > Viridiplantae > Streptophyta > Magnoliopsida > Fabales > Fabaceae > Vigna > Vigna umbellata. The sequence goes on along the minus strand of NC_142167.1, from coordinate 48,104,488 downwards.
GCTACAATGAAATAACAAAAAGATTAGACAATTATGAACTAAGATTTCACATGATTATGACTTTCCAAACTTAAATCTGTTTGTAAAGAACTTTCACTGTGACCATATAACATACATATGCAATGCAATATGTACAGTTTCCTATGTAATCTTGGCTGATCCAAACTGAAAAAGAAGTGACGATTTTCATATCCACACAATTCAAGCATCAAATACCTAATTCATCCATTTAATAACCCAACCACAGTTTCCATGATTCAAAATGCTAACTGCTATTCAAAGAAGAAAAATAGTTGTATTGTACTAGTTAGGTGCCTGGATAAGATTGAAGTTATGTTAGTTTTAATCTCCTACCTTGAGAGCCTCCAAGCTCCTCTAATGCCTTAACAAATCGGTGATGCAACTCCGGCGACCAGCACCTCCTTTGTTTCCGGCCACTTTGCGGCAGCAGCATGGGCGAAGGAGCGGAGGAAACCACCCTGCAAGAGCTGATTCTGGAACCACGTCCCTCTCTTGTGTTTTTCACTGCAGTTGCAGGTGTCTTGAGAGAAAGTCCATCCACAACACATTCTTCCTCTGTTGCAAGGTAAGTGGACAAAGGCATAACAAATCCTCTCTCTACATTTCTATTACTATCATGTCGGAAATAGTCCTTTTCCATAGATTTTCTTTCTTCTCCTTTACTCTGCCATGGCCAAATAACAGAAAACAAACAAAATTAAATTCATCAACTTTACAGAACCCACACACATATAACAATCTCTGTAATACTACCTTCTTTTGTTTCTGCTCCAATCTACATGCCTTGCTCCTATGATAAGCTTCATCTTCTGTGTTCCAAAGCTGGAAAGAACTCACCCAATCATTCTTGTTTCTGCATTCCTCTTCCTTCTCATTATCCTCCTTCTCCTCATACTCTCTCTTCAGAGGAATGAACTCCTCCAAAACAGGCTCAGCCTTGAAAGCTCTGCATTTCGCTAGCTCCTCCTTCAAAGCTGAAATAGCTGCAACCATAAAAGCAAGAACAGTACTAATATTAGTCCATGGAAAGATGAAGAGAATATAAACACAACCCATCTGCCAAAAACCATCAAAACATAATCTTTATCAACGTAAAAGAAAAGTTTCAGCGAGTTAGTAATGTTCCGAATACGCACAGCATCGTCACAGGTACAATAGTTCATTCAAAAAAACACTTAATGATTTCTCACTAACAGAGCCCGTCATCGAAAACAGAACTGAAAATCACGTTCGTGTGAGATATGAGTGTTATCTTCACGAACTAGTCGAAACCAACATTGGTTAGACGTCCAAAAAGTGGTTTTTATTTCAAGAAAAAAACGAACCATCGTTTAAGAGGAACATGCAGAGAGGAAGCTCGCGTTTGAACGCTTGGATCTTGACCAATTCAAGTTCCAATCTGGTGAGAAATTCCTGGAGCAAGGACATCCTGTTGCAGGCATTTGGGATGGAGGAAAGATGGGAGAGAAAATCAGTGACGATATTGTTAACAAAAGAGGGTCTGAAATCTAAGCTTGGTTCTTCTTGAGGAACGGGAATCATGATGATGAAGATGATGATGGTGGTGGTGTCACAGTGCAACTTCTTATGATAAAAAAAGGTTGTTCTTTCTCTCTTGTTTTGTGAGTTGCAGTGGCTACGAGATTATTCTTCTGTTTTTGTCATTTGATTTTGCAGTCAAAAAAGTGAGAAAGGAATGAAAGAAGAAGAAAGAGAGAGAAGTGAAATAGTGAAGAGATGAAAGAAGAATTAAAAAACGGAGAATTTATAGTTGCAGAATTGGTGGGATTCGACTTTCGAATTGGAATATTTGAAGAGACTTTGATTGTGATTTGCAAATCAGATAAGTCTGAAAGACGAATTTCAAATCAAATAATAATAATACATCAGTAAAAAAAATTAAAATATGATTATATAATAAATAATAATGTTTTATTGTTATATAATTACTATTAAGATTATGATGTGACGATGAAATATCTTAGTGATTAGGAAAGTTAAAATTAATAACAATGGAATTTGCAGTAGTAAAATAAGAATAATATATATGCATATATATATATATAAGGTTTTTTTTTCATTAAAGTCAAATTTTGTTTATTATTATTAGTGAATAATTCCTACTGATATTATATTTTTTTTTCAAATTTTAATTTTAAAAGTATTGTTCCTTGAAATATTGGATTCAATTTGACTTTTTTTTAAGTAACAGCCGGAGTTTAAATATTGTTAAAGAAAATAATTAGCGCGGAAAAATATACTGAAAATAACGAACTGAGATATTAATTATTGAAAAAATCAACGGAAATTCAGTCTTATTAAATATATAATTGAAAAATAGAAGAGAAAACTTATACTTTTTGTGTAAGTTATATTAATTATCTTGGCGTTTTTTAAATTATGCAAGTATTTCTATTTTTTTCCCATATTATAAGCATTTAATAGAAGATATTGTGTAATTTAGTGAAATTATAATATTAATGTAACTTTTTTGTTTTATAAAAAAGTAGCCTCTGCGTAGCTGTGGCTCAAATGAAGTATTTCACTCTTAAATTTGATTAAATGATTAATAAAAAAATACTTAAGGGTCTTCATCATAATATTTTGTTATACATTTTTTAAATTTACATTAATCAATAATATATCTACTTTTGTTAACCTATTGATGTATAATATAAACCAATATCATAACCTGTTTAACAAAAGATCTGAGCGGATGTAACAAAACCTTTTAAACTAAAACCAAAGCGATAAAACAAGTTTTATGGTCTGAGTTCTTAATTACTTTATAAGCTTCATAGATTATACTTTTTTCTCTCACTCTTTTGTTTGTTGTTTTTCACGTAAAATCAAGAATTCTTAAACTAGAATCCGTTCTACAGGTAAATATTTAGAAAACATTGTTCAATATAATAAAAAAGTTTAAGTATGATTAATCTATCTTTCTGTTAAATATATAATAAGTTATTGTGTTTATAATAAAAAAAAATGAGTTAAAACCCAAAATAACAAACTAACTAAAGATAAAAGATAAAAATAACTACTTAAGATATTTAAAAATTTAATATACTTAACACTTTCCTTCATACTTATACATATAAATCGTATCAAGTTTGTTACAAATATAATCAATTATTGATCACATAAAGACTTAGTGAAAATAACTGCTAACGGATTACTTGAATTTACGAGCATAGTCTTGATATCTTCAAATACAATATTCTCTCAAATGAAATGACGACCAATCTCAATCGGTTGGTCCTTTCATGAAAGACAATATTAGAACTAATATGAAGAGCAGTCTAATTGTCACATATAAGTGTCATTTGAGTGACATCTTCAATTGTGACTCTCTAAGCAATTGCTTAAACCAAACAAGTTTACAAGTGACTAAGGCCATAACTCTCTATTTTGCTTCTATATACTAGATCTTGTCATAACACTCTATTTCTTGCTTTTCTAAGATATCAAGTTACCACCAATGGAGACACAATATTCGAATGTAAACCTTATATCAAAAGGAGATCCTATCCAATCACTAGAAGATCCTTTAATGTACTTTAATATATGAATAATTGCATTCCAATTATATTCACATAAGGAATTAAGAAGTTGGTTTACCATACTAATTGCAAAGGAAATGCAAGGACAGGTAATGGTAAGATAATTCAATTCTCCTACTAGTCTTCTATACTGCTTGAGGTCTGACATAAGCTCCCTTGTTTTGATATAAGTTTAGTATTAGAATCCATGGGTGTGTCAATAGATTTTGAATTTATAAACCTAGTTTCCTTCAAAATATTCAATACATACTTCCTTTGAAATATAACAATACCATTGGATTGTGTCACCTCAATACCTAAGAAATATTTAAGTTTGTCATGATCTTTAGTCTGAACCTAAAACATTATTTTTCCACTAAAACCAATTTTCTAAAACTCACCTATTAAGACCTCTATTGTTAGACTAAAATTGACCTACAACCAAGTTGAACCTTTTCTTCCCAATATTTCAATCAAATAACATCACCAACTTCACAACCACAGAAAATTCACAATCAAGATCTATTCGAAACAGATTCATCAAAGTCTAAAGTATCAATCACAACACCAAGCATCAATTAACTATTTTAAAATTGTTCAAATCACAATTTATACTAAGACAAATAAAATTATAATTTCAACCAAATTCAACATAACCTAACTATAATCCTCAATTAAATAACATTAAGAAAGGTCATTAGTTTCTCTTACTTTAAGGAGAATGCTACCAAGCTCTATATTAGAACTGTCAAAATGGGTAACCCGGCCCGACCTACCACGGGTTGGTCACTTAGTGAGCCAACTCAACCCGGCTCATTTATTAGCGAGCTGAAAAAATTTGAACCTGACCCGACTCACCATGACGGGTTGGTGGGTTAAACGGGTTGACTAATTGACTCACTTAATTATAAGTGTTTTTAAATAAAAAATTATATATTTTTAAATTCAAATCTAAATAAATTTCATTCTAAAATGATATTAAACTCCAAAGACAATTCAAAATAAAATAAAAATATCATACAATCCAAGCATAATCCAAAAACAAGCACAAAAGACGAATAAATAAGTTTTGAATATTGATAATTTTTGTATCACTTGTCCATCTATAATATTAGAGTCTTGAATAGATAAATCTATAATATTTTTCTCTCCTAGAAAATCTTTTTTTTTATCTCATCTACAATATAATAAAAAAATATTAACTAATAGTAATTAAACATAAAATAATAAATAATTAAATTAAATTAGGCATCAACCCGACTCACCATGGATTCAACCCGGGTAAGCCAGGTTCTAAGTGAGTCGGGTTGAAAACTAACCTGCATTAAAAAAATTACATTTTTTTGCAACCCAACCCAGCTCAAACCTGTGGTGGACCGGATTGGTTTACGGGTTGCAACCCATTTTGACGGCACTACTCTATATATGCACTACCCTTGCTTCAAGCTCAAGGAACTTCTAAAAACGTCTATAAACCACAAAAATATGATCATAACAAGTCCTTATAACTTCTTATCAACGAAAGGTTAGAAAAGGAACTCACATGACACATGCGAAGAACTCCTACGCATGACCTTAACTAAAAATGAAAGAAAAAAGAAACATAAACTTACTTGCTCTACAATGAAACTGATAGGATGAATATGGAGAATACAATATTGTGATCTCTTAGACGTTTCCTGATTCTCAAATAAATGATCTAGAAGTTAGAATTTGTAGAAATAAAAAAAAAAAGTCAGAGAAAGAATTCTAAAAAAATGGTGAGTGTTTTAGATAATGAAACGTGTTTATAAATTTTTATTTATATTATCAAATTATTTATCATTAAAATATTTGATATCGTTATCTTAAAACATCAATAAACTCTAATACTATATTTTTTAAATTCTTAAAATATTTGAGTACGATATTATAGTCAATTTTAAAACATTGTTTTGAACCGTGTTGGCCTATTATCCAATCATATAGTAAATAATATATTATATTATAATCTGATAAATTTTTAGAGCATAATCAATACGATTTAAAAAAAACAATTAGAATTGAAATATTAAATCAATAAAAAATTTAGCACGTGAAAATGACGATAAACAACTCTAGATACCACTGCATTATGCAATTTGAAAAAATGACACAATCAACGATGGTTTTTCTCATTAGTTAATTTTTTATTTAGATATTTAATGTGATTTTTATTTATTTATGTTACATTATCATGCGTCGTAATCTTTTTGATGGGATTCTTATATGATTTAACTATTGTTTAGAGTCTCCAATATATTTGTAATAAATGTTGTCACTTGGATAAGTTTGAAATAATTTTATACATAAATTAAGATTGCCATTTCTTTCAAGATTTACCAACGCCTATAAAATAAGTGCCAAATCTATTGCTATTTTTTGTTGCTATTAAAAAGTATAGAAAAGGAGGAAGGAGTCAAATAATGATAAATTACGTTATTCTAATATTCAAAGTCTATAAGCCACTTTAATAAGTCAGGAATCAACTGCTATTTAAAGCAAAGAAAAATGTGTAGGTTTGCTCAGATTTCAAGACTAATAATTCTATTATAATAATTCTTTAATTGTTTTTATATTTACATTAATTGTTATATGGTTATTAATATACTGTTGTCTCTGTTTTTATTTTAATCTTCTTATTAAAATTATAGATGTGTGTATTTAATCAATTATATATATATAGATTAAATCACCTTTAGTTATATAAATACTTGATGCATTAGTTCAATATATATGATACTAAATACTTGTTACATCCTTGAAGAAGGAAATTATTTTGAAAATCTAGTGTTTATAAAAAGTCAAAGAGTTCATTTTTTCAGAATTAAAAACTGAATATGACTAAAATTACAGGAATTTAGATAATATATCTTAACAAAGATAAAAGTATATAGTGCAGCCTATAAATTTGTATTTGATTTGACTTAGATATATGCAAAATAAATGAAGGTTGGCTAAAAAGTAGATGAAAGTTCTTTCCATCAAACACAAAATTGGAATGGACTGCCAATATTCTTCAGTATTAATGCTTCTAGGAATGTGTACCATGTTAGGAACAGATTACAAAAATATTTTACAAAATGATTTATTATATCTTATACACCATCTAGTGTCCACAATAATGACAAGCAGATACACTAAATAATAATAACAATATTATATAAATTATTTTTAGATGTACATCACGTCTTAAAAATTTATAAAAAATAAATAAATAAAAGAAGCGTCTTTATTTTAGCTTATAATAATAATAAGATCACAGTTGAGGACTTTTTTTTGAAGAAATGCAAAGGCGTTTCTTTCCATGGAAGAAATTATAGCATTGAATTGAAAGAAGCAGGATATGGGCCATTGTCTCGTATAATCAAAACAGAATATTATTGACTAAATTAAAAGAAGAAGAAGAAAACACAAAAGCAGAAGTGGGAGGCATAGAATTTTAGTTCGTTTGACAAAGACAAAGTGGTGTGTAACTTGACCAAATGGTTTGTTAGTTGCCAACAAATCCTCTAAATTTTGATGACCAAATAAAAAGAATGGAGGTTAGGTGCATCACCATACTAATAAAAAAATCATTTTTTCATTTTTATTTATTTTATTTTATTTTTATTATAGTATAATTTATTGAAAAATTTAACTTTGAATTTTTTTAGTGATAGGTTTTTGGAGAAAAGATGATTAAAAAGACATAATACTAATGGAATTCAAACTAGAATTATATAAAAATAAAAAATAATTTTGGGTTTTTGGATAAAAAAATTGTTAAAACACATAATACTAATTAAATTCGAACTATTATAAAAAAAATACACTATCTTCAATATAAAATCTTTAAAATAATAGATTTATGAATTTTTTTATAAAATATTCAACTTTTCTATTTTCATTCAATATAAAATATAGACTTACATTTAAATTTTCTATGCATAATAAATTATCTAAAAAATAACATTATTTTCCATTCAAAACCTAAAAATAATAAATTTATGTTTTTGTTTTATAATGTATTCAACTTTCTTTATCACTAATGGGACATAAACTCAAATTTAAATAAGGTTTTTTTCATCATTTATTCATCTATTTGATTTTTGAAAGATTGGTTCTTGTTCTAGAAAGATGTAGTGTAATATTCTAAAAATACAGTGTAAAACCATATACGAGAATCATCTCATATTAATAATATTACAGATCAGTTCTACATAGAACGAGATACGATTATGGCCGAACGGCCTTAATAAAAACAGAGGATTTAAAAACGTACGCTAGCTACTACTAGACCGAACGGTGAACAAAATAACTCATACCGAACGGTCTTACAAAATATAAAGCTAACAACAGACCGAACGTCCCTAAGGTTCGGCCTTCACTTCCGTCGCGTCTTCCAATACTTCTTCCAGCAGCTCTTCTACTTCTGCTCACATCTACACGAATGATCATTGCAACAGGATAACGACAGAACGCACAACACACGGACAAAAATGATAAACAGGGTAAGCTTATGTAATTTAATTTCTTCAATAACAACGTACAACATTCATAACTAAATCAACAACACCCAATTTATCATTCATACATCAAGGCATGCAAATACGACCACTTGACTCTGACTGTCCAGACTGTATGAATCCTGTGTAGCTACGACGTTCGTGCACTCGGGTGATGTAGTAACTGAGATACCCTCAACAGTTGACACCCGAGGTTGATCCGTTCCGTCCAAGTTAACCTTATGGACTAGGACATCCTGCCATTCCCACACATGATTTACTCCTCTCTACATGAGAACGAGTAATCATGGAATATCAAGATGAACGCCTTCTAAGCTTTGCCCACATTCATACTTTACCAATCAATAACCACTTTCTGAGATATTCCTCCCTGGAATACTCGTTCATAATCAAACTAGTTCATTCACATCACATTTCAAATTTTCTCATACCTCATCCTTAATACATTCAACTGAAATACGATCTCATACTCTCATCATAGTGTAAGTACGACTAGCATAACATTTCTTAGAAATTAACATAACTGAGTGCTACTTATCCACTTCAATAAGCAGACCCCTAAGAGTTCAAACCGGACGCCACGCAGCCTAGGCCGAGTACTAAGACTCTAGGCCGACACCTTTTACGAACCAACATTGTTTGACACACAATACTAATACTGATGAGAAACTATGAGTAACAAACGCTATCGAGTTTGAATGAAGACTCCTATTCTAAAAGCAATAATAATATATTATAGAAAACAAGACCCAGCGCTTGGTTTAAGACCGAGCCCTGTAGAAACCGAACACTATCGAACGAGCGCTGGTCCAAGACCAAGTGCTTATCAGGAACGAGCGCTACTGAGACTGAAGGCTTGGTCCAAAACCGATCACTAATAAACTCACATAAAATGAATGAATATATATATATATATATATATACACACACACACACACACACACACACAATTGAGCCACCACTTATTCTGAATGAAAAAGAACGATAATGTCTACGACCTTAAGTAGTATATAACGCATTAATTAAACTGTTTAGGAAGTCTAAAGAAGAACTACACTTAGGCTGAACATTCATTCATACATATCTAATATTATAACACAGTCGTTATTACCGAAATTCCTTATATAAGAAGAACCTAATATAGACGGACGCTCAACCATATTACCACCTTTACTCAGATTACTACAGTTGACGATCAATCTATATCTCAAATCAATTTACCACATGCATCATTCCTCCATCCACACGTCCAAACAAGCAGTACACACATATCTCATACTCATCAAATAATCAAACAACGTATCATGCAAACATACCAACGTTCAAACAAGAATTTAATCAAATTATATAAGTTCCTCTTACCTCTATATGTAACCGAACGCTCAACGAGGCAGAATGTAGCTCCCCACTACCAATGACCTAACGTTCGACAATCCCGTTTTAGGAGTACTGGACCAAACAGAGAAACCAGGACACTCAGAATTATACTATCCCCTCAGGCGACCAGAAATAGAGAGTTGCATGTGAGATTAAACGAACGTACTAAAGAGAAGGAAACTCACCAGCTCAGAATTACAAACCGATCGATTCAAACGGAAGCTCTTAACGCCGGGAGTGTTCACACGGTGCCAGAGAGGTGATCTGAAGAAGAAAAGGTAAGGTTTTCTTAGAGAGAAGGAGGAGAAAAATGTGTTTAGCAGTTTGGAGAAGAAGAAAGGCACACAGAGAAGTGGCACGACATTTGAAATTTGGCCTTAAATACTGTCGTCACCCCAAAACGAATGTCACTCTCCTGCAGCCACCTGCTTTCCACTAACTGAGACGCTCACTCTCTTCTTGACACATGGATCCCACTACTTGGGTTTTTTTTGTTGTGTTTTGATGGAGTCTGACAGATAGCACTAAAATTGCATGTGATCAAGTGAACATGATTTTCTCTCACTTTCAGAAAAGTTACAAGACGAAAGTTGATTGAAACCAAAGAACATAAGATACCTTATCTAAGCTTTAGATGAAAGATTAAAGAAAATTCCTTCACGTGAAGACCTGCTCTTGTTCATGCTTACAAGGCATTTGTGTCACTCCTTCACCACCTCCCTCCTCGTGAAGGCATTGTAAAGGATAGAATCTTTAGAATGAACAACATTTTATTTTCTCAATACTTTATATTATCAAATAACTTATTTAAATAAGTTTCATATCTTTAACATATGATTCATTTTTATTTTGAATATCTAATATATTTTTTAAATTGGATATTAGATAAATTAAAAACTTTTATATAAGTCATTTTAGCTACTTGTATATGTTAATTAAGTAAAACATGTATCACATAATCTAAAGTCTAAAAGAATGATACCCGTTAACTAATTTCTATTTCCGTTATATGATGAAAAAAGGTATATGTTGTTTGATAAAAACCAAGTAGAGAGACTAAAATAAAAATTTAAAAATATTTCAGGATAAGTTAAAGGAAACAATAGAAAAAATATAAATAAATTCTTTTTTTGATACTTAAACTAAAATTTTATAATTATAACTAAAAGCTCAATTTGAAAAAATAATTTATTGGTACTCAAATCAATAACGAGTAATACTTAGGGACCTGTAACTTATTTAAGGGTAACTTTTATTTGCAAATTCCATTACATACAATAGTTAACTGTGTGAAATATTCACTTAGTTTTTAGAATAAATTACTCAAACTAATTATTTGTGTGCTGAGGATTAATATGTGCATATAAAAATATTTTACAAGAAGACATCATTTGATATAGTAGTATTTCTTTAAAAATAGATTCTAGTATTGTATTAAACTATATATTATATATTTTATTTAGTGACAAAATTATAACTATGATATAAAAATATTGATTTAAATATAATAAAATTATATCATATTAGACTATTTAATAAAATATATAATTTTATATATAAATGATATTGTTTTTAAGAGTTAATTAAAGTGTTGTAGTAGGGTTAAATCTCCATTATACCTAATGTTAATCCATTTAAGAAGAAACTTTCGAACTAAAACTTCTTTTTTTCGCGCTTGAGAGGACTTCTTAAAAGGAAATATTTTTCAAGAATGGGTTAGGGTTGACCCATAAATAATGGATCAAGTTTACAACTCTAACTTCAACAAACTTATATATAGTCCATGTACATCTAACATTTCTTAGTATACCTTGTCCACTCTTCAAATAAAAAAACATTTATTAATATTTGCAAAGTCTTTGTTTAATTTGTATTTGCATGGGATATTTCTTTAAACCACATCAAATACTTATGTGATCATCCAATATTATGTAAACTTTGTAAATTGCACGATAAATATTATTTTATTATAATCAAAATCATAGTGTGTTAAACTTGTGTTTACTTTTGTTAATCTTCTTTTATACCTTAACATTTTTTTTATTATGAAAAATAATGAGTTTTGTGATAGAAAGAAACACATGCATGTAGTTACTTATTTTTTAGCAGAACTAAAGTTTATCATATTGATTAGATAATAGGTTCATTTTAATCTTTTAAAGAAAACAAAGTTTATCTTGAAAATACATATTCATTTATTTTAGTTGCTTTAAACATGTATTAAAGTAAGCTGAAATATGGTGAGTTAGACAAGTTGTAGTTGTACACTTACAACTATTCATAGTCTTCCTTGTGACTGTGAATTGACTTTACATTCATTGAAATGTCTATAATTAAACTTTTCTATATTTCATATGAGACATTCATATATATATATATATATATATAAAACAAGAATTTGATATCATGTTGATTAAATTTAAAGAGTTTGACATTGTATATCTATCTATATATGACATCATTTTGTGCACAAGGTCAGAACAAAGGATGAAAAAAAAGTGGTGTGTTAATAAGTTTACAAGAGCAATTAAGTCTAACCCATCTTATTTTGAACATGTTGATATCATGCAATGATAACATGATGGTTCATTTACTTGAAAATAAAGGAGTGTGTTAATAGATTTAAAAGATCAATTAAGCCTAACTCATCTTATTTTCAACATGTTGATGCCATGCATTCTTAGCATGATAGTTCATTTACTTGAAAATCTAATAACAAAAATAAAATGAATAACACTTCGGTAAGAATTTGGTATGAAAATCTTTCATTTGTGTGGATGGATCACTTTTATCTTGAGGTTAATGTGTGTGTGTGTGTGTATATATATATATATATATATATATATATATATATATATATATATATAATGTTGTTGATGTATCACAATTTGACTTCTTTTAGGACATTTCTTCCTAAACTTCTATAGTTTCTTCCTGTATCTTTATAGATTTTAAAATTCTCATTTTAAACATTATTTGAAATGTAAAAATTATATTTTCGATTATATAATAAAAATGTAAAGTAAAATTATATTTTGAACTATATAATTTATAATGTATTTATTTTATTTTATTTTAAATTGTATAATTCAAAATATATACTTTATTTTATATTTTAAATTATATAGCTCAAAATATAAAATAGAAAATATATTTGTATAATTTATAATACAAAATTTGTATTCCAACTCGGAAAATCCAGAATGTATTTTTTAAGGATATAACGTGATGGCTGAAATCCTTCCTCCGCCTCCTCACAATGTTCCTCAGCCTCTCCACCTCCTTCGCCGCCAAATCCCACTCCTGCAATGCCGCCTACCTTGTCGTCGCAGTCTCGGAACCCTCGCCTGTGATGAGCGCCCTCTCGTTCTTCCTCGCGCCCTTCCCCCTGACCCCCTCTTTTGCCTCGCCGCCGCCATCCCCGCCGTGGACGGTGATGTTCCTTCTAATGTGTCTTCGGTAGAGCTGTTGGAAGAAGATGGGAGCATCCATGGAGGTGGAGGAACGAATGTTGGTGGTGGTGAAAAAGAAAAATCGGTGCCAACGGAGGTGGAGAAAGAAAAAGGGAGAGAGGGCTGCGGTGGTAGTGGGGAAGAAGGTAAGGGCAAAAATTTGTCTATGGAGGTGCAGGAAGAAATATCCTGATTATGAACATGGCTTTCCCATTTGTTTGGGCTGGATAAAGTGTAAAAGAGGGTTACTCCCTGTACCACCTCACTTTCCTTCTTCTATCATCATATTTTTTTTTAATTTTAAAACTATCCTTTATATTTTAAAATATCCTACACTTTTACCTATTTTCTTTAATGAATATCAACATCCGTCGAAGAATTTTAATTTTATTCTTCAACAGATTACCACGTCCGTTAAGATTTTTTTTTATTTTTAGTTTTTTAATTTATTGTATTTTAAAATAATATATAAATATTTTTTAATTTTTTTAAAATTATTACTTAATTATTTATAAATTAATTTTATTTTATTTAATAAAATAATTATTATTAATTTAATTTATGTATTATTATTTAAATAATAATTAAAATATTTTTTATAAATATATTAAAACGGAATTTTTATTTTAGTTTTTAGTTTTTTAATTTTTGTATTTTAAATTAATATATAAATATTATTTAATTATTTTAAAATTATTATTTAATTATTTATAAATTAATTTTATTTTATTTAATAAAATAATTATTATTAATTTTAATTTATGTATTATTATTCAAATAATAATTAAAAATTTTGTTATAAATCTACTAAATGGATGTGTTATGTGACGTTGAATTAATTTTTTTTTTAGTTTTCAGTTTTTTAATTTTTTCTATTTTAAATTAATATATAAATATTATTTAATTTTTTTAAAATTATTACTTAATTATTTATTACTTAATTTTTTAAAATAATTATTATTAATTTAATTTATATATTATTATTTAAATAATAAATAAAATACTTTGTAAAAATCTATTAAATGGATGTGGCACATCCGTTAATGGATGTGGCCACATCGGTTGAAGTTTTTTTTTTAATAAAAACAATAAACTAAAATATAAAATATATAAACGGATGTCAACATCCATTGAAGGTGAAATGGACGTTGACATCCATTTTATAGAAGGACAAATTAGGTATGTGGTGGTGCATGGAACGTTTGGTAGTGGTCGAGGAAGTAACTCTCAGTTTAAAAATAATACGTGTGACACCCGGGCACTGATAAAAGGGCGGGGAGTGACGCCGGTGCAGGGAGCATGGTGCAGGGGGCACAGACAAGGAGCGGCTCCTGGCAAGGCTTCCGGTGGAAGGGACACATGGATGAATCGAACATACACCGGAATGAGAGGGATCTGGAGACTGTGTAGGTATGGGACTATACAGTTGAAGGATAGCTTAAAAGGGATTGATTTGGCTACTCATATCACCAAAATGCATTTGCTTTTCGGTAGCCTGACTCATAAGAACTCCATGGTTAAGCGTGCTTAGCCCAGAGTAATTCTGGGATGGGTGACCTTCTGGGAAGTTTTCCCAGAAAGTGTGCGAGTAATTCTAACAATACGCACCTCATTTTTATTAATGTTATTTCATAGAAAATTTGAAAACAATATTTGGATAAATTTTAACATTTTTAAGGATATTTTTAAATTATAAAATAATTAAAATAATAATTATAGTTAAATTAAAGTACAAGTGGTTAAAAAATCACTTTTCTCATTCTCGAGATGAAAATGCTACATTCCCAATTTATATTCTTGATAATTAGTTTTTATTCTTCTAACACAAACGCATTCTAACATTTGATTTTTTTTTTCTAAGTTTAATTTTTCCTCTTTTTAAACCTCTAACGTATTAAAAAGAGCACACTATATATAGGCTACTATTGACCTAAGCTAACAACTATAATGGAATAATAGAAAGTCTTAATTAACTTAGAGAAGACCGTGTAATATTAGCTTAGAAAAATACTTTATTTATGAGATTTTCTAGCAAAATAAAGCAACAATGCATTCTCAATGTTTTCAAAATAGAAAAAAAAACATTATACTCTTTTTTTTATAGATCATATTAATATAAACAATGTTATGAAAAGTACTAAAAAATTTGTTAGAAAGTTTTATGTTTGTTTGGAGGAAAATTCTTTATAAGATTTAAAAGAGAGAGAGAAAAAAGTAGAAAATAAAATTAGTTCCCATTAAAACTAAATTTAAATAATACAGCAATAAAAAACTAAATTTTGGAAAAATTAATGGGAAATAACTTTTATATGTTAAACTATATTTAACTCGTGAAAAAAATTAATTTTACTTCTCCTTATTTCTTTCTCTATAAAAGAAAATATCTATAAATAAATAGAGTCATTATTTAGGAGAAAATTAAGACTAAATTGACACAAAATAAAAATACAGGAATCAAATTGCAACATAATAAAAATACAGGGACCAAATTGAAACTAATGCAATGACATGTGGCCTGACAATGACATGTAGCACTGTCAGTGCCATGTCACACTGCCATTGCCACGTGACACACTATCAGTTTGACACGTGGCATTTTTAAATTTTACTTTTAAAAAAATAAAAAATAAAAAATAAAAATAATAAAAATATAATTAAAAATTCAAAAAAACCACGAACTGACACGTGTAATCCCTTTTAACGGTGTTAGTATGGAACTAACGGTAAGACTGATTCAATTTTTCATAATAAGGGACCTAATCGAGAACATTTACAATACGAGAACCTACTTGAGACGATCCTACAAAAATAAGAATGTTCGAAAAGATTAAACCTATTGAAAATATCATTAATTTTATGATTCAAGCCATTGTCCAATAATTTTTAAATAAATTTTTTTATCAAGTTATTTATCTAAATAAAACTTTATATGCATTTTCAAAATATATACATATATATATATATATATATATATATATATATATATATATATATACATATATATTTATTTATTTGTCCAATACCATTTGCTTCGACATGAAGTTTCGACAACTTTAATATACTGCCTGTACTACGAACCAAAGAAAGAGGATGCACATTCTGCATTTCTGCTAACTTATCCATCTACTTTTATTTGTCTTCTAGTGCCTATTTCTTTTTTATTTGCATACATTATTGTTCCAATTTTTAAATATTCTTTGTTGCTGCTGTTACTGACACCATTCTGTCACTTTTATCATTATCTTGCTCAATAATGGGTGCTCCCTTCTATATATGTATAACTCTGACTCATAAAGTAACTCCTGCCAATTGTAGAAATACAAAACTATACTAAGAGGAAAATTATGATTGGTCTAAGTTCCAGCCAATTGGAAATGGATCTAATAATATTATTAATAACAAATTTAAGATTGAAATATTATTGTATGTAGAAATAAAATTTTCTAGTTATTGATCAAAAGAGTTATTATTATCATGTACTTAATAGTATCATATTTAATAATATCATTTAGAAATTGAAGTTAAAAATAGTTTAAATATATATTTATATTTTAATATTTTAAGAGATGATAAAACTTCAAATTTTAAAACAAATAATTAAAAATTAATTTTTTAGTTTCTGATGTTAAAAGCTAAACTAAAATCTTTTTTAAAACATTAATATATTTTTATTATCAAATTTAAAAAATTAATAAATATAAAATTTTAATTTAATTAAAAATAATGTTTTATATATTAAATAACGTTTTATATTAATATTTAAATTAAAATGTATCAAACGATACGTTATGAATCATAATTTGACACATAAAAACATTATAATTAAAATTTTGAAATTTTAATTTTACATTAAAATTTTGAAATTAAAATTATATTTAACTCTTGTTTTAAATACAATAATTAATGCTAAAAACATTAAGTCAACAAATTTGAAACTATAAAATAAAAAATAAAGCTCTTAACCAGTTATGATGATAAAATTATAAAGTAATTACAATCCAATAACAATAAAATGATTTTAAGAATTAAATGATTATTTATTATTAGATAATGATACTTTGACCATATTTTAACATTGTACGATTGATTTTTGTGTTTATGATTGTTATTATTATTATTATTGATGGTAAAGTAATTTTGGATGAATCATATAATAACACAAATAATATTAAAATATTGGTAAAAAAAATGGTGTTAAATATCATTATTTTTTTTTTCACCCAACCAAAGAGGTTGCAAACTTAGTTGAACTAGAAAAATGGTAAAAATGTTCCTTAATTTCTCAGTCTGTGGTTGACACGTTTCACTGATTTAGTGACAAACAAATGGAAACTGATCAGATCATCATTGGAGTTGCTGAAAGCACAAAATAGAAAATCCATAGGAAAAAAAAGAAAAATTAAGAAATTAGAAACCTGCTAGCCTCATGCATCTCAGATTCTCAGTTTTTTGGATAAAATCAAAAAGATAAACTTTGGTGAAAGAAGGCACACAAAAAGAGAAGAGAAGAGAGGGAGAGAAAAAAAGAAAAGCAGAGAGGTTTCACGTTCAGGTTCAGTTTCACTTTCACGAGCCTATCACCGACCCTCTGCTCCTGCAACTTCCTACTTAAACCACTGCCAACTCTGAAAGAAAGAATAAAATATCCCCATTTAGTTTGGTTGGTGAAAGTTGAAACCTTTTCACGGGCTCAAGTAGCAGCTTTGCCTTGTTTTATTTTTGTCAGCCACTACCCTGGTTTTGTTTTTCAAAGATCTGATCTGGGTTTTGGATGTTTCAATGTGAGAGCTAAGATTTTGCTGTTGGGGTGTTGTTGTTTTGGTGCATAGTGATAGAAAAAGTAAAGGTGGGATTTGTAAAGGGGTGGAGATGGATCGTTCTGCGATGACTGTTGGGCCAGGAATGGATATGCCAATCATGCATGACAGTGATAGGTATGAGCTGGTCCGTGATATTGGGTCGGGGAATTTTGGGGTGGCTAGGCTCATGAGGGACAAGCACACTGAGGAGCTTGTTGCTGTGAAGTATATTGAGAGAGGTGAAAAGGTTTGTTTTCCATTATAGCTAAATTTTTTCTTTTTTTGTTCTTTTTTCGTGAATTAAGCTTTCCTTTTCTCTTTATTGTGCTTGTAAAGTTTTGGTTTGGGTGGGGGATTTTGGCAACTGAAGTCTGTAGGTTATGATTTGATTGATTGGGTTCTTTGTTGGAAATGGTGCTACTGGTGGTGGTGGGTGCTTTGGTTTTCAGTTGGATGGTGCTAAAAGAGATGTTGGGGATTGATAGGGGTGTACATCTGGATTTCAGTCTGTTCAGAATTGGGATGTGTACGTGCTGCCTAATCTAATTGTATGCAGGTTTTGCTGTTCTTGTGTTTGGATGGAATTTGCAGCCTTTGGAAATATGAACCAAGATTTTGCTTTCATCTTCTACCTATAAAAGTTAAGCTTAGTGGTGCCCCCATGTCTCTTTTGGCAATTAACTCTTACTGTTTTCAAACGCACATTATAAGTGTTGTTTTTGGTTCTAAATGTTGGCTGCAGTGGTTCAATTGAAAGTGCAAATGCTACAGTGTGCTTGATAGCAGACTTTCTTAACTAATGTTATAGCTGCCTTAAACCCTCGACACTTGTTTGTTTGACAAGCCACAAGTACAACAGCATTCCCACCTAAGATGAAGCTTATCTAGAGTTTGTGTCAATCTAAGTTATGCAGTAGAGTTAAATAAAGTTTGAAAGGGATAGTGTTGCATGCATGTGGTTTTCCCTGCATTACATTAAGCTTAATCATGTTTTTTTCTTAACAGATAGATGAAAATGTACGAAGGGAAATTATAAATCATAGATCATTGAGGCATCCCAATATTGTCAGGTTCAAGGAGGTTTGTTCTCTTAACTCTGTACACGTCCAAAGTCTTGGCCTATTTCTTCCTAATTGTACCTAAGGCGTATTTTAATCAGTTCTCATGCTCCGAAAGTATAGGTCATACTAACCCCTACACATTTGGCTATTGTGATGGAATATGCCTCTGGAGGAGAATTATTTGAACGGATTTGCAAAGCAGGAAGATTTGGTGAAGATGAGGTTCTAATCTTTTCCAATCAAGCATTCTTTCCAGTGTTGTTGCAGTTACCATTTACCCTTAATGCCTATTATGTTTTGCTGCAGGCACGCTTCTTCTTCCAACAACTTATATCAGGGGTTAGCTTCTGTCATGCAATGGTACGTAAGTTTGGCAATTTTAGTTTTTACTTTCTCATTAGTGCATTTTCAGCTGAAAGATACAGTAAATTGTCATACTTGAATGTCTCTATTTATCTTCTTTAATAAAGCAAGTATGCCATCGTGACTTAAAGTTGGAGAACACATTGTTGGATGGTAGTCCAGCTCCTCGTTTGAAGATTTGTGATTTTGGGTATTCGAAGGTACTTTTCTTTCTTTGCATTTACAATACATGAATTCCAGATTGATATTTGCACTGGGTACTGTTTGGGAAGTTCATTGCAATTTTATTGTACCCCAAGATCAAGAAATTTCTTCATCTGTTATTTGCATTTATGGATCAGTTTGTACTATCTGTGACATAAATCTTGATTGTGTTACTTTTGCAGTCCTCTGTACTACATTCACAACCAAAATCTACAGTCGGTACCCCTGCATACATTGCTCCTGAAGTTTTGCTTAAGAAAGAATATGATGGCAAGGTATTATGTAACTTCCATCTCCCAAAGAATATTCATAGAACTGTTGTATTAGTGTATTTGGTTCTTATACTTTGCAATTATACGTTGGTCACCACAACCACCTGTTGATTGATTCCATGCAGAGTAGAATCTACCGTCTTAATGTCAGTAAAGACACTATCAATTGTAATTTCTAGGTGTTGCATGGAAAAACATATAATGATATGTTCTGTAACCACTAGGGGTTTAATTGGATTGTCACTGTTTTAGCATCATCCTATTTGTTGAATCTAATCCAGTGAGTAGTAGACTTTGGTTGATAACTGAAGTTGCTATGTTTGGGTGTCAACAGCAGACATGACCTACAACTTACAAGGACGATAGTGTAATACTTTTAACCTTAACTAGAATATTGAGCTCTTTTTCCTGAAGAATAGAACATAACCAAGAGTGAGAAATGAAAAATATTTCTTTTTTCTATTTAAGGCTCATTGCAATCTCTTTCATGGTTCCCCGGTGTGAATTGTGAGTTCTGTCAGAAAATGGACTTTTACCTGTGAGAGCTTTGTGGAGTTCTAAGTAACAAGAATCCCAATTTGATCTTATCGCTGAGGCGATTAATCTCATGACTTATCACTCATATTTTCCTCTTTTTTGAGTATGGTGTCAATATCTTTCTCCAAACTGGATATCATAACGGCCCTCCCTTGTTTTCTCATCACTTTCTCTGTGAATGATTCTTATCGATGGTTGTGGAACATGAAGAAAAGTTTGATTAATGTGAGACTATTATATAATCATGTTTGAAGTATGTTTGCTTTTCATTTATGGTTAGAAAGGATTGTGACTAATGTTATGCTTTATCTCCTACAGATGAAACAAAATTTTAGATTATAATCTGAAAGCACTATTTTCAGGACAGCTATGCATTTTCTTGAATAATTATTCACTAATACATTGCACTGACATTGTCATTCAATTGTGACTCAGATTGCAGATGTGTGGTCCTGTGGGGTGACCTTATACGTCATGTTGGTAGGTGCATATCCTTTTGAGGATCCAGAGGAACCTGCAAATTTCCGAAAGACAATTCAGGTAGGTTACTGCACCCGTGTTTAGGTCACTGCAGTTTGATTTTGTTTAAACTGTTGGATTTTGTTTGCAGAGGATTTTGAAAGTCCAGTACTCAATTCCTGATTATGTTCATATATCTCCCGAATGTCGTCATCTAATCTCAAGGATCTTCGTTGCAGATCCTGCACAGGTCAGCTTATAATTTTAATTAATTTTTCGATCTGAAAATTGTGTGCTTCGTATATACTATTGAATGTTATATATCTAGAAGGGAGCAAGACAGGAATATGTATCTAGACATGAGTTTCTTACAACGGATAAGAAAGAAAAGCTGTAGCTTCATCAGCTACTAGCTAGTACAGATGAATCTTCAAATTAATATTCCATTTCAAGTTAAGCCCCTCTTGTTTGTTTGTTTTTTTATCTATCCTTAAGACTGGTATTGTTTCATGCAGAGAATAACTATTCCTGATATTCGAAGCCACGAGTGGTTTTTGACGAACCTTCCGGCAGATCTGATGGTGGACAGCACAATGAGCAACCAGTTTGAGGAGCCTCATCAGCCAATGCAGAGCGTTGAAGAGATCATGCAGATAATTAGAGAGGCTACAATTCCTGGAGCCAAAACTCAGTCTCTCAACCAGTATCTCACTGGTAGCTTGGACATGGATGATGATGACATGGACGAGGACCCAGAGACAGATTCTGATCTTGATATTGATAGCAGTGGAGAAATAGTTTATGCAATGTAAGTTGCTACCAGACACACTGTAAACTGAATTCTCTCATCAATTTATAACAGATACAGTGGATTGTTCAGTGAGATTGTAAGAGTGTGTATAAGAAAAATATTTCACATATGAAGGGGAAGGATTCTATGATTAAAATCTTATATTCTCAGGATCCACTCTGCTTGTATTTTATGATCTTTAATGATCCAATCTTATCTTTCATTTCTGGTATCTATACAGGTTTCGGTTCCACTCTTCTAAAGTTCTCAGTAAACTTTATCACTATATTACTATACTTCATTAATGGGATCATGTTGTAAAATAGTAAAATTTTATTCGATGTTTATGGTTGGAAAAATTTGATGAATTTGTGCTTAATTTGTTCATAGACAGAGATGGACGCATAAACAGCTTTCTTGTGTAGAATTGCCAATTGATTGGAGTCATTGAAGTTAAGTCCAGTGGAAATTATTTATTAATTTTGGTCAGTAATTATTCTTTATTGAAAAATACTTGATTAACTAATTTTGATAAGGTCTTTTCAATCATATCTTTTTTAATTTGTAAGACTTAAATCCGGCCGAGTTACTTAAAAGGATCCTATTTAGATCAATGTTAAAATGGAAGCTTAATTATTGTCATGGGGAAAATATTATTTTTCTAACTGAACAAATTAAAAAAATTACAACAGAAAATTGTTTTCTATTTTCACGTAAGTATAGCAAATGAACAACAGAAGAGATGCACCGATGGCAACACACATGATGGAAAAATAAGCAATCGGTATGAGTCAAAGGGTCAATCAGACGCAGATTGAGCAAAATCAACAAAAGCTATGTTAATTAAGGTTATATATCGACTACAAAACAGTGAAACTTGAACAATGTTGAGATACCAAATAAATCATAAAAGATTGTTTTCATCACATAGCAGGAGGCAAATCAGCACAGCAAAAATCTAGATTGGAAAAGCTTCTACCCATTCTTGCCTATTGTTTCTTCATAGAGGCTCTCAAGCTTCTTCAGATAATCCTCAAATACATATGCTTCCTCATGCTGATTTTTACCATCCAGCAATTCTGTACCCTTCTTAATTGCCAAACTAATCCTCTCCCTTGTCGATGAGCTAAGTTTAGAAATCATATCTTTCTTTTCCAAAGCCTTATTCATCTTGTAAACGTATTCATCCAAAGAATTAATTGCTTTGGACTTTCTAAGGAATTTCTTATCTTCCGCCTGAAAATTCTCAGCTTCTTGAATCAGTTTCATAATTTCTTCAGGAGACAGTCTCTCTTTATCATTGGTTATGATAATCTCATTCTTATTTCCAGTGGTTTTTTCCTCAGCTGAAACAGTTAACATACCATTTGAATCTATGGCAAAGCATACATCCAAAGGATGACCACGAGGAGCAGGAGGAAATCCAGAAAGAACAAAAGAACCTAACAAATTGTTATCACTGGCTCTTGCTCTCTCACCCTCGTAAACTTCAATCCGCACTCTATATTGGTTATCGTTTGTTGTGCGGAATACTTCTATCTTGCTCACGGGAATGGTAGTGTTCCTGGGAATGACCACACCCATGACATCTGGATGTGTGCTTACACCAAGGGATAGAGGTGTAACATCCAGTAGCTCCAAGATTGGAACATTCTTCATGCCTTCATTCAGCAAAGCAGCCTGAACAGCTGCACCATGAGCAACAGCCTCATCAGGGTTGATGCTCTTGCACAGATCCTTTCCATCAAAGAAGTCACGCAGTAGTTCCTGCACTTTTGGAATCCTGGAAGAACCACCAACAAGCACAACATCGTCTACACTGCTCTTGTCCATCTTAGCATACCTAAGACATCTATCAACTGTCTCCACACATTCTTCAAAGAGCTCCATATTAATTTCCTCAAACTTTGCACGAGTGATTGAAAAGCAGAAGTCAATGCCCTTAAATAACGCATCTAACTCAATGTCTGTGGTGATATCATATGACAGTATCCTTTTTGCCCTCTCACATGCAGTTCTCAACCTCCTTAGGGCTCTCGGGTTCCCACTAATATCTACCTTGTTCTTACTGTTGAACTCCTTCACAAAGTAGTTCACCATTCGATTGTCAAAATCTTCTCCTCCCAGATGAGTGTTTCCAGCGGTCGCCCGAACTTGGAAGACCTTGTTCTGAATTGTGACGAGAGACACATCAAAAGTACCACCGCCAAGATCAAAAATGAAAACATTTCGCTCCCCAACACAGTTAGTCTTCTTGTCAAGGCCATATGCAATAGCTGCAGCAGTTGGCTCATTGATTATCCTCATAACATTGAGACCAGCAATGGTACCGGCATCTTTGGTGGCTTTACGTTGAGAGTCATTGAAATAAGCAGGCACTGTGACAACAACATTCTTCACAGGTGTTTCCAAGTACGCCTCGGCAATCTCCCGCATCTGCATGAGAACCATAGATGAGATTTCTTCGGCACAGAGGAACTTCTCCTGACCCTTGTATTTAACCACGATTATAGGCTTGTCGTTAGCACCTGCACCAACCTTGAATGGCCATAACATTTTCTCTTTTTGAATAAAGGGATCACTGAATTTCCTACCAATCAACCTCTTCGCATCTGCAAAAGTGGAAAGACATCCCGTATGTAAAAGTCAGTAGAGAAATCATAATAACAACAAATAATTGCAATTGTATTCATTTAAACAACTCTATCGTGTTGGAGAAAAACAAAAGTTAAAGTTCATATGTATGATTTGATGTAAAGGACATTCCAAAAACTCACTTAAAGAATAAGCAACTCAATGCTGGAGAGAATGAAATCATACCAAAAACAGTGTTTTCTGGATTGGTGACAGACTGAATCCGAGCAACTTCACCAATGAATCTATGTTTGTCAGTGAAGGCAACAAAAGAAGGTGTGGTTTTATCGCCTTGCTGATTGTGGATTATCTCCACTCTGCTGTGTTGCTCCAGCCAAACTGCAACGCAGGAATACGTTGTACCAAGGTCGATTCCTACGGCAAATTTCTTATCTTCTTTGCCCATATTCTATCAGCTGAATGAAGAGTACAGAACTCAAAAACTCAATTCAAACACTTTGATGAATGTTAGTGTTTAATATTTATACTTAAACTATGTATGGAATTTGGAAAACCAAAAGACTGAAAGCTTTTCTGTGATAATAACTGACTAGCTTGTCTCGTTAAATTTTCCTTCTAATATTTATTAGGTATAATTGGAAAATTATGATCCAACAAAATGGGGTAGAATTTTTTTTAAAAAAATAGTTATTTAATTATCATTTTACAACTTTTATGGAAATAAAATGATGTTTGCAAAAAATAACTTTTGTATTTATATATATAAAAAAAAAGAGAATAAATAATAGTGCGGGATAATGTCAAACAAATGATAATAAAAAAAATTGTGATATTAAAATACCAATATTCCTTTTCTTGTAACTTCATTCATGTCTGGAATTAAGCATTTAAATCCCAAGGCTAATGAATAGCCTTCTGTTATGAAAATTCTATTTTCAAACTCAACTGTTCTCTTACTTTCATTTCACTCTTCCTTTTATTAATAAAATATTATATTTAATAAATAAAAATAAAGGTAAACAAAATATTGAAATAAATAATAATATTTATGGGTGTCATATGTAAATGGAAGTATATAAAAAAAGTGTTAATAAGACCAAAATAGTAATTTCTGTGAATTGTGTATATCTACTTATGTTCAATTCATAGTTTTTTATTTTTCATTTTGAAATATACAGTAAAAAATAATATGTTATACTTTTTCTTTTATATAAATGAACGTTTTTATGGTGGTATATGGCTGTACATATTCTTTCGATGTTTTCCATTCTTTCTACCGTTGTAATGCTAGCAATAAATAGCTTAAATATCTCATTATTACTATCAGTATTTAAAAGGTTGATTTAATTTTTAAACCTCTATTATCATTTAAGATTTATTATAGAAATGATAATGCATATCCGAAACTAATTATTAACCATGCCCGTTGAGGTAATAGTAAGAAAGAAACTCTTCAAAAAGATTATTTCAGCTATATAATATTTATCTTTTAATTAATGATAATGTGTATTTGAAAAGAACAATTATATTTTGATACTTTTAATATTTTTTACACCTACTTAGCTTTATCTTTCAAAATCTATTTTTATTTACAAATACAAAAGTTTACTTTTTTAAATTATTATTTTACCAAGTAGATTGTTAAATGATCCATCTTTTTTGTCTGAAAAAGGATGGATGAAAATTGGATTTTCATTACTGATATAACCAAAAATAAAATATGAGAAGTGCTAAAGCACATTCTATAATACATAATAAATTACTTAAATACTTCTTTTTTATTGATTAAAATTTATTAAAAATTACAAAACCAGGAAAAGACCGTTAAAAAAGATATGAAACCTTCAAATTTCATCAATTTCTTATAAATTTCATCCAATAAAAATGTTTAAGAACACAATTTGTTCACTAATTTATGCACGAATTCAGTTCTAATATTTGGAGACCAACATTTATGTACTCCAGAAAGACATGTAGACCATGTCACCTACAAGAAATCCCCATCAAATACAACGATGTGTCATTCCACTCAACCAATCCTTTTGATATTTCTCTTGCAAAGGTTAAGAATTTTTTTTCTTATACCAAAAGTGAAGCCACCATTGCCATCTATTTTCTTGATATGTATCAGCTACAACTATTAATATGGGGGTATCCAACACAACCATATCTATCATTCCAAGACAAACTATAGTCACTAACTACAGCACTTACATTATTTCTCAACAAAGTGAAATCTAAATTTAGTAAAAATCTAAATGCATTGCTTAATGCCACAGGCGTCTTCACTAGCAAAAATCTGGTATCCTGTATAAGAGTAAGCAAAAGTCAATGATCCATTCATCAATAAGAGCATTTTGATACAAAATACTGTTGAATTAACAACTAAAGTCAGCCTGTACAAGATGTTAGACAATCAAAGTACTTCCATTTTGAATTGCAGGACTCATATAAGCAAACTTGAATATATTGGTTAATTGTTACAAGGACTATTATCACACAACATTCTCACGGGGTCTGATTCACCAAACAATCTTCTAACAGTAACATGTTCTGGGAAATCAGTTTTACTCTTGAAAGATAATGTTACAAATGTTGAATGGTTAGATCCCAAGTAAAGCAAGCGAAATGAAACAACTGCAAACTACAATCTGATTGGGGACTATTTATATAAATACATAAATTAAAATTTTATATATTGCTCAATAAAAGATTTTTGGAAACATTAGCAGCACAAGATCGTTCCTTAATTAATTCATCCATTGGCTGACATGTTCTGGTACACAGAAGCCTTTGGACTACTTTTGTTTTTCGGCGAATCTTTTGGACTATTAATTTGATGTCAAAGTGGTACCAAAATGCTTATAAAGTTATGGCAACTCTCATAACATAGGTTAACACTTAAAAGTTGTAAAGGGAAGAAAAAGATCAACTCACTCAATAATAATCCCTGTAGTTACATTAAATTTGAACTAAGTCATATCTAGGGTCCTATATTTTCAAGTTTTTTTCAAAGTAGTCAGTCCTCAGTAAAAGCTGCTAACTTTTGCTGAACTAGGGACACATTTGAAAACTCAAAAAACTATTTGACAAATACAAATTGAATTATCTAAATGCTTTCAAATAGATCATTGTAGTTTAGAACAAGATAATAACTGCTGGTGAGGTGAAGACTTATTTGAAAATATGGTGGTATGGGGGCCAATTACATAATTTTAAATTATAATAACCAGTTTAAAAAATCAGTGAAACTATAGGAACTTAAAAATTGATTTAACCAACAAAAAAGAGAGCAAAACTTAAAATAGTTATTAAAATGGAGCTGTAGCTTGATAAAACTAAACTTGAATTTGACCCGAGCATTTCCACATGGTTAAATTCCCATAATATAGCATTTACTCATAAAGCAAAGAAACACATTACACCTCATTCGAATTCCCAAGAATCACATTTCACATATGTATTGGATTTAGTAAGTTGTAGGATTTAATAATACTTACAAAAACTGAGTAACTCTGCGAGCTAGTACCATAACTCGAGGATAACTAACTAGAACCCGGCATTTTCATTGCTTTTGGTCTTCTATACCACAATATTGCAAACCATAGAGTCCTCAAAAGAACCCCATTTGCAAAATGAGGAATGATTATACGTCCCCAGTAAGGGTAATATGGCCCTGGCAATTTGATTAATGTGAACAAAATTGCAATAGCAATTAAATGCCATGGAACTTCTGCATCCTGAAAACAAGACTAGTAATAAGCTATGGTAAAAGGGTGAAATCAAACAAGACATAGACTGCAATACAGTAAATAGGAAGGGTAGACCACCAGACTAAGTTTCACATATCTTGCTCTGTTATGACCAATAAAAATCATCTCAAAATATAAATAACAGAAAAGTCCGTAACAGATTGGCTCCTAGAAATCATGGAAAACGTCTGGAAAACAAGGCATCTAGTTTTGAAATATATCATCGTATTCATCCTGAATTCTTTTTGCAAGCTGGAATTTTAAAATTAGTAAACGTCTACGGTAGTCACCATTTTGTACACTGATAAATCCCCAAAGAAAAGTCATCAAGTGCAGTGAGATTAACTAATCCAAAAGGATCATGCCCTGTTGTTAGAAATTCAAAATAGAGAGATAATGAGGCAATTGAAAATGTTTTACAGAGTGAATAGAAGAAAATAAAGAGCCTATGGAGCTCAAGCATCACAACTGTTAGGAATGCTTAATACACAGCTTAATACTACACCCAACAAATCTCTCGGATATCTAGATTATAAAATGGTGAATAACCAATGACCATACCTTTAGATGTGGAGATAACTCAAGGGCAGTGGCTTTAAGAATCCCAGCAACAGCAACTCCAAAGAGAACTGGAATAGGAACCAGAAATAGCTTCCTTTCATGTGCACAGTAGGACATTTCACTCAGTGAGGTAACTGCGAATACAGGCACGGCTAGGTATTTGACAACAACCAAAATAAGATCAAGAATAAGTTGAATGAAGTTGTCCAGAGCTTTGTTCCAGGGGAAAATCTTCACTGGCTCAGGAGAACTGTCCCAAAGCTTTCGTGCTTTGTCTATTAACTGCTCAAGCTTCATTTTCCCATGATCATCTGATTGTTGTGCAGACATATTCATAGAACAGGAGATCGTGGTAACTCTCTTCTGAGATACACCAAATGGTTTAACACTTAAGCAGCAATTGTGCTTCTCATCAAAACATGGTGTACCCTGTGCAACAGCAGATAGGGGAAATTTTAACTTATGAAGCCAGTAACCAGACCTTAGTCAAAGATTCAAAAGTGTTTAACAGGCAAGCACTACCAATAGAGATGTTTTTACACTATCAAACAATAAAAAGTTATCTATTGAATCCCTTTTGAAGCAGGTATTACAATAGTCAATGAATTTGCCATACATGGTGGTCTGTAATTGGATGATAGTGTAAAAAGACATTTACACTGAGATAGTACACGATTTATTTAGGGTCCATTTGGAATATCTTGATCACAACTTATTTGAACTATCTAAAGGTATAAGAACTTGTGCAAACATTTGGAAGTGCTTATGATATTTCCAACTTATTCCAATAAGATTTCTAAGATAACTTGTGAAAACAGCTTACGGTTTATATAAAATATTTCAATCTAATTTCATTTTTAATTGTAGGAACAACTTATACACACATGCTCCAACGATAAACACTCCTTCAATAATGCCTTAATTAAGCTATTTACCCAAACACGCACTCATTCTACTAAAAATCTCGAAAAACAAATGATAACAGGCAATTTACAGATTGAGCGATGCATTATCCATAAGTAGCAAAATCCAAAATTCCGTGGCCTAGAAACTGTAATCATTTAATAAATGAATAATACATCTTACATTGCGCATTTGATTTGTCACGTTGCAAAAATTACTATTATATTAACTTAAAGTATCCTTGACAACATTTTGGTTTCAGATAACAACAGAATACGAACAATTGCCCAAGAGAAAGCGAGAATATATTGTAAGAAAAAATGTTGAAAAGAGTACCTTGAAACCCAGAAAGGAAGGTTCGATAGAGACGGTGCTGTTGAGGATCAAGGGTTGGAAACGAGAAGAAGCAGTAGTAGATAGAAGGTGAGAGGAAGAGGGGAGAGACATGTTTGCGTAGTTGAAAGATGAAAATTTGAAACCAAATCCGAATACCCTTTTGAAAGGGGATTGCAATTCAACAAGTGGGTTTTGCTGTGGTGTCAACTACGATAATAGCAGCATAGTGGAGTAACCATACAAGGAACATTTCTAGGTCTGTTCTAGTGAAAACTAAAAACTAGAGATAACATCATTCATGCTGTATTTAGAAAAAATAATTTTTAGAAAAGTGTGAAAAAGATTAAAAATATGTAAAACAATGTTGATTTTTATTAATTTATACTTTATTAACTGGTTTATTGTATAAAGTATTTTTCTTTTAGTTCAATTATTTAATTTTATCTTTATCAAACTGTTAAATATTTTGACCAGCATAGCGTCATGCCCGAAAAATATACATCGACGGCAGCACTTTCTTTAAAATTTTATCCTTACTATTTTATAACGCATTCAACCCCTAAAAACCTATATTGTTGAGCTGCATGTGCTATCTTAATTTGGTAGCATCTTTCATCATTTAATCAAATTTAGTTACTTAAAATTTTTCTTTTTTGTTATTCTAATTATAGATATTTCATATGAAATTTTTAACATATTTATACTTAAAAAAATAGAAATTTTACTTATTTTAAAAAATAAATTTATAAAATTTACTATTTCCTCTAATTTAATTTCATAAAAATAAAACTATTAAAATTATGCATCATGTTTATATGCTATAAACGAAAAAAGATTACAAAATAAATAATTTCTTATGGACACTAACCTACACAAAAATAGAAAAATTATGAACAAAAGATATGAATTAATTAAAATAGTTAATATTTATATCTTTGGAGAAATTAAAATTATTTTTAAGGATTTGAATAAATTGTTAAATACAATTAATATCAACATTTTGTTAATATATTTTGTAACTATAATAAATTTATAAACTTATTTAGTAATAAAAATAAAAAATCAAATATTGTTTTGAAGTAATTATTTTACTGAGTTTATAATAAAATAAAATTATTAACTTAATTGTATAAAACATATATGCTTAAGAAAAAAATTGTTGTCATATTTCGTTTATGATAATTAATTGGTAAATATTTTGGTGTAATGATAAGTTATTGTTAAATAAGTACTCATTGCTTCGCTACTATTGCTCATGTTTAAATACTCCTTTCCATTAGTTTTCAATTATATAAACAATATTTGTAAGATTGTATTACTTTCAAGGTAAAATTACTTTCAGAATGTAACATAAAGAAGATAATCACATTATACAGTAAACTTAAATTAATTGCATTTTCATCACGAAATAATTTTCATTACTGCATAAAAGTTAGACTACGGTAAAATTAATGTTAAAGAAAAATCGATTTCCAAAGAAATAAGTTGGGGCAATCTACAGTTGAAATGATAACTTGAAAATGATTTTAAAAACTCTTGAAATGAAAAAAAGAAGCACTTTTTAGGTGTTTAATAATTGGTGTTTTGTCAAGGAATAATATATATATATATTCTGTGAACATCTTGGAAATACCCTACCAACCATCAGAGTCCATTTGGTTAAGATTTTTTAAGAACACTGAACCAAATCAAATACTAAACATTTGGTTTTAATTACTCAAACTAAAACAAATAAAATTGAAAATAATATGTATAAAAACTGAAGAATGACTTTTGCATATAAAGACTGAAAAGGTAAATTCTGTTTAACTACATACCAAGAGAATAATTTACCCTATTTTTACATCAATTTCATTCAATGCAAGAATATAATCCAAACACAGGAACTGTAGCAGCCAGTCCACAGTCCTGCACCTGTGATTTTAGAGAAAACCAGAAAGGCTGAGTCAAAATAAAACAAATATCTCAAAAAAAACTTGAGATGGAGATTTCATAGTCCACTTAAACATTGGCATTACAAAAAGGCCAAAATTCATGCTTGAAAAACCAAATCACCTCAAAACTCAATGGCTTATTTTAAGATTACAAAGCAACAACAACAAAAAAAAATGAGGTGAAACTGTAACTAGTGTTGGAGCTCTAGCTAGACAAAAGAAGTACTCTAAGGAAACAGAGGCAGGTAATGAAGTCCCAGATTTTCTGGAAATCCCATTATCAAGTTAAGGTTTTGTAAAGCTTGACCTGAAGCTCCCTTCACTAAATTATCAATCTGCAACAACACATCAAAATAGTCATGCCAACTATAATATCTTAATACCGTTAAATGTATAAAATGTTAGCAAAAGTAAAGTGTATATAAAAGGGAAAAAAGCTTATAACATACAACAGATATAATTATTGCTCTTCCAGGAATTCGATCCGGAAAGACATTGATTAAACAGTAATTAGTCCCCTTCACACTGTGAGTTCGAGGAATGGCTCCATTTTCCAACACCACAACAAATTCTTCTTCCTGAATCACCAAATAAAAGAGAAGTTGAGAAAGGGACAAAACGTGAAATTCAAACATGAACCAAAGTAGACTAAAAAAGCTATGAACTACGAATCAAGATAGCCCTTTCCACAGACCCACAAACCAAGGCAGGATAAAGCCTTGAAGGTTAAAGAGACTCTTCTATGATGAAGAGAGTAGAATGATGAAAACATTTTCCACAACAACGAAGAATGACCATTAAGTACCATTTTCAGACCTGCGTTCTTCGTATTTATTGGCATATATACAATTCATACATTACAATTTTGTAAAGTAGTGGTAATGGAATCTATAGTGAGGAGGTGACAAGCATTGACAAAAGTTTAAACCTCATATGAGAGCTTCAGCTGTCGGTGCAGGTCCTCAGTTCTCACTCCTTGAGCCATTTCCACATAAATAGTTGATTGCATTCCACGACTCTGATAAATGGCAAAGTAGAATTTTGTTAATTTACTTAAAAAGCAAGAAAATATATCACGACTCTAAGCGCTACCTACCATTGGAATTAGGTGTGGTGTAAAACTAACGGTTACTTTTGAACCTGCAGCATCAGCAAGTCCTTGTTCTATTTCAGGAACTGCATACAATAAAATATGATTATTAGATCTATTCAAATTCAGATGCCATTTGTTGCTACTAGATAAATTTACTAAGTAGCCATATATAACCAAAATAGGGTAAGAGCTTAGTAGCCCACAATCAAATTATGATTAATTTTCGTTATGATGCCCTGTAAGACCCCAACTAGCCAATCACCACATCTCCCTTTTCCTAATGGAGAGAACCAGGCTAATTAGCAGAAATCACTCTCGGCTCTTCTTGACACTGGTGTACTAACTGGAGGGGGCTCATTGTGAATTATTTAAATTGGCAATCTAAATTTATATATTCAAAATCATCTATAAAAAAAGCTATTCAAATATAGCTATCTGAACATATTGTTGTCGAATACAAAAATAAATCTAATCCGTTCATCTAAGTCCAAAGTGAAAAGAGGAATTAATTTATTTAAGACATTTCACCCCCTGGGCATCATCATTGAAAATGACACTCTAACTGAGGTTTATCGAAAGACAAATTAACAACTTCAAAAAATTCTACAATATAAGATACGAGAATAAATGAAAATAATCTCAACAATACATATATAATCTAGATAATCCTAATTATATATGATCTACTACTTATTTCTATAATTACAATAGAAACTTATACCATAAGTTTCTAACTTCTAAAATAAATTAACATATCTTCCCTCATTAGTGCAGTGATGCAGCCGTGTTAGACTTGTGTCAGAGACGAAAAAATGTTTTCTGAAGATGAAAATATTGACTAATTTGTGTTGTACAAGTGTCGTACACATGTTAGTGTTAGATACACGCAGGATACAGGGACACACAATTGAAGAGACATGTTTGAGCTTTATAGGTAAACTGTATTATTGGTTCTGCCTTTACTGGTTATTGTACTATTGCATACCTCTTACAATAAACTAATCACTCAATACTTCATTGTCACAGACAAAAGTTTAACAAGATAACAAAGGGTTTTTATTAGTTAGGCTGGAGTTGTAGGATTAGAAATACGCAAATCTAATTATAACAAGCAAACTAAACTCACCATGGCGATGACGGGTAACACCATAAGAATTGAGACCTTCAGTTACTTCAGTGAACAATAAATTTTCTTTGGCACTACGCCCTGCAACAAGAATCAAGTAATAGAACCACAAATAAATGAGAAGTTACGGCTGAGAATATTTTTGTGGAATAATTGCAATAAAATACAAAAGAGATGCATCAAAACTCTAACCTGCTCCACTGACACCAGATTTAGCATCAACGATAATATTTTTAATCTCAACTAGACCAGCCTGAAAAACAAAGAAAACTCAGAAAGAAAGAATAAACTTAAAGTTAAAGGGGTTTTGAAATACTTCAAGCATGATAAAAATCAATAAATACAGAAAAATCAGTTTTTAAAATAGGAAGCATTAAGCTGAGCCTAAAATGCTTCCACCCCTGAATATACTACCTCTTGAGTTGACATCTTGAGTAGTCCAATCAAGTCAAAGTAGAAAAACTTGATACACGACAAGTGGACGTCCAAAAGAAGAATTCATATATATTAATGGTGTATATAATTCATGCTATTGAATAAATGTCAATATGCACATTTTTTTAATTGATAAAACAATAAATTTATTCAGAGAAAGGGATATAAGTACAAAAGGTTGAAGGATAAGAAATCCACCAAGAGGAAAAATAAAAGGGGTAAAAGAAAAAAAAAAGAGCTCCTAAAATCTAGTCATTATAAGAGAGCCATCCAGTTCCTCCGCATATCTGAAAAATAGCTTAAAAAGACCATGAACTAAGCACCATAGAAATATTCTTAAAGTGAACGGTACCTATCAAGCTTAACATCCTAGACCATAAATTTCAAGCCACAAGGAAGAAAAGACTAGTAGATACATCTCAAAAGAAAATCCTTAGAGCACAAATTTATACTATTATTTGCATTTTAATGAGACAGTCTTTTCTTGAAAGGAAAATTCACTTATTCAAAATATGCATTGTACACTGTAAAGTAAACATCCTGACCTTTATCAGTGGGACAACGGGAAGTTGAACAGAAGTTGGATAACATCCAGGATTCGCAACTAGACGTGCATTCTTTATTTCCTGCCTTAAAACCTCTGTCAATCCATATACAGCTTCTTTCTGGATAGAAATAACTAGATTAATTCAGGCATTAAAACCAAATTACAAAACAAGAAAGAGGTTTCAACCTGAGACTCAATCTTCTCATATATTATATATATGAACACTTGGAAAGAAATAAATGTTGACAGGTCAAATTCATAAATAGAAGGCATTGTACTTCATAAAATATATTCATTTTGAAATTATAACTTATAAGGGGTTCAACAGTTTGCTAAGCCAAGTTCAATGAAATGAAAGACAGCATAGAAGCCTATAGTATAAGTTGATAATCTGCTATACATATAGAAAACAGATGGTAGAACTAGATAGTTTAGACCCTTTTGTAATAAAAAAGGACAAGAGTTCCACCTGTAAATCTGGTGCTCTGTGTGGCTGACCATACCACTCTTCATATTCAGAAAGATCTTTTAGTCGAAAATCCTACAAAATCCCTCTCGTTTACAAGTTTGATATTAAGCAAAGCTTTGTTCATAATGCTTTGTTTTTCTAAAAAAACCAGAGAGAACAGTAATTTAAAACATACTGCTGAAAGATCAACAATCTTCAAGTGATTGGGCAGGCCTTTAATTATTTCCTGTTAACAAGAAGATAACCTAAGGAATAATTTTAAACAATGATATACTTTATCCAGTGCTCTTTTGGCCAATACGGAAATTACAATGTCAAAAGACATAATAAAGAACCTGAGTAGTCCCATGAGGCAAACAACAGAATACAGCATCCACATCAGAAAAGTCCGCATCCTTTACTGCAATCAAATCTGGCAAGTCCTGTAAACATGGGTTAAGTTCAAATTATGTAATTTATATAACAATACATCAACATGCATATTTCAAATCACGCCCAGAGGATTGTTCAAGAAAATGATGATTATGAATAACAACAACCTCCATGATCATCATAAAAAAGGTATGCTAATCTCACTTAGAAGAAGAAAAACAGATAGCTCACAACACCTTCCATAAAAAATAACAAAAAAATATCTCTTTAAAGATATCATCATTCCTAAAACCACCAGCCATACCCGAGTGCTCAGATGTGGGAATACAGAAGAGATTGGCTGCCCAGCTTTCCTATCGGCAGTCATCAGTGCAATCCCAAATTGTGGATGATTTGCCAAGAGTCGCAAAACCTGACCAAAAAAATCTTCACAATCTCACAAAAGAATAACACCAGATCAAAACTGACACTGACATCAACTTGCTTTGTTGAGTACATGTAAAGTGGTAGTGCAGCAATTTGGAACGAAAGTCACTTCACAGTTTACACTAAGTTGCACATACTAAGCACAAGCAGAAAAAACAGAATAAATTAATTATCACTGAGGTTAAAAATTGTGATCACAGTTACGTCCAGATCATTGATATTGCGGGAAATTGCCACCACAATGCAGCTGATGTAGTAGCAATTGTTGTTGCAGTGATCTGAGAAACCTTGACATTGTGAAAAAAATCATTTTTTTAAATCCTTGATTATACCCATCTCACTCTAAGCCATAACTTCTGTTGAAAATCACTGTTACTTGTTTTATTTATATTTATTAATTTTCCATGTTTCAACCTCTCCTCACACTAAACCAAACACACTTCGAACCACTTTGTGTCATGCAGGCTCACCTCAGAACCAGTGTAGCCACTAGCTCCAAGAACACCAACACGAGCCGCATTTTGTGAAGATGGATTCCCACTCTTGCTGGAACACTTCACAAGTAGCTTCTTATCTTGTTGCTTTCTGCCCCTTCCAAACTCCTGAACAGCACCAACAACATTAACACTGAGAATCAAACACATTTACCCACAACAGTAACAACATAAACTCAGAGAATCAAACACATTTACCCACGAAAGAAAAAGTGACAGAATCAAAAGAAAATTGTACTCCGCATTCTAATAAATACAAACTAAACATTGTACGGTAACAAAGACAACATTTTACAGAACAAAAAACAAAAATAAAATAAAAAGGGTACCTTGGGGCTGTTCCAAGAATGGCCAGTGTAAAAACAAAGGGAACTGGAAGAGACTGCGCTCATTTTCTCTAGACAGCCAAGAACCTAACAAGGGTGCGGGATCAGAGAATTGGGTGTTCACAATTTGTGAAACTGCGAATTTCTTCCTTCTTCTTACATTCGGGTCGGGCCGAATACAGCCTTGGGTTTAACTTTACTATGCAGTAGAGCTTAAAGTACGCAAAACTGACAACATCTAGTGAAAAGAATTCTAATCAAATTGAATTGGATTTTATTTTGGTGTTTATTTAAGAATAATTATTCTTTTAAAACTTTATTGCTTCAATATTATAAAAATTTAAAGAACGGAAAATAAATAAAATTATAAACTTAAAATAAATAGCTTTTATGAAGTATTCTTTATACCTGTTACGTCAATAAATCATTTAAAAGAACATGTTTCACTAGTTTATAAATTTTTTATCACAATCTAATAAATTATTTAAATAGTCAATTATTACAATGTGAATGTATTTATTAGTTTATTTCTCATCATAATATAACCATATGTAAAGGGCATATAAAATAATAAAGTAAGAAAATTTATTTCATTTTTTATTTATTTTTTAGTTACCATTAATTGAAAACATGTATTTTTTAGTTTTTTTTAAATGAATTTATTTATCGGAACGAAATTAGACGTGGATAATATCCTTTATACAACATACTATTAATATAACATGGATAAAAATGCATATTACAAATCATTATATATCAACATACCACTAGTAATCATACATATTAATTATCTTATTCTCATTGAGTGTTTCTTACTTAAGCTCATAAATTGAATATTAATTGTTTAAGCTTTCTAGCCAATGCTTGAATGACAACCATTAGTGAAAAATAATAAAATAAGTTGTTTTTGGAGGCGTGATCACTCATCCCACACTAGCATAATCATATGTTATACATTGTCACAAGTTTAGGATATATGTACGCCACTTTTGTCACTCCTCTTAGACATTTAACATATTCTTTGAGCTACAAATCATATCACTTAGTGTCTTGTTCAACACTTACACTATGTTCGCTTGAGATTAATACATTCTTGAAGAGTATTTGCATAAACAGATTTGTAGTGGTTATTGTGTTCGCATTGATAAATTTAGAAGCGAAGCGAGGCAATAATTTAAGGGATTGGTTGATTTTTCATTCCTCGTAGATAAGTTCAGATTTGAGGCTATATAAGTGCAAAAATCCTATTTGTCCTAAAAGAAAACCAAAATGTCATAATAATTAAATTGAATAGGGAATCAATTTCTCTCTTTTGTTTCGTGAATCAGAGTTTGAAGTCGAATTAGGAACCCATGAACTTGATCTTGAAGATGAATTAAGAACTCAGGAAAATGGAGAGGACCAGACGAACTATGAACTCCTTGTAATCGATTCCATGGTACAAGTTGAACGAGGTGGAATCAATTCCATAAGGCTTTGTTGGACTACATAACCGATTATGTTGAGACTGTAACCGATTCCACAAGGCTCAATTAATTGTTATTTGAATAAATGTTGGGACACTTTGAACATTTTAAATATTTTTTCCTCTCATGTTATTAGTTATTTGTTAATCTGAAGCAAATAATGATTTGGTGATGAAGAATAACAAATAATTAACACAAGTTGATAAGATTAGAAGAGATAACACAAGTAAAATGTTGTATTATTTAAACAAAAAAAATTCAGTTTCCTAAAAAAAATATTGCATTAGTTTTTTAATTAATTTTTTATTATATTATTTAAAATTATTTTTAACAAAAAAATTGTGTTATTCATAAATATCATTTTATATTACTTTTATCACTAAGAGTAATTTGATAATCTTTAATTTCTATTCATTAAAATATTTTTTTAATCTATCACATCAGTCAAATCTTACAAAAACTTTCACGAACTTTATTTTTAAATCTACTTTAAATCACCTCTAATCCCTTTAAAAAAACAATATACAATTTACTTTCAAATTCTCTCAAATCCATTTATTTCCTCTTTCTCACATCATCTCCCTTGAGTAAACACATCCTAAGATGAGAAAATCATGTTAATCTCTTTCTTTCTCACATTACAAATCATCACTTGAAATATACACCAAACAATTACCAATAACTTGAACAACTTAAGGTAATTAATTAGTATAATAATAGCATATTATTTGGTCCTTTCCTAAGCTCAAGTAATACCAACATAGTCCAAACCCATGTTTTTCACAACATTCCAACTTTTACAACGTTTGCTTCTATCAACTTCGTTCATAAGATTGATACCATGCACATAAAACAAAGATAGCAATCCAGCTTCTTATGATTGAGAAAATGTCAAATTCCCTATAATCCATACATTTTCTAAACAACCATCATTTTGCACACACGACCTATAGTTCACCATTAATAAATGTCAAACAACTATAATTTCTTTTTCTTTTAATATTTTTAAAGAAAATTATTAACACTTAAGAGTAATCTTATATAATAATACAAGTTATTTATTATGATTATAATATTCAAAATATTTTCTATTATAATGTCTTATAATTTTTACGAATATTTATTTGTTATAAAATTTGATTTGTATAAAATAAATCAAAATATTCAAAATATTTGTTTGTTGGCAATATTATTCGTAGCCGTTGGAGTGTCACATTATTTATAAGAAACACATATTCAATTTTAACAATAAAGAATTTTACAAAAACTTTGATCAACTCACAATTATATATATATATGTTATATTATATTGTGTTTTTAAATAATTGTTATTTAAAAATTTGTTTAATGTTATTAATTTGTATTCTTAACATGAAGGAATTCTTTCTTGTATGAAAAACTCTTTTAAGTCGAAGACTAAATGTACCACTTAATATTTTTTGATAAATTTCGTTAAAATTTGATTTGTTCATCAGTAAGGAAAAATGAAAAAAAAAAAAGAGTAGATGAACTTTGGCTTCTGAAATTGAATTTATGCTGCTTATAAAAACAATACATTGTCACAATCGATGGACAAAGTTCCTTTAGGATCCTGATTACAACATTATTGAAAAATATCTAATTAATCTTGAAATCGTATATTTGAATGTTTTCTACATTAAGATTGACGAAATTACTACGTTTCCTTGTAAGAAAGAACTTGCCCCAATTGTAGGGCCTATATTTGGGAGGGTTTTGGTTATTTAGCAGCTCTTCCAAAGGCTGCACCATGGTGTAATGTGCAGGGGTGAGAAAGAATGGATATGAGAGCCTTTCCTTCTCACTATTCAATATAACTCTATGCTCAACACTCTCATAAGTTTCATTGCTCCAAACCTGCAAAATAATAATTATAATTAATATATAATTTTCATCAACATGTCAAAACTTGTACCGTATGATCAGACGGTTATATGATAAAACTGACAAAACAAAATCACCAGAGGACCCGATCAACTAAGCAGTCTATAAGCTGCAAGTCAAAAGATAAGCCGTCCATCAACTGAGCGGCCGAGAAGGAGAGAAAGCTGAGTGGACGTGCCTTATCATCCTTAAATATAATTTCAAATCAAAATTACGAGATAAATGTTGCTTAGTAAGTTTTGGACCATAAGTCGTGATTAAGGTTTTACAAGAGGCTTGTCTCAAAAGCTATAAATAGAAGTCAAAGGTAAGAAAATAGGTAGATTCATTTATTATGAATTTAAAACTTTATTATAACTGACTTGAGCGTCAGAGTGCCTTTAACCGGTCCCGGACAGTTTGAAACGCAAATAATGAAAGATTTGGATTAAGACAATCAAAATTATCTAAAATAACGTGTAAAGACATGTTTTGTAGAAATCCTCAACTTTACACATCCGAAACAAAACTAATTCTCGATCTAATGAAAAATAATTTTACAAAATAATTTCAAGAAAAAAAATGAACTCAAGCATTATTAATTTATCTACAAATATTTAGTTTCAATTTTAAAATATGTGTTATTGGGATTAAAACTAGAAAGGAGAGTACCTCGATTACAGCTCCAACATTGATGATATAAGCATTAGGGGCTGGTATGACCCTAACCCATTGGCCATCAGATTTTCTCTTTACTTCCAAGCCACAAACATCATCTTGAGCAAGCACTGTCAAAGCACCACTATCCTTGTGACGACCACATCCCAAAACAAGGTGAGGTGAAGGACAAGGTGGATAAAAATTCAACCTTATCCAACTTGTCTGGTCTTTGAAGAAACCATGAAAACGTTTCGGTGCCAAACCTAAGCTCAATGCAATAAGCTCCATGAGCTTCAGCGCCAGCTCTTCCATCTCCTTACCATACTCTTCCAATGCCTCTCTGCACAACAAAAACCTTACCATCTTACTACAACTTCTAATATATACAATGGTTTGGGTTTTGTTATTTCAAATATCTTCTCTAAAAACTCATATTTGTCACACCAGTATTACTATGTGATACTTAATTACTGATGAATTTTTTGTTTGTAATCATAATTTTTTTATCAATAAATTTTAAAAATAAATTTGACTATACACTGTCTATTTTAAATCTTCTAATTAATATAATTATACATACGCAAGGGAGAGTAACATGCACGATAAATAATTAAATAAACACTTGTCGATACTCTAATTTTAGTATTTTCTTTTTCGTAGCATTGTATAAAATTATATATACATAATGCATTAGTTTATTACATTTGGAGTCTTAACAAATTGATATTCAGAATTTCCAAAACTTCTTACTTCTTAAAAAGGAATAAAAGTAATTTCATACGAAAGGTGAGTCCAAAATGACATAAATGAGCTTAATCCTATTTGTTTTAGATATCTCACTTAAAATAAACTTTGCTATATTTTGAAAACGTAGGTGTGTTTGATATTATTGAGAAATAGTATCCACTCTTTCCTTTAATGCGATTCTCACTGTTTTTTTTTTCTTTTAAATTTTCACTCATAACAAATAATATCTAACTATATATCGAATCAAAATTTATCTAAATTATGACAATTTCACATTATAATACTTTTTTACCCCTTTCAACAGTCCTGTTCATATATTATAGAATAGGCTTTTGATAGGTTTTATCTAATATTTAATGAATTTATTCAATGTAATGTCTCAATTTTATTTTTGTCTTTAATTTAATTTTTATTTTATTTAAATCACTTTTGATAAATTAACAGATTTCGTTTGAAAGATAAATCATATGTCATTTATTTTTTCTATTTGTATTCACCACACAAAATTGTAAAGTGATTCAGGCATAATACTATGTTGACTCCTTTTGAATAAAACAGAAACTAAATTTAAGACAAAAAAAAATTGAGAGATCGCATTTAATAAATTCCTCAAAATATATAAAAAGAAAAAGCCTATTAAATCTATCGAATATATGATTTTCATACAACAATAAATTTGCTTTCTTTTCTCACCACAGATGAAAGTTGATCATGAAAGATTATATGAGGCTTTAAACTTTGATCACCTAAACAGAACTATAGGTTTTAACTCATCCTTTAAACTTTTTAAATATAAATTTTCAGTATTATCTTTATGTTATGTTCTCAAAAGATAGTAATTAATTTTAATATTTTAAAATATATTAAAAACATTTTTAATAGATATAATTAAAAATCAATTAATATATTAGAAAGATACCTTGCATAAACTATAAGTGATTAGGAAGATTAAAATACCTTAAATGTGGTGGGTATTGGGGCCACCTGTTATACCAATGAGTGATTGTGAGATCATGAGGATCAGGTGAAGCAGGAACCAAGGTAGGTTCTTCTACAGTGTAATCAAATACTTCTTTCCAATCTCTAACATTTCTGGTAAGCTCAGAGTCAAAGTAGCCTATAACATGCACAGCATCTCTTCTCACTTCATTCTTCTGCTCCTTGCTCTGCTGAAAGAACTTCCTTGCTTCTTCTTCCATCTTCTGCCTGCTCTCAACTGAGCTTCCATGGTTGATCACTTGGAAGAATCCCCACTCTCTGCATGCACTGCCTATTTGCCTC
The DNA here is from genome assembly GCF_029865625.1 of Vigna umbellata. Lineage (NCBI taxonomy): Eukaryota > Viridiplantae > Streptophyta > Magnoliopsida > Fabales > Fabaceae > Vigna > Vigna umbellata. Next base: position 48,061,681 of record NC_142167.1, on the reverse strand, counting down.
ACAACCTCTTCAAAACAAGGCTCAGAAGAAGATCCGCACACCAAAGGGGAGAGGTCTATCACAGGGATTCCCTCTTCAATCATACAAACCTTTGGCCTGTTCTCTTCTGTTTGAATGAAAGCTTCGTCTATCTCTCCCATGCCCTTTCGCTGAGAATATCAGTTATTGCAATTGAAAGGTGTGGAAGAGGAGTTCGAAATATCGAATCTATATCTGTTCGGGTTATTTATAAATATACATTTCCGACAATGTTTGACTTGTTTTTTTGTTTGTATCTGGTGGTTGAATGAGATAACATAAATTATTTCACCAGGCCTAAGAACTAGTCCAGATTCATGACCTATGAAATATGATTTTTTTAAGAGTAATGGCAGGTAACACTTTTATATTCATGATAAAATAATTATAAAGAAGTAAACTTTTATATATATATTTTTTAAATAAAAAAGAATAATATTAAATGAATGTAAAAATTATATGTGTTAAAAGTATTATTTTTCTTTTTAAGATTATCTCAACATATTTGATATGTATATAATATTATCTATTTAAAGTGTATAACAATTTTTCCTATTATCATTTAGTGTGTACATACAAGAATAATGTAATTCTTCTAAATAAATTGGTTTACACATATAAACTATATTTAAACCGTCAAATAAAAACGACAATAAAGATTTATTGAAAGAATCTACATAATTCGGAGGCAATTTCTTCTTTCATTTTCTTACTAGACTTCCATACACTGAGAAAAAATATTCAAAATCTCCATAGTTTATTACAAAGATTTTGGATTAATATTTTTTGAATTGTATGATTAAAAAATTGAAAAGTTAGGTATATTGTACTGTAGATTTTATAAATAAAATACATTAATTATGTATCATATAATTTAAGACATATTTTCAAATTATATAATCAAAAATATATTTAAATTTTTTTAATTTAAAATTAATTAAGTTTTACTTTCAGAATGGTCAAATTTTTTGAATTGTATAACATGAATTCATTTTTTTACTTCTAGACCTTTATAAAGTAGAAATATAATTTAAATACATAATTATTTTTTCTTTCTAAATTTTATAATGTAAAAATATATTTAAAATTAATTTCTTGTTTTATTTTTCAATCTATAAATACATCACAGAAAGTGTTTGAGTTCCGAAATTTACATGTGTAGTACCACTGCATATTGTAGGAACGATAAAGTCCAGGAGCCAATATGCCAACCAGTCCAAAATGAAACGGATCGGGTACAAAATTTTAATGAGTGTTTCATCCTGTACCTCCAAACATTTCATCCTGCACCTCCAATTTCCTAAAATACCCCTAATTAATAAGTGATTTAAAAGTTTAATTTTTTGATTAGTAAGAATTTTTGTGCCCCATTGACTCTACCTCCATTTTCCTCCAATCACCAAACATGCATTCCTGCTACACCTGTGCATCCCTTCACTCCTGCACCCCCTACACCCGAGCATCCCTCCACCCCGTTTCATCTCTATAAAAAAACACTACAGCAGTGTACCTTTGAACCTCTTTCATAATATTTTTCCTAGAGTTTTTTATTTTGCAGCTTGTATTTGTGAGTGAGTGTTGTCTAGAAAGATTGTCCGAGTACAACTTAAAGTGGTTTAGTTGCTGTGGTGGTGCACTTGCAGCGTGTTAGCTCATTTTTCTCTGCGTTCCTGCTGAAGAGAGGTTAGTGTTGTTTTTTAATTTGTGTGCATATACTTGTTTGGTTGCATACAGAGAGTATTTTATTTTTGTTAATCTGGTTGCATGAAAAAACTGAAATTGAACTGGAGACAATGTAGGGGTGTCGGATGTGGACATCCGATTAGGAAGCTTCGGATTTAGATATCCGACTTTTATTCATGCCTCCAAACATTGTATACTTATTATATTAGTTTTAATTTTTTTAATACTTCTTATATTAGTTTAATATTTTTTTATGATTTTATATAATTTCTAATTAATATAAAATAATTTTATGAATGTATTAAAATAAATAAAACTAATTTTTAATAAAAAACCTGAAAATGAAAGTACTAATCGGATGTGGATATCCGAAAGCAACGTAATCGGATTTGGATAGCCGATTGTAACCTACTCGGACGTGGAAGTCCGCCTACTATTTACTAATTTATATAAAAGTTTAATAATATTTATTATTTATTTATTTTATTAGTTTGTAATTATTTTTAAAATTATTTACTAAGTTTATAATGTAATTATATAAAAATATAAAATAATTTCAATAAATTTATTAAAATTAATAAAAATTATTTGAAAGAAAGACAACCTTAATACCTATCGAATATAAAAAACTGGATTTATAGAAATCAGAGATCCGATGGTGAAATATCATAATATGATGAATGTTTAATATATGTTATATGTAAAACTTTAATTATATTACTGTTTGAATTATTTTATTAGTATTTTATTAGTTTATAATTATTTTTTCATGTAATTTTATTAATATTATTTAACTAGGTTTGTTGTATAAATTTTTTTATAAAACTAGTTAACTTCATTTCTATAATTATTAATTTTTGTTAATATAAAAAATGAATTTTAAATATTTAATTTTTATAATTTTTTAGATAAAAAAATGTATATGAAAAATTTTAATAAATTTTTATTTAGTTTTAAGTTTAATTTGGCGTTCTTTTTTTAGTTGATTATATTGTTAATAAATTTATAACTGTGTAATGTATTGTATTAGTTTTTTATTTTATAATATAAATTTTGAATTTTTTATATTATTTTTTTTATTTGATTATAGGTGATTATAGTCTGATCCTGTGTGGCACTATGGAGAAATGAAATAGAAGATTGAGAATGAGACGAGAGAGAAAGTGGGAATAATATCTCTGCCAGAATCTTTAACTTTTAATTTTTTCTTTTAAAATATTAAATCCTCTTAATTATGAGTATTAATGATGGGTAATGTGAGTATTTTAAAAAACTTTGGAGGTGCAGGATGAAACACTTGGAGGTGCAGGATGAAACACTCATTTTTAATTCTATTCTAGAATAAAAAATAATCTAAAAATTTAAATTTTTATATGTTATATTTATTTAAAGATATAAATATATAATAATATTCATTTAATTTTAATTATTATTTATAATAGAATAATTTAATATGGTTAATATATGGTATATATATATATATATATATATATATATATATATATATAAATTTTGAAAGTAACAAATTAAAAAAATAATAATAATTGGTCCTTTGATGAAGTTGATCTCTGACTTGTAATCTAATGAAATGTTTAGCCAAACTGAATCGCACCTGGTTTTGCCACTAAAACATAAGATTTTACTTTCTGCACCCCTTTTATCTTCCTGCATCCCATAAAACTTATCATCTCCAAACTACTCGTTATCATTATCTTTTTTTTTAAAATTTAATAGATTGGAAAAAGAAAAACTGAGAAAACAAGAATTGGTTGGAAATAGTAAAATTTCCATGAAATTCATGGACATGCAAATGCAAATTACATAGTCTCATTACAGTTTAGAAGTGGGAACACAGTACTAGAACACTGTGACATAATTCACATCCACTTCTTGCATGCACATGCTTTTATTTGGAAAGATGAAAATACAAGAACTTAAACACATGTTGAGAAGGCCATTCGAAAAGGCTAATTCATGATCCTGAAGTGCTGAATTTGGATATTCTCCACATCACGCTTCTTGAAATCACTGCGGTTTCTGTTAGCAAAGAACTTGCCATAGTTGTATTCTTTGAACTTTGCTGGATTTTCCTCACTAACAAGCTCCTCAGCAGGACTCACATTCACATGGTGAGCTGGGAAAAAGAAGAACGGAACTGAGAATCTTTCTCTGGTCGTGTTCACCACCACCCTGTGTTCCACACTCTCATACCTGTCATTGCTCCAAACCTTCAAAATCCACCTCAAACCATTGGTCAAAAACCATATGATTGAACAAATTCTCCAAAACATTTCATCTTCAATTGATAATCAAAGCCAAACCATGTAACAATGATTAACATACCTGAAGTATGTCTCCAACATTGATGATGTATGCATTTGGGCAGGGTCTAACTGGAATCCATTCTCCATCTGATTTTCTCTTGACTTGCAACCCTCCAACCTCATCTTGTGCAAGCACAGTCAAAGCACTGGAATCCTTGTGGTGACCAACACCAAGTGCCAGATCAGGAAAAGGGCATGGAGGGTAGTAATTCAGTCTCACCATGCTGAGTTGCTTCTTGAAGCAGCCGTGGAATTTGTCAGCAGCCAAACCCAAGCTTGATAAGATCCACCCCAACAACTTGTATGATAGCTTTTCCACTTCTCTAGCATACTCTTCCATTGTTTTCCTGATCAAACACATACCATAGTTAACATTTTCTTCTTTTCATGATCATTTACAAGATTAACACATAAAAGAACATGAATTAACATTACCTGAACTGGGGGGAGTGCTGGGGCCACTGGTTGGTGAGTGTTCTGAGATCTTTGTCATCTGGTTCGTAAGAGGATGGAACCTGTGCATTGTCTTCAACAAGGTAATCGAAGACCTCTTTCCAGTCTCTAACGTTCTTGGTGTGTTCTCCATCATGGTATCCCATTGCATTAACCTCATCTCTTTTCGCTTTTCTTTTCTCCTCTGATTCCAACCCAAAGAACTTTTTGGCCTCAATCTCAACCTCTTTGTATAATTCAGAACGAACACCATGATTAACAGTTTGAAAGAACCCCCACTCCTCACAGGCCTTCCCAATCTCTGAGATGATCAACGATTCATCTCTGCTTCCTGAGAGATCAATCACTGGAATCTCACTCACTTCCACCACCTTCGGTACGGGACGGTGTTCTGTGGATTGTATGAAAGCTGGATCAAGATCAATGTTTCCCATGACTCTACTTTTTCTCTCCTTGATGCTACTTTTCTCATCAAACACATCCAATATATATATAGACCTTGTGACTAACCATGGAGTTGGTCCGTTTGTAAGAAAAAAACACAAATTTGATTTTGCTTTGCTTTTTGGTTTAATCTACAAATACAATGAATGTGGACATATGTTTTGTAGCATTCAATTACAGGGTGTGGACAAAATTATATGATCTGGTGGAACAGTCATTGCAATAAAATAATTCATTAAACAATTTGTAGATTACTCTCTGTTATTTTTTTTCTTTTTATCATGTTTGTTTATTTAAAAAAAAACAGTTTCCTTCATATTTTTAGAATTATAATAACATTTTTTCTATTATACTTAGTCATAATAATCATTTTTTAACATTTTAAACATATATTTATCTTTAATAAGAATATGAACAATGATATATATATATATATATATATATATATATATATATATATATACCTTTATTTTATCTACTTTATCTACATTTTGTATAATTTTTTTTATGACATATAACTTATAAATTTGTTATTTTTACTCTTTTTTTATATTATATTATATGTTTAAGAATTTTTTTTCATGTTCATGAATATTTTTTATAAAAGTAATTACATTGGTTTTCTATTAATAAAAATAATATTTTGATTTAGCTCACATGATTCTTTAAAATAAAAAATATATATTTATTTAAGTAACTCAGGCATCCACAATAAAATATTATTTTTATTGTCACTCAATCAATAAAACATATGACCTTTTTCTTTCTTCTCTCTATTAACATTGGAAATTTAAAAGATTTTATAAGAGTAGGTTAAAACAAAAAAAACTGACATACCCAATTACATGATCTTATCTTATAGTCTGTACATTTAACATTATAGGACCGTTACTTCTACAACGTTTGTTTGTTTGTTTGTTTGTAACGTAAACAAAGGAGAAAAGGATTAAATTCAAATTAGATAATTATATCAAATTGAGAGATTAAAAGTATATTTTAAATATTTAATCATTCAATTTGTATAATTATTTTTTTCTATGGTTTATACCACATTACTTACTGCATTTCAAATTTTGATAAATGTTATTAGCAAAATAGTTTGTATTATATAAAATTTTCCATATTTTTTTTATCACATTCGCACTTGTCAAATAATTCATTGAATAATTTGCATAATATTAATCTTTTTTCCTAGTTTTCTGTATCTTAGTTTAGAAATGTTTTTTTTTTATAATAATTTATAATATTATATATGTTTGTTTATATAGCTTAAGGATAATTTATTATTTTGTAATAATATAGGTATAAAACATGATTCATTGAATATTTTATTAATTTCTGTTGGGTAATTAATGAGTTTATAATAAGTGTTTAATTTTAGAATAATACAAAATAATTTAGTTAATGTTGTTTTAACTTCATGACAACAACTCAATGAGTGTTTAGTTTTTCAGTGGTTAATAAATATGTAATTAACTTGAAAACATTTTTACTCTTATTTTTTTTCTATATTAATTGTATATATATTTTTTAAGTAATATTTAAGTTTATAATACATTTTCTTACTGTATTTTTTAAGATCACATTACAATTTATTGTTAGACTTAAATTTTATTGTATAAAAGACAACAAGGCCTATTGTGATCTTTTTGGAATTTTGTTTAGAGAAATAGTTGAATAATATAGTTCTGTTGCGTAAAGCCAAAAGAAGAATATGTTAAAGAATTTGAAATGGACCACAATGTGACTGAATAAAGGTTTTCACAAACAGACACATAAAACAGTGAGACTCGTGAGTATACAAAATTGAGTAAATTATAGGATTTGATTGTAAAACTATTAATATATGTTTCATCTTTATTTTCATCATTTCACTTATTATTTTAATTTTATTTTAAGCCTAAAAACCATGATTGTAACATTTTCTGAGAAATTTAATTTTTTCCTTCTAATTAGAAGATGAAGAATTTTTTATGGCTATAAAATACTAAGATCTGAATTGCAAATAATCATTCTTGTACTGTTTTTTCTTCTCTTACGAATCTATGGGACCACACAAATATATATTAAATGAAATAATATTTAGGAGAGGTTTGACTTAAGTTAATTAATGCTATTAAATGTTTTGAAAGAAAAAATATTTTTTTTCAAAATTAATATAAGTTGAAGTTAGAATTCATCATTTAATTTCATATTTGAAAAATTGAATTTACATTATTTAAGGAAGACTTAAATAATCAAAATTAATTTTATTTATAACCATTAGTATTATTTTTTATGACTTCATTATTAAGTAATATTTTACCAACTTATTCTAAGTGTAATTCAAGGTTGTTTATATAAATATAATAAAAAATCACTCTAATAAAATACTAGTATAATTTTTTCTCTTACACATTTTTCTTCTTCTAATAAATTAAATACATGTCTAAATTATATAAATAAAGTTATTATAAGGGTAACAGAAAAAAAGTAATAAATGTTAAAAAAGAGAAAGAACAATTTAAAATCAAGAACAGAATAATAAACAAAATCTTTTTTTATCTGATTTTAATAACATTCATTTTCTTTTTTATTATTAATTAAAATAATATATATTTACAAAAGGATAAAATTATTTAATATTATGAACGATAAATATTTAATAAAAGTAAAAGTTATTGGAGAAATGAGTTATTGGAAAGCGAAATTAGAAATAGTATGGAAAGTATAAATGGTCCAGAGGTGTCAATACATAGCAGCAGACTCACATTCTCGTTGCATACTGTCACATTATTCCACGCACCTAGGAATGTGTATTAACTGAAAGAAAAAGAAAAAAATTTTAAAGTGAAAAGAATAAGTATTTAATTTAATAATAATATATGAAAATAAGAAAAAATTATTTAATTGTAAAATGATATTATTATTGATTAATATTAAATTTATTATTTATTTATACTTGTGTATTATTATTTTTATTATCACTATTATTTTTTATTAATGAACATTGTTTACTTTTGTATAATAATAAAACTTAAAAATATCATTATGTAAATTTATATAACTTGATTAATTATTTTTTATTATGTTTTATTACTAAACTTTATATTCAATTAAATTGAAATATTTTTATTATTTTGATCAAATAACTTTTTAATAAAATTGATTGTATAATTATTCAACTAAAAAATAAAGTACAATTTTCTAATTTACCTTCGAAAAAATATTTACATTTTACTTTTCAAAATATGTATTGGTCATGTTTCCTTGTGATCTATGATGTATGTGTGTTTTGAACACTTGAGTTTTGTATATGATATGTTTCGATTCGACAATAATCGATTATCATTAGGATATGACTTTGAGTTTTGTCTTAGAAACAATCGATTATTGGGATGATAATCGATTATCCTTTCATGTGTAATGAATATGAATAATAGTGACGTGGAGTAATCTCAATAGGGATTCAAGTCATTTATCTCAAAAGTGTTTGATCTAAGAAAGGAGCATGGCATTTATAGGAAACCAAGTGCTATAGCATGGCATTTATAGAAAACCAAGTGGCAAGCTACATGTGAAACTCAAGAAAAACATGCTCAAAATGTGGTAAGTGCAACAAGCTATGTGTTGGCAGACGAGGCAGTGCTGGGCAAGTAAATGGTTCGCTGAGTGCCTGTATGTGAAGCTGGATTCAGAAAGCTCCTGGCACATCAACGCTGGGCGGCCTGGGGTTTCCGCTAAGCGGCCCCTCCTAGCAACGTGGCCAGGTTACTAGGTGACTATAGATAACCTTGGTGGGTTGGTTTTGAGCTTACTTGCTCCTTACTGATAGGTTTTTGCAACCATGCTGCTTGTTGATAGGTCTTCACAACTTTATGTGATCTTTGTTGAGTTATTCTTCTATATAGGTCCATTGTTTAGACTTAAGTCATCATTTATATATAATGATTGTTATGTACTTTTACATTGTTTTTGTCTAATCATACCTTAATCTTCAATTAGAGGTTGATTCTTTATTATTATTGTTAATATGATTATGTTGTAACCGGTCGGCCACATTATTTGGTCAGAGTGGTCGGCCACTCATCGTTAATCTTATTAATAACCATTGGTCCAAAATGACTAGTCTAGAGAAGTTCAGTTTGGAGTGATTGATCTAAAAAAGCTTGACCTAAAAGAACTCAACCTAAAAAAACTTGATCAAATAGACATACATAGGTATAAAAATAATTACTCTAAAAATCAAAACCATATCGAAAATGTGAGTAATGAGAGAGGAAGAATGAGTAAACAATTGAGATTGAGCATGAGACTCAAATATAACATGGAATTTTAATTTTTTGAAAATAAAATGTTTCTTACAATAATATATATATATATATATATATATATATATATATATATATATATATATATATATATATATATATATATATATATATGGACATATAAGCATCAATTATTCTCCGACGGGATCCTACAAAATTCTCTTTTAATTTAACAAATTACAAAATTGAAAGACAAAGAAAGCAGATAAAAGAAATGACAAATTAAAAGCCTGGATAAAGGACCTTCGTAAATTTTGTTTTAAATTTTTAACTTTGTTTTATATTGTTGTTATTGTAACTCAAACACATGAAAAATTTGAATTTAAGTTCTACATATTCTAATGACTCAAATGCTTTAGAGCTTTCAAGAAGGGTGAACCATGCACATAATTGCCGTAAGATGATTAAAAACAGTCATCTTTAGAATAAACTATTAAAATCAGTCATCTTTCAAGAATAATAGCTAAGTGATTTTGCACCAAATTGTTACCATGTTAATTGCTTTGTTTTTTTCTAGAAAATAATGACACTAGATTGGATTTAACTTATAAATGGAATAACAAAATCATGGTAGTGTTCATACTGATATTTCAACCCCCATTAAATTGCCACTACCACACACGCAGAAAAACACACAGATTAATTAGTTATCTCTTGTTAATTTCAAAACACTGTCATTATAATATGGAAATTTATATGAGAGTGTGATTTCTTGGATGGTTGCATTAACTCATATTTTCTAATTATAGAAGAACGGTTGGATATTCTTTTAATTATAAAAGATGTGAAGTTCTATTATTACTAATATTTAAGCTAATAATTAACTAATATAGTTATAATATATTAATAGTGTACTTAATTTATTATTTTTTTAACAAATTAGATGATTAAATATATAATTAAATTATAAAAGTACTATTTTTAAAATTATGTGATTAAATAAAAATTAATTTTTTATAAAGATTAAGGCTGTATAATGACAGTAGAAAATGAATCTAAGCCACCCAGAATATAACTGAGACAATCATATTCAATTATTGTTCAGCTTATCATGATTAATAGTTATGATAGTTAAATTTACTTTGACTTTTTTTTTCTTGACTTAATATGTGCATTTTTGTTCATCAAATGCTAACCTGGGTTGTTGTGTTTTTACTAGGCTCTTTTAGATATTGTTTTTATGAAATTAAGCTGAAACTAAATCTAAAAAATTCATAAAATATTTTCAACCATTGCCTATATCACATCTACACTTAACCACCAAAAGTTGTAAACATATACTTCATTTGATTCCATTCCACCGCCTTATTTTGAGATAGGTAAAATTTTTCTATTAAACTATTATACAAATATTTTTATAAAAATTCCTAATTTTTTTTATCTCTAGTGGTGTGGGTGAGAACTGACAATATTTTATGTAGTACTATATACAATTTCCAACCTCGCTGAATCAAGATTATAAATACATCACAACACTATTCACATGAATGCATAGAAAAATTAAGCATTATATATAAAACGCTTGCCAACCATGAAAGCCACTGTTTTCTTATTCTTTGCTTCAATCTTCTTCCTTACAACTTCGACTATGACTCTCGACAACTCAAAGGTACTTTCCAGTTTTTATAACATGTATATTCATATTATTACATGTTTTCTATTTTCATGTTGATAATATTCCACTAATAAGAGTTCTTTTTTCGTGAAACTTGGCACCCTTTGAAAATTTCCCACCCGAAGCTGATCAAAATTCATTCAACATAAAAGAATTAAGACTTATGTGTTTATTAGTCTTTATTGTCTGTTTATTGGCTGTTGTAATATGGTATATGTATCGTGTAGGTTAAGTTGTGCATCCTCCTATGCGAGAGAGGGTTGTGTGATATCGTTCACCGAATCTTAAACTATTGTTCGCCGAACCTACAATATAACTAAGACAATCAGATTGAATTATTGTTCAACTCATTATGATTAATAGTTATTAGAGTTAAATTCACTTGACTTTTTTTGGCCTTGTCTTAATCTGTGCATTTTTGTTCATCAAGGGCTAACATGGGGATGTTGTGTTTTTATTAGGCCCAGATATTGTTTTTATGGAATTAAGCTGAAACTAAATCTAGAAAACTAAAAATATTTTCAACCATTGTCTATATCACATCTACACTTAACCACTGCAAACGGTCAACATATACTTCATTTGATTCCATTCCACCGCCTTTTTTTGAGATAGGTAAAATTTTTCTATTAAACTATTGTACAAATATTGTTATAAAAATTCCTAATTTTTTCCATCTCTAGTGGTGTGGGTGAGAACTGACCATGTTTTCTGTAGTACTGTATACAATTTCCAACTTCGCTGAATCGAGATTATAATACATCACAACACTCTTCACATGAATGCATAGAAAAATTAAGCATTGTATATAAAACGCTTGCCAACCATGAAGGCCACTGTTTTCTTACTCTTTGCTTCAATCTTCTTCCTTACTACTTCGACTATGGCTCTCGACAACTCAAAGGTACTTTCCAGTTCTTATAACATGTATATTCATTTTATTACATGTTTTCTGTTTTCATCTTGATAATATTCCACTAAAAAGAGTTCTTTTTTCTTCATGTAGGTTACGGGAAACTTGGCACCCTTTGAAAATTTCCCACCCGAAGCTCATCAAAATTCATTCAACATAAAAGAATTAGGACTTATGTGTTTATTAATCTTTATTGTCTGTTTATTGGTAGTTGTAATATGGTATATGTATCGTGTAGGTGAACTTGTACATCCTCCTATGCGAGAGAGGGTTGTGCGATATCGTTCACCGAATCTTAAACTATTGTTCGCCGAACCTACAATATAACTAAGACAATCAAATTCAATAATTGTCCAACTCATTATGATTAATAGTTATTATAGTTAAATTCACTTGACTTTCTTTTTGCGTTGGCTTAATCTGTCCATTTTTGTTCATCAAGGGCTAACATGAGGTTGTTGTGTTTTTATTAAGCACTTTCAGATATTGTTTCTATGTAATTAAGCTAAACTAAATCTAGAAAACTCAAAATATTTTCAACCATTGTCTATATCACATCTACACTTAGCCACGACAAGCTGTCAACATATACTTCATTTGATTCCATTTCACCACTTTTTTTTGAGATAGGTAACATTTTTCTATTAAACTATTGTACAAATATTTTTATAAAAATTGCTAATTTTTTTTATCTCTAGTGGTGTGGGTAAGAATTGAAAATGTTTTATGTAGAACTGTATACAATTTCCCACTTCACTTAATCGAGATTATAAATAGATCACAACACTCTTCACATGAATGCATAGAAAAGTTAAGCATTATATATAAAACGCTTTCCAACCATGAAGGCCACTGTTTTCTTACTGTTTGCTTCAATCTTCTTCCTTACTTCTTCGACTATGGCTCTCGACAACTCAAAGGTATTTTCCAGTTCTTATAACATGTATATTCATATTATTACATGTTTTCTGTTTTCATGTTGATAATATTCCACTAATAAGAGTTATTTTTTCATCATGTAGGTTACGGGAAACTTGGCACCCTTCGAAAATTTCCCACCCGAAGCTCATCAAAATTCATTCAACATAAAAGAATTAGGACTTATGTGTTTATTATTCTTTATTGTGTGTTTATTGGTAGTTATATACTGTATATGAAGTTGTGCATCCTCCAATGCGAGAGAGAGGGTTGTGCGATATCGTTTACCGAATCTTAAACTATTGTTCGCTGAACCTACAATATAACTAAGACAATCAAATTGAATTATTGTTCAACTCATCATGATTAATAGTTATTAGAGTTAAATTCACTTGACTTTTTTTTTGCCTTGGCTTAATCTGTGCATTTTTGTTCATCAAGGGCTAACATGGGTTGTTGTGTTTTTATTAGGCACTTTCAGATATTGTTTATATGGAATTAAGCTGAACTAAATCTAGAAAACTCAATATTTTGAACCATTGTCTATATCACATCTACACTTAGCCACCACAAGTTGTCTAACATATACTTCATTTGATGCCATTCCACCAACTTTTCTTGAGATAGGTAACATTTTTCTATTAGACTATTGTAGAAATATTTTTATAAATATTCCTAATTTTTTTTATCTTTAGTGGTGTGGGTGAGAACTGACAATGTTTTATGTAGTACTTATACAATTTTGAGCTTCGCTGAATCGAGATTATAAATACATCACAACACTCTTCACATGAATGCATAGAAAAGTTAAGCATTATATATCAAACGTTTGCCAACCATGAAGACCACTGTTTTCTTACTCTTTGCTTCAAACTTCTTCCTTACTACTTCGACTATGGCTCTCGACAACTCAAAGGTACTTTCCAGTTCTTATAACATGTATATTCATATTATTACATGTTTTCTGTTTTCATGTTGATAATATTCCACTAATTAGAGTTCTTTTTTCATTATGTAGGTTATAGGAAACTTGACACCCTTTGCAAATTTCCCACCTGAAGCTGATCAAAATTCATTGAACATGAAAGAATTAGGACTTCTGTGCTTAGTAGTCTTTATTGTCTTTTTATTGGTATTTGAAATATGGTATATGTATCGTGTAGGTGAAGTGCAGGTGAAGTTGTGCATCCTCCAACGCGAGAGAGAGGGTTGTGCGATATCGTTCACCGAATCTTAAACTATTGTTCGCCGAACTTACAATATAACTAAGACAATCAAATTATATTATTGTTCAACTCATCATGATTAATATTTATTAGAGTTAAATTCACTTGACTTTCTTTTGGCCTTGGCTTAATCTGTGCATTTTTGTTCATCAAGGGCTAACATGTAGTTGTTGTGTTTTTATTAGGCACTTTCAGATATTGTTTCTATCGAATTAACTGAACTAAATCTAAAAAACTCAAAATATTTTCAACCATTGTCTATATCACATTTGCACTTAGCCACCACAAGCTGTCAACATATACTTCATTTGATTCCATTCCACCAATTATTTTTGAGATAGGTAACATTTTTCTATTAAACTATTGTACAATTATTTTTATAAAAATTCCTAATTTTTTTTTATTTCTATTGGTGTGGGTGAGAACTTACAATGTTTTATGTAGTACTGTATACAATTTCCAACTTCGCTGAATCGAGATTATAAATACATCACAACACTCTTCACATGAATGCATAGAAAAGTTAAGCATTATATATAAAACGCTTGCCAACCATGAAGGCCACTGTTTTCTTACTCTTTGCTTCAATCTTCTTCCTTACTACTTCGACTATGGCTCTCGACAACTCAAAGGTTCTTTCAAGTTCTTATAACATGTATATTCATATTATTACATGTTTTCTGTTTTCATGTTGATAATATTTCACTAATAAGAGTTCTTTTTTCTTCATGTAGGTTACGGGAAACTTGGCACCCTTTGAAAATTTCCCGCCCGAAGGTCATCAAAATTCATTCAACATAAAAGAATTAGGACTTATGTGTTTATTAGTCTTTATATTCTGTTTATTGGTAGTTGTAATATGGTATATGTATCGTGTAGGTGAAGTTGTGCATCCTCCTATGCGAGAGAGGGTTGTGCAAAATCGTTCACCGAATCTTAAACTATTGTTCGTCGAACCTACAATATAACTAAGACAATCAAATTCAATTATTGTTCAACTCATCATGATTAATAGTTATTAGAGTTAAATTCACTTGACTTGTTTTTTGCCTTGGCTTAATCTGTGCATTTTTGTTCAATAAGGACTAACATGGGGTTGTTGTCTTTTTATTAGGCATTTTCAGATACTGTTTTTATGGAATTAAGCTGAAACTAAATCTAGAAAACTCAAAATATTTTCAACCATTGTCTATATCACATCTACACTTAGCCACCACAAGCTGTCAACATATACTTCATTTGATTCCATTCCACCACCTTGTTTTCGAGACATGTAACATTTTTCTACTAAACCATTGTACATATATTTTTATAAAAATTCCTAATTATTTTTATCTATAGTGGTGTGGGTGAGAACTGACAATGTTTTATGCAACACTGTATATAATTTCCCACTTCGTTGAATTGAGATTATAAATACATCACAACATTCTTCACATGAAGGTCATTGTTTTCTTACTCTTTGCTTCAATCTTCTTCGTTGCTACTTCGATTATGGCTCTCGACAACTCAAATGTACTTTCCACTTCTTATAACATGTATATTCATATTATTACATGTTTTCTGTTTTCATGTTGATAATATTCCACTAATAAGAGTTCTTTTTTCATGATGTAGGTTATAGGAAACTTGGCACCCATTACAAATTTCCCACCCAAAGCTAATCAAAAGTCATTCAACATAGAAGAATTAGGACTTCTGTGTTTAGTAGTCTTTATTGTTTGTTCTTTGGTACTTATAATATGGTATATGTATCGTGTAAGTGAAGTGTAGGTGAAGTTGTGCATTTTCCTGTGCAAAAGAGACTGTTGTGGGATATCGTTCACTGAATCTCGAACTATTGTTCGCCAAACCTGCAATCATCGTTTGTCGTTCTTTTTGTTGCAATTGTCATTTTGAAGCTTTTTTGAAGGCCCAAACCACCATTGACGTGGGTTTTGAGGGGGTTGTGCGAGAGAAAGGGTTGTGCGAAGCCGTTCACCGAACCTCCAATCGTCGTTCACTGAACCTACAAACATCGTTCTTCATTTGTCGTTCCTCGTTCATTTCGCTGCATCCGTCGTTTCAAAGCATAGTTGAAAGTCCAAATCACCATTGACTTGAGTTTTGTAAGTTCTTGCTATTCGTTTTGGTTTTGCTTTGTTATTGTTGTTGGGTTATTTTGAGTTGTTCTCAATTTTTTAATCTTTTTATCATTGTGGGTTGTTTTGGTTCTATGGGTGTAAAGTTTCAATTTTTGATATGCACAATCATTTTTGGGTTGTTGTTCGGTTATTTTGACATATCTTTTGTACATTGTTTTGTTTGACAACAATGGATTTTGACATATCTTTTGTACAATGTTTTGTTCCATTAATAAGAATTCTTTTTTCATCATGTATAATATGGTATATGTATCGTGTAGGTGAAGTTGTGCATCCTCCTATGCGAGAGAGAGGGGGATGTGCGAGAGAGAGGGGGCTATGCGATATCGTTCACCTAATCTCAAACTATTGTTCGCCAAACCTAGAATATAATTGTGACAATCAAATTCAATTTTTGTTCAACTCATTGTGATTAATAGTTATTAGAGTTAAATTCACTTGACTTTTTTTTGCCTTTCCTTAATCTATGCACTTTTGTTCATCAAGAGCTAACATGGGGTTGTTGTGTTTTTATTAGGAACCTTCAGATGTTGTTTCTATTGAATTAAGCTGAAACTAAATCTAAAAAACTCAAAATATTTTCAACCATTGCCTATATCACATGTACACTTAACCACCACAACCTGTCAATATATACTTCATTTGATTCCATTCCACCACCCTTTTTTTTTCAAAATAGGTAACATTTTTCTATTAAACCATTGTACAAATATTTTTATAAAAATGCCTAATTTTTTTATCTCTAGTGGTGTGGGTGAGAACTGACAATGTTTTATGCAACACTCTATACAATTTCCCTCTTCGCTAAACTAAGATTATAAATACATCACAACACTCTTCACATGAATGCATAGAAAATTTAAGCATTATATATCAAACGTTTGCCAACCATGAAGGCCATTGTTTTCTTACTCTTTGCTTCAATCTTCTTCCTTGCTACTTCAACTATGGCTCTCAACAACTCAAAGGTACTTTCCAGTTTTTATAACATGCATATTCATATTATTACATGTTTTCATGTTGATAATATTCCACTAATTAGAGTTCTTTTTTCATTATGTAGGTTATAGGAAACTTGACACCCTTTGCAAATTTCCCACCTGAAGCTGATCAAAATTCATTCAACATAAAAGAATTAGGACTTCTGTGCTTAGTAGTCTTTATTGTCTTTTTATTGGTATTTGTAATATGGTATATGTATCGTGTAGGTGAAGTGCAGGTGAAGTTGTGCATCCTCCTGTGCAAAAGAGAGTGTTGTGGGATATCGTTCACTGAATCTCGAACTATTGTTCGCCGAGCCTAAAATCGTCGTTTGTCATTCATTTTGTTGCAACCACCATTTTGAAGCATCGTTGAAGGCCCAAACCACCATTGACGTGGGTTTTGAGGGGGTTGTGCGATGTCATTCACCGAACCTCCAAAAGTCGTTCACTTAACCTGCAACTGTCGTTCTTCGTTCCTCGTCCCCATTCATTTTGCTGCAACCGTCGTTTCAAAGCATAGTTGAAAGTCCAAACCACCATTGACGTGAGTTTTGTAAGTTCTTGTTGTTTGTTTCGGTTTTTCTTTGTTATTGTTGTTGGGTTATTTTGAGTGGTTTTCAATTTTTTTTTATCATTTTGGGTTGTTTTGGTTCTTTGGGTGTAAAGTTTCAATTTTGACATGCACAATCATTTTTGGGTTGTTGTTCGGTTATTTTGACATATCTTTTGTACATTATTTTGTTTGACAACAATGGATTTTGACATATCTTTTGTACAATGTTTTGTTCCACTAATAAGAGTTCTCTTTTCATCATGTAGGTTACAGGAAACTTGACACCCTTTGCAAATTTCCCACCTGAAACTGATCAAAATTCGTTCAAACATAAAATAATTAGGACTTCTGTGTTTAATAGTCTTTATTGTTTGTTTATTGGTATTATTAATATGGTATATGTATAGTGTAGGTGAAGTGTAGGTGAAGTTGTGCATCCTCCTACGCGAGAGAAAGGGTTGTGCGATATCGTTCACCGAATCTGAAACTGTTATTATTCTCATGCACCTTCAACTAACGAGTTGCATATGCCACTGGTCTCCTATCTTGCATTAACACACATCTCAACCCTTGATATGATGCATCACAGTACACCTTAAAAGTTTTCTCGGTGTCTAGGATCACCAAGATTAGAGCAGATGTCAACCTCCTCTTCATTTCCTCGAAACTTGCCTCACACTTATCCTTCCAAACAAACGGTTGATCCTTATGGGTCAACTATGTTAATGGTCCCATTATCTTGGAGAATCCTTCCACGAACTTCCGATAATAACCTGTCAAACCTTCTAAAGCAGTTCGCCAAAAACACAACGACCATTAATAAAAGGAAACATATCGAGCAGTAATTTTGGTAATTTCCTTAATAACAATCAAAATTATAGGTTCAATATGTTTCTTAACTATTGGACATAATTAGGCTGATGCTAATTAAAAGCTCACTCCAAAACATATAAATACAAGTTTAAGGTAAGAAGGTAGATGATTGCATTTATGGTGTTATTAATAACTAACTCTGTTTACCAAACAATCATCAATTGACTTAAGCATCATAATACCTTTTGTGGATAATCTCACTATACGATTTAAAGGAGAAAAGGAACGAAGACTTAGATTACAAAGGAATTTAAAGTTTGGAAAGAGTTTAGCATACAAGATAATTGACATCAACCTTATTACCAAAACAATAATTATTATGCTAAAATCACTTTTAAGCTATTTTAATTTATTTAAAAATTGTTTTAATATTAAAACATATTTAAATCGAAAATTTTGAGTTTTAAATGGTTTTAATTGATTAAAGATCATTTGTTATATGATGCATCTCATTGAGTAAGCTAAATGAACCAAGTCATAGTAAAAAAGTTTCATTTTAATTATTAATAATAACTTTTGGTCTAATGTGGTATAGTAATAAGCACTCAATCTAACAACAAATAAATTCTATAATCTTTTAAGATCAAGTCTCTAAGTTAAAAAAAAATCCAACTTCTAATTTCTTTTCCCGTTTGTCTTTGAATTAATACGAGGAATGTAAAACCACAACCAACTTCAACTTATGTCTTTTTTGCAAAGCCTGTTTCTAGCAACTGATTTAGCAAATAAATTATGTTTATAACTTCGCCCGAAATGCTTTCGGCAAATCTTTATCATGTAAAAAACACTTAGTTACGCTATTCTTCCTTTCAACAATGTTATTCAATTGAGGCATGTTGGGTGCTGGCTATTGGTGTTTTATATTTGCTTCTTCATAAGAACATGTTAAAATTTGCAAAGACTTATTCAGTGTTCTAGTGTCACGTTTGATCATTTGCATTTTGTGCTTTCTTTGAGTTTCCGGCCAAGCTTTGGGTTTCCAAAAGTTGTTGACAACTTTAGATTTAAACTTCATAAGATAAACTCAACGTATTCTTGTGTGATCATTGATGAAAACAATCTAACACTAACATTAAAAATTGGTGTAGACCCTCCAACATATATATTAACTATATTTGTGGAACCCTCCAAGTCGAATTTTTTTGGAAAAGATATCCTTATTTGCTTTATATTGGCATGTAACTTATTCAAAGAATTCTTTTAATTGAGAAAAACTTTTAGCGAGATTGTTTTTCTTCATAAATATTTGAACATAGTGATGAGAATGTCCTAATCTCTTACTAGTAATGAACTGCAACATAATTCTTGTTCATGAAATCCAAGGTAAAACATTTGATTTTCAGTTGAGCTTTGAAAGTTTCTCAAACTTATAAATCTTTTCTATCTTCAAATAACGCTAGGAAACAATGAAAAGGTTTTTATTTATTTCATGAAAATAAAAAATGCATATTATAAATTAGTTTCGAAATTGTGACATTTGTATACTAATAATAATTTCACCCAGTCTTGTAAAGATCTCACCATCATAAGTCATACGATGTATACCACCGTTATCACCAAAAACAACTTTTTGTACTATTATTTGTAACAAAACATGATACACCAAACATTTGCTTCTCTTGATTTTATTTTCTTGTTTGAGGCTTAAAACCTTGTTTTCGACGTCAGAGTTCTTTGTCAAGATCAAATTCTTTTAGAAGATATTTCAATTCATACAATTTAATTAATGATCACCCTATTACACCTTGAAGTCATCATTACAACATTTCGGGTGAATTGGTATCTGTTCCGGTTCTACTAACACGCATAGATGTAATCAAGAATAGGTACTAAAGCTGTCTTGAGAAGAACAAGTCATTAGAAATTATTATTTAAAAGGCCTAATCCTGTAATTAGTGTTTGGATTGTAAAATGGGTTAGACCATGGCAGGCGAAGCTTTCAAAATCTTTGCATCAGCCAAACATAATTTAGACAGTTAGTTACCTAATATTGAAGAATTCACTGAACTTCCTTGAATTGAGATCCAAAATCTACTTTCAACAGAGTGATCAATTTTTCTTGTAAACAGAACGCAAAAGGGCTACCACACCACTAAACATGTACACATCAACAATTCATTCCAACTTGGACTACTGCAAATGACGACGAATAATTGATTAAAAATGTGTAACACGAGTGCATATCTAAAATCTCTTCATATATGATAGACTGAATTGAGGAATTAAAGAATAAATCGGTTGCAAGAATCAATTTATCAGGACAAACTTGCCCCAGTCACTAAGTCTAAAACCGACTTAAACTATAGCATAGTTGAGTGGAGTACCATTTTTATAATTATACTGTGACTATTTACAAATAGGAACGTATATAAGTGTTCAAGCAGCATTCATTGAGGTTGAAATGAGAACGTGAGCTAAAAATTGCATTCCTTCCTGGATTTTGCATACCGCTGTGGTTTGATCAGCTCGAAGGTTCTCAGAGAAGGCATTGGCTTTTTCCTGAACTGATGATGCGTGGGGAACAACTGACTGAGACTCAGAAGTAACAGCTTTAATGGCAGCTTGATAGGCCTCCGCTACATCAGATATGCCTGATACAAGCATGCCAAATGTCAAATGATAAACGGCTATGAGCAGAGAATAATGGAAATTCAAGGCATACAAATATAGCAGAATACTTTAGTTTGATTATAATGGTGGAATCAGTAAACAACCAACCTGTAATAAAACTGTTAGAAACTGCTTCCACATATCCTATCATTGTTTGGGCATTTACTCTTATGATATTCGCTTTTGCAGTAACGTCTTCCGGCCACTCAATGTGTGCCTTATCATCATCTGCTTCATCCTCAGTCTTATTGGCACGAGAAATGATGGATTTTCCAAACACTAGAAGTTGGGACACAGCAAAACAGCACATTTCAGACAGTCTCTGCAAAGAAAAGAAGCCCCATATTATTAACTTTTACGAGAACCTCATGTGATAAGAATAATTTTTTTCTATATTATGTACCGTACATGAACTCCCTCAGAATGAAGTGATTCCAATCTTGCAGTAGTTCTCAGAACTACATCATTAGCAGCTAGACCAGTTAAGGTATTAGTGAAACTGCAACAAGAAACATCAAATATAGCATATAATATAATGAAGTAAGGAGGGCTTCCTTAATCTATATATGCCAATGGTGAACAAGCATAATGATCAGACTGCCGAAAATAACCAGGATCATAAACTGTAAGGGGTTAAGATATTGCGAGATGTAATACTATATAAAACCATTTAAGCTTTTGGAATAGTTTATTCATGAGAGCCTTCTATGGCCAAGTGGTTTGGACTCTGTCCTTGCTTACCACCCTCCATTCCAATAACAAAATTATAGATGAAGTGTAGCAGTGCATTATCATCCAAGGGGCTCTTGGATATAAGGGGATGAATTGGATGTAAGTAGAACCATTCATGGGTCTTCATCTAATGGCTTAAGCTTTTGGTATAGTTGGTTCATCACACTTGTAGTAAAGTGATAGACAAACAAATTTCAAACTTTGTTTGCTTTTACATATGACCGTATGTATATGTTATCTGTCTTATCCTGCATACAAACATCCAAATTAACCACATCACGTAGACTTTCTAAATTCGTACATTGACACACTTGCAGATAGAACTTTAACAAATTTTCCTTAGGATCGTAGATATGTAATATTTTAGTATATGATGAATAGACCACTTTAAACTCGATTTTATGGCAACAGTGGTAGGTGAATAAAATGTCAACAATTATGTGGGATGTTAAATTACCCTGCGGCCATTTCAGCAGCCTTGCCAACACTTGAATCGTGTAAGTTCTTCATCTCATCACTGCTTCCTTCATTTCCTCTCTTTATCGTCTTGCCTTTGTTTGAATCACTATTATTGCTATCAATTTCAGCACTCAAATTAAAAATTTGTTGGACCTCTTTAAGCTTCCCATCATATATAGACTTATGTTCAGCTGACAACTTAACTTTTCTTCGGTTAAATAGCATGGCATAATGACTAGACAAAGCCTCCAGTTCCTGAGTAAGGCAAAAGAAAACATTTTTAAACCACAATCTAAAACAACACAATTTAACACATCATCAAGTGTTGAAATTATAGGAATTAAGAAGGAGGAGGGAAAAAGAGAACAAATTATTAATGGTATGCAGTGATATGGTTACAAAAACAGTCCACCAACCCTCTTCATACTAATATTAGATTTCTAATTCTATAACAAAACAAGGAAACAAATCATGAAATATGAAACCACTTCTATGGGATTTTTTTCCAATCAGGAGCTCTCATCCAGAAACCACTTTGAGCCCCCTGACTAATTCAAGGGATGGACTCAATTAAGAAAGCAAAGACCTCTCCTAGAACATATTTCACTCATTCATGAGTTGAAACTCCAGAATACTCTTAAAGACGCAGAAATTATATTATGAGAAAATTTCTATATCTTTTAACAATAATACCTCCAATTGCTCTGGACCTCCATAAATGTAAAAGCATCGATCAAAAGTCACTTCCTCTGATAATTGATCATCGTCATTTTGTTCTTCACCTGGTTTTTTATCCTTCTCAACCTCAATTCCAGTTTCATTGATTAATAGGTCCATTGTCTCCTTACTAACATATTCAAGCACTTGCATTCCCTTTGCAGTAAAAGCTCTTCCTGTCTGTATCACAATGAACAAAAATATGCATGTATATCTGTAATTATTCATAACAAATATCAAATGATGAGAAAATTTTCCAAACCTCTAACAGAGAAGATGCATTAGAACCTGCAGCTCCTGGCCCATCATGCTGTGAAGACCCTGAAAGGTTTGCAGCAGAACTTTCGAGCCTACAGAACATAAAGACATTTAAACAGAAAGTCTGTATATGACAAGAAGCCACCTCATATTTTATGCAAATAGTGAAGCATTCTAAAATTAGACCATGATAGGTAACTTGCAGGATTATAATAAAAAATTAAACATTTTTCTTAGTCAACAATGTCAGTCATAAATTAAATATAAACCAGACAGGAAGAAAAGAACAGAAATTAAAAATATAGTATATTTGAATCAAGCAAAGGTAGTGGAGTAGTTTTATGCAATTACAATACAGATATATCTGTACCAGATATTTGAGGAACGCTGAAAACCTGTATTATCAAAACAGTGTATTGATAGGACGTGGTAAAATAAAAATATTATTAATGAAAGTAGAGAGAGCCTAAGCTCTTGCAAAGATCCACCAAAACGTAATCTCCCAAAGCAGAGTGTGAATGAGCATATTGTAGAATATCCATTTGAAAATTAGCTTATATATTGTTAAAAGCATAATACATCATTCCATTCAAAATGACAATAAGAAAAATAAACATATATACACAAACAGGAGGTTGCATTTAAAACATAAATAAGAAAGTGGGTCCAGCATAAAATGAACATGTGTAGTGCCTCTTAATATAATAACAGCCAATATCTAAATTCCAAAAACATCATGGAAGAATATCCAGCCCAAAGAAAACAAAAAAAAAATAATTTATATGCATTATCAGTATAAAATATTTACATTTTCAACCAACCAGAAATAAATGTTTGTATGCAACTTTTAATATAATCAAAGTAGAAGTCAATAAACTTATCATGCATGACAATTTGTGATTAGATGACAATGTAAAAACATTACACTTTTAGAGCCTTGACTATTCACTCAAAAAAAAAGGGTAACTAGTAGAACCCACATCCAAAAACAAAAATGCAAAAAGAAGTATGGCATAAAGAACATACAGCCAAGGCATATATAAATATTTCAGTCCAAGTCACCCAAAGAAGATGAAGATAAAAATGACATAGAAGAGAAGATAGCAAGCAGGTCAAGTAGCACGCAGAGAAATCCTCTACCAGCAAAACCCAGACCAAAGAAATGAAAACAGAAAGAGCAAATGAAGGATGATGAGGTGAGATTTTTTATTTAGTAAAGATTTGACGGTCATTTTCCCCATAGAAATGACAGCAGAGATATTTCAGCAAGGCATGGTAACGATTGCAGCAATCTCTACTCGCTATCAAAATGCCTCAAGCAATTAATAGCCAAGCACAAGGGCCAGTGCACCACTAAATGCTATAAAGGTCACTGGAAAAACTACCATTCACAATTATGAGTTTATCAACAAACAAGGCAGTATTGTAGATAAGGTAACATGATGGATGAGTAATCATAAGATAGGAAATATATTAGAGAGAGAGTAGAGGTGGAATCTATTGGAAAAAGATGGTATAATTGAGGTGAACAGAACCAATTTTATTAACTACTGCATACTAGGATTAACAACGGTAGCAGTTTGCAGGTTGTTTTGTCCACAGTGAAGAATATATTGGTTCACTTCTTAATTCATGTTTAAGAAAATTGCATAATACCATACCAACACTAGTCGCATACTCACAAGTAGCATACATGCTTATTTCCATCAAAATATCAACATATCACCACCAGAACGATGACCAGTTACTAGACATACAAAACAACCTCTACGTGGGTCAATGCTAGAATAAAAAATTAAATAAACAAATATAGCAATGAATTATACCGCTGAACAAAATCAGTGCTCCCTCTCCAAGCATTTCCTAAAGCACTCCAAGCTCCAGATGCAAAATTCTCCACAGAGCTATCAAAAGCTTTCAAACCCTATACTCATTAAGTAGCTTGGGTATGAGTGCTTAATGTATGAGTACAGACAACCGAAAAGCATAAAATTTGCATCCAAAAGCACAGAATTATTATTCCTAGGTAGTCAACTATCCCCATTAAAAATATTACTCACTGTTACTCAAAACACATAACAATAATGAGACCAAATCAAACCTATAGGCAAGACCCATAGAAGCATATTCTAGAAGCTAGATAGTACTAGTTTCAACAAACAAACAGCAGAGAAATATCCGTGTAAAAGATGAGCAAAAGGATAGTGAACAATGAATAGGAAATCTGCATATTTGCCGAGGCAAAGACATATGAATAAATTAGCATAATATGCAAAAGACCTAAATGGTCAAATCCAACAATTATAGCATCCAAATTGCAAATTAACCCACCCTAACCCCCCAAGGAAGTTTATCTTTATGTGCTTGCCTGGCTAAGTAGTGAATCTTCACTAGCTTTCTCCAATCTGTCCAGAGCAGATTTTCGCAGTTTGGTATCCTCATTGTCACTTTCCTTCTCAGCTGCAGAATCTTCAGTCCCTTCATCCTCTTTGGAAGATTCTGAATCTTCAGCTTCATTTTGCAACTCTGCAATGCCCTTAGATGCTGTCTGTGCAACTACAGCAGCCTGCATTTCAAAACCACATTGATTCATAACAAATAATTTGATACCTTTCTAATGATTATTCCTAATAATCTGCCAAATCCAAATAATTTCGAAAATATTAATGCCTCTACTTTTTCATTCAATA
This sequence comes from Vigna umbellata, assembly GCF_029865625.1. Lineage (NCBI taxonomy): Eukaryota > Viridiplantae > Streptophyta > Magnoliopsida > Fabales > Fabaceae > Vigna > Vigna umbellata. The sequence continues at coordinate 48,035,758 of NC_142167.1, read as the reverse complement.
TTATCAATTTTAAGTAAATAAGATATGATTTATTAGAAGAATAAAGCATTAATATCATTCCCACGCACAACCATATGGGCTCCAATTGAACATCACTCTTACATAGTCTTCTTCAATCATTCTTTCCTAATAATCCACAACAAATAAATAATTTCCAAGACATCAATACATCCACTTCTTCATTCAATATAATCTATTAAGACAGAATTTATTGGAAACATAACATCAACCCCTTTTCCACGTACCCATGTTTTACTCCAACCAACAAAAATCCTTTTATTGTCCCCCTTCGAATATAATAAAATCTAAACGCTGTGAAAGCCAAATGTTGAACTTGAGAATTCGACACTGTTAAAATCACTACCTAAATTAGTAAGAAAAAAACTGTCAACCAAGAACAGCAAATGCAACGTATTAAGGCCCAGTTGCATAATAAACTTATTCCATAAATTAAAACAATAACAAAAAGGAAAAACCACACTAAATAACAGAAATCAACAACAAATTCAGAGATTGAAACAAATGCGTTGGTTGACACCAAAAATATTAAACAAAATGGCACATCTCTTTTATGGCGTTTGAAAACGCACATTGCGAGAGATCTCTTCGGCGGCAACAGCGGCAGCTTTCTGAAGATCGGAGAGAAACGAGAACTGCATAAAGCCCCACCCTCCCGACGCCGGTTTTGGCGGTTGTGATTCTGGCGCAACCTCCTTGTCGTCGTTTTGCTTACTCTCGGACTGAGTTTTGTCGTCCATATTTTTTTTCTTTGGTGGAGATTCCAATGAGAGATTTTCGGGAATTGGTGAAAGAATGTGAACTGAGTTGTGGGATTGTTGTTCCTTACGCTATGGTATTTCGATCTGTTGTGTGTTCTGTCTTTTTGGATTTGGGTGGAAGATGAGACTGTGTTAGCAGAGCAATGCCAGATGTCGTTTTCGATCTTTTAAGCGTGTGAACGACCAAACAAGAGCACGTCGTTTTTACGTTATGCTCACTGTTTTGTTAAGTGAGTTTTTTGGTGTGTATAATTAATTAATAATTAATTAAATAATAATCAACTTTAGAATTACTGTGTGGACATGATATGGACAAGTTCAGAGAATATATAATAGACTGGTTTGTTTATTTTTTAAATAAAAAATTTACTTTCTTATATAGTATGCGTGTGTGTTATTATTTTTATAATAATAAAATAGTAAAAAATTATAATTATAAAAATAAATATAATATTTTTTATAATTTGATTATATATCATTTTTATTTATTTTGTAGACATTTTTATTCATTTTTAAAATAATTAAATTTAAAAAGAAAAACTAATAAATTTTAAAAAATGTCACCTAAATATAAAATTAGTAAAAATATAAATATTAAAGAGTTTTCAAAATGTTTAAGATTTCATTTAAACATAGACAAATGTAACAATGCAAACACATAACTAATATGATAATCATCGTGTTTGTTTTTCCATGTATAATATCAAATTTGTATCGACATAATCGTGAGAATATCAAAGTATCAAACCGAAATTCATGAAAATAGAACTTAGATGACATCGATAAAAACGTACTCACTATTTTTAGGTGAAGTTTGAAATACTATAATTTTATTAAATTGTTTTAATAAACTTTTAAAATGTTTAATTGCATTATATTTTGCCCGAGCTAAATCAAATTTGTTGATCTTATCCTCTGTTCTCACACTTGATCACCTTCTCTTATTGACCAATAAAACAAAGTCTATCAAATCTCAAACACAACTTCTTCCGTTAGAGAACGTCTTTTTATTTATATAATTTTAATTTTTTTATCATTAATAATTTTAATTTTATTTTAATATAATTTCTATTATTTAAATTTAAATTTATATTAAATTTTAACACAAAGACAAATTAATAATCATATATTTTTATTAATTAAAATATATTTTTAATCTATAATACTCTTCACATCATTCACAAGTTCTTATGAAGTTTATTTTCAAATCTCTTCTTCCATTCGTTCAAATTCTCTAATTTATTCACTGTGTCTAGTCTATAATCTAAAAAATCTACCTAAATCTTAATGAGAATTGAAAGTGCAATTTATTATTTAATAATGATGGTAATAACATATCTTGTCCGCCACTATTTTGTGACATTCCCATCATAACTGAATTCAAACTAGACGGATTTTTAAATAGTTCATATTATGAGAATCTATTGTTTGGTATACACAATTTTTTTTTGTTTACTCTTCAATAAATAACTATGTACCAACTTTATCAAGTGATTTTTTTAAATTTAACTGTTTTTTTAAAATTTAACTATTTTTAAATTAATATAACTATTTATAATAAAATATTACTAACAAAATAAACAAAAATAATTTATAATAAAATTATAAAAATAATAATATTTATTATTATAATTATAATTTTATTATTTTTTATTATTAGAAAAAAAGTGAACACGCAATACATTATTTTAACTAGTGTTCAACAACAAAGATCTTTATTTATTCTAACCATAAAAACTTGCACAAATCTTCAATAGTCTCCCCTTTCAAATACAGCAGCAGCTCCCATACCAGAACCTGAAATTATGCACATTTCAATAATGTTACATGGATAGGAATAACATTACAATAGAAGCAAATAAGAAAGAAAATGAAATAATTTTCTCTCAAGCTAATTTTTGAATTATGGAAGAAACCTATTTCATTTAGGTTCTCCAAAAACTAATATTAAACCAGACAGGTGTTGTTTAGATAAACTTCTACACAACTAGCTATACATTTGCCAGGTTACGAACATTAACTTACAAGAAAATCTGAAACAAATTTTCCATTGTGTCCAACAAACCTTGAAATGATTTACAAAATTAATCTCCCAATTTTTGAGTGATATGAATCAGTCACAAAACTAAGTTCTCAAAATATACAATTGTTTTGACTTGTATTTATAAGATGGAGAGGCCATAAAGAAGAAATCACCTACCTATGCACATGGAGATTACACCATAGCGACAATCCCTGCCACGGCGTTTCATCTCATTCAACAAAGTTGCAACACATCGTGCACCTGTCAGAAAATGGCAGCATGAAAATTCACCAACAATGTCGGCACTAGGTTCATGATATAGATGAACAGAATTTATCTGTTCAACTGTATGTGTAAGATGGCTTGTTTTGATTGTAAGATGAAATATACATGAGTAAACATGTTACAGTAATGAAAAGATGTGCCTCCATGGAGATTTTAGCATCTTCTTTATGGAGATTTTAGCATCTTCTTCCATTTAATAAGGGGCAAAAGGAAGATAAATTTCTGATGAAAACATCTCAACATCACCTGTGGCGCCCAAAGGATGTCCAAGAGCAATGGCACCACCATTAACATTGACCTTTCTGGGATCAAGTCCCAATTTCTTGCAGCAATAAACATACTGTGATGCAAAGGCCTACAAAGCCATTATATTGATAAATACTTAGTACAACATTAATTGAAGTGACTTGGCTATGAAAACATGTACAAGAAGAGTAGTTATTAATTAAGACCCTATTTGAATAAACTTTTCTTCTGAACACTTTTAGAAGAAGAAAATCAGAGAGTAAAATAAATTTACCTTCTTCCATAAGTGAAAATCAAGTAGTGAACTTTTATAAAAACTGTCATTTAACTTCTCCCACAGGTAAGATGTATAAGTTGACTTCAGTTTATAAGGAGTTAAATGCATTTTACTTCCTTATTTCTTCTCGTAGAACTCTTAAAATGTTCATAGAAAAGTTTGTCCAAAACAATGTCTGTAATGACAACTCTTAAAACTTTTACCTCATTGATTTCATATAGGTCAATGTTGCCAAGTTCAAGACCAGCAGATTTCACAGCGGCTGGGATGGCAGCTGCTGGGCCAACACCCATGACTGCAGGATCTACTCCAACAGCTGCGAAACTCCTGAAAATTAAATTCAATTGTGAGACAAATTTCAATTTTACAAATTTTAAATAGAAAAAAAAATGAATTAGGTTCTGTCAGAAACCTGATTTAGTTATCTGTCCATGTCTGAATAGGTTTCAAGTAAAATTTGAGTTACTGATTTCACATATCCTTTCAGCATATAATATTCTAATATAAAAAATGTGAAGCACATGGCTTCAACCCTTGAGTATCCTATATTACGGTCACTTTTTCAGACAAATTTACCCAATAAGTATATATATATATATATATATATATATATATGAATATTTTTCAATAGCTTCGCCTGCAGGAAGCCAAATGAGAGTATTTATTGAACAAGGATCTCAAAAACTTACATTAATCCAGGGAAACAACTAAAAGGCTAACAGATAAGAAATGTCTGAGCATTCAAGCCATTGATTTACTATTCAAAAAAATCCCATGCCACTCTCTTTATTTGTCCTGGTTTTGTATCAAATGGTTAAAATAATGTGTAACAATGCAGTGTGCGCACACAAATAAGAGGCTCATGCTTTTACAATTTTTTCATAAGATCCTCAATTTTCTCAGCAGCTTGAAACATATTTTTCTGCTTGACTTCATCCAACAGCAATTGGCAAGTTCTGAATCTAGGAATTATATCTTGATCAATCATCTCCTCAAACAGAGAGAACGCCCAATTGCATCTATCTCCTCTACAAAGCCCGTGAATTAGCAGCGTATAGGTTGAAAGATCAAGACTGAGATGATATTTATTAATCATGTCATTTAATATATCATTCAACACACTATCTATTTTTCCAGTTCTAAAGCAAGACTTGATCAATGGGTGGTAAGTCTGAGCATCAGGCTTACAATAGTCTGAATTTTCCATCTCCTTCAGTATTTCAAAAGCTCTCTTTTCTTGGGCATGATAACAAAACATAGAAATCAATGAATTATAGGTGGATGTATTTGGAGAAACACCAGCCTTGGGCATTTCCACGTTGAATACATAGGCAGCATCATCTAATCTACCTGCTCTCCCCAATGTATATAAGAAAGAATTGAAGAAAAGTGTATCAGCCCTACATCCAGAAGACCTCATTCTCTCAGGTACTTTCAAAGCTTCCTCAAACTTTTCAGCCTTTGCCAGTGCACTCATGATAGTAGTATAAGTTATCACATTAGCAGGGCACCCTTCAGCCTGCATTTCATCAAGAAGCTCATACACCTTGATGAAATTCCCTTCTTGACAGTAACACCGAATGATTGTGGAATAACTTATAACACAAGGGCGACAACCATATCCTTTCATCTCTTCAATTGTCCAATGTGCCTCGTCCACACGGCAGATTTTGCACCATCCATGAATGAATATGTTGAAGGTGTGAGCATTAGGAGCAATGTGCTGCTTCAGCTCCAAGAAAATTTCACGAGCTTGCTCCACAAATTTCTCTTTGCACAGGGTATCAAGCAACAAGTTCATGGATTCTATGTTCTTCTCCAACCCAAGAGCTTGCAAATCATCAAATATCTTAACTGCATCTACCCACTGCCCTGCCCCAACAAACCGTCTCATTACCTTAGCCACAGTATTTATAGTGACCAGACCACTCTTACGCATTTCATCTAACAAATCCCTCAACTTTTTCATAACCTTCATTCTACCCAATATATCGACCATCATATCGTATGACTCCGGCGAATGTCTAAAGCTCGACTGTGAACCAGCCCATCTAAATACACCCAGTGCAGATTGCCAATCATCCCTGTATCGCTGGAGCAATAGGTGAACAAGGTTTTGGGAGAGGGGTATGGCATCACAAGTTTCATCATTCAAGAGGGTGTGAAGAGCTTCTTCCTCACTGCTTCCTTTGCCAAGTTTCACAGTGAGAATAGCCAGGTACCTGATAAGCTCTTCTTCACATTGTTCTTTATGAGAAAAATATCTAGTTCCTAGAGAAGAACACAAATGCCTATATGCATAACATATGCAACGGGAATCACCAACAATAATAGCACGATATAATACGGAATGCATCCGGATGAGTTTCAGAAATTTCGAAACAAACAATCAGGAACTGAATTAAGCTTCACAGTGTGGAATAAGTGGACTCGGTTGCAGAATCGACAGAATCGTATGAGCTTGCGAGTTTAGAAGCGTTTGTGCGAGTTCGATGGACGAATTTTTTTAATCAAAACTAAGTCATATAGAGAGGACGAACTAGATTAGGGCTCCCTTGTGTTTAAACCCCTTTTTCTCGTGCATCACCCTCTCTCATCTTCCTCCCACATCAGATTAGGGTTCGAGTCTTTCGATTCACACTCTCTCACGAAGTGTCTCGCGCTCGCCGTCAACAACGTGGTTGCCATCGTTGTCGCCTAAGTCGTCATCGCCGTCACACTCAGTCGTCTTCGCCGTCACACTCAGTCGTCGTCGCTGTCGCGCTCAGTCGCCGTCGCCTCGAACATCGTTGGCTGGGTCATCCTTGACTCGCACATTGTTCCCACTCGTCTCTCTTTTCCTCCTTCTACACTGTATAAGTTTTACTTTATATTATAACCATTTTTAAACCAGTGACTTATTCGGCCCCCTTTTAGTCCCTGTTAGTTAGCTTTTAATTTTAAAAGCAATTTTTGCATATTTATAAATTATAACATATTTTAATTTTGTAGTGAAAAACTAATATAATTAGAACATAATGTCTAGGAATAGTTGTAATTATACTTTACAATTTGAATTTATTTATTTTAAGTATTTTTGAGTTGTATAATTTTGTATACTTAAATTAAAATATTATTTATTTAATTTTTTTATCCAAGTAAACTTTACGAGTTTACATGTAGAGTCTACGAGTAGAGTTTTTTTTTTTTTTTTTTTTAATTTACATAAACTTTCTTTCACAACCTTATTTCCTATACTTGTTTTTTCATAGTTTATGTTTACTTTTTCAGGAAGTGAATTGACTTCCAAGACTCTATTGTAGTTGGTGTTAAATTAATCAAATTAATAGTTCAAAGTGCAGCTTCCATAGAGACATCGAGTTTGGATAAAAGAAAACATGTTTTTCACCGCTAAATGCAGGTGGTGTGCACATTATAGGATACATGCAGATCATTGTTATTGTTTACCTGAAGATTCCAAGAATAGGAAGCCCCTTTTGTACAGCCACTCTTCTCTTCATGAGGAGCACAGCTCCTGCACCATCACTGATTTGGCTAGCATTCCCTGAAATTGAAATAAAAAGAAAGATTGAAAACAAATATATTCACAAGGTAGAAGATTTCCCCGAGAGTAACAAAATTAACAAAAGATAGTTCTTGAATACCAGCTGTTGTCGATCCATCTTTCTGGAATGCAGGCTTCAACTTTGCCAAATCCACTATATTTGTGTTTGGCCGGATACCATCATCAACAGAAACAGTAATTTTCTTCTCCACTCTAGTTTTAGGGTCCACAAACTTCGAAAACAAATATCATTAGTAGTATAATATATTTAATACTACAGGAATGATCATTTTGGCCGTTGATGCTTACCTTTGTAGAAACTGGAATGATTTCTTCTTTGAATTTACCGGATGCTGTTGCAGCTGCAGCACGCTTGTGAGACTCAACCTAATTATACAAACTAAAAGTTCAAGCATCCTAATAATCTTTTCATACATATGTAGGATCTGTTTGGATAAACTTCCCTACAAACACTTAAGATAGAAAAATAAAATAAGTTGCTCCATAAGCTAAAACTGCTTATGCAAAAAACTAATTTAAAGAAACTCATTTAGTTTCTACAACAGATTTTCAGCTCATGCTTGCATAAGCTAGTTTTAGCTTTTATGCAGACACTCATTTTACCTTTTTCTTCTTTTAAAATGCTTACAGAAAAATTTTCCATAACAAACCCTTAACATATTAAATAATTGTGTCATACTCACAGCAGCTTGATCTTGCTCTAGCCTTGTCACACCATAGCGCTGTGCTACATTCTCAGAAGTTATTCCCATAGGAAGAAGACAATCCCGGGCTTGTGCAAAGGTTTCTACCTGTTAATTAATATAATGAAAAATCAAGTTAATATAATGAAAAGTCAAGCCAAACATGTCTCAAAGGAAAAAGTGGAATTCAAAATATACAACTTCTCCATACCTTCGGGTTAATGTTTCTAAGCCTATTCACAGTGTCATGTGACATAGACTCCAATCCAGCCGCAATACCTGCATGATATATTAGGAAGATTAGGCTAAAGAAATAACCAGGCCATGGAATTTTAATATAAAGTTTAGATCAATTCATTCTGACCAATGTCATAGAAACCAGCTTTTATATAAGCAGCTACATCGGCAACTGCCTGCAGTCCAGATGAACATTGCCTATTGACAGTTCGAAGAGGCACAGTATCTGGTTGAAAATTGAATGAGATCCATAATATATTAGAAATCGTGCTAAAATAAATACGAGCCACAAGAATAATCATATGAAGCCACCTCAAGAGGACTTCTACATTCAGGAAAATCAATGATTTCGTACAGCATATCAATGAAGACTGTAAAATGTACCTGGGAAACCTGCATAAAAGGCAGCCATTCTGCACTCAATTCCTCTATCTGATCCAGGGGCGAGTACTGTACCCACAACAATGTCTCCAACTTCTGCTGGGTCTACTTTTGTTTTCTCTATCACAGCCTATAGGAAAACTCAGTTTAGGAACCACAGAACAAAAGTGAAGTAAAATAAATAAACCAATGATCAACAAAAGTAGCTCAAAATATTTCAAGGTTGCCATGTTCCAATCATAAACCATTATGAATGTTCACTAAAGCATTTTTTATCCTTACTAATATTATTTCCAATTCTTGAATTATTCAAAGAATTACCTTCAGAACTGAGGCAAGAAGATCATCTGGAAGAGTATCCTTAAAGCTTCCACGTTTTGCTTTGCAAATGGCAGTTCGATATGCCCTGGTTATTGCAGAGAAATTAAAGCTAAAAGGTTCAACAATCTCATCAATAAAATCATAGAGTAAATACTCAATTTTATCCCTCAACGATATATCATTGATCAACCTAGTCCAAGTCTTTGAATGATAGTAGGAAAATCACAAATGTATCCTGAGTTATACTGCTAAATTGGTTTTACAATAAAAACATCCAAACATAAAACAAGTCACTTCAAAATCAACTTTAACCAAAAACTAGCAACACTAGCTCTAACATTTAACAATACGAGAATAGTCATTCACACATACATTTGAAGGACTAATTGGATTACTACCACAAAATAGAGAATTAGAAATCACACAAATAGAATTTATATAGGCAAACTTACGCTACAATCACCACATCATCTTCTGATCCACCCCTTTGCCCATGTGAAGAATTCCCAGCAAAACATGATGAAGCCTAACAAGAAATGGAAAAGAGACTTCAACAATGTAAAGCATTTCCACATATACTTCAGAGAGTAAAAGTTGGTTCAACAAATCCAGCATAAAAAAAACTTCACAAATCTACTACTCTCTAACATTTTTGTTTCTAATTATTAAAGTATAATGCAATTTCTAGAAGAATGTAGAAAGCTCCTAAGATAGAGGAATTGAAATGTAATATAAATTCTAGAATATTGTAGAAAAGTCTAAGATAGAAAGAAAAATCAAGAATATTCTACATAGGTAAAAAACTAGAACATTCCACGTAAGTTGTGGCTAAAATGTTCTAGAATAATCTATGGGTCTATAAATACCCATAAACTCTACCATTTGTAAGATGAAGCCAACATCTACTACAACTAAAGACAACTACAACACTTCTTTCAAAAAAAAAAAATATTTAAAAAAAAGTTTTTTTTTTTTTAAGGAAGTGTTGTAGTTGTCTTTAGTTGTAGTAGATGTTGGTTTCTCCCTCAAATGATAGTACACATGTGTATTTATAGACCTCATCTCTATTTCATGACTATTCTAAAAAATTCTAGCTACAACTTATGTAGAAATGTAGAATTTTCTTGATTATTTCTTTATATCTCTACATTTTCTCTACCACATCAACTACTCCTTTCACAACCTTAAAATACTAACACTAATACACTATCTTTTATGTTAGAATTTATCGAATATTACAAACTTTTGTCGGTGGTCCCACATATAAAAATTATCCTAAGATCTTCAGTTAAACCTTCAAAAGTCACAACCAAACTGAACAGCATTCAGCGAGCAAGAGATCAAATTTATGCAGTAACAATACATTAACAAATGGAGTAATAAGGTAGCTTAATGTAAAGTGGAAGGGAAAGGAAGAAGAGAAGATGAGTTCAACTTTTCCACTAGCATTTGAAGATATAAGGTAAATTTAGTGAGTTTGAAAAGAAAGTAAGAGAAGTTATGATTTCAATTCACCTGACAAAACAAAATAGTAACCACTTGAAAAACAGGGAAATTTGAAAGAAAAAACGAAACACCCACTTACTGAGAGATCCGTAGATTGATGGGCTTGGCGCGAAAAAATCAAACTTGAAGAACTGGGTTGAAGATGCTCAAGTAGTACCCTCTGTCTTTGAATTGCTTTCTCCATATTTGGCCAACTGTACTATCTTGTGTTTGTTGGGTACTGAATGGCCTGAGAAACAATTGCACATAACAATTATATAATTCTAGAAAGTACAATAAAGTTTCAGTAATGCGGGCGGGATAAAGAAGGGAGAAATTGACTTGAAGAATGTTATCTTTCTTAGAAAATTCTATCTTAAAAGATTATTAGAAAATTCTCTCTTAAATATTTTCTTTTTCAAGTAAGAACATAAAATATATTAAATTCTTTAGTAAATTTAAATCAATTTATCGTGTATCTTAATTTAAAAAATAATGGATTTTTAATAGAAACTAAGTTTATAAATTATATTTACCTTTTTAAAGTTAATTTTATTTATTTAAAAATGATTTTTGTGCATCACATGTGGGTCGGCGGATTGGAAATGCCTTACCAATTTCGTACAAGCAACGTGAAAAACGCGACCTCCGTCCAAAAGTGATTATTGACTCCACCAAGAAAGAAGCACTCAGGAAACTAAGGTTGTGTTTGTAGTGGTGAGAATATGGTCAAACGAACTTGAATTTGTTCACAGATTTATTTTTTTTACTCAATTATCAATTACCTTAATTTGTTTTTTACCTTTTACGCATTTTAAAATTGATATTGAAACAAAAATGTCTCATCAGTATGAAACTCCAACACATAAAAAAACTTAATATAATTAGTTTAAAAAACTATATCAATTTATTTTTAAAGTTTAAAAAGTAAAATATATCAAAAGTTTTGACAAGTCAAATTTAAACAAGACTAAAAATATATTTAATTTTAAATTTAAATAATTTGTATAAGTAATACTATCGATAAATCTTAGAAGTGGCTTGCCCCCTAATTTTATATATATATATATTATATTTGACATTAAAAAGAATAAATATTATATAAAGCTTATGAGACACTTCGAAATATTTGTTGAAGATTTTTAACTAAGATCATATCTCCACTTTTAGTTATTTGGTTTCAATTTTAATTGAAATTTTTTAAATAGGTTTTTAATTAAGTCTAATTTTTTAAAAGATATTTAATTAGGATTTTTCTGTTAGTATTTTACTGAGATGTTTAAAGCACTATATGTTAATTTGTAGTTTTTTCATTTTTTAATATTTTTGGTTTAAATATATTTTTTCGTTCCTATTTTCAAAAAAAATCTTTGCACAAAAAGATTTTTATCCAAAAGCTTTGAAAAAAAAATGTTGAAAGATAAGAAGATAATATTTAAATGTTTTTCTCAAAGTTACTAGCTTAGAAGGACCACACAAATTGTTTGCGTGAAAGAGCACAAATATTCTACAACGTAGATTTGAGTCTAGTCAAGGTATCGAAAAAGGCTATGAAGACTATATAGAACTCAACTCTGTATTCAACAATCATCTCTCAAGAAGGCTTATATAAAGAGATCTTTTAAAAGAGAAAAATATGATGGAGATATGAGAAAATGGATGAAAGCATGCTCTAGCAAGAAAGAATAAGAAGAGTGATGAGCAAGAGTGAAAAGAAAATAGAAAAGAGTGGTAAGAAGAGTGTTGTATGAGTGAAGAGTAATGGATGATGTCGTGGTGAATTGGTTCGGAGGAGTGTTTAATTTGCTTTAGGATGGTTTTTTGGTGATGGAGGTAATGAAAATGTGATGAATTCGTGTTGTGTAGTGGAGGTTCAACACCTTTCTTCTTAGCTCTTATTCTGTTTTGATTCTCCTTACTTTCTTCAATTGCATGAACTTGGCAGCTCGCTACCTTAGTTCATCCATGCTTGTAAGCAATGTCATGTATAAGTCGTTCGCAAAAGGACTTAGCCTAAGTGTCGTGATCATATAGTAAAGAACCACCTTGGGGTTGAGGTTTCTAATCTTCAAAGCCACTTTATTAAACCTTTTAATTAATGTTTGTAAAGACTCCTTTTTTTTCTTGGTTAACATTGAAGAGTGTAAGAGATGTAAGGTGATGATGATGACTTGTGGTGAACTATGTTGTAAAGGATGACACTAGTGTGTCGAAATAGTCGATGGAATAAGAGAAAAGACGAGTGAACCATTCCAAGGATGTCACCTTCAAAATGCTGGCAAAAGCTTTGTACATGACAACATTGTTAGTCAAGTACAAACTAACCTGGGTAGTGTAGACGACAATATGCTCATCTAGATTAGTGCTACCATCATACCGGTTTAAGGTAAGAACCTTCCACTACTTATGAACGAGGTATCAGTGATATCGTTTATGAAGGGATGTTGGATGTTCCCTCCTACTACTGAGGAGGGTTTTGTCTTGGAGGTGGATTGTACTCGCTTTCCTTTTCATTTCCACGAATAAGGTCGGTGTGAGTTGGAGTTTTCTACACCAAAACTGTGTTATCAAGGGTTTATTTCTCCTTTCCTATGCTAGCCATTATCTCATTCTCGGCCTTCCTTTTCAGCCTTGTAGTTTCCTTCATTAGGGCATCCATTTCCTCATCACTTTTTTTATTAAACTCAGCAAAATTTGGCTGCATCTTAGCATAGGCTTCGAGGATTGCTTCTCTTTTCTCAAACTATCATCCTTCTTGTGGAAACCATAAATGTTTTTCTTCATAAAATACAAGTCAACCCCACGATGGATGCCAATTGTTCTTACAGTGTTGAGTAAGCACCTTGTAAAGACTTTCACAAACTCTCCAAATGCTTTCAACTTTTACTTGTTCTCCTTTTGAATACTTGTTCTCCTTATACTTGGTAGGTGTGTGTATGCAGAAAAAATTTTGATACTCAAGTTAACCTCTTATGTCAACAAACAATAAATATGTAATTAACAAAAGTATAATTAATATATCTCATAAAATGTATTATTCATACTTACGGGCATGTCTCAACCCATTGTTCCAAATACTTGATGTCTTTGGATTATATAAAAGTTGAAAATCTAATCTTTTTAAAACCTAAATTATCACTTATTTACATGTTTAAGGATTGCAAGAAGATTATTCTCAAGGGGTAAACTTGTCATTTCCGCTGGTCTATTGTGCGTTGCAACTTGTGATTAGTTCTTTTCCCACTTACACTGAATCATCACTTTTCTACCAAAACCCCCATTAATTCAAGCCACAAAAAATGGTTCAACGATTCACACGGCAATAACATTCTCGTTGAAATTACGGAAAGCAAATTTCAACCCACAATATTAATAATTTAATACGTGCTATATGGGGTATGCGTTAATTAAGTGTTGAAAATAAAAACTTCGATGTTCGTATCAAGGGTATCGGTAACCTATTCACTATATGTATATTAGACCTCTTAAATACCTGCTTCAATGACTTCAAATTTTAAAGATGGTAAATATTTAAGTGATGTTTTAATTATAATTAATGTTGATTTTAATTTCGTGATACTCGCATTTTTTACTATTATTATTTTCATAAACTTTTCACTTTTCTATATTATCTCTATAATTTTTTTTTCTTTACTCTACTACATTTATAAATATAAATACCTTTTACAATTCCTATACGTTGTTCAATATAATACAGGCAGATCTAATTAACTCTTAGTACACACACAAATTATTCCTTTCATTGTAATAAACCAGCTTGATATTAAGGAGTTTTATAGCCTGTTTAAGTGAATCGATCCACTTAACTAATAAACCTATATTTAGTTCAATTATATTATAAAAAAATTAAATTAAATTAACTTATTTTTTGCTTAATTCCTGATAAATCAACAAGTGTAATATCACAAAAAGAAAAGAGAAAAACAACTACGTACAATCTATACATATTGTGTTAGTCCTCTCATTATTTACTTTCACTTTTTTTCACCCTTAACCAAATGGGTTCCTCATTGATGGTTTCCAAGACAGGCTTCTTTGACCTACAATAACTTAACCTATTCCGAAACCCTAATTCAATTTCAAACCCTTCCAAACTCAACCTCGAGATATCATTATTTACTCCAACATCATAGGTAGAGTCACATGATCCTAAATCTTTAACTTCAACTCCATCAACCGAATGATCACATGATATTGAATCTTTGATTCCATATATCCGCTTGGCCGTCATGTTGAAGAGCGCCGCCACGTCGGCGGCGGTGACGACGGAATTGAGCCTTCTCATAGGGTAGAAGATGTAGAGGTTGCCAAACTCCAACTCTTCATCGGCACCAAGAGGTGAAAACCTTCGTCCAATGTGTAGAGACTTTGAATTGGTTAAGAAGTTTGTGGGACACTCTATCATAAGCTCAGCTACATTCACTTGCTCCTTGTATTGCTTCACTTCACCCGTGGGAAAGATCACACGTGTTGACCCTGTGTTCTTCATCAATGGAGGAGCCAAAGTGCAAGAGATGTAATTGCCCATCACAAGAAATTATAAATTAACCAAAACTAGAGAAGAAAAAAGTTTCCAAGGTAGAGAAAATTAGGGTTTATGTCTAAGAGAGAAGAGATGATGAATTGGGTTGTGAGGTTAAAGAGAAAAAGGATATCTTCATGTTGAACTGAAGATGGAAGATTGATTATATATACAAGAGGAATTGAAAAAGGAGGAATGTGTTTTCTTATGGAAAGTTAAAGAAAATGATATATTTTTATGAGAGAAAGAAAAATGTTTAACCATATGGAATGTGACCAAAACTCTTCTTGATTTCTGTGTTTTTTTTCCTCTTGACTTTTGTTGTGTTTTCTTAGGTTGTATGTTATAAAATTTACCAATTACATGTAATGTTTATGCAAATGTTACTTAAAATGATTTATAAAAAGGGACATTAATTAATGGAGAAAATATTTGATGTATAATACTGAAATAATGGAAGAATCTTTAAAATTAAAATGAACATTAAATTTAATATTTTAGAATTGGAATAATTTATTTTGTGTGCTTACATTTTATATAATAATATCACTAGATTAAAATATTAAGATAAATAATTTATTTAAGTAATCATGAATCGTTGTGATCTTGGTGGACGAAACATGTCCAGTCAGTTCATATAATTAAATCAAACACTCATTTCACTTTCTAGCTTGGTTGTCTTTTTCTGAACCACTTTAATTAATTATCAATTTCTTAAAAATATAACTTCAGATTAATTAAAAACAAAACTTAAATATATTTCTAACATAAGAATGAAACATATGTATAGTATTGTGTTTGAGTATTAATAAGTAAATATTGTAACAAACTAAAATAATAGAAATTTTAATAAACTAGTTTATTAATTATTGAATATTTTTATAATCTAGTTTTTCTTAAACATAAAATAAAATTTTATTTTAGAGGTTTCTTCATTTAATTAACTTAAAATCAAAGGTATAAGGTAATCTTCTTCAAGAATGTTTATCCCACTTTTTTTTTATCATTAAATATACTCATTTAATTTTACATTATCAACTTTTATCAAACATTTTTAAGCTAATTAATTAATTTAATAAATTTTAGCTGTTAAGTGAAGATTTCAAGATGTTTTATCTCTATCAAAATCTTTCACATTTCGACTTTTGAATAAAAACTCTTCAAGATCTCCTTGTTAGTGAAATCATTGAAAAAAGCTTTTGATGAATTTAAAGCACAGAAATGTTTGGCAAAGTTGATACAACGTTTTGAATTTTTCACGTTTTGACTATGCAATGGTCTGGTGGTCGTTGGGTGGAAAGAGACGACGAAACTGTGTGAAAGGTTCGAAATACAACGTTTGATGGGTTGCTGCAGATGATTCATAGTTGTCATGGGAAGTTGAAATTTCACTGTAAATGCATGTGGAATTAGTAGCACTTTCAAGATAAGTTGGTTGGTGATGTGAGTGGTCACTTCCTAGTAACAATATTTTGTCAATTTTTATTCCATTAAAGTATTTAGCAATTTCAATAAATTAATTATTAATTTATTTAGCTAATTAATAAATTATTTATTAACATAAACTAATTTATATACCTATATCATGTTTGCACTTATTGAAAGTAACGTAAAATATTTCCCTTATTAAAGTGAATATGTTAAAGTATAATTCATTGTGAAACTCAGTTTATTATATAATTAATATTATGATATTATCATGATTATTTAATATTTATTATATTATTAATTAGAAGATATATTTTTAATTTATTTATAAACATAATTATAATCATATTTTTAGACATTATATAATATATATTTGTATCGGTGAGTTAATTAATAAAGAGAGATACTTTTTCAACAATAAAAACTTATCACTTACATGTAGTTTTTTAAAAATAATACTTTACTTAAATTTTTATAAAATGTAAACAGGAAATAAGTATATATTTAATTTAGAGACAGAAGATAATTTATAAAAATAATTTGTGAACAAACATATTTAATATTTTATTTAAACTAACTTTTATATCATAGTTCAGTAAAAGAAAACACGGATTATGCATTACAAATTGATGAGAAGTTGTGAATTACTAAGAATATTTTGATAAAATATACTTGAAAATATTTACTTAATATTTTTTTAAAATTAAATTTTAGAAAAAAACATTTTAAAAATATCTTTCATGTGATAAAAATTCTCTAATCTTAAAAATTAAAATTAAGATAAATCTTTTTATATTTTATCATATTTTATTCTATATATTATGGAATAAAATAAACAAACTTCTCCATATAACATTTCATCCTATATTATCATGAATTAGACCGAACTTCGTTACAATCTAAGTATTTTCAGTAATAAAACGTTTGTTCATGAAAAGAATCATTTAGTGGGAACATAAGGAAAGGTACAATGCCAAATGGCAAGAAATGACAAAAAAATTAAATTCTAAAGTTAAAGTTAATTGGGTTTCGAATTGCTATATGCTTCTACTTTTTTTTACTATTTTTTTTCTTCTTCAATAACAAGAAATTATGAATTTTGAATCTAACTAAAATTGTTTAAACTTCGGATCACCAATTCTAGAAGGATTATTTATGATCTGTTTAAAACCTTGGAAGATAAGCTCAATTATTATTAAACATAGTTAACGAATAATTTGATGGTTTATGTTATGTCGTGCTAGTGAGGAAAATCTGGTATGCAGATTAATGACTGCGAAGTTAGGCACGAAACCAACGGAGAGAAAAAAAATAATAATGAAGTAATGTTTGTGGCTGTGAAAATAATATGAAACAAAAGATCAACTCTGGACACGTTTCATGATAAAGAAATATTATAAATTACTCGTTGGATTTTTTAATGTTTTTAGCTTGATAATGACCCGATTTAAACGCAATTAATGGAATAATTACCAAGTTCATTATCTTGGACAGGATGTTAGTTTCATTTTTCAAACTTCATTTTCAAGAAAACAAAACATGTTTGACAGAAAAGTTAAGATGATTTTAAAATGAATTTGAAATCTATTTTAACTATTTTTTTTTTAAAGTTCTCTACTTTTTGGCCCATCCCTTTTTTCATTTTACTTTTTACAATATGTAAAATATTTAATAATCATGAAAATGGCTAATATTGAACAATCTAATTGTTTTTAGTGGAAATTTTCTTTTTAATTTTATTTTGTTAATTTAAATTTATATAAAATAATTAAATATAATTGTACTCAAACTAATGAGATTTTGGATCTGTACAGCAAGTTTCTTTTTTTTTTTGCAAAGTTAATTACAATTTTGTGTTCTTCTTCGTATAATTTCTGTTGAGAATTTTTTAAGAATATATAATATTTAATAATTATGAATCACAAGAAAATTATACAAGAGATCAAAATATTACCCCAATTCACAATCTTTAAGGTTATATTTTTTTCACTTATTTTCTTCCATTTTTCTTTATTTAATATCAGATTTTAGATTTATATATATTTTTTAATTATCTATTTTTAAACGTGACTACGATTTTGTCACAAGTTTTTATATAGAAGTACATGTTTGTCTCTACCAACTCCTAATCCTAACGGTTGTTAATTAGGTTTTATCATGACATATGTTTGCTTTTGTCAATTGGTGATTGATATTGTTTCTACAATTAAATTAGAGCATGACAAAATGTTTACATATAGAATAGATCATCTAATGCAAGATTAGATTATTTAATGTGTAATTAAAGGTTGAAGGTTGATTTGTTAAGGACTTGTGTTTTAGATCATCTTGGAAGTTGGAATGAGGTTCTACTATTGATTGAGTTCGCTTACAACAATAATTATCACTCTAGTATCAGGATGACACCGTTTGAAGCTCAATATGGAAGGAGGTGATGCACACTGTTGTGTTGGTTTCAAGACGAAGAGTTAGTGACGATGATGATTAGGGGGTTTCTTATGATAATAGGGTTTTGTTAAGGGTTGGGTTATGTGTGTTTGATGGGAATGAGTGTAATCTGGATAATGATGTGTGTTTTGAATGATTCCTTTTGTAATATGTGAGTGTTTGGGGGATGTTGCCTTGTATTTCCAAGTGGTATGGGAATGTTGCCTTTTGATTAGTATCGTAAGTTTTGGAATTTGAACAAAGTTTCATTAAAAAAATTTAAATTTGTGCTGCGACACTTCATATTAATACAGTCCGACGATCCAAGCAAAAATGTAAGACAACTCAATCAATGTCAACTTAGTCAAAGTTTAATATAACTCGATCAAGATACAACTTGATCAAGAACTTTACTATCCATGTGTCAAACTATGTCACCAAACTTTATCAAACCTCGGTCAGGCGGGCTGGTCTGGCTGATCTGCAGTGCTAAAATTATAATTCATCTTGTTCCGAAATAACTTTATATTAAGATTAAAACTTTATTGTAATTTATTACATCAAATTGAAGTCGTTGAGAGACTTAACGACTTTTACTTTATTTTACTTTCAATGTGATTAAAACAAAAGTCAGGGGATCCACAACTTCTCCATTTAAACTGAGCAGCACCACTTGTCTATGCAGCACCACTTGTCTATTCTTGTATTTTTTAAATTTACCTATTTTTATAATTATATTATACCAAATTTGTCAGAAAGATAAACTGGCTAAAAAGGTAAAAGAACTGTAAAATTATCAAATAAAATACATATATTAGTTAACTATCATTTTAATATAGTATAGATTACTATTTTTAGAAAGTTAAGAAACTATTAATATTTCAATCTACGGTGGAAAGTCACAGTTTATAAATAATCGATTCAGTTTAGAAAAGATATTTTTGACAAACATAATTTTTACATTTGATATTATCCTTCCTTAATTTTTTATTTTTTCTTTCAAAGAAACTATAAAAATTTATTATTTTAAGATTTTTTTTTAAATATGTCAAATGAATCTCAAATGCTATCCTTACTCATTAACTTTTACTTCTTTTTAAGTAACTTACGACCAATTTTTTAACACGTAAGTTTGAAATTTAATATCTGCATGAGGGACAAATGCTTAAGTTTCTTTTTTAGTACTAATTCATCTTGTGATAGTAGGTGATTAAGAATAAGAAGATGCCATCAGAATTAGATGAAGCCCCATAATATTTCATAGAATTAGAATTCGTGGAGATGAACCCCTTAAGTGGTTACACAGAATCCAAGGACAAGAAGTTCAGTTTTTCACCAAAGACTCTTGGGAACCATAGCAAAAAGAAGGACAAATATGTTAATGGCATTGCAAACTCTTTTAGTTGTATCCAGCAATTGTTGGTGGAGGAGGTGAACTGTATGAGGAGCCATAGTGTGGTGGAAGGAAAACATCGTCCCATTTTGATGGTGGTGGGGAATACACTGGTGGTGGTGGTGGTGAGGAGACTGGAGGAGGAGGAGAGTAAACTGGTGGTGGGGAGTACACTGGTGGTGGTGGTGAGTACACTGGTGTTGGTGGTGGTGGGGAGGAAACTGGTGGAGGAGGAGAGTGCACTGGCGGTGGTGGAGAGTACACAGGTGGTGGTGGAGAGGAAACTGGTGGTGGGGGTGGAGAGGAAACTGGTGGTGGGGGAGAGAAAACTGGTGGAGGAGGGGAGTACACTGGTGGTGGTGGGGAGTACACTGGTGGTGGTGGTGGTGGAGAGGAAACTGGTGGTGGGGGAGAGAAAACTGGTGGAGGAGGAGAGTACACTGGTGGTGGTGGGGAGGAAACTGGTGGAGGAGGAGAGTGAACTGGTGGTGGTGGAGAGGCAACTGGTGGTGGAGGGGAGGAAACTGGTGTTGGTGGTGGTGGGGAATAAACTGGTGGAGGTGGAGAGTTGACTGGTGGTGGTGGTGGGGAGTGAACTGGAGGAGGTGGTGAGAAAACAGGAGGTGGTGGTGGGGAGTGTACTGGTGGAGGTGGAGAGGAGACGGGAGGAGGAGGTGGTGAGAAAACGGGAGGTGGTGGGGAGTGAACAGGAGGAGGTGGAGGGGAATGTACCGGTGGAGGTGGAGAGGAGACGAGAGGAGGTGGTGGGGAGTGTACCGGTGGAGGTGGAGAGGAGACAGGAGGAGGTGGTGGGGAGTGTACCGGTGGAGGTGGAGAGGAGACGGGAGGAGGTGGTGGGGAGTGAACTGGTGGAGGTGGAGAGGAGACAGGAGGAGGTGGTGGGGAGTGTACCGGTGGAGGTGGAGAGGAGACGGGAGGAGGTGGTGGGGAGTGAACCGGTGGAGGTGGAGAGGAAACAGGAGGAGGTGGTGGGGAGTGTACCGGTGGAGGTGGTGAGGAAACGGGAGGTGGAGGAGAGTGAACTGGAGGAGGTGGTGGGGAGTGTACTGGAGGTGGTGGAGATTGAACTGGTGGTGGTGGTGGTGGTGAATGTACAGGTGGTGAAGAGTGTACAACCTTTGGTGTCTCAGGTTTAGGAGATGGAGTTGGCTTTGGTGCATGGCTATGGCTATGGCTAGGGCTATGGCCATTCTCTTTGCCTTCTCCACAGTGCTTGTTGCAATCCACAGGGCGAGTTAGCACTGGCAAGCACTTCTTGGATGACTTCTGATCCTTCCTTCCAGACAAACAGTTGTATGAGTCATCCATAGCCACCAACGAATTGGGTGAAGGCACGCAACTCTGAGCTTCTCCATTGAAGTAGTTGTGAGAGAATGTGAAGTTCTTCAAGGAAGGAAGTTGGCACACAGTGTTAGACACATATCCACTGAGCTTGTTGTGCGAAATGTCTATCACCTCGACCTTCTTCAGTCCTGACAAGTTAGGAAGAGTCCCTTCAAACCCATTGTCGCTTAAATCCAAAACCGTCAGGTTTTCCATCTTTCCAACATCCTGTGGGAAGCATCCTCCGAGGCTGTTTCCTACGAACACAATCTCGTTCAAGTTCTTCATGTTTCCGAAAGAGCTCGGAATGCAGCCTTTGAAATTGTTGTAGGCAAAGGTGATGACCGAGGCGTTGGATTTTCCTATGGTGTCTGGAATGAGGGATGAGAAACGGTTGTTGTTCAAAAAGATTGCATCAAGATCCTTCTCAAAAAGCTCTGGGGGTAAGGGTCCTTCAAAGTCATTGAATCTGAGGTCCAGGTACTTCAAGTTCGGCCATGTGAGGACCACAGAAGGAAACCGACCAACAAAGCGATTGTTGCTGATGTCATACTCATGCACAAGTGTAAGATTCAGCAAGCTCTCTGGGATAACACCGCAGAATCTGTTGGAGTTAATGTGGAAAAGTGCAATATCTTCCAAGTGTCCCAATTCTTCTGGGAGGCTCCCAGCAATGTCTGCATTGTTCAGATCAATGCCAGCAACCACATTCAGGGTGGGATCATCAAGGGCAGGAGCACAATACACACCATTGTAAGAGCAAACATCTTCACCAACCCAGTTCCCGGTGATGTTCAAAGGGTCGGAGTGAATGGCCTTCTTCCATGCCTGAAAAGCAACATAGGCCTTCTTCAGTCTTTCATTTGTTTTTCTAGTTGGTGGTGGAGTAAGGGGTTCATCGTTTCGGAATTCTATTTCGGGTGCTGGGGCTGGGGCTAGTAGTGCGTCATCTTCAACATTAGTTGAATAAATTGGCTCAACGTGGATGATTTCAGGAAGAAGTTGAGCACTTGAAAAGGTTGAAAAAAGAGAAAGAAAAATGAAAAGAAGGGCCTTGTTTGAACAACGGTGAGCCATATCTGACCCCCTTGGATGGCCCAAGGCTGAAGGTTGATGATGAGATCAATGAAGAATGCATTATATATATAGATGTAGAAAACAAGGTTTGTGAAAAATCATAGCTTCTTTCTAGCTTTATTTCCGAATACTATGGATTCTCTCTAAACTATGACCACAAATTTTGAACGTTGCATGCATATTTAGAAAGCATGTACGTTGTGATGATGCTTAGATAATAATAATAAACTCATTGAATTGGTCCTTCTTCAACAAACTAATACTAATGTTGCATTTGTCTTATATACCTAATTAGGGTTATAGAAAAATGTAGGTATATATATGGTATAACTCTTTGGCAAGGAGTATTGGTTTCACTAAACATATTTGTTAGTGACATTTTTATTATTCATATAGTTTATAAACAAATATAAATACTTTATGTTTTAAAGAATACCATATTTATTTTTCTATAAATAGATTAACTTATAAAAAAATTATAAATACTTTATGAATAAAGTAATTAATTTGAGAATAAGTTAGAGAGGGAAAATGATACTTTATTTGAGAATGTTTTCCAGTTGGAAATTTTGTTAGAAGACTAAAATTATTTTCATTCAGGGAACCAGAGAGTATCTAGCAACAAAGTTGAAAAAAAGAATATATTCCAATTAAAAAGTAGCATAACCGTTGAAATAAAAGAGAAACAGTAATTAACGAACTCATATAGAGAGAAATATAAAATATAATTATGAAAACTTTCAAGGAAAGTTTACTTAATTTTTACTCTTAATTATTAACTTACTCATAGGCTGTAATTTTTTTAAAAAACTCTTTTTGTCTACTTTCTTAATTTTCGCTGCAAATTTGCCAACTTACCAATAAAATCAAGCTTACATTTTATCTATAACCCCTATTAGATATATAAAGACTAATGCAAAATCAGAGGATATATATTTTAAACGAAATAGGTACGGATAGTCATGTAACAGTGGCCACGATTGGTGTCGTTGACGACATCGGCACAATCTTTTCCTTCAAGGTTTCTCTCACCATCATGCTTCGTCGCCAGCACTGTATCTCCTATTCAAGCCTTCGTCTCACTGTGCCTTTCTGAGCCGCCGTAAACGTCAGGGTTGGAGACAAAAATGTCCCTGATTGCATTTGCTTGAATGTTGTTATTCCCTTTGTCAAGGTTGCTATTCTCCGTAGCATTTTTAACATTTCCTTGGTCTTCGAACACCTCTCCATTTGCTTTAGTAGCATTTGGTTGTTTTTCATCTGGACTTGCTTTATCTTTCAAACTTCTTCCCAATAGGCACGACTTTTGCTTGACCTATATCTAATCTTTTATTAAACGATACACCTTGTAAAAACTATGTTATACTTAAAATAACAAACTTATACCTAAATACTTAGTACACTACTTGTTTATATGGGATACTTTATCTCTTTTTATACTATGACAACACCAAACTTTATTTAAAAGTCTATACAACATCAAAAAAATGTTAAGAGATAGAAAGACATTCTTAGAACGTTTTTTTAATGTTTTTTTCTATGCAGAAGTCGTACACGTCACCTTCGTAAAAAACATTATTGCTCTAATGTTATCGAGCACCTAACTTCGTATTTGAAGATACATACTTTCTTCGAAGTTAACTCTCTTTAAGCAACAAATCTTTCTCAAAGAAGGTTATATAAAGAGAACTAGATGAATATAAGAAGAAGAATTGATCATTAACTTATATCTTAACGCTTTCTTTGTTTAATAAAAGATTTTACAAGTCTACATATTTCATTATATTGAAAACATATTATCCTTGAGAACTTTGGTTTATACTTGTTTTTTCAAAACACATTTATTAATTAATGTTGAAACATGAGTGAATAACTCGTATATTCAAATTGATAGTAATAAACCAAAAGCGGTGAAATTCATAATCTTTGAAAATATTAGTGGAATCCATTAAGAATTTTTAGAGAATAATTAGATATATTTCATATTGAGTGAACCCGTATAAAAACAAGTTTGTTTTATTTTTTTTATATACATTTTCCTAAAGACTTTGATGTATTTAACGTATATTTACGAACTTTTTAAAAAACTCTATTCAATTCTTTCTTTTTAGAGTTTTTTTTTTCTGAGTTTCGTATCGTTATTCTCAGATATTCAAATTTAGAAGTAATCTAACTATTTTCTAAACAAATCATATCAAAAGACCATCACATGATAAGAAATCCATGCATAACGGTCTTATTAACAACATAACTTTCACCAACCAGAAAAAAGGTTTTCACATCATCCTTGATGAAAAAGAATCAGATTTAAATGAAAACAAAAGTAGAAAAAGGAAAAAAAAAGAGAAAAAGCATAAACTCAAACTTAAAAGGAGTAGAAAAACTAGAAACTCAAACTAAAAAAGATGTTTGGGAGATTAGTGTTCATTCCCAATAATAGGTCATTAAAAAAATATAATATTTTATCCAACAAACATGAAATAAAAAGACTGATGCACTATCACAGCTACTGAATCCCTGGTTTTACCTCCTCAATTGCAAATTTTTTAAAAGATTTTGGTGATGCATTTCTTGCATCTCATAATATTCATAGTGAAGAAGGAGTAATGATAGAATTTTATAGAAAGTAGAATGAGAAACACATTCGATTTCATTATACTTTAGTTAAATTCTATACTTTTGATTTAAATTAAAAATTAATAAGAAAGCTTTTTATACGGAAGATAATAATAGATTGGTTGCTTTTTGTATACGTATACCCTAAAATTTCTTTCTACACTAACAAATATTACAATGATTTTTTTCTAAAGGACATTTCTTATGGAATGAAAAGGACTGATATAGATGTTTATATAGTGTAGAAAACAACAATGAGAAATCCATTGAATTTCATTATACTCTAGATAAATTCCAAAATTTAAATTCAAATTTAAATTAATAAAAAAGCCATAATTTATTATGGCAAGCTTATTAGTATAAGCTGATATAGAAATAGCCAACAAACTGAAACCGAACAAAGATAGCGAGGTTGTCGCTGTGAAATTGCCATGCCATATTTGAAAGTGGCAAGGTGTTCGCTTTTAGTTACAGAAGGAACACGATGGGTCCTCTAACGCCCACACCCATGATGGACATCATCAATGATCTCATTGAAGAGGCCAAGCTCCGTCTTCTCTGGTGGGCTCTTTGTATATTCGCCATTTCCTATTTCTTCACTCGTAAGTTATTCCTATTTCCATCATGTTCTTTTATTTACATTAACAATGATTCCTTGATGTTGTATCTGCTGCTTTTCTATCTATGGTTTGCTTCAAGACCCCAAATTTTGAGTCTTCGGTTGAAAACTTGGCATTTCCCATCTGGGTTTTGCCTTAAGATTTCAAATGTAGAGACGGTGATTCAGACTTGTCATTTTTCTTGGAGAAAAACTTAGATGCATGCATACCATTAAGTTCTTTTGGTGTGATAGTTCAATCAGAATTTGAGTTTGAACTTGGTAAGTTATGCTGATCTTCAATGGGAAGTTTTTATTATGCGGATTATTTAAGCAAAACTTCTATTCTGATAAGAGAACAACACTAAAAATACTCGTGGAATTGCATCTAATTTTTGTCATTTTTCCAGTGAAGTTTTACCTCAAAACTGCAAACTTAGAGTCTTTGATTGATACCTGTCATTTTCTTATCCGGTACTTGTTTTATCTATGTTTGTTATTTCATTATCGGGGTTATGTTCTTAAGACTGCCAGTTTTTATTTATTTGTTGTTGTAATTGTTTGCTCATCACAGATACAAGTAAATCTATGTGGATGAATCTTCCCATGTCCATTCTGTTTGTTGCTGCTCTGCGCATTCTTTTGAACAAGGTGGAATTCCGTTGGAAGGTTCAGCCACCAAGATTACAAACTTATTTATCTCATTTGGAGAAAAATCAGCTGCCTCTGAATGATGAACGACTCTCTTCTTCACCTCCCCCTCCCAAATGGAAGAAGATTGACTCTCCTGTTGTGGAGGCTGCCTTGAATGATTTCATTGATCTGATTTTGAAGGATTTCGTGATAAATATGTGGTATTCAGACCTTACTCCAGATATGGAGTTTCCTGAGCTGATACGAGACTTAATCATGGACGCTATTTCTGAAGTGTCAGTGAGGGTTAAAGAGATAAACCTTGTTGACTTGCTCATGAGGTACATGATTTACCCCTCTTTTATTATTCGGTCCCCTCTTTACCCCTCTTTAAATAAACAAAATCACTGGTTGTGTTATTTGTCATTTATAATTGTAGGGACATAGTTGATTTAGTAGGGGATCATATAGACCTTTTCAGAAGAAATCAAGATGCTATCGGTGTTGATGTCATGTTAACCTTATCTTCTGAGGAGAGGGATGAAAGATTGAAGTTTCATCTGTTGAATTCTAAGGAGCTTCATCCAGCTCTAATATCTCCAGAGAGTGAGTACAAGGTGTGGGTGGAGTGTCTAGATGTTGTCTAATTTTTACTTTCGCAAATTACATCTCATACCTCATTTGATGAGATTTTTCTTTCTTTAGGTTCTCCAGAGGCTAACGAGTGGATTATTAGCTACGGTACTGAGAAAACGAGAAGTTCAATGTCCTGTCATTCGATGTATAGCTCGGGAACTTTTAACTTGTTTGATATTGCAACCGATCATGAACTTGGCAAGCCCTGCGTAAGTTGAATTCTGTCTTAAATTTCACTTCCTTTAAGTCTTTCTTGTCAGGGAGGTGGACCTTAACAATTCATAACCTGTTGAAGAGTTTCCTTTGCCAATATTTAATCTGAAATTCTTAAAGTTTGTCTGTTTTTAGGGGTGAGGTTTCTGATCAGACTTGATATATATGGGACATGAAAAACCTTCATAGTTCCTACCATGGTTTTGTTCTGGCTATCGGTTGATAAGTTTCAAGGTTGAAATAAGAAAGAGTAGATCGAAGTATGTGTTATTGGTACGTCCTGGCAGTAGCTAGTCAAAAAATTTGAAGATCATGACCGAGAGGATATATTATGGACTATAGGGTAGTAAGAGTTGGGTTGAAAAATCGCTCTTTAAGTATGCATAAGAAGAAGAATATAATGTGTTGTGCCCATGATCCCATCTAATAATTGTGCGTCCTTTTTGAAATAATAGATTTGGGTGTCCTATCAGTCATCTTACACAATTGTTGTATCAAAGAGAAATGTCTAAATTAATGTGAATAACTTAACAAATGTAGATATGTTGACACAAGGATTTACATGTATACAACTTAACAAGTGACCAGCACAGCAAGTATCTAATAGCATAATTAAAATGGATGTGACCTTAGATAACTTGAGCTGAGAGAAAAGAGAGAATATGAGCAATGAAAGAAACTATTTATTGATTTCTGAACAGTTTGAAATATGTACATGATAGCTATTTATAAAAGTCAGGTTTCTGTTAATACTAACAGGAACTTACAGCTGTACATATAAAAGAAAGAAAAGTATAGTAAAGCATACACTGCTGTACAGAATACAAAAAACTGACTTAAAACAAGTCAACTATGATCAATTATCAACTATAGTATGATAATAATATGTGCAGATCATATGTATGGAAAATTTATATGTTTAATAATACCATTGTGTACAACATAAATTTTAACTAATATTTACTATTTTGGAGGGCCCTCTTTGATGAATAAAATATGTCCCGCCTTTCAAATGTGGTTTTGTTTGTTTGGGAGACCGAGAGTGAATGAAAGTACATGTTACCTTTGTTAAACTCTCAAGTTGGCTAGTTTAATATCTAATTAAAAGCCTAAAATATATTGTCTATTAATCCAAGAAAAAAAGATATTAGGCGCTATCTAGTGTAATCAATTGAAAACATTTTAATGCACAAGTATTGTACAGTGCCTCTTTGTATTGTCTCTGATTTTTGTAAAGATAGATGTGGTTTCCCACATTACAGATTGTCTTAGTGGGTTTTGGTTTTGTCTCCTCACTTTTGCACTTCTTTTATTGTATTAAGAATACTGCATATGATTGTACAGGTTGCACTGCTATCTTGGCTAGGATTGCAACCTGTATAGTGATGCAATAGCACTACTTCTTTTGATTAAAAGAAAAACCTGTCACTGGTTATTTAAAACTGAAATTTCAATGACATTTAACTAATTTATTCCAATTTCCATTAAAAATGCATTTCTCTTAATGATCAGGTATATCAATGAGCTGATTGAATCCCTTCTACTTGTCCTTAATGATGATGGTATAAATTGGATGGGGGTCTGTGAACATTCAGCCAATACAACTCATAATCATGGCCATTCTGGTACTGGGGGTGGACATGATAATCAGACAGCCTCTGCTGATTGGGCACAAATGCTGGAGGCTGCAACTCAGAGAAGAACTGAAGTTCTTATGCCTGAGAATCTGGAGAACATGTGGGCAAGAGGAAGGAATTATAGACGAAAACAGCATAAAAGTACCAAAACCGGCTCTCAGGACCCTTCTGTGAAGTGTCCTGCTATTGATGCAATTCCAGAAGGAATGTGTGCAATGCATTATGTGGGTTCAGATCCACACCTAAATGTTGTAGGCACAAATAGGTCAGAGTCTTCACCAGATCCTGACAAGGAACTCTGTTCTGAAGTAGACCATCATGTTGATGAGGGGAAGGATATCAGGGATATCCCTTCTAAAAAATTTAAAGATCTAAAGAGATCCAACAGTGCTTCTCTCCTGGGAAATCAACCTCTTCTTAAGGTAAGCTCCCCAAGGTCAGAGGTCCACAACCCTGAATCCGAGAAACATGGTGAGGGATATAGGGGAAAGAGTGGTTCTGAAATGGTTATGAGAAGAGACGGACATTTTCTTCCAAAGCTTCGGTGCCGGGTATGCACATTTGTTCGATATTGTTGCAACTTTTGATTTATGCTATGTAAAATGTAAGTCAACTCAGAACCTATATAACGCTCACTCTTACAAATTCGAAGGGATTCAAGCCGTGGTAGATGGGATATTTTTCTGTGGATGCTTTTATTTAGTTTGATTGTTGTCTACTTGCACACTACAGGTTATGGGAGCATATTTTGAGAAACTAGGATCCACTTCTTTTGCTGTATATTCAATTGCAGTGACTGATGGTGTAGAGAAAACTTGGTTTGTTAGAAGAAGGTAGAGGTTTTACTTTCATTCATTTATCGGAGCGCACAAGTTATGTTTGTTTGAATTTGGATGATTTCAGACAGATTTACTTGGGTTTATACTGGTTGTAAATTGTAATGTTTGGGTTTAATGTTTTAACCATACAGTAGTATATTAGGAACACTCAATGATTTTTTGTTAAACCATCTCTTTCCCTATTTTGAAGTTTAAACCGACCTTTTAAATTAGGGAATACATGTGATAGTTCCAAAATTGCTTTGTTCCTTGTTTATATTTGTGCTTCAACATCACTGAACATTTTTTAGGTGATTTCAGATACAGGAATTTTGAGCGATTGCATCGACATCTAAAAGATATTCCCAATTATTTGCTACATTTGCCTCCTAAAAGGATATTTTCCTCAAGCATAGACGATGCATTTGTCTATCAGCGTTGCATTCAGTTTGATAAATATCTCCAGGTATTTTGAGTCACTTTCTACAATCCTCAATATTATTTGATGTGTTTTCTTAACATCTATATCTTTACATCAAATATACTGTCTTACTTCAGGATCTCCTATCAATAGCTAATATTGCTGAACAACATGAGGTGTGGGACTTTTTGAGTGTTTCCTCAAAGGTTTGTATCTGCTTCGTATTTCTCATCGTAACATTAGATAAGGACCATTATATCATTTTCTTATGGTCCATAAAGATGTGGAAAATGGTAATCTAAGCACCTTTTTCTTTCCTTTTTTTCACTTGAAGAACTACTCCTTTGGGAAATCTTCTTCAATGATGAGGACCCTGGCAGGTATATATCGATAAAACATTTAGGACTTTTTACATATTTGTTTAAGTGCTAGGTATATTATTTCATGCTACTGCTTTTGTCCAATATGCTAATATCTTGACTAAGGGTCTGTTTGGAATAGGTCTTCATAAACACTTCTTGGAGAGAAATAAAAAGGAAAAATGAAATAAGTTTCTCTATAGGCTAAAATTATTTTGTGCATGTTGAGAAATCTCACATCGGCTACCTCATTTGTTGGAGTGAGCAACCTTGCTTGGTGTCAATTAGTTTTATGATGAAATCTGACACTACATAAGTTAATTTATGGAAGTTACCTCGATTTAACTTTTATAAGAGATCATTTTTAACTTTTGCATAAGTTACTTTTAGTTTTTGGAAAAGTTTATTTCGTCTATCCTTATTCTTCTCCTTGAAATGTGTAACAAATTATCTACTATTTGAGGCCCAATAGAGAGAATTAATATCCTTTTTCTTCTGTCTTTCAATAGGTAATATCGCATTTTGGTAGAATAAAGTTTGTTAGGAATCTGTTTGAAGGTATGCATTTGTTATATATATGTTGCATCGTTCCACTATTATCAATGAAGAATCAGAATTGTTAATTTTACCTCTTTTAGTTGTAGAAGTAGTGATAGATTAGCATGGTCTCCTCTCACATACACTCTAAGACTTACCATGGCTGATAATGTGGGGGAGTATTAAGTATACTCCCAAGATACACTTGGTCTCACTGTATCCTTTTTCTTTTCAGTACATTTAACTTAACAAGCTATAGTCACTTAGGCACAGTTGGATCACAATTAAACATGGAATCTTATTTGCAACTTCACCATGGAATCTTATTTGAGCCACTGTTGGGTTGTCTGGTAAAGGAGCTGGATTAGTTCCATTTTCCACCATTTCCCAGTGAGTTTGAGCTCTCAAAAAAGTTCTCATTTTTGCATCCCTCAAATCATAATTTTCTCCTACAAAAATAGGATGTGGAGGTAAAGAACTGCTGCTTGATGCCATCCTTTCGTGTGTGTTTTTTCTTTTCTGGTTTGTGTACGACTTTCCCACGGGTTTCCATTCCCGCACAGCCCATCAAAAATCAATGGGCTCTTGATACCATGTTATGAAATTAGAAAAAAAAAACATAAAGGTTGTAAAACCAGATAGAAAACAGAGAAAAGAGTTTTTCTTGTGAAGATAGACGATGGAAGAAGGGAGACAGAATCTTTTTCAATATTCTGAGTGCAGTAGCTTATGTGTTACAAAATGTTTCTCATTAATTCATAAGAGAGATGTAAATTTGCAAGAAATAAATGCTACCATTCATTCTCTCCTAACCACTGTCTAAACAACCAACTTTCACACAAAACATGGTTCATAATTAATTTCAAGGTAACAAGACTTAACAAACAAGAAAAAAGAAAGATCTTAGAGTATCTAAAAAAGTCTTATTTTCTGACAGTTACATCTAATAACTTTAATAACAGAAATATAATAAACTGAATCGGAAATATCTAACACCAACATTTAAGCATAAGTTGTTGAACTTAATTGTTATTAGTAAAGGTTTTTCCATGTATAGATTTTTCTTCTGTGTTCTGTTTTATTTTTCTTGTGCCCCATGATTTATTGCACCCCTATCTACTAGTTAGAGGATGAGAAATAGAGAATTAGCACTTGCAGGTAAGGACATAAGAGAACAAAATGGGACATACTCAAGTCCTGTATAAATGAATGCTTATGTTACAATTGCAAATGAGGAGAGGGAAGAATTGATTTGCGGAGTGATGTAAATGTGAGGAACAGCTAGTAGTAATTAAGCAAGAAAATGTCTCTAGGTTTTTGGCCCTTTGGAAAGGGAGGTTAGTTAACCAGTAACGATCTACTGGTGTTTCTATCTTTTTTTTCTGTTTCTGTTTAATTAAGGAATTTTACATATTCTTACAAGCTTTATTCCAGTTTTTTCTGTTATTAGTAAATGAGTTCCTGCCATAATGCTCAATCTTTTTATACTGGCAGTCAATGTAGATGATGCTGTGGATGATATTGTACGGCAGTTTAAAGGTGTTTCAGATGGTTTAATTCGAAAAGTTGTTGGTTCATCATCCCCTACTACTGAAATTTCTTCCACGTCGACCAATCAAAACATGTCCTGGAGCATGGATGAGATGGATAAAAGTGTTCCAAGGCAGACTACTGCAGAGTCCGTGTTAAGCTCTGATAATGAGGAAGGTGAAAAGGAAGTTAATTTTGGTCATGAAAATATTGATAAAGAAGCAGAAGATAATGAGTCGAATTCTGACAATGAATTTAGCTTAAAGGAAGATTCACAACTGCTAACAAACCATGGTAATGAATGTACTAACTTGGATCTAGATAGAAAACATGATGTAGCAATGGAAGCTAAGGTTGGAAAGGATGTTTCAGCTACAACTTTCAATCCAATTCCTGATAATATGGAGGATCCAGTTGGAGTTCCACCAGAGGTCTGTAGTCAGCTGGATTTGATCTTCTTTTTGTTTTGCATATCACACTTGTTGATTGAGATATTTGGTTTGCGGTTACTTTTTGATGCATGTTTAAGTTATGCATTTGCTGCTTATTCTCTTTGGGGTCATGCCTACATGGTAAAGTTGGGGGGTAACCTTTAGATTAATGATTATAGTGAAAACTGTACAACATTACTGTACTAGTGTTGGTCTTTATCTTCCTTTAAGGGAAAAAGAAGGAGAATGACTCCTCCTTCCAATAATACAGGAGGAAGAAAAAAAAATCAGTTTTTGCTTTCATCGTAATATTTGTTTTCCTTGCTAATTTTGCTTCATTGTTTTTGCTTTCTTCTCCACCACAAGAGTGTGATTCTTGATTACTGAACCTTCTTTACTTCTACTTTGTGAATTGAAGAATTGTAATTAACCACCATCATACTCAAAACTGCTGATCTTTGAATCAGTTCCCCCTTCTATGCTTCTATTAAAGGTGGTTACTTCTGCATTTCTTGCCCAAGAACTAGCCTTTGCTTCAATACATTTTGACCCAATTCCCTTCATTCTATTTTTGTATTGCTTGGTCAAATATTAATCACCCTCTTCATTCAATGTCTTGAGCAACATGTGTTTTAGCTTTGAAATGTACTCTCTTTCAAGAACACCATCAAAGTCTCGATTCAAGTTCCATCTCAGCTTGCTCTTGCTTCAAGGTAGTCAATCTTTCAAAGATGTGGCTACCATAGATATCTCCCGATTTTCTGATCAAATATGTGGAAAATGATTCCTGATTGGAATTTGGGTTCTCTTGGCACTAATAACCAACCAACGAATTGTCACATCCTCCATGCTTGGGAATGCATATTACAACTTACGAAATGAATGAATTTCTTGTTTCTCAATTTTTTGGCCTAGCAATCCTCCCAATTGGATCTACCTCCACAAACACTAGCAGCTTCCCCTTTGCCCAAATTATCTGTATCAACGACTCTTCCCCAAAGATTCGCAGGATATACCAATTTGTTAGGAACCAATAATTGAAATGAGAAAGGAAACAAATTAAAAGAACAAGAAATAGTACAACATTCTTACCCCCAAGGGTTTCCCCTTCACTAAGGATTTATCCTTTCACCCAAAGAGCCAATGCTCAATTTCTAAAGAGAACCAATTTAAATTTCTCCTATCCTCCTACCTCTACTTGTACCAACTGTCCCACTAACTAACTAATTAACTAACTAACCCATTAATATTACATCTATCTTAACTAATTTCTCCTTCTCCTTATATCCTAAGAGCAACCACTATCTAGCATCTTAGTTTTTGCATACCCTCTCAAGTTTTTGAACTTCAATAAGCCTATTTTTTTACGGAATCTCTTAGAAAGTAGTGGTGGAGCCTAGTTCAATCCCACAACCAATTTTTAAGGTGAGAACTTCCCAAGCTTTATAAACTTTATTTAGGCCAACTTAAGGTTGCAAATAAGGTGGGTTAGGGGTTTTTGCAATTGAAACAACTTTCCATCACTCCTCATGACACCAGGGTTACCTAGCGTGGATTTGGCAAATGCTAATGACTCAACAATGAACCTAGGATAAACTTTGATAACATCTTAGAAAGTGTTTTAAAATTTAACTTAACCCCATCGAACCAACTTTTAAAGTGAGAACATCCCAAACTTTAAAAGTTCTGTTTAAGCCACATCCCTAGTGGATATGGGACGAAACCACCACCCACCATTGAGGTTTCAGTTTTCGTAATCTCTAAAGATGCTGTAAATATGGTGGGTTAGGGATGTCCATAATTAAGACAATTTTCCTATAGAATCTTTATATAGGATGCTATTTCCAATAATTTTTTATTGTTAAATAAAGATGATAACTGTGGTCAAACAATTGTGTGCTCTGAGAAAATATTTGGGAGCCCTACATTGTTCTAAAGGAAGGAACCGTTTTTTGTGAACCAGAACAAAGCAAGACAAAAGTCTTGTGACTCTGCCAAACAGGATCTTGACATCCATTCTTTGATGATTACTTTCTTTTTGTTAAATAAACTTGTCGGATTGGACCCTATACTCATTATAGAGAATATGCAGATACATTCCTACATTGAAAGGTTTTTGAATGCTCATTATTTAGATTGCTTAATTGATCCCTATAATATCAAAATTCTTCAATCAAGGCCCCATGGTTACTAGTTTTCCAACTTGAAGCATCCAATTAATTTGTTTTTTGAAATTAGAAGAATATGAAGAGTTTTTATATAGTTGTTATAAGTTAAAAGAGGAAAAATTATTAGATTAGCATAAGTTCAGTCTTTTAATTTGAATTCATGAATTCATCCTTCACTAACACAATATAAGGGTGCTCTGGCAATAAGGACTGAATTAGAAAATTTTGAAACTATAATGGCCTAATTACAAACTTCATGAGACCCATTTGGATATTTTCAAAAAGTACAGCCACTGGATCAATTTAACCTTTCCGTTTGTTGGTTTGGAAGACAATATTAACCTTCGTAATATTAACCATTTTTGCAGTGGA
This sequence comes from Vigna umbellata, assembly GCF_029865625.1. Classification (NCBI taxonomy): domain Eukaryota; kingdom Viridiplantae; phylum Streptophyta; class Magnoliopsida; order Fabales; family Fabaceae; genus Vigna; species Vigna umbellata. Next base: position 48,000,295 of record NC_142167.1, on the reverse strand, counting down.
CCCCACCTAATGTGACTGTCCCTATTTTGAATTTGGTTGACAATGTATTTCAGCTTAAGAAAAGAGGCTGGTTAAGGTATAGTAATCTTTCTGGTCTTCCTATATTTCCAAGGTGACTGTTATTGTTTGTATATTACCTAAAAGCTTTTTTAATTTTATGAAATTAGTAGAATCTTCGAATGGTTTTGTGCTTAATGTGTTTTTTCTACTTTGTGAGTTATTTAAGATATGGAACTTTGCATGTTTGGAGATGTTGAACTTAGATTTAAGAATTGAGGGACAGAATAGAGACTTTTAATGATCCTCAAGCACAAATCCTTATTTATACTAACAATAATCTAACAAAATATGGAAACTAATCCAAAAGAAAAATTTAACATATGACCAAGATATTTTGGATATCTTCATATATTCTAACACTCCCCTCAAGTTAAAGTTTACTGAGTTTTAGACTTCATTCTATCAAGAAATTTTAGGAAGTTTTAGATTTTATTCTTATTGGTTTTCACTTTGTATATTGACCATATCTTGATTTTATTACTAGCATATCAATCCCACAATCTCTAGGGATTTGTTTCCTAGATTAGGTTGTGCTTGTTTCCTAAATTATCCAATCGATTATGCATATATATCATATGTATGTAATGAAACTGAATAAGAGAGAAATTATTTTCTTATAATTTTGAGATGCTATCAAAGATCTTCTTGATCTTTGGGAGTTATAACACCTACTGTGAGTTATCTCTTAAGGGGGGAAAACATGTCTAGGGAGTGTGTTGAGTATTTTGTTTCAGACAGGTTCTGTACTGTGTATAAGGGAATTTCTTCCCTTGAATGTAGTTGAATGTTTCTGTTTTTCATTTCAAATAAAACATTTACTACCTTGCTGGTGTAATTTCAGTGTCGTGATTCTTAATCTGAAAAAGTATTTAGGTTCCTTGTCACCAAGAAACCTAACACGTGTACTCCTTCAAGTCTTATAACCAGTAATTAGATTCCAAATTTTGGTTGATTGGATTTTACTGAGAAATATATGAACTGCGGTGATGCTGTTGATTAATTTCCAGGATGCTAGGTTACTACTTCTAGTTGCCCTTTCTGTTGATGCAGAAGACAGGTCTTTTGGATTTCAAAACAGATATTACAGGTGGTGATGGAAGATGCTATTGATGATTGGATCCTAAGTGAGATTCATTGGCTTCGCAGAGAGGACACCATTGCCCAAGGGATTCGGTGGGTCCAAGATGTAAGAATTGATCCAAATTTTTAAACACTTTGTTGGGACATTGTATGCTTACCTAGAGTGCTTCTATGCAAAATAACTAGATCACACCCAACCAAGCAATCCTCAATTCGATATGCACATCTAAAGTACTGTATTGTTTTAGTGGCTGTTTGTTAATAGATAGTTGACAAAAATTTGTCTTCAACTCGACCGAGAAGCCATAGAGATAATATTGTACCATACAAGAAAAAGGACAACAGTTGCACTTAAAATTCTGAAATTTGGACCTAGCTAAAGAAATCAGAGCAGTGCATAAGATACGTAACGCTAGCTATACTTTATTTACTCCCTCTAAAGTTCTAAAAACTAATCAAATGAAACTGCTTCAAGTTGAGAGCAAACCAAATATTCATCAAACAATTTCTACTTCGAATATAGGTGGTTTCTAGTAGACATGCAAGATTGGAAAGCTTTTTTTGGATTAAAGTCATTGTTTGCTCTTGTTTTTGCAGTTTTTGTTTTGTGCTCTTTTAATTTTGACTTTTTGTGTAATCTTATCCTCCTTTTATAGTTTTATTTCAATAATTTCTGATATAAAAGTAAAATAAAAAAAACAGAAGGGGGGAAAATTCTGTAAATCTGTCTAACCTATTAGCTTAGTATCCTAGGCCCATTATTTTGTTTACAGACCAAAAGGAAAAATTATAAAGTAGTAGTCAATAGGTTGTGCTAATGTTTCTTGTTGTCTGCAAAATGTTTGCAGATCCTCTGGCCTGGTGGTACATTTTTTTTAAGAATACAGACCCCTCAGGTGTTCATTGGTGGCAGTGCATATGATCAAAAGCCTTTACCAAGCATAAGTGAATCTGGCGGAAGCAAGATGACCAAATCACAGTCAGGATCTTTTGAGCTACAGCTTGAGGCTATTCGTAGAGCAAGTGATTTGAAGAAACTTCTCTTTGGTTAGTTGTATTTTCTTTGGCATCGTAAAGTAGTTCATATAAATGGATTGGTGAATATTCTTTCTCTTTTGAACTTTATTTAAATTTCTCTCTTTTATATCTTTATCCTAAAGGAATTTAGAAGCTTTGATTATGTAGTACTCAAAAGATACCAACTTCCAAAAATTATGATTCCATTTTTGTTAATTTGAGATTAACTTTACTGTGTCTTTGAACAAAAAAATTCCGTCAACAGCGTTACATATAAGAGAGACCAAGACATTACTTCTAATCCAAAACCTTAAGACAATGAATGAATTTAAAAGTATTCTTTAATGTAGGACACTAAGTTACACTTGGAATCCTAATATTAGCATTCTAGGAACTCTTCTCTAAACAAAAAATTATTTTATCTTTTCTTTTAGTTTTTATTTTCTATCTTTTGGTTTTAATCTTTTACTTATTTGTTAATTTTCTTTCTCTATTATGGTTTGTTAGTTCTTCTTGGTATGACCAAAATATTTTCTTCCAATTTATTAAATGAAAATTTTGAATTTCTATGAAGTAAACACTTGAAAAGGAGAATTATTTTATTATTGTCATTCATACCTATTACATTTTCCTTACTCCTATTTGTAACAATCTATTCTTTCAAAAATAAGGAAATAAGAAAAATAATATACTGAAAAATAAACTAGAAGATTCTAACGATATTTTCTTAATTAAGAAGATTTTCCTCTAATTACAACATAAACACACACACACACACACACACACATATATATATATATATATATATATATATATATATATATATATCATTTTATTTATATAATAAAAGAGTTTTCAGGCCACTAGTATAGTTTTTTGTCATTTGAAAGTGCTACTGATGAATGAGAAGTACCGTTTCTCCAACCATCAAAATATGTAAGAGGAATAAGGTAATGGTGAAGCATTACTAATTAGTTGAAATTCATTATCTAGTGCAGTATTCATACTTTATGAACCTGTGGGAGGAAAGGTTGTAGGAAAGATGCCATACCATAATATAAACATTGGTCTTTTCATCTATTCTCTACACTTTTATTTGCTATGCCTCTATTTTCTATTTTCTATTACTGGTCCTTGTAACCTTTAAATTTGAAGTAAACATTTTCCTTAACCTAGACTTTGATAATAGCTGCCTCCATTTTTTCAGATGGAGCTCCAGCAGCTTTAGTTGGCTTAATTGGTCAGAAGCAGTACAAACGTTGTGCCAGTGATATATATTACTTTACTCAGGTTAAAGTTCTTTTCCATTGATGTGTTGACTCTTTCTTCTGTTTGTGTCATTTTTTCTAGTCACAATTTATGTTTCTTCTGAACTGACAATTGTTGCATCCTATTTCATTGTAGTCTTCTATATGTGTGAAGCAACTTGCTTATGCAATACTTGAACTTCTACTTATTTCCATCTTTCCTGAGTTGCGGAGTGTTGTCATTAGTGTTCATGAGAACAACCTGTATAGAGTTCCTTAACAGCCATCAACTTATGTTCAAGATCTGTTCATGAGATTGTCATGGCTAGGAGTCATTTTAAAAGCATGAACAAGAGTCATAGTTGATGGATTTTTCTTCCCACTTGGTAGATTAGGGAATATTTGTGTAAACATAGTGTGTGTACAAAAGCATTCTTTTTTGTGGAAAACTCACTATGCTTTCTCAGTGCATGACTCATTCCACAGAGATTTTGTATGTCACAGAATCATGAAATGTAGTGGTGAAGATTAGATCATTCCATGCTGGTTTTTTATGTTACAAGAAATAAAGATACAAAATACGTACATAATAAGACCACCATGTTTTCATTAATTTTATTTTTTGTGTTTCTATCATACTATGAAACTAGTACTTTACTGAATGAAGTTCATCATTTCTTTATTCATCTTCTAATTAATATTTGTTTTCTTTTTTGTCATTTTATTTTCTTAAATATTTATTTATTATGTCGTTATTAATCTTGAAAAAATCCCACTTTAGTCTCTTAAGTTATTGTTTTAAGGTGAAATTTCAATTTTTTTTAAATGTATATAACCAATATTTTACAATTCATATAACAAATATCAAATAATTTTATGTTAGTTTTTATCAAGGTAAATATGGATTATAATTAAATAATAAAAAAGTTAACCGTGGAATTTAGTAATAACGATGGATGTAGACTTATAGAGTTTGTTTTTTATATAGCTTACCATTTAATATATGGTTTTATTAACCATATGCTGAGAGAAAGTGTTAATATAGACTAAAAGTGGGACTTTTTTAAGATTAAAACCAACATAATAAATAAATAAATAAGCAAATAAAATGAAAAACGGAGCTCATTTTACATAAAATTTGTAACGTTAAATTTTTACTTATTAAAGAATGAAATTACAAAATTAGAATGTTAGCAATTATAAATATTTTTTCAAAACTGATAAATGAATATTTATTTAATTAATTTTTAATAAAATTAAAAAATTTAAATAAATTGAGATTTGACACTAATTAAAATTTACTCTCTCTCTCATGCATCCCAACATCTCGTCTTTCTCTAGCACTCTGCCACATGACTAGGCGTTTCATCACAGCCCTACACATCTACGGATACTCTCTCTCTTCATATATCTCCAACATCTCGTCTGATTCTTATGAACATCAATTGACGTATTAATGATTTGGTTTTATTTTTAATGATGATGAAAGACGCAGTCGTTATGTTTGAAGAAAGACTCACCAAATTAAACTGTGTTTTTCTTTTTGTTTGGTTCCTCTTGAAAGAATGAAGAAGCCTCCAACTCAGACCTGTTCATCCGCTTTTTCTAGTTTTAATTTCCTTTTCGCCTTCTTTCTCTCTTCTTTGTCTCGCCACCTCATCCTTATTAAGCGCAACTAGCACTATGGAAGCAGTATTTCAGAATCAAGGTTCTTTCCCTTTTGGTTTTACTGTCTGGTTTAGGGAAAAAAGCTCTTTTTTTTTCTGTTGTTGAATTTGGGTTGGGTTTTGAGTTTAATGGATGATGATGGATTTGCTTGGTGGATGNTTTGTTGAGTTATTCTTCTATATAGGTCCATTGTTTAGACTTAAGTCATCATTTATATATAATGATTGTTATGTACTTTTACATTGTTTTTGTCTAATCATACCTTAATCTTCAATTAGAGGTTGATTCTTTATTATTATTGTTAATATGATTATGTTGTAACCGGTCGGCCACATTATTTGGTCAGAGTGGTCGGCCACTCATCGTTAATCTTATTAATAACCATTGGTCCAAAATGACTAGTCTAGAGAAGTTCAGTTTGGAGTGATTGATCTAAAAAAGCTTGACCTAAAAGAACTCAACCTAAAAAAACTTGATCAAATAGACATACATAGGTATAAAAATAATTACTCTAAAAATCAAAACCATATCGAAAATGTGAGTAATGAGAGAGGAAGAATGAGTAAACAATTGAGATTGAGCATGAGACTCAAATATAACATGGAATTTTAATTTTTTGAAAATAAAATGTTTCCTACGATAAAATATATATATCGACATATAAGCATCAACTATTCTCCGATGGGATCCTACAAAATTCTGTTTTAATTTAACAAATTACAAAATTGAAAGACAAAGAAAGCAGATAAAAGAAATGACAAATTAAAAGCCTGGATAAAGGACCTTCGTAAATTTTGTTTTAAATTTTTAACTTTGTTTTATATTGTTGTTATTGTAACTCAAACACATGAAAAATTTGAATTTAAGTTCTACATATTCTAATGACTCAAAGGCTTTAGAGCTTTCAAGAAGGGTGAACCATGCACATAATTGCCGTAAGATGATTAAAAACAGTCATCTTTAGAATAAACTATTAAAATCAGTCATCTTTCAAGAATAATAGCTAAGTGATTTTGCACCAAATTGTTACCATGTTAATTGCTTTGTTTTTTTCTAGAAAATAATGACACTAGATTGGATTTAACTTATAAATGGAATAACAAAATTATGGTAGTGTTCATACTGATATTTCAACCCCCATTCAATTGCCACTACCACACACGGAATTAGTTATCTCTTGTTAATTTCAAAACACTGTCATTATAATATGGAAATTTATATGAGAGTGTGATTTCTTGGATGGTTGCATTAACTCATATTTTCTAATTATAGAAGAACTGTTGGATATTCTTTTAATTATAAAAGATGTGAAGTTCTATTATTACTAATATTTAAGCTAATAATTAACTAATATAGTTATAATATATTAATAGTGTACTTAATTTATTATTTTTTTAACAAATTAGATGATTAAATATATAATTAAATTATAAAAGTACTATTTTTAAAATTATGTGATTAAATAAAAATTAATTTTTTATAAAGATTAAGGTTGTATAATGACAGTAGAAAATGAATCTAAGAATATAACTGAGACAATCATATTCAATTATTGTTCAGCTTATCATGATCAATAGTTACTATAGTTAAATTTACTTTGACTTTTTTTTCTTGACTTAATCTGTGCATTTTTGTTCATCAAATGCTAACCTGGGTTGTTGTGTTTTTACTAGGTTCTTTTAGATATTGTTTCTATGAAATTAAGCTGAAACTAAATCTAAAAAATTCATAAAATATTTTCAACCATTATCTATGTCACATCTACACTTAACCACCACAAGTTGTAAACATATATTTCATTTGATTCCATTCCACCGCCTTATTTTGAGATAGGTAAAATTTTTCTATTAAACTATTATATATAAAAATTCCTAATTTTTTTTTTATCTCTAGTGCTGTGGATGAGAACTGACAATGTTTTATGTAGTATTGTATACAATTTCCAATCTCGCTGAATCAAGATTATAAATACAGCACAACACTATTCACATGAATGCATAGAAAAATTAAGCATTATATATAAAACTCTTGCCAACCATGAAGGCCACTGTTTTCTTACTCTTTGCTTCAATCTTCTTCCTTACAACTTCGACTATGGCTCTCGACAACTCAAAGGTACTTTCCAGTTCTTATAACATGTATATTCATATTATTACATGTTTTCTATTTTCATGTTGATAATATTCCACTAATAAGAGTTCTTTTTTCTTCATGTAGGTTACGTGAAACTTGGCACCCTTTGAAAATTTCCCACCCGAAGTTGATCAAAATTCATTCAACATAAAAAAGTTAAGACTTATGTGTTTATTAGTCTTTATTGTCTGTTTATTGGTTGTTGTAATATGGTATAGGTATCGTGTAGGTTAATTTGTGCATCCTCCTATGCGAGAGAGGGTTGTGCGATATCGTTCACCGATACCTAAACTATTGTTCGCCGAACCTACAATATAACTATGACAATCAAATTCAATTATTGTTCAACTCATTATGATTAATAGTTATTATAGTTAAATTCACTTGACTTTCTTTTTGCCTTGGCTTAATCTGTCCATTTTTGTTCATCAAGGGCTAACATGGGGTTGTTGTGTTTTTATTAAGCACTTTTAGATATTGTTTCTATGTAATTAAGCTAAACTAAATCTAGAAAACTCAAAATATTTTCAACCATTGTCTATAGCACATCTACACTTAGCCACCACAAGCTCTCAACATATACTTCATTTGATTCCATTTCACCACCTTTTTTTGAGATAGGTAACATTTTTCTATTAAACTATTGTACAAATATTTTTATAAAAATTGCTAATTTTTTTTATCTCTAGTAGTGTAGGTAAGAACTAAAAATGTTTTATGTAGTACTGTATACAATTTCCCACTTCATTGAATCGAGATTATAAATACATCACAACACTCTTCACATGAATGCATAGAAAAGTTAAGCATTATATATAAAACGCTTGCCAACCATGAAGGCCACTATTTTCTTACTCTTTGCTTCAATCTTCTTCCTTACTACTTCAACTATGGCTCTCGACAACTCAAAGGTACTTTCCAGTTCTTATAACATGTATATTCATATTATTACATGTTTTCTGTTTTCATCTTGATAATATTTCACTAAGAAGAGTTCTTTTTTCTTCATGTAGGTTACGGGAAACTTGGCACCCTTTGAAAATTTCCCACCCGAAGCTCATCAAAATTCATTCAACATAAAAGAATTAGGACTTATGTGTTTATTAGTCTTTATTGTCTGTTTATTGGTAGTTGTAATATGGTATATGTATCGTGTAGGTGAACTTGTACATCCTCCTATGTGAGAGAGGATTGTGCGATATCGTTCACCGAATCTTAAACTATTGTTCGCCGAACCTACAATATAACTATGACAATCAAATTCAATTATTGTTCAACTCATTAGGATTAATAGTTATTATAGTTAAATTCACTTGACTTTCTTTTTGCCTTGGCTTAATCTGTCCATTTTTGTTCATCAAGGGCTAACATGGGGTTGCTGTGTTTTTATTAAGCACTTTCAGATATTGTTTCTATGTAATTAAGCTAAACTAAATCTAGAAAACTCAAAATATTTTCAACCATTGTCTATATCACATCTACACTTAGCCACCACAAGCTGTCAACATATACTTCATTTGATTCCATTCCACCACCTTTTCTTGAGATAAGTAACATTTTTCTATTAAACTATTGTACACATTTTTATAAAAATTGCTAATTTTTTTTAGCTCTAGTAGTGTAGGTAAGAACTAAAAATGTTTTATGTAGTACTGTATACAATTTCCCACTTCACTGAATCGAGATTATAAATACATCACAACACTCTTCACATGAATGCATAGAAAAGTTAAGCATTATATATAAAACGCTTGCCAACCATGAAGGCCACTGTTTTCTTACTCTTTGCTTCAATCTTCTTCCTTACTTCTTCGACTATGGCTCTCAACAACTCAAAGGTATTTTCCAGTTCTTATAACATGTATATTCATATTATTACATGTTTTCCGTTTTCATGTTTATAATATTACACTAATAAGAGTTCTTTTTTCATCATGTAGGTTACGGGAAACTTGACACCCTTCAAAAATTTCCCACCCGAAGCTCATCAAAATTCGTTCAACATAAAAGAATTAGGACTTATGTGTTTATTATTCTTTATTGTCTGTTTATTGGTAGTTATAATACGGTATATGTATCATGTAGGTGAAGTTGTGCATCCTCCAATGCGAGAGAGAGGGTTGTGCGATATCGTTTACCGAATCTTAAACTATTGTTCGCGGAACCTACAATATAACTAAGACAATCAAATTGAATTATTGTTCAACTCATCATGATTAATAGTTATTAGAGTTAAATTCACTTGATTTTTTTTTGCCTTGGCTTAATCTGTGCATTTTTGTTCATCAAGGGCTAACATGGGTTGTTGTGTTTTTATTAGGCACTTTCAGATATTGTTTATACGGAATTAAGCTGAACTAAATCTAGAAAACTCAAAATATTTTGAACCATTGTCTATATCACATCTACACTTAGCCACCACAAGCTGTCAACATATACTTCATTTGATGCCATTCCACCACCTTTTCTTAAGATAGGTAACATTTTTCTATTAGACTATTGTAGAAATATTTTTATAAATATTCCTAATTTTTTTTATCTTTAGTGGTGTGGGTGAGAACTGACAATGTTTTATGTAGTACTTATACAATTTCCAACTTCGCTGATTCGAGATTATAATACATCACAACACTCTTCACATGAATGCATAGAAAAGTTAAGCATTATATATAGAACGCTTGCTAACCATGAAGGCCACTATTTTCTTACTCTTTGCTTCAAACTTCTTCCTTACTACTTCGACGATGGCTCTCGACAACTCAAAGGTACTTTCCAGTTCTTATAACATGTATATTCATATTATTACATGTTTTCTGTTTTCATGTTGATAATATTCCTCTAATTAGAGTTATTTTTTCATTATGTTGGTTATAGGAAACTTGACACCCTTTGCAAATTTCCCAACTGAAGCTGATCAAAATTCATTGAACATAAAAGAATTAGGACTTTTGTGCTTAGTAGTCTTTATTGTCTTTTTATTGGTATTTGTAATATGGTATATGTATCGTGTAGGTGAAGTGCAGGTGAAGTTGTGCATCCTCCTATGCGAGAGAGGGTTGTGCAATATCGTTCACCGAATCTTAAACTGTTGTTCGCCGAACCTACAATATAACTAAGACAATCAAATTCAATTATTGTTCAACTCATCATGATTAATAGTTATTAGAGTTAAATTCACTTGACTTTTTTTCTTTGCCTTGGCTTAATCTGTGCATTTTTGTTCAACAAGGGCTAACATGGGGTTGTTGTCTTTTTATTAGGCACTTTTAGATATTATTTTTATGGAATTAAGCTGAAACTAAATCTAGAAAACTCAAAATATTTTCAACCATTGTCTATATCACATCTACACTTAGCCACCACAAGTTGTCAACATATACTTCATTTGATTCCATTCCACCACCTTGTTTTCGAGACTGGGAACATTTTTCTACTAAACCATTATACATACATTTTTATAAAAATTCCTAATTATTTTTATCTATAGTGGTGTGGGTGAGAACTGACAATGTTTTATGCAACACTGTATATAATTTCCCACTTCGTTGAATTGAGATTATAAATACATCACAACATTCTTCACATGAAGGCCATTGTTTTCTTACTATTTGCTTCAATCTTCTTCGTTGCTACCTCGACTATGGCTCTCGATAACTCAAATGTACTTTCCACTTCTTATAACATGTATATTCATATTATTACATGTTTTCTGTTTTCATGTTGATAATATTCCACTAATAAGAGTTCTTTTTTCATGATGTAGGTTATAGGAAACTTGGCACCCTTTGAAAATTTCCCACCCAAAGCTAACCAAAAGTCATTCAACATAGAAGAATTAGGACTTCTGTGTTTAGTAGTTTTTGTTGTTTGTTCTTTGGTACTTGAAATATGGTATATGTAATGTGTAAGTGAAGTGTAGGTGAAGTTGTGCATTTTCCTGTGCAAAAGAGACTGTGGGATATCGTTCACTGAATCTCGAACTATTGTTCGCCAAACCTGCAATTGTCGTTCGTCGTTCGTTTTGTTGCAACTGTCATTTTGAAGCATCTTTGAAGGCCCAAACCACCATTGACGTGGGTTTTGAGGGGTTGTGCGAGAGAGAGGGTTGTGTGAAGCCGTTCACCGAACCTCCAACTGTCGTTCACTGAACCTGCAAACATCGTTCTTCATTCGTCGTTCCTCGTTCATTTCGCTGCATCCGTCGTTTCAAAGCATAGTTGAAAGTCCAAATCACCATTGACTTGAGTTTTGTAAATTCTTGCTATTCGTTTTGGTTTTGCTTTGTTATTGTTGTTGGGTTATTTTGAGTTGTTCTCAATTTTTTAATCTTTTTATCATTGTGGGTTGTTTTGGTTCTATGGGTGTAAAGTTTCAATTTTTGATATGCACAATCATTTTTGGGTTGTTGTTCGGTTATTTTGACATATCTTTTGTACATTGTTTTGTTTGACAACAATGGATTTTGACATATCTTTTGTACATTGTCTTGTTCCATTAATAAGAATTATTTTTTCATCATGTAGGTTAACCTTGACACCCCTTTGCAAATTTCCCACCCGAAACTGATCAAATTTCATTCAAATATAAAAGAATTAGGACTTCTATGTCTAATAATCTTTATTTTTTGTTTATTGGCATTTGTAATATGGTATATGTATCGTGTAGGTGAAGTTGTGCATCCTCTTGTGTGTGAGAGAGAGGATGTGCGAGAGAGGGGGCTATGCGATATCGTTCACCGAATCTCAAACTATTGTTCGCCAAACCTAGAATATAATTGTGACAATCAAATTCAATTTTTGTTCAACTCATAGTGATTAATAGTTATTAGAGTTAAATTCACTTGACTTTTTTTGCCTTTGCTTAATCTATGCACTTTTGTTCATCAAGAGCTAACATGGGGTTGTTGTGTTTTTATTAGGCACCTTCAGATGTTGTTTCTATTGAATTAAGCTGAAACTAAATCTAAAAAACTCAAAATATTTTCAACCATTGCCTATATCACATGTACACTTAACCACCACAACCTGTCAATATATACTTCATTTGATTCCATTCCACCACCCTTTTTTTCAAAATAGGTAACATTTTTCTATTAAACCATTGTACAAATATTTTTATAAAAATGCCTAATTTTTTTTATCTCTAGTGGTGTGGGTGAGAACTGACAATGTTTTATGCAACACTCTATACAATTTCCCACTTCGCTGAACTAAGATTATAAATACATCACAACACTCTTCACATGAATGCATAGAAAAGTTAAGCATTATATATCAAACGTTTGCCAACCATGAAGGCCACTGTTTTCTTACTCTTTGGTTCAATCTTCTTCCTTGCTACTTCAACTATGGTTCTCAACAACTCAAAGGTACTTTCCAGTTTTTATAACATGCATATTCATATTATTACATGTTTTCTATTTTCATGTTGATAATATTCCACTAATTAGAGTTCTTTTTTCATTATGTAGGTTATAGGAAACTTGACACCCTTTGCAAATTTCCCACCTGAAGCTGATCAAAATTCATTCAACATAAAAGAATTAGGACTTCTGTGCTTAGTAGTCTTTATTGTCTTTTTATTGGTATTTGTAATATGGTATATGTATCGTGTAGGTGAAGTGCAGGTGAAGTTGTGCATCCTCCTGTGCGAAAGAGAGCGTTGTGGGATATCGTTCACTGAATCTCGAACTATTGTTCGTCGAACCTAAAATCGTCGAACCTAAAATCGTCGTTCGTCGTTCATTTTGTTACAACCACCATTTTGAAGCATAGTTGAAGGCCCAAACCACCATTGACGTGGGTTTTTAGGGGGTTGTGCGAGAGAGAGGGTTGTGCGATGTCATTCATGGAACCTCCAACCGTCGTTCACTTAACCTGCAACTGTCGTTCTTCGTTCTTCGTCCCCATTCATTTTGCTGCAACCGCCGTTTCAAAGCATAGTTGAAAGTCCAAACCACCATTGACGTGAGTTTTGTAAGTTCTTGTTGTTTGTTTCGATTTTTCTTTGTTATTGTTGTTGGGTTATTTTGAGTGGTTTTCAATTTTTTTTATCATTTTGGGTTGTTTTGGTTCTTTGGGTGTAAAGTTTCAATTTTGACATGCACAATCATTTTTGGGTTGTTGTTCGGTTCTTTTGACATATCTTTTGTACATTATTTTGTTTGACAACAATGGATTTTGACATATCTTTTGTACAATGTTTTGTTCCACTAATAAGAGTTCTCTTTTCATCATGTAGGTTACAGGAAACTTGACACCCTTTGCAAATTTCCCACCTGAAACTGATCAAAATTCGTTCAAACATAAAATAATTAGGACTTCTGTGTTTAATAGTCTTTATTGTTTGTTTACTGGTATTATTAATATGGTATATGTATAGTGTAGGTGAAGTGTAGGTGAAGTTATGCATCCTCCTACGCGAGAGAAAGGGTTGTGCGATATCGTTCACCGAATCTCAAACTGTTATTATTCTCATGCACCTTCAACTAACGAGATGCATATGCCACTGGTCTCCTATCTTGCATTAACACACATCTCAACCCTTGATATGATGCATCACAGTACACCTTAAAAGTTTTCTCGGTATCTAGGATCACCAAGATTAGAGCAGATGTCAACCTCCTCTTCATTTCCTCGAAACTTGCCTCACACTTATCCTTCCAAACAAACGGTTGATCCTTATGGGTCAACTATGTTAATGGTCCCATTATCTTCGAGAATCCTTCCACGAACTTCCGATAATAACCTGCCAAACCTTTTAAAGCAGTTCGCCAAAAACACAACGACCATTAATAAAAGGATACATATCGAGCTGTAATTTTGGTAATTTCCCTAATAACAATCAAAATTATAGGTTCAATATGTTTCTTAACTATTGGACATAATTAGACTGATGCTAATTAAAAGCTCACTCCAAAACATATAAATACAAGTTTAAGGTAAGGAGATAGATGATTACATTTATGATGTTATTAATAACTAACTCTGTTTACCAAATAATCATCAATTGACTTAAGCATCATAATACCTTTTGTGGATAATCTCGCTATACGATTTAAAGGAGAAAAGGAACGAAGACTTAGATTACAAAGGAATTTAAAGTTTGGGAAGAGTTTAGCGTACAAGATAATTGAAATCAACCTTATTACCAAAACAATAATGCTAAAATCACTTTTAAGCTATTTTAATTTATTTAAAAATTGTTTTAATATTAAAACATATTTAAATCGAAAATTTTGAGTTTTAAATGGTTTTAATTGATTAAAGATCATTTGTTATATGATGCATCTCATTGAGTAAGCTAAATGAACCAAGTCATAGTAAAAAAGTTTCATTTTAATTATTAATAATAACTTTTGGTCTAATGTGGTATAGTAATAAGCACTCAATCTAACAACAAATAAATTCTATAATCTTTTAAGATCAAGTCTCTAAGTTAAAAAGAAATCCAACTTCTAATTTCTTTTCCCGTTTGTCTTTGAATTAATACGAGGAATGTAAAACCACAACCAACTTCAACTTATGTCTTTTTTGCAAAGCCTGTTTCTAGCAACTGATTTAGCAAATAAATTATGTTTATAACTTCGCCCGAAATGCTTTCGGCAAATCTTTATCATGTAAAAAATACTTAGTTACGCTATTCTTCCTTTCAACAATGTTATTCAATTGAGGCATGTTGGGAGCTGGCTATTGGTGTTTTATATTTGCTTTTTCATAAGAACATGTTAAAATTTGCAAAGACTTATTCAGTGTTCTAGTGTCACGTTTGATCATTTGCATTTTGTGCTTTCTTTGAGTTTCCGGCCAAGCTTTGGGCTTCCAAAAGTTGTTGACAACTTTAGATTTAAACTTCATAAGATAAACTCAACGTATTCTTGTGTGATCATTGATGAAAACAATCTAACACTAACATTAAAAATTGGTGTAGACCCTCCAACATATATATTAACTATATTTGTGGAACCCTCCAAGTCGAATTTTTTTGGAAAAGATATCCTTATTTGCTTTATATTGGCATGTAACTTATTCAAAGAATTCTTTTAATTGAGAAAAACTTTTAGCGAGATTGTTTTTCTTCATAAATATTTGAACATAGTGATGAGAATGTCCTAATCTCTTACTAGTAATGAACTGCAACATAATTCTTGTTCATGAAATCCAAGGTAAAACATTTGATTTTCAGTTGAGCTTTGAAAGTTTCTCAAACTTATAAATCTTTTCTATCTTCAAATAACGCTAGGAAACAATGAAAAGGTTTTTATTTATTTCATGAAAATAAAAAATGCATATTATAAATTAGTTTCGAAATTGTGACATTTGTATACTAATAATAATTTCACCCAGTCTTGTAAAGATCTCACCATCATAAGTCATACGATGTATACCACCATTATCACCAAAAACAACTTTTTGTACTATTATTTGTAACAAAACATGATACACCAAACATTTGCTTCTCTTGATTTTATTTTCTTGTTTGAGGCTTAAAACCTTGTTTTCGACGTCAAAGTTCTTTGTCAAGATCAAATTCTTTTAGAAGATATTTCAATTCATACAATTTAATTAATGATCACCCTATTACACCTTGAAGTCATCATTACAACATTTCGGGTGAATTGGTATCTGTTCCGGTTCTACTAACACGCATAGATGTAATCAAGAATAGGTACTAAAGTTGTCTTGAGAAGAACAAGTCATTAGAAATTATTATTTAAAAGGGCCTAATCCTGTAATTAGTGTTTGGATTGTAAAATGGGTTAGAACATGGCAGGCGAAGCTTTCAAAATCTTTGCATCAGCCAAACATAATTTAGACAGTTAGTTACCTAATATTGAAGAATTCACTGAACTTCCTTGAATTGAGATCCAAAATCTACTTTCAACAGAGTGATAATTTTTCTTGTAAACAGAACGCAAAAGGGCTACCACACCACTAAACATGTACACATCAACAATTCATTCCAACTTGGACTACTGCAAATGACGGCGAATAATTGATTAAAAATGTGTAACACGAGTGCATATCTAAAATCTCTTCATATATGATAGACTGAATTGAGGAATTAAAGAATAAATCGGTTGCAAGAATCAATTTATCAGGACAAACTTGCCCCAGTCACTAAGTCTAAAACCGACTTAAACTATAGCATAGTTGAGTGGAGTACCATTTTTATAATTATACTGTGACTATTTACAAATAGGAACGTATAAGTGTTCAAGCAGCATTCATTGAGGTTGAAATGAGAACGTGAGCTAAAAATTGCATTCCTTCCTGGATTTTGATTACTGCTGTGGTTTGATCAGCTCGAAGGTTCTCAGAGAAGGCATTGGCTTTTTCCTGAACTGATGATGCGTGGGGAACAACTGACTGAGACTCAGAAGTAACAGCTTTAATGGCAGCTTGATAGGCCTCCGCTACATCAGATATGCCTGATACATGCATGCCAAATGTCAAATGATAAACGGCTATGAGCAGAGAATAATGGAAATTCAAGGCATACAAATATAGCAGAATACTTTAGTTTGACTATAATGGTGGAATCAGTAAACAACCAACCTGTAATAAAACTGTTAGAAACTGCTTCCACATATCCTATCATTGTTTGGGCATTTACTCTTATGATATTCGCTTTTGCAGTAACGTCTTCCGGCCACTCAATGTGTGCCTTATCATCATCTGCTTCATCCTCAGTCTTATTGGCACGAGAAATGATGGATTTTCCAAACACTAGAAGTTGGGACACAGCAAAACAGCACATTTCAGACAGTCTCTGCAAAGAAAAGAAGCCCCATATTATTAACTTTTACGAGAACCTCATGTGATAAGAATAATTTTTTTCTATATTATGTACCGTACATGAACTCCCTCAGAATGAAGTGATTCCAATCTTGCAGTAGTTCTCAGAACTACATCATTAGCAGCTAGACCAGTTAAGGTATTAGTGAAACTGCAACAAGAAACATCAAATATAGCATATAATATAATGAAGTAAGGAGGGCTTCCTTAATCTATATATGCCAATGGTGAACAAGCATAATGATCAGACTGCCGAAAATAACCAGGATCATAAACTGTAGGGGGTTAAGATATTGCGAGATGTAATACTGTATAAAACCATTTAAGCTTTTGGAATAGTTTATTCATGAGAGCCTTCTATGGCCAAGTGGTTTGGACTCTGTCCTTGCTTACCACCCTCCATTCCAATAACAAAATTATAGATGAAGTGTAGCTGTGCATTATCATCCAAGGGGCTCTTGGATATAAGGGGATGAGTTGGATGTAAGTAGAACCATTCATGGGTCTTCATCTAATGGCTTAAGCTTTTGGTATAGTTGGTTCATCACACTTGTAGTAAAGTGATAGACAAACAAATTTCAAACTTTGTTTGCTTTTACATATGACCGTATGTATATGTTATCTGTCTTATCCTGCATACAAACATCCAAATTAACCACATCACGTAGACTTTCTAAATTCGTACATTGACACACTTGCAGATAGAACTTTAACAAATTTTCCTTAGGATCATAGATATGTAATATTTTAGTATATGATGAATAGACCACTTTAAACTCGATTTTATGGCAACAGTGGTAGGTGAATAAAATGTCAACAATTATGTGGGATGTTAAATTACCCTGCGGCCATTTCAGCAGCCTTGCCAACACTTGAATCGTGTAAGTTCTTCATCTCATCACTGCTTCCTTCATTTCCTCTCTTTATCGTCTTGCCTTTGTTTGAATCACTATTATTACTATCAATTTCAGCACTCAAATTAAAAATTTGTTGGACCTCTTTAAGCTTCCCATCATATATAGACTTATGTTCAGCTGACAACTTAACTTTTCTTCGGTTAAATAGCATGGCATAATGACTAGACAAAGCCTCCAGTTCCTGAGTAAGGCAAAAGAAAACATTTTTAAATCACAATCTAAAACAACACAATTTAACACATCAAGTGTTGAAATTATAGGAATTAAGAAGGAGGAGGGAAAAAGTGAACAAATTATTAATGGTATGCAGTGATATGGTTACAAAAACAGTCCACCAACCCTCTTCATACTAATATTAGATTTCTAATTCTATAACAAAACAAGGAAACAAATCATGAAATATGAAACCACTTCTATGGGATTTTTTTCCAATCAGGAGCTCTCATCCAGAAACCACTTTGAGCCCCCTGACTAATTCAAGGGATGGACTCAATTAAGAAAGCAAAGACCTCTCCTAGAACATATTTCACTCATTCATGAGTTGAAACTCCAGAATACTCTTAAAGACGCAGAAATTATATTATGAGAAAATTTCTATATCTGTTAACAATAATACCTCCAATTGCTCTGGACCTCCATAAATGTAAAAGCATCGATCAAAAGTCACTTCCTCTGATAATTGATCCTCGTCATTTTGTTCTTCACCTGGTTTTTTATCCTTCTCAACCTCAATTCCAGTTTCATTGATTAATAGGTCCATTGTCTCCTTACTAACATATTCAAGCACTTGCATTCCCTTTGCAGTAAAAGCTCTTCCTGTCTGTATCACAATGAACAAAAATATGCATGTATATCTGTAATTATTCATAACAAATATCAAATGATGAGAAAATTTTCCAAACCTCTAACAGAGAAGATGCATTAGAACCTGCAGCTCCTGGCCCATCATGCTGTGAAGACCCTGAAAGGTTTGCAGCAGAATTTTCGAGCCTACAGAACATAAAGACATTTAGCTTCATAACCTTTAAACAGAAAGTCTGTTATATGACAAGAAGCCACCTCATATTTTATGCAAATAGTGAAGCATTCTAAAATTAGACCATGATAGGTAACTTGCAGGATTATAATAAAAAATTAAACATTTTTCTTAGTCAACAATGTCAGTCATAAATTAAATATAAACCAGACAGGAAGAAAAGAAGAGAAATTAAAAATATAGTATATTTGAATCAAGCAAAGGTAGTGGAGTAGTTTTATGCAATTACAATACAGATATATCTGTACCAGATATTTGAGGAACGCTGAAAACCTGTATTATCAAAACGGTGTATTGATAGGACGTGGTAAAATAAAAATATTATTAATGAAAGTAGAGAGAGCCTAAGCTCTTGCAAAGATCCACCAAAACGTAATCTCCCAAAGCAGAGTGTGAATGAGCACATTGTAGAATATCCATTTGAAAATTAGCTTATATATTGTTAAAAGCATAATACATCATTCCATTCAAAATGACAATAAGAAAAATAAACATATATACACAAACAGGAGGTTGCATTTAAAACATAAATAAGAAAGTGGGTCCAGCATAAAATGAACATGTGTAGTGCCTCTTAATATAATAACAGCCAATATCTAAATTCCAAAAATATCATGGAAGAATATCCAGCCCAAAGAAAACAAAAAAAAAATAATTTATATGCATTATCAGTATAAAATATTTACATTTTCAACCAACCAGAAATAAATGTTTGTATGCAACTTTTAATATAATCAAAGTAGAAGTCAATAAACTTATCATGCATGACAATTTGTGATTAGATGACAATGTAAAAACCTTACACTTTTAGAGCCTTGACTATTCACTCAAAAAAAAAAAGGGTAACTAGTAGAACCCACATCCAAAAACAAAAATGCAAAAAGAAGTATGGCATAAAGAACATACAGCCAAGGCATATATAAATATTTCAGTCCAAGTCACCCAAAGAAGATGAAGATAAAAATGACATAGAAGAGAAGATAGCAAGCAGGTCAAGTAGCACGCAGAGAAATCCTCTACCAGCAAAACCCAGACCAAAGAAATGAAAACAGAAAGAGCAAATGAAGGATGATGAGGGGAGATTTTTTATTTAGTAAAGATTTGACGGTCATTTTCCCCATAGAAATGACAGCAGAGATATTTCAGCAAGGCATGGTAACGATGGCAGCAATCTCTACTCGCTATCAAAATGCCTCAAGCAATTAATAGCCAAGCACAAGGGCCAGTGCACCACTAAATGCTATAAAGGTCACTGGAAAAACTACCATTCACAATTATGAGTTTATCAACAAACAAGGCAGTATTGTAGATAAGGTAACATGATGGATGAGTAATCATAAGATAGGAAATATATTAGAGAGAGAGTAGAGGTGGAATCTATTAGAAAAAGATGGTATAATTGAGGTGAACAGAACCAATTTTATTAACTACTGCATACTAGGATTAACAACGGTAGCAGTTTGCAGGTTCTTTTGTCCACAGTGAAGAATATATTGGTTCACTTCTTAATTCATGTTTAAGAAAATTGCATAATACCATACCAACACTAGTCGCATACTCACAAGTAGCATACATGCTTATTTCCATCAAAATATCAACATATCACCACCAGAACGATGACCAGTTACTAGACATACAAAACAACCTCTACGTGGGTCAATGCTAGAATAAAAATTTAAATAAACAAATATAGCAATGAATTATACCGCTGAACAAAATCAGTGCTCCCTCTCCAAGCATTTCCTAAAGCACTCCAAGCTCCAGATGCAAAATTCTCCACAGAGCTATCAAAAGCTTTCAAACCCTATACTCATTAAGTAGCTTGGGTATGAGTGCTTAATGTATGAGTACAGACAACCGAAAAGCATAAAATTTGCATCCAAAAGCACAGAATTATTATTCCTAGGTAGTCAACTGTCCCCATTAAAAATATTATTCACTGTTACTCAAAACCCATAACAATAATGAGACCAAATCAAACCTATAGGCAAGACCCATAGAAGCATATTCTAGAAGCTAGATAGTACTAGTTTCAACAAACAAACAGCAGAGAAATATCCGTGTAAAAGATGAGCAAAAGGATAGTGAACAATGAATAGGAAATCTGCATATTTGCCGAGGCAAAGACATATGAATAAATTAGCATAATATGCAAAAGACCTAAATGGTCAAATCCAAAAATTATAGCATCCAAATTGCAAATTAACCCACCCCAACCCCCCAAGGAAGTTTATCTTTATGTGCTTGCCTGGCTAAGTAGTGAATCTTCACTAGCTTTCTCCAATCTGTCCAGAGCAGATTTTCGCAGTTTGGTATTCTCATTGTCACTTTCCTTCTCAGCTGCAGAATCTTCAGTCCCTTCATCCTCTTTGGAAGATTCTGAATCTTCAGCTTCATTTTGCAACTCCGCAATGCCCTTAGATGCTGTCTGTGCAACTACAGCAGCCTGCATTTCAAAACCACATTGATTCATAACAAATAATTTGATACCTTTCTAATGATTATTCCTAATAATCTGCCAAATCCAAATAATTTCGAAAATATTAATGCCTCTACTTTTTCATTCAATATTATCAATTTTAAGTAAATAAGATATGATTTATTAGAAGAATAAAGCATTAATATCATTCCCACGCACAACCATATGGGCTCCAATTGAACATCACTCTTACATAGTCTTCTTCAATCATTCTTTCCTAATAATCCACAACAAATAAATAATTTCCAAGACATCAATACATCCACTTCTTCATTCAATATAATCTATTAAGACAGAATTCATTGGAAACATAACATCAACCCCTTTTCCACGTACCCATGTTTTACTCCAACCAACAAAAATCCTTTTATTGTCCCCCTTCGAATATAATAAAATCTAAACGCTGTGAAAGCCAAATGTTGAACTTGAGAATTCGACACTGTTAAACTCACTACCTAAATTAGTAAGAAAAAAACTGTCAACCAAAAACAGCAAATGCAACGCATTAAGGCCCAGTTGCATAATAAAACTATTCCATAAATTAAAACAATAACAAAAAGGAAAAACCACACTAAATAACAGAAATCAACAACAAATTCAGAGATTGAAACAAATGCGTTGGTTGACACCAAAAATATTAAACAAAATGGCACATCTCTTTTATGGCGTTTGAAAACGCACATTGCGAGAGATCTCTTCGGCGGCAACAGCGGCAGCTTTCTGAAGATCGGAGAGAAACGAGAACTGCATAAAGCCCCACCCTCCCGACGACGGTTTTGGCGGTTGTGATTCTGGCGCAACCTCCTTGTCGTCGTTTTGCTTACTCTCGGACTGAGTTTTGTCGTCCATATTTTTTTTCTTTGGTGGAGATTCCAATGAGAGATTTTCGGGAATTGGTGAAAGAATGTGAACTGAGTTGTGGGATTGTTGTTCCTTACGCTATGGTATTTCGATCTGTTGTGTGTTCTGTCTTTTGGGATTTGGGTGGAAGATGAGACTGTGTTAGCAGAGCAATGCCAGATGTCGTTTTCGATCTTTTAAGCGTGTGAACGACCAAACAAGAGCACGTCGTTTTTACGTTATGCTCACTGTTTTGTTAAGTGAGTTTTTTGGTGTGTATAATTAATTAATAATTAATTAAATAATAATCAACTTTAGAATTACTGTGTGGACATGATATGGACAAGTTCAGAGAATATATAATAGACTGGTTTGTTTATTTTTTAAATAAAAAATTTACTTTCTTATACAGTATGCGTGTGTTATTATTTTTATAATAATAAAATAGTAAAAAATTATAATTATAAAAATAAATATAATATTTTTTATAATTTGATTATATATCATTTTTATTTATTTTGTAGACATTTTTATTCATTTTTAAAATAAGTAAATTTAAAAAGAAAAACTAATAAATTTTAAAAAATGTCACCTAAATATAAAATTAGTAAAAATATAAATATTAAAGAGTTTTCAAAATGTTTAAGACTTCATTTAAAAATAGACAAATGTAACAATGCAAACACATAACTAATATGATGATCATCGTGTTTGCTTTTCCATGTATAATATCAACTTTGTATCGACATAATCGTGAGAATATCAAAGTATCAAACCGAAATTCATGAAACTAAAACTTGGATGACATCGATAAAAACGTACTCACTATTTTTAGGTGAAGTTTGAAATACTATAATTTTATTAAATTGTTTTAATAAACTTTTAAAATGTCAAATTGCATTATATCTTCCCCGAGCTAAATCAAAGTCTATCAAATCTCAAACACAACTTCTTCCGTTAGAGAACGTCTTTTTATTTATATAATTTTAATTTTTTTTATCATTAATAATTTTAATTTTATTTTAATATAATTTCTATTATTTAAATTTAAATTTATATTAAATTTTAACACAAAGACAAATTAATAATCATATATTTTTATTAATTAAAATATATTTTTAATCTATAATACCCTTCACATCATTCACATGTTCTTATCAACTTTATTTTCAAATCTCTTCTTCCATTCCTTCAAATTCTCTAATTTATTCACTGTGTCTAGTCTATAATCTAAAAAATCTACCTAAATCTTAATGAGAATTGAAAGTGCAATTTATTATTTAATAATGATGGTAATAACATATCTTGTCCGCCACTATTTTGTGACATTCCCATCATAACTGAATTCAAACTAGACGGATTTTTAAATAGTCCATATTATGAGAATCTATTGTTTGGTATACACAATTTTTTTTGTTTACTCTTCAATAAATAACTATTTATCAACTTTATCAAGTGAATTTTAAATTTAACTATTTTTTTTTAATTTAACTATTTATAATAAAATATTACTAACAAAATAAACAAAAATAATTTATAATAAAATTATAAAAATAATAATATTTATTATTATAATTATAATTTTATTATTTTTTATTATTAGAAAAAAAAAGTGAACATGCAATACATTATTTTAACTAGTGTTCAACAACAAAGATCTTTATTTATTCTAACCATAAAAACTTGCACAAATCTTCAATAGTCTCCCCTTTCAAATACAGCAGCAGCTCCCATACCAGAACCTGAAATTATGCACATTTCAATAATGTTACATGGAAAGGAATAACATTACAATAGAAGCAAATAAGAAAGAAAATGAAATAATTTTCTCTCAAGCTAATTTTTGAATTATGGAAGAAACCTATTTCATTTAGGTTCTCCAAAAACTAATATTAAACCAGACAGCTATACATTTGCCAGGTTACGAACATTAACTTACAAGAAAATCTGAAACAAATTTTCCATTGTGTCCAACAAACCTTGAAATGATTTACAAAATTAATCTCCCAATTTTTGAGTGATATGAATCAGTCACAAAACTAATTTCTCAAAATATACAATTGTTTTGACTTGTATTTATAAGATGGAGAGGCCATAAAGAAGAAATCACCTACCTATGCACATGGAGATTACACCATAGCGACAATCCCTGCCACGGCGTTTCATCTCATTCAACAAAGTTGCAACACATCGTGCACCTGTCAGAAAATGGCAGCATGAAAATTCACCAACAATGTCGGCACTAGGTTCATGATAGATGAACAGAATTTATCTGTTCAACTGTATGTGTAAGATTTGTTTTGATTGTAAGATGAAATATACATGAGTAAACATGTTACAGTAATGAAAAGATGTGCCTCCATGGAGATTTTAGCATCTTCTTCCATTTAATAAGGGGCAAAAGGAAGATAAATTTCTGATGAAAACATCTCAACATCACCTGTGGCGCCCAAAGGATGTCCAAGAGCAATGGCACCACCATTAACATTAACCTTTCTGGGATCAAGTCCCAATTTCTTGCAGCAATAAACATACTGTGATGCAAAGGCCTACAAAGCCATTATATTGATAAATACTTAGTACAACATTAATTGAAGTGACTTGGCTATGAAAACATGTACAAGAAGAGTAGTTATTAATTAAGACCCTATTTGAATAAACTTTTCTTCTGAACACTTTTAGAAGAAGAAAATCAGAGAGTAAAATAAATTTACCTTCTTCCATAAGTGAAAATCAAGTAGTGAACTTTTATAAAAACTGTCATTTAACTTCTCCCACAGGTAAGATGTATAAGTTGACTTCAGTTTATAAGGAGTTAAATGCATTTTACTTCCTTATTTCTTCTCGTAGAACTCTTAAAATGTTCATAGAAAAGTTTGTCCAAAACAATGTCTATAATGACAACTCTTAAAACTTTTACCTCATTGATTTCATATAGGTCAATGTTGCCAAGTTCAAGACCAGCAGATTTCACAGCGGCTGGGATGGCAGCTGCTGGGCCAACACCCATGACTGCAGGATCTACTCCAACAGCTGCGAAACTCCTGAAAATTAAATTCAATTGTGAGACAAATTTCAATTTTACAAATTTTAAATAGAAAAAAAAAATGAATTAGGTTCTGTCAGAAACCTGATTTAGTTATCTGTCCATGTCTGAATAGGTTTCAAGTAAAATTTGAGTTACTGATTTCACATATCCTTTCAGCATATAATATTCTAATATAAAAAATGTGAAGCACATGGCTTCAACCCTTGAGTATCTTATATTACGGTCACTTTTTCAGACAAATTTACCCAATAAGTATATATATATATATATATATATATATATATATATATATATATATATATATATATATATGAATATTTTTCAATAGCTTCGCCTGCAGGAAGCCAAATGAGAGTATTTATTGAACAAGGATCTCAAAAACTTACATTAATCCAGGGAAACAACTAAAAGGCTAACAGATAAGAAATGTCTGAGCATTCAAGCCATTGATATACTATTCAAAAAAATCTCATGCCACTCTCTTTATTTGTCCTGGTTTTGTATCAAATGGTTAAAATAATGTGTAACAATGCAGTGTGCGCACACAAATAAGAGGCTCATGCATTTACAATTTTTTCATAAGATCCTCAATTTTCTCAGCAGCTTGAAACATATTTTTCTGCTTGACTTCATCCAACAGCAATTGGCAAGTTCTGAATCTAGGAATTATATCTTGATCAATCATCTCCTCAAACAGAGAGAACGCCCAATTGCATCTATCTCCTCTACAAAGCCCGTGAATTAGCAGCGTATAGGTTGAAAGATCAAGACTGAGATGATATTTATTAATCATGTCATTTAATATATCATTCAACACACTATCTATTTTTCCAGTTCTAAAGCAAGACTTGATCAATGGGTGGTAAGTCTGAGCATCAGGCTTACAATAGTCTGAATTTTCCATCTCCTTCAGTATTTCAAAAGCTCTCTTTTCTTGGGCATGATAACAAAACATAGAAATCAATGAATTATAGGTGGATGTATTTGGAGAAACACCAGCCTTGGGCATTTCCACGTTGAATACATAGGCAGCATCATCTAATCTACCTGCTCTCCCCAATGTATATAAGAAAGAATTGAAGAAAAGTGTATCAGCCCTACATCCAGAAGACCTCATTCTCTCAGGTACTTTCAAAGCTTCCTCAAACTTTTCAGCCTTTGCCAGTGCACTCATGATAGTAGTATAAGTTATCACATTAGCAGGGCACCCTTCAGCCTGCATTTCATCAAGAAGCTCATACACCTTGATGAAATTCCCTTCTTGACAGTAACACCGAATGATTGTGGAATAACTTATAACACAAGGGCGACAACCATATCCTTTCATCTCTTCAATTGTCCAATGTGCCTCGTCCACACGGCAGATTTTGCACCATCCATGAATGAATATGTTGAAGGTGTGAGCATTAGGAGCAATGTGCTGCTTCAGCTCCAAGAAAATTTCACGAGCTTGCTCCACAAATTTCTCTTTGCACAGGGTATCAAGCAACAAGTTCATGGATTCTATGTTCTTCTCCAACCCAAGAGCTTGCAAATCATCAAATATCTTAACTGCATCTACCCACTGCCCTGCCCCAACAAACCGTCTCATTACCTTAGCCACAGTATTCATAGTGACCAGACCACTCTTACGCATTTCATCTAACAAATCCCTCAACTTTTTCATAACCTTCATTCTACCCAATATATCGACCATCATATCGTATGACTCCGGCGAATGTCTAAAGCTCGACTGTGAACCAGCCCATCTAAATACACCCAGTGCAGATTGCCAATCATCCCTGTATCGCTGGAGCAATAGGTGAACAAGGTTTTGGGAGAGGGGTATGGCACCACAAGTTTCATCATTCAAGAGGGTGTGAAGAGCTTCTTCCTCACTGCTTCCTTTGCCAAGTTTCACAGTGAGAATAGCCAGGTACCTGATAAGCTCTTCTTCACATTGTTCTTTATGAGAAAAATATCTAGTTCCTAGAGAAGAACACAAATGCCTATATGCATAACATATGCAACGGGAATCACCAACAATAATAGCACGATATAATACGGAATGCATCCGGATGAGTTTCAGAAATTTCGAAACAAACAATCAGGAACTGAATTAAGCTTCACAGTGTGGAATAAGTGGACTCGGTTGCAGAATCGACAGAATCGTATGAGCTTGCGAGTTTAGAAGCGTTTGTGCGAGTTCGATGGACGAATTTTTTTAATCAAAACGAAGTCATATGGAGAGGACGAACTAGATTAGGGCTCCCTTGTGTTTAAACCCCTTTTTCTCGTGCATCAACCTCTCTCATCTTCCTCCCACATCAGATTAGGGTTCGAGTCTTTCGATTCACACTCTCTCACGCAGTGTCTCGCGCTCGCCGTCAACAACGTGGTTGCCATCGTTGTCGCCTAAGTCGTCATCGCCGTCACACTCAGTCGTCTTCGCCGTCACACTCAGTCGTCGTCGCTGTCGCGCTCAGTCGCCGTCGCCTCGAACATCGTTGGCTGGGTCATCCTTGACTCGCACATTGTTCCCAGTCGTCTCTCTTTTCCTCCTTCTACACTGTATAAGTTTTACTTTATATTATAACCATAATTAAACCAGTGACTTATTCGGCCCCCTTTTAGTCACTGTTAGTTAGCTTTTAATTTTAAAAGCAATTTTTGCATATTTATAAAATATAACATATTTTAATTTTGTAGTGAAAAACTAATATAATTAGAACATAATGTCTAGGAATAGTTGTAATTATACTTTACAATTTGAATTTATTTATTTTAAGTATTTTTGAGTTGTATAATTGTGTATACTTAAATTAAAATATTATTTATTTAATTTTTTTATCCAAGTAAACTTTACGAGTTTACATGTAGAGTCTACGAGTAGAGTTTTTTTTTTTTTTTTTTTTTTTAATTTACATAAACTTTCTTTCACAACCTTATTTCCTATACTTGTTTTTTCATAGTTTATGTTTACTTTTTCAGGAAGTGAATTGACTTCCAAGACTCTATTGTAGTTGGTGTTAAATTAATCAAATTAATAGTTCAAAGTGCAGCTTCCATAGAGACATCGAGTTTGGATAAAAGAAAACACGTTTTCCACCGCTAAATGCAGGTGGTGTGCACATTATAGGATACATGCAGATCATTGTTATTGTTTACCTGAAGATTCCAAGAATAGGAAGCCCCTTTTGTACAGCCACTCTTCTCTTCATGAGGAGCACAGCTCCTGCACCATCACTGATTTGGCTAGCATTCCCTGAAATTGAAATAAAAAGAAAGATTGAAAACAAATATATTCACAAGGTAGAAGATTTCCCCGAGAGTAACAAAATTAACAAAAGATAGTTCTTGAATACCAGCTGTTGTCGATCCATCTTTCTGGAATGCAGGCTTCAACTTTGCCAAATCCACTATATTTGTGTTTGGCCGGATACCATCATCAACAGAAACAGTAATTTTCTTCTCCACTCTAGTTTTAGGGTCCACAAACTTCGAAAACAAATATCATTAGTAGTATAATATATTTAATACTACAGGAATGATCATTTTGGCCGTTGATGCTTACCTTTGTAGAAACTGGAATGATTTCTTCTTTGAATTTACCGGATGCTGTTGCAGCTGCAGCACGCTTGTGAGACTCAACCTAATTATACAAACTAAAAGTTCAAGCATCCTAATAATCTTTTCATACATATGTAGGATCTGTTTGGATAAACTTCCCTACAAACACTTAAGATAGAAAAATAAAATAAGTTGCTCCATAAGCTAAAACTGCTTATGCAAAAAACTAATTTAAAGAAACTCATTTAGTTTCTACAACAGATTTTCAGCTCATGCTTGCATAAGCTAGTTTTAGCTTTTATGCAGACACTCATTTCTTCTTTTAAAATGCTTACAGAGAAATTTGCCATAACAAACCCTTAACATATTAAATAATTGTGTCATACTCACAGCAGCTTGATCTTGCTCTAGCCTTGTCACACCATAGCGCTGTGCTACATTCTCAGAAGTTATTCCCATAGGAAGAAGACAATCCCGGGCTTGTGCAAAGGTTTCTACCTGTTAATTAATATAATGAAAAATCAAGTTAATATAATGAAAAGTCAAGCCAAACATGTCTCAAAGGAAAAAGTGGAATTCAAAATATACAACTTCTCCATACCTTCGGGTTAATGTTTCTAAGCCTATTCACAGTGTCATGTGACATAGACTCCAATCCAGCCCCAATACCTGCATGATATATTAGGAAGATTAGGCTAAAGAAATAACCAGGCCATGGAATTTTAATATAAAGTTTAGATCAATTCATTCTGACCAATGTCATAGAAACCAGCTTTTATATAAGCAGCTACATCGGCAACTGCTTGCAGTCCAGATGAACATTGCCTATTGACAGTTCGAAGAGGCACAGTATCTGGTTGAAAATTGAATGAGATCCATAATATATTAGAAATCGTGCTAAAATAAATACGAGCCACAAGAATAATCATATGAAGCCACCTCAAGAGGACTTCTACATTCAGTAAAATCAATGATTTCGTACAGCATATCAATGAAGACTGTAAAATGTACCTGGGAAACCTGCATAAAAGGCAGCCATTCTGCACTCAATTCCTCTATCTGATCCAGGGGCGAGTACTGTACCCACAACAATGTCTCCAACTTCTGCTGGGTCTACTTTTGTTTTCTCTATCACAGCCTATAGGAAAACTCAGTTTAGGAACCACAGAACAAAAGTGAAGTAAAATAAATAAACCAATGATCAACAAAAGTAGCTCAAAATATTTCAAGGTTGCCATGTTCCAATCGTAAACCATTATGAATGTTCACTAAAGCATTTTTTATCCTTACTAATATTATTTCCAATTCTTGAATTATTCAAAGAATTACCTTCAGAACTGAGGCAAGAAGATCATCTGGAAGAGTATCCTTAAAGCTTCCACGTTTTGCTTTGCAAATGGCAGTTCGATATGCCCTGGTTATTGCAGAGAAATTAAAGCTAAAAGGTTCAACAATCTCATCAATAAAATCATAGAGTAAATACTCAATTTTATCCCTCAACGATATATCATTGATCAACCTAGTCCAAGTCTTTGAATGATAGTAGGAAAATCACAAATGTATCCTGAGTTATACTGCTAAATTGGTTTTACAATAAAAACATCCAAACATAAAACAAGTCACTTCAAAATCAACTTTAACCAAAAACTAGCAACGCTAGCTCTAACATTTAACAATACGAGAATAGTCATTGACACATACATTTCAAGGACTAATTGGATTACTACCACAAAATAGAGAATTAGAAATCACACAAATAGAATTTATATAGGCAAACTTACGCTACAATCACCACATCATCTTCTGATCCACCCCTTTGCCCATGTGAAGAATTCCCAGCAAAACATGATGAAGCCTAACAAGAAATGGAAAAGAGACTTCAACAATGTAAAGCATTTCCACATATACTTCAGAGAGTAAAAGTTGGTTCAACAAATCCAGCATAAAAAAAACTTCACAAATCTACTACTCTCTAACATTTTTGTTTCTAATTATTAAAGTATAATGCAATTTCTAGAAGAATGTAGAAAGCTCCTAAGATAGAGGAATTGAAATGTAATATAAATTCTAGAATATTGTAGAAAAGTCTAAGATAGAAAGAAAAATCAAGAATATTCTACATAGGTAAAAAACTAGAACATTCCACGTAAGTTGTGGCTAAAATGTTCTAGAATAATCTATGGGTCTATAAATACCCATAAACTCTACCATTTGTAAGATGAAGCCAACATCTACTACAACTAAAGACAACTACAACACTTCTTTCAAAAACAAAAAAAAGATTTAAAAAAAAAATTTTTTTTTTTTGAAAGAAGTGTTATAGTTGTCTTTAGTTGTAATAGATGTTGGTTTCTCCCTCAAATGATAGTACACATGGGTATTTATAGACCTCATCTCTATTTCATGACTATTCTAAAAAATTCTAGCTAGAACTTCCGTAGACTTTCTACCTACGTATAATTTTCTTGATTATTTCTTTATATCTCTACATTTTCTCTACCAGATCAACTACTCCTTTCACAACCTTAAAATACTAACACTAATACACTATCTTTTATGTTAGAATTTATCGAATATTACAAACTTTTGTCGGTGGTCCCACATATAAAAATTATCCTAAGATCTTCAGTTAAACCTTCAAAAGTCACAACAAAACTGAACAGCAGTCAGCGAGCAAGAGATCAAATTTATGCAGTAACAATACATTAACAAATGGAGTAATAAGGTAGCTTAATGTAAAGTGGTAGGGAAAGGAAGAAGAGAAGATGAGTTCAACTTTTCCACTAGCATTTGAAGATATAAGGTAAATTTAGTGAGTTTGAAAAGAAAGTAAGAGAAGTTATGATTTCAATTCACCTGACAAAACAAAATAGTAACCACTTGAAAAACAGGGAAATTTGAAAGAAAAAACGAAACACCCACTTACTGAGAGATCTGTAGATTGATGATGGGCTTGGCGCGAAAAAATCAAACTTGAAGAACTGGGTTGAAGATGCTCAAGCAGTACCCTCTGTCTTTGAATTGCTTTCTCCATATTTGGCCAACTGTACTATCTTGTGTTTGTTGGGTACTGAATGGTCTGAGAAACAATTGCACATAACAATTATATAATTGTAGAAAGTACAATAAAGTTTCAGTAATGCGGGCGGGATAAAGAAGGGAGAAATTGACTTGAAGAATGTTATCTTTCTTAGAAAATTCTATCTTAAAAGATTATTAGAAAATTCTCTCTTAAATATTTTCTTTTTCAAGTAAGAACATAAAATATATTAAATTCTTTAGTAAATTTAAATCAATTTATCGTGTATCTTAATTTAAAAAATAATGGATTTTTAATAGAAACTAAGTTTATAAATTATATTTACCTTTTAAAGTTAATTTTATTTATTTAAAAATGATTTTTGTGCATCACATGTGGGTTGTTGGATTGGAAATGCCTTACCAATTTCGTACAAGCAACGTGAAAAACGCGACCTCCGTCCAAAAGTGATCATTGACTCCACCAAGAAAGAAACACTCAGGAAACTAAGGTTGTCTTTGTCGTGGTGAAAATATGGTCAAACGAACGTGAATTTGTTCACAGATTTATTTTTTTTACTCAATTATCAATTACCTTAATTTGTTTTTTACCTTTTACGCATTTTAAAATTGATATTGAAACAAAAATGTCTCATCAGTATGAAACTCCAACACATAAAAAAAATTAATATAATTAGTTTAAAAAACTATATCAATTTATTTTTAAAGTTTAAAAAGTAAAATATATCAAAAAATTTGACAAGTCAAATTTAAACAAGACTAAAAATATATTTAATTTTAAATTTAAATAATTTGTATAAGTAATACTATCGATAAATCTTAGAAGTGGCTTGCCCCCTAATTATATATATATATATATATATATATATATATATATATATATATATATATATATATATATATATATTATTTGACATTAAAAAAAATGAATATTATATAAAGGTTATGAGACACTTCGAAATATTTGTTGAAGATTTTTTACTAAGATGATATCTCCACTTTTAGTTATTTGGTTTCAATTTTAATTGAAATTTTTTAAATAGGTTTTTAATTAAGTCTAATTTTTTAAAAGATATTTAATTAGGATTTTTCTATTAGTATTTTACTAAGATGTTTAAAGCACTACATGTCAATTTGTAGTTTTTTCTTTTTTAATATTTTTGGTTTAAATATATTTTTTCGTTCCTATTTTCATAAAAAAATCTTTGCACAAAAAGATTGTTATCCAAAAGCTTTGAAAAAGAGGTTGAAAGATAAGAAGACAATATTTAAATGTTTTCTCAAAGTTATTAGCTTAGAAAGACCTTTCTTCTTAGCTCTTATCCTGTTTTGATTCTCCTTACTTTCTTCAATTGCATGAACTTGGCAGCTTGCTACTTTAATTCATTCATGCTTGTAAGTGATGTCATATATAAGTCGTTCGCAAAAGGACTTAGTCTAAGTGTCGTGATCATACAGTAAAGAACCACCTTGGGGTTGGGGTTTCTAATCTTCAAAGTCACTTTATTAAACCTTTTAATTAAGGTTTGTAAAGACTCCTTTTTTTTCTTGGTTAACATTTAAGAGTGTAAGAGATGTAAGGTGATGATGACGACTTGTGGTGAACTATGTTGTAAAGGATGACACTAGCGTGTCGAAATAGTCTATAGAATAAGGGAAAAGACGAGTGAACCATTCCAAGGATGTCACCTTCAAAGTATTGGCAAAAGCTTTGTACATGACAACATTGTTAGTCAAGTACAAACTAACTTGGGTAGTGTAGACGACAATGTTCTCATCTAGATTAGTGTTACCATCATACCGGTTTAAGGTAAGAGCCTTCCACTACTTATGAACGAGGTATCAATGATATCGTTTATGAAGGGATGTTGGATGTTCCCTCCTACTACTGAGGAGGGTTTTGTCTTGGGGGTGGATTGTACTTGCTTTCCTTTTCATTTCCACGAATAAGGTCGGTGTGAGTTGGAGTTTTCTACACCAAAACCGTGTTATCAAGGGTTTATTTCTCCTTTCCTATGCTAGCCATTATCTCATTCTCGACCTTCCTTTTCAGCCTTGTAGTTTCCTTCATTAGGGCATCCATTTCCTCATCACTTTTTTTATTAAACTCAGCAAACTTTGGTTGCATCTTAGCTAGGCTTCGAGGATTGCTTCTCTTTTCTCAAACTATCATGCTTCTTGTGGAAACCATAAATGTTTTTCTTCGTAAAATACAAGTCAACCCCACTATGGATGTCAATTGTTCTTACAGTGCTGAGTAAGCACCTTGTAAAGACTTTCACAAACTCTCCAAATGCTTTCAACTTTTACTTGTTTTCCTTTTGAATACTCGTTCTCCTTATACTTGGTAGGTGTGTGTATGCAGAAAAAATTTTGATGCTCAAATTAACCTCTCATGTTAACAAACAATAAATACGTAATTAATCAAAGTGTAATTAATATATCTCATAAAATGTATTATTCATAATTACGGGCATGTCTCAACCCATTGTTCCAAATACTTGATGTCTTTGGATTATATAAAAATTGAAAATCTCATCTTTTTAAAACCTAAATTATCACTTATTTACATGTTTAAAGATTGCAAGAAGATTATTCTCAAGGGGTAAACTTGTCATTTCCGCTGGTCCACATGAATAATGCTTCTTGCAAAAGCGTAATTAATGTTCCATTGTGCGTTGCAACTTGTGATTAGTTCTTTTCCCACTTACACTGAATCATCACTTTTCTACCCCCATTAATTCAAGCCACAAAAAATGGTTCAACGATTCACACGGCAATAACATTCTCGTTGAAATTACGGAAAGCAAATTTCAACCCACAATATTAATAATTTAATACGTGCTATATGGGGTATGCGTTAATTAAGTGTTGAAAATAAAAACTTCGATGTTCGTATCAAGGGTATCGGTAACCTATTCACTATATGTATATTAGACCTCTTAAATACCTGCTTCAATGACTTCAAATTTTAAAGATGGTAAATATTTAAGTGATGTTTTAATTATAATTAATGTTGATTTTAATTTCGTGATATATACTCGCATTTATTACTATTATTATTTTCATAAACTTTTCACTTTTCTATATTATCTCTATAATTTTATTTTTCTTTACTCTACTACATTCATAAATATAAATACCTTTTACAATTCCTATACGTTGTTCAATATAATACAGGCAGATCTAATTAACTCTTAGTACACACACAAATTATTCCTTTCATTGTAATAAACCAGCTTGATATTAAGGAGTTTTATAGCATGTTTAAGTGAATCGATCCACTGAACTAATAAACCTATATTTAGTTCAATTATATTATAAAAAAAATTAAATTAAATTAACTTATTTTTTGCTTAATTCCTGATAAATCAACAAGTGTAATATCACAAAAAGAAAAGAGAAAAACAACTTCGTACAATCTATACATATTGTGTTAGTCCTCTCATTATTTACTTTCACTTTTTTTCACCCTTAACCAAATGGGTTCCTCATTGATGGTTTCCAAGACAGGCTTCTTTGACCTACAATAACTTAACCTATTCCGAAACCCTAATTCAATTTCAAACCCTTCCAAACTCAACCTCGAGATATCATTATTTACTCCAACATCATAGGTAGAGTCACATGATCCTAAATCTTTAACTTCAACTCCATCAACCGAATGATCACATGATATTGAATCTTTAATTCCATATATCCGCTTGGCCGTCATGTTGAAGAGCGCCGCCACGTCGGCGGCGGTGACGACGGAATTGAGCCTTCTCATAGGGAAGAAGATGTAGAGGTTGCCAAACTCCAACCCTTCATCGGCACCAAGAGGTGAAAACCTTCGTCCAATTTGTAGAGACTTTGAATTGGTTAAGAAGTTTGTGGGACACTCTATCATAAGCTCAGCTACATTCATTTGCTCCTTGTATTGCTTCACTTCACCCGTGGGAAAGATCACACGTGTTGACCTTGTGTTCTTCATCAATGGAGGAGCCAAAGTGCAAGAGATGTAATTGCCCATCACAAGAAATTATAAATTAACCAAAACTAGAGAAGAAAAAAGTTTCCAAGGTAGAGAAAATTAGGGTTTATGTCTAAGAGAGAAGAGATGATGAATTGGGTTGTGAGGTTAAAGAGAAAAAGGATATCTTCATGTCGAACTGAAGATGGAAGATTGATTATATATACAAGAGGAATTGAAAAAGGAGGAATGTGTTTTCTTATGGAAAGTTAAAGAAAATGATATATTTTTATGAGAGAAAGAAAAATGTTTAACCATATGGAATGTGACCAAAACTCTTCTTGATTTCTGTGTTTTTTTTCCTCTTGACTTTTGTTGTGTTTTCTTAGGTTGTATGTTATAAAATTTACCAATTACATGTAATGTTTATGCAAATGTTACTTAAAATGATTTATAAAAAGGGACATTAATTAATGGAGAAAATATTTGATGTATAATACTGAAATAATGGAAGAATCTTTAAAATTAAAATGAACATTAAATTTAATATTTTAGAATTGGAATAATTTATTTTGTGTGCTTACATTTTATATAATAATATCACTAGATTAAAATATTAAGATAAATAATTTATTTAAGTAATCATGAATCGTTGTGATCTTGGTGGACGAAACATGTCCAGTCAGTTCATATAATTAAATCAAACACTCATTTCACTTTCTAGCTTGGTTGTCTTTTTCTGAACCACTTTAATTAATTATCAATTTCTTAAAAATATAACTTCAGATTAATTAAAAACAAAACTTAAATATATTTCTAACATAAGAATGAAACATATGTATAGTATTGTGTTTGAGTATTAATAAGTAAATATTGTAACAAACTAAAATAATAGAAATTTTAATAAACTAGTTTATT
Organism: Vigna umbellata; assembly: GCF_029865625.1. Lineage (NCBI taxonomy): Eukaryota > Viridiplantae > Streptophyta > Magnoliopsida > Fabales > Fabaceae > Vigna > Vigna umbellata. Next base: position 47,963,514 of record NC_142167.1, on the reverse strand, counting down.
AATTATTGAATATTTTTATAATCTAGTTTTTCTTAAACATAAAATAAAATTTTATTTTAGAGGTTTCTTCATTTAATTAACTTAAAATCAAAGGTATAAGGTAATCTTCTTCAAGAATGTTTATCCCACTTTTTTTTTATCATTAAATATACTCATTTAATTTTACATTATCAACTTTTATCAAACATTTTTAAGCTAATTAATTAATTTAATAAATTTTAGCTGTTAAGTGAAGATTTCAAGATGTTTTATCTCTATCAAAATCTTTCACATTTCGACTTTTGAATAAAAACTCTTCAAGATCTCCTTGTTAGTGAAATCATTGAAAAAAGCTTTTGATGAATTTAAAGCACAGAAATGTTTGGCAAAGTTGATACAACGTTTTGAATTTTTCACGTTTTGACTATGCAATGGTCTGGTGGTCGTTGGGTGGAAAGAGACGACGAAACTGTGTGAAAGGTTCGAAATACAACGTTTGATGGGTTGCTGCAGATGATTCATAGTTGTCATGGGAAGTTGAAATTTCACTGTAAATGCATGTGGAATTAGTAGCACTTTCAAGATAAGTTGGTTGGTGATGTGAGTGGTCACTTCCTAGTAACAATATTTTGTCAATTTTTATTCCATTAAAGTATTTAGCAATTTCAATAAATTAATTATTAATTTATTTAGCTAATTAATAAATTATTTATTAACATAAACTAATTTATATACCTATATCATGTTTGCACTTATTGAAAGTAACGTAAAATATTTCCCTTATTAAAGTGAATATGTTAAAGTATAATTCATTGTGAAACTCAGTTTATTATATAATTAATATTATGATATTATCATGATTATTTAATATTTATTATATTATTAATTAGAAGATATATTTTTAATTTATTTATAAACATAATTATAATCATATTTTTAGACATTATATAATATATATTTGTATCGGTGAGTTAATTAATAAAGAGAGATACTTTTTCAACAATAAAAACTTATCACTTACATGTAGTTTTTTAAAAATAATACTTTACTTAAATTTTTATAAAATGTAAACAGGAAATAAGTATATATTTAATTTAGAGACAGAAGATAATTTATAAAAATAATTTGTGAACAAACATATTTAATATTTTATTTAAACTAACTTTTATATCATAGTTCAGTAAAAGAAAACACGGATTATGCATTACAAATTGATGAGAAGTTGTGAATTACTAAGAATATTTTGATAAAATATACTTGAAAATATTTACTTAATATTTTTTTAAAATTAAATTTTAGAAAAAAACATTTTAAAAATATCTTTCATGTGATAAAAATTCTCTAATCTTAAAAATTAAAATTAAGATAAATCTTTTTATATTTTATCATATTTTATTCTATATATTATGGAATAAAATAAACAAACTTCTCCATATAACATTTCATCCTATATTATCATGAATTAGACCGAACTTCGTTACAATCTAAGTATTTTCAGTAATAAAACGTTTGTTCATGAAAAGAATCATTTAGTGGGAACATAAGGAAAGGTACAATGCCAAATGGCAAGAAATGACAAAAAAATTAAATTCTAAAGTTAAAGTTAATTGGGTTTCGAATTGCTATATGCTTCTACTTTTTTTTACTATTTTTTTTCTTCTTCAATAACAAGAAATTATGAATTTTGAATCTAACTAAAATTGTTTAAACTTCGGATCACCAATTCTAGAAGGATTATTTATGATCTGTTTAAAACCTTGGAAGATAAGCTCAATTATTATTAAACATAGTTAACGAATAATTTGATGGTTTATGTTATGTCGTGCTAGTGAGGAAAATCTGGTATGCAGATTAATGACTGCGAAGTTAGGCACGAAACCAACGGAGAGAAAAAAAATAATAATGAAGTAATGTTTGTGGCTGTGAAAATAATATGAAACAAAAGATCAACTCTGGACACGTTTCATGATAAAGAAATATTATAAATTACTCGTTGGATTTTTTAATGTTTTTAGCTTGATAATGACCCGATTTAAACGCAATTAATGGAATAATTACCAAGTTCATTATCTTGGACAGGATGTTAGTTTCATTTTTCAAACTTCATTTTCAAGAAAACAAAACATGTTTGACAGAAAAGTTAAGATGATTTTAAAATGAATTTGAAATCTATTTTAACTATTTTTTTTTTAAAGTTCTCTACTTTTTGGCCCATCCCTTTTTTCATTTTACTTTTTACAATATGTAAAATATTTAATAATCATGAAAATGGCTAATATTGAACAATCTAATTGTTTTTAGTGGAAATTTTCTTTTTAATTTTATTTTGTTAATTTAAATTTATATAAAATAATTAAATATAATTGTACTCAAACTAATGAGATTTTGGATCTGTACAGCAAGTTTCTTTTTTTTTTTGCAAAGTTAATTACAATTTTGTGTTCTTCTTCGTATAATTTCTGTTGAGAATTTTTTAAGAATATATAATATTTAATAATTATGAATCACAAGAAAATTATACAAGAGATCAAAATATTACCCCAATTCACAATCTTTAAGGTTATATTTTTTTCACTTATTTTCTTCCATTTTTCTTTATTTAATATCAGATTTTAGATTTATATATATTTTTTAATTATCTATTTTTAAACGTGACTACGATTTTGTCACAAGTTTTTATATAGAAGTACATGTTTGTCTCTACCAACTCCTAATCCTAACGGTTGTTAATTAGGTTTTATCATGACATATGTTTGCTTTTGTCAATTGGTGATTGATATTGTTTCTACAATTAAATTAGAGCATGACAAAATGTTTACATATAGAATAGATCATCTAATGCAAGATTAGATTATTTAATGTGTAATTAAAGGTTGAAGGTTGATTTGTTAAGGACTTGTGTTTTAGATCATCTTGGAAGTTGGAATGAGGTTCTACTATTGATTGAGTTCGCTTACAACAATAATTATCACTCTAGTATCAGGATGACACCGTTTGAAGCTCAATATGGAAGGAGGTGATGCACACTGTTGTGTTGGTTTCAAGACGAAGAGTTAGTGACGATGATGATTAGGGGGTTTCTTATGATAATAGGGTTTTGTTAAGGGTTGGGTTATGTGTGTTTGATGGGAATGAGTGTAATCTGGATAATGATGTGTGTTTTGAATGATTCCTTTTGTAATATGTGAGTGTTTGGGGGATGTTGCCTTGTATTTCCAAGTGGTATGGGAATGTTGCCTTTTGATTAGTATCGTAAGTTTTGGAATTTGAACAAAGTTTCATTAAAAAAATTTAAATTTGTGCTGCGACACTTCATATTAATACAGTCCGACGATCCAAGCAAAAATGTAAGACAACTCAATCAATGTCAACTTAGTCAAAGTTTAATATAACTCGATCAAGATACAACTTGATCAAGAACTTTACTATCCATGTGTCAAACTATGTCACCAAACTTTATCAAACCTCGGTCAGGCGGGCTGGTCTGGCTGATCTGCAGTGCTAAAATTATAATTCATCTTGTTCCGAAATAACTTTATATTAAGATTAAAACTTTATTGTAATTTATTACATCAAATTGAAGTCGTTGAGAGACTTAACGACTTTTACTTTATTTTACTTTCAATGTGATTAAAACAAAAGTCAGGGGATCCACAACTTCTCCATTTAAACTGAGCAGCACCACTTGTCTATGCAGCACCACTTGTCTATTCTTGTATTTTTTAAATTTACCTATTTTTATAATTATATTATACCAAATTTGTCAGAAAGATAAACTGGCTAAAAGGTAAAAGAACTGTAAAATTATCAAATAAAATACATATATTAGTTAACTATCATTTTAATATAGTATAGATTACTATTTTTAGAAAGTTAAGAAACTATTAATATTTCAATCTACGGTGGAAAGTCACAGTTTATAAATAATCGATTCAGTTTAGAAAAGATATTTTTGACAAACATAATTTTTACATTTGATATTATCCTTCCTTAATTTTTTATTTTTTCTTTCAAAGAAACTATAAAAATTTATTATTTTAAGATTTTTTTTTAAATATGTCAAATGAATCTCAAATGCTATCCTTACTCATTAACTTTTACTTCTTTTTAAGTAACTTACGACCAATTTTTTAACACGTAAGTTTGAAATTTAATATCTGCATGAGGGACAAATGCTTAAGTTTCTTTTTTAGTACTAATTCATCTTGTGATAGTAGGTGATTAAGAATAAGAAGATGCCATCAGAATTAGATGAAGCCCCATAATATTTCATAGAATTAGAATTCGTGGAGATGAACCCCTTAAGTGGTTACACAGAATCCAAGGACAAGAAGTTCAGTTTTTCACCAAAGACTCTTGGGAACCATAGCAAAAAGAAGGACAAATATGTTAATGGCATTGCAAACTCTTTTAGTTGTATCCAGCAATTGTTGGTGGAGGAGGTGAACTGTATGAGGAGCCATAGTGTGGTGGAAGGAAAACATCGTCCCATTTTGATGGTGGTGGGGAATACACTGGTGGTGGTGGTGGTGAGGAGACTGGAGGAGGAGGAGAGTAAACTGGTGGTGGGGAGTACACTGGTGGTGGTGGTGAGTACACTGGTGTTGGTGGTGGTGGGGAGGAAACTGGTGGAGGAGGAGAGTGCACTGGCGGTGGTGGAGAGTACACAGGTGGTGGTGGAGAGGAAACTGGTGGTGGGGGTGGAGAGGAAACTGGTGGTGGGGGAGAGAAAACTGGTGGAGGAGGGGAGTACACTGGTGGTGGTGGGGAGTACACTGGTGGTGGTGGTGGTGGAGAGGAAACTGGTGGTGGGGGAGAGAAAACTGGTGGAGGAGGAGAGTACACTGGTGGTGGTGGGGAGGAAACTGGTGGAGGAGGAGAGTGAACTGGTGGTGGTGGAGAGGCAACTGGTGGTGGAGGGGAGGAAACTGGTGTTGGTGGTGGTGGGGAATAAACTGGTGGAGGTGGAGAGTTGACTGGTGGTGGTGGTGGGGAGTGAACTGGAGGAGGTGGTGAGAAAACAGGAGGTGGTGGTGGGGAGTGTACTGGTGGAGGTGGAGAGGAGACGGGAGGAGGAGGTGGTGAGAAAACGGGAGGTGGTGGGGAGTGAACAGGAGGAGGTGGAGGGGAATGTACCGGTGGAGGTGGAGAGGAGACGAGAGGAGGTGGTGGGGAGTGTACCGGTGGAGGTGGAGAGGAGACAGGAGGAGGTGGTGGGGAGTGTACCGGTGGAGGTGGAGAGGAGACGGGAGGAGGTGGTGGGGAGTGAACTGGTGGAGGTGGAGAGGAGACAGGAGGAGGTGGTGGGGAGTGTACCGGTGGAGGTGGAGAGGAGACGGGAGGAGGTGGTGGGGAGTGAACCGGTGGAGGTGGAGAGGAAACAGGAGGAGGTGGTGGGGAGTGTACCGGTGGAGGTGGTGAGGAAACGGGAGGTGGAGGAGAGTGAACTGGAGGAGGTGGTGGGGAGTGTACTGGAGGTGGTGGAGATTGAACTGGTGGTGGTGGTGGTGGTGAATGTACAGGTGGTGAAGAGTGTACAACCTTTGGTGTCTCAGGTTTAGGAGATGGAGTTGGCTTTGGTGCATGGCTATGGCTATGGCTAGGGCTATGGCCATTCTCTTTGCCTTCTCCACAGTGCTTGTTGCAATCCACAGGGCGAGTTAGCACTGGCAAGCACTTCTTGGATGACTTCTGATCCTTCCTTCCAGACAAACAGTTGTATGAGTCATCCATAGCCACCAACGAATTGGGTGAAGGCACGCAACTCTGAGCTTCTCCATTGAAGTAGTTGTGAGAGAATGTGAAGTTCTTCAAGGAAGGAAGTTGGCACACAGTGTTAGACACATATCCACTGAGCTTGTTGTGCGAAATGTCTATCACCTCGACCTTCTTCAGTCCTGACAAGTTAGGAAGAGTCCCTTCAAACCCATTGTCGCTTAAATCCAAAACCGTCAGGTTTTCCATCTTTCCAACATCCTGTGGGAAGCATCCTCCGAGGCTGTTTCCTACGAACACAATCTCGTTCAAGTTCTTCATGTTTCCGAAAGAGCTCGGAATGCAGCCTTTGAAATTGTTGTAGGCAAAGGTGATGACCGAGGCGTTGGATTTTCCTATGGTGTCTGGAATGAGGGATGAGAAACGGTTGTTGTTCAAAAAGATTGCATCAAGATCCTTCTCAAAAAGCTCTGGGGGTAAGGGTCCTTCAAAGTCATTGAATCTGAGGTCCAGGTACTTCAAGTTCGGCCATGTGAGGACCACAGAAGGAAACCGACCAACAAAGCGATTGTTGCTGATGTCATACTCATGCACAAGTGTAAGATTCAGCAAGCTCTCTGGGATAACACCGCAGAATCTGTTGGAGTTAATGTGGAAAAGTGCAATATCTTCCAAGTGTCCCAATTCTTCTGGGAGGCTCCCAGCAATGTCTGCATTGTTCAGATCAATGCCAGCAACCACATTCAGGGTGGGATCATCAAGGGCAGGAGCACAATACACACCATTGTAAGAGCAAACATCTTCACCAACCCAGTTCCCGGTGATGTTCAAAGGGTCGGAGTGAATGGCCTTCTTCCATGCCTGAAAAGCAACATAGGCCTTCTTCAGTCTTTCATTTGTTTTTCTAGTTGGTGGTGGAGTAAGGGGTTCATCGTTTCGGAATTCTATTTCGGGTGCTGGGGCTGGGGCTAGTAGTGCGTCATCTTCAACATTAGTTGAATAAATTGGCTCAACGTGGATGATTTCAGGAAGAAGTTGAGCACTTGAAAAGGTTGAAAAAAGAGAAAGAAAAATGAAAAGAAGGGCCTTGTTTGAACAACGGTGAGCCATATCTGACCCCCTTGGATGGCCCAAGGCTGAAGGTTGATGATGAGATCAATGAAGAATGCATTATATATATAGATGTAGAAAACAAGGTTTGTGAAAAATCATAGCTTCTTTCTAGCTTTATTTCCGAATACTATGGATTCTCTCTAAACTATGACCACAAATTTTGAACGTTGCATGCATATTTAGAAAGCATGTACGTTGTGATGATGCTTAGATAATAATAATAAACTCATTGAATTGGTCCTTCTTCAACAAACTAATACTAATGTTGCATTTGTCTTATATACCTAATTAGGGTTATAGAAAAATGTAGGTATATATATGGTATAACTCTTTGGCAAGGAGTATTGGTTTCACTAAACATATTTGTTAGTGACATTTTTATTATTCATATAGTTTATAAACAAATATAAATACTTTATGTTTTAAAGAATACCATATTTATTTTTCTATAAATAGATTAACTTATAAAAAAATTATAAATACTTTATGAATAAAGTAATTAATTTGAGAATAAGTTAGAGAGGGAAAATGATACTTTATTTGAGAATGTTTTCCAGTTGGAAATTTTGTTAGAAGACTAAAATTATTTTCATTCAGGGAACCAGAGAGTATCTAGCAACAAAGTTGAAAAAAAGAATATATTCCAATTAAAAAGTAGCATAACCGTTGAAATAAAAGAGAAACAGTAATTAACGAACTCATATAGAGAGAAATATAAAATATAATTATGAAAACTTTCAAGGAAAGTTTACTTAATTTTTACTCTTAATTATTAACTTACTCATAGGCTGTAATTTTTTTAAAAAACTCTTTTTGTCTACTTTCTTAATTTTCGCTGCAAATTTGCCAACTTACCAATAAAATCAAGCTTACATTTTATCTATAACCCCTATTAGATATATAAAGACTAATGCAAAATCAGAGGATATATATTTTAAACGAAATAGGTACGGATAGTCATGTAACAGTGGCCACGATTGGTGTCGTTGACGACATCGGCACAATCTTTTCCTTCAAGGTTTCTCTCACCATCATGCTTCGTCGCCAGCACTGTATCTCCTATTCAAGCCTTCGTCTCACTGTGCCTTTCTGAGCCGCCGTAAACGTCAGGGTTGGAGACAAAAATGTCCCTGATTGCATTTGCTTGAATGTTGTTATTCCCTTTGTCAAGGTTGCTATTCTCCGTAGCATTTTTAACATTTCCTTGGTCTTCGAACACCTCTCCATTTGCTTTAGTAGCATTTGGTTGTTTTTCATCTGGACTTGCTTTATCTTTCAAACTTCTTCCCAATAGGCACGACTTTTGCTTGACCTATATCTAATCTTTTATTAAACGATACACCTTGTAAAAACTATGTTATACTTAAAATAACAAACTTATACCTAAATACTTAGTACACTACTTGTTTATATGGGATACTTTATCTCTTTTTATACTATGACAACACCAAACTTTATTTAAAAGTCTATACAACATCAAAAAAATGTTAAGAGATAGAAAGACATTCTTAGAACGTTTTTTTAATGTTTTTTTCTATGCAGAAGTCGTACACGTCACCTTCGTAAAAAACATTATTGCTCTAATGTTATCGAGCACCTAACTTCGTATTTGAAGATACATACTTTCTTCGAAGTTAACTCTCTTTAAGCAACAAATCTTTCTCAAAGAAGGTTATATAAAGAGAACTAGATGAATATAAGAAGAAGAATTGATCATTAACTTATATCTTAACGCTTTCTTTGTTTAATAAAAGATTTTACAAGTCTACATATTTCATTATATTGAAAACATATTATCCTTGAGAACTTTGGTTTATACTTGTTTTTTCAAAACACATTTATTAATTAATGTTGAAACATGAGTGAATAACTCGTATATTCAAATTGATAGTAATAAACCAAAAGCGGTGAAATTCATAATCTTTGAAAATATTAGTGGAATCCATTAAGAATTTTTAGAGAATAATTAGATATATTTCATATTGAGTGAACCCGTATAAAAACAAGTTTGTTTTATTTTTTTTATATACATTTTCCTAAAGACTTTGATGTATTTAACGTATATTTACGAACTTTTTAAAAAACTCTATTCAATTCTTTCTTTTTAGAGTTTTTTTTTTCTGAGTTTCGTATCGTTATTCTCAGATATTCAAATTTAGAAGTAATCTAACTATTTTCTAAACAAATCATATCAAAAGACCATCACATGATAAGAAATCCATGCATAACGGTCTTATTAACAACATAACTTTCACCAACCAGAAAAAAGGTTTTCACATCATCCTTGATGAAAAAGAATCAGATTTAAATGAAAACAAAAGTAGAAAAAGGAAAAAAAAAGAGAAAAAGCATAAACTCAAACTTAAAAGGAGTAGAAAAACTAGAAACTCAAACTAAAAAAGATGTTTGGGAGATTAGTGTTCATTCCCAATAATAGGTCATTAAAAAAATATAATATTTTATCCAACAAACATGAAATAAAAAGACTGATGCACTATCACAGCTACTGAATCCCTGGTTTTACCTCCTCAATTGCAAATTTTTTAAAAGATTTTGGTGATGCATTTCTTGCATCTCATAATATTCATAGTGAAGAAGGAGTAATGATAGAATTTTATAGAAAGTAGAATGAGAAACACATTCGATTTCATTATACTTTAGTTAAATTCTATACTTTTGATTTAAATTAAAAATTAATAAGAAAGCTTTTTATACGGAAGATAATAATAGATTGGTTGCTTTTTGTATACGTATACCCTAAAATTTCTTTCTACACTAACAAATATTACAATGATTTTTTTCTAAAGGACATTTCTTATGGAATGAAAAGGACTGATATAGATGTTTATATAGTGTAGAAAACAACAATGAGAAATCCATTGAATTTCATTATACTCTAGATAAATTCCAAAATTTAAATTCAAATTTAAATTAATAAAAAAGCCATAATTTATTATGGCAAGCTTATTAGTATAAGCTGATATAGAAATAGCCAACAAACTGAAACCGAACAAAGATAGCGAGGTTGTCGCTGTGAAATTGCCATGCCATATTTGAAAGTGGCAAGGTGTTCGCTTTTAGTTACAGAAGGAACACGATGGGTCCTCTAACGCCCACACCCATGATGGACATCATCAATGATCTCATTGAAGAGGCCAAGCTCCGTCTTCTCTGGTGGGCTCTTTGTATATTCGCCATTTCCTATTTCTTCACTCGTAAGTTATTCCTATTTCCATCATGTTCTTTTATTTACATTAACAATGATTCCTTGATGTTGTATCTGCTGCTTTTCTATCTATGGTTTGCTTCAAGACCCCAAATTTTGAGTCTTCGGTTGAAAACTTGGCATTTCCCATCTGGGTTTTGCCTTAAGATTTCAAATGTAGAGACGGTGATTCAGACTTGTCATTTTTCTTGGAGAAAAACTTAGATGCATGCATACCATTAAGTTCTTTTGGTGTGATAGTTCAATCAGAATTTGAGTTTGAACTTGGTAAGTTATGCTGATCTTCAATGGGAAGTTTTTATTATGCGGATTATTTAAGCAAAACTTCTATTCTGATAAGAGAACAACACTAAAAATACTCGTGGAATTGCATCTAATTTTTGTCATTTTTCCAGTGAAGTTTTACCTCAAAACTGCAAACTTAGAGTCTTTGATTGATACCTGTCATTTTCTTATCCGGTACTTGTTTTATCTATGTTTGTTATTTCATTATCGGGGTTATGTTCTTAAGACTGCCAGTTTTTATTTATTTGTTGTTGTAATTGTTTGCTCATCACAGATACAAGTAAATCTATGTGGATGAATCTTCCCATGTCCATTCTGTTTGTTGCTGCTCTGCGCATTCTTTTGAACAAGGTGGAATTCCGTTGGAAGGTTCAGCCACCAAGATTACAAACTTATTTATCTCATTTGGAGAAAAATCAGCTGCCTCTGAATGATGAACGACTCTCTTCTTCACCTCCCCCTCCCAAATGGAAGAAGATTGACTCTCCTGTTGTGGAGGCTGCCTTGAATGATTTCATTGATCTGATTTTGAAGGATTTCGTGATAAATATGTGGTATTCAGACCTTACTCCAGATATGGAGTTTCCTGAGCTGATACGAGACTTAATCATGGACGCTATTTCTGAAGTGTCAGTGAGGGTTAAAGAGATAAACCTTGTTGACTTGCTCATGAGGTACATGATTTACCCCTCTTTTATTATTCGGTCCCCTCTTTACCCCTCTTTAAATAAACAAAATCACTGGTTGTGTTATTTGTCATTTATAATTGTAGGGACATAGTTGATTTAGTAGGGGATCATATAGACCTTTTCAGAAGAAATCAAGATGCTATCGGTGTTGATGTCATGTTAACCTTATCTTCTGAGGAGAGGGATGAAAGATTGAAGTTTCATCTGTTGAATTCTAAGGAGCTTCATCCAGCTCTAATATCTCCAGAGAGTGAGTACAAGGTGTGGGTGGAGTGTCTAGATGTTGTCTAATTTTTACTTTCGCAAATTACATCTCATACCTCATTTGATGAGATTTTTCTTTCTTTAGGTTCTCCAGAGGCTAACGAGTGGATTATTAGCTACGGTACTGAGAAAACGAGAAGTTCAATGTCCTGTCATTCGATGTATAGCTCGGGAACTTTTAACTTGTTTGATATTGCAACCGATCATGAACTTGGCAAGCCCTGCGTAAGTTGAATTCTGTCTTAAATTTCACTTCCTTTAAGTCTTTCTTGTCAGGGAGGTGGACCTTAACAATTCATAACCTGTTGAAGAGTTTCCTTTGCCAATATTTAATCTGAAATTCTTAAAGTTTGTCTGTTTTTAGGGGTGAGGTTTCTGATCAGACTTGATATATATGGGACATGAAAAACCTTCATAGTTCCTACCATGGTTTTGTTCTGGCTATCGGTTGATAAGTTTCAAGGTTGAAATAAGAAAGAGTAGATCGAAGTATGTGTTATTGGTACGTCCTGGCAGTAGCTAGTCAAAAAATTTGAAGATCATGACCGAGAGGATATATTATGGACTATAGGGTAGTAAGAGTTGGGTTGAAAAATCGCTCTTTAAGTATGCATAAGAAGAAGAATATAATGTGTTGTGCCCATGATCCCATCTAATAATTGTGCGTCCTTTTTGAAATAATAGATTTGGGTGTCCTATCAGTCATCTTACACAATTGTTGTATCAAAGAGAAATGTCTAAATTAATGTGAATAACTTAACAAATGTAGATATGTTGACACAAGGATTTACATGTATACAACTTAACAAGTGACCAGCACAGCAAGTATCTAATAGCATAATTAAAATGGATGTGACCTTAGATAACTTGAGCTGAGAGAAAAGAGAGAATATGAGCAATGAAAGAAACTATTTATTGATTTCTGAACAGTTTGAAATATGTACATGATAGCTATTTATAAAAGTCAGGTTTCTGTTAATACTAACAGGAACTTACAGCTGTACATATAAAAGAAAGAAAAGTATAGTAAAGCATACACTGCTGTACAGAATACAAAAAACTGACTTAAAACAAGTCAACTATGATCAATTATCAACTATAGTATGATAATAATATGTGCAGATCATATGTATGGAAAATTTATATGTTTAATAATACCATTGTGTACAACATAAATTTTAACTAATATTTACTATTTTGGAGGGCCCTCTTTGATGAATAAAATATGTCCCGCCTTTCAAATGTGGTTTTGTTTGTTTGGGAGACCGAGAGTGAATGAAAGTACATGTTACCTTTGTTAAACTCTCAAGTTGGCTAGTTTAATATCTAATTAAAAGCCTAAAATATATTGTCTATTAATCCAAGAAAAAAAGATATTAGGCGCTATCTAGTGTAATCAATTGAAAACATTTTAATGCACAAGTATTGTACAGTGCCTCTTTGTATTGTCTCTGATTTTTGTAAAGATAGATGTGGTTTCCCACATTACAGATTGTCTTAGTGGGTTTTGGTTTTGTCTCCTCACTTTTGCACTTCTTTTATTGTATTAAGAATACTGCATATGATTGTACAGGTTGCACTGCTATCTTGGCTAGGATTGCAACCTGTATAGTGATGCAATAGCACTACTTCTTTTGATTAAAAGAAAAACCTGTCACTGGTTATTTAAAACTGAAATTTCAATGACATTTAACTAATTTATTCCAATTTCCATTAAAAATGCATTTCTCTTAATGATCAGGTATATCAATGAGCTGATTGAATCCCTTCTACTTGTCCTTAATGATGATGGTATAAATTGGATGGGGGTCTGTGAACATTCAGCCAATACAACTCATAATCATGGCCATTCTGGTACTGGGGGTGGACATGATAATCAGACAGCCTCTGCTGATTGGGCACAAATGCTGGAGGCTGCAACTCAGAGAAGAACTGAAGTTCTTATGCCTGAGAATCTGGAGAACATGTGGGCAAGAGGAAGGAATTATAGACGAAAACAGCATAAAAGTACCAAAACCGGCTCTCAGGACCCTTCTGTGAAGTGTCCTGCTATTGATGCAATTCCAGAAGGAATGTGTGCAATGCATTATGTGGGTTCAGATCCACACCTAAATGTTGTAGGCACAAATAGGTCAGAGTCTTCACCAGATCCTGACAAGGAACTCTGTTCTGAAGTAGACCATCATGTTGATGAGGGGAAGGATATCAGGGATATCCCTTCTAAAAAATTTAAAGATCTAAAGAGATCCAACAGTGCTTCTCTCCTGGGAAATCAACCTCTTCTTAAGGTAAGCTCCCCAAGGTCAGAGGTCCACAACCCTGAATCCGAGAAACATGGTGAGGGATATAGGGGAAAGAGTGGTTCTGAAATGGTTATGAGAAGAGACGGACATTTTCTTCCAAAGCTTCGGTGCCGGGTATGCACATTTGTTCGATATTGTTGCAACTTTTGATTTATGCTATGTAAAATGTAAGTCAACTCAGAACCTATATAACGCTCACTCTTACAAATTCGAAGGGATTCAAGCCGTGGTAGATGGGATATTTTTCTGTGGATGCTTTTATTTAGTTTGATTGTTGTCTACTTGCACACTACAGGTTATGGGAGCATATTTTGAGAAACTAGGATCCACTTCTTTTGCTGTATATTCAATTGCAGTGACTGATGGTGTAGAGAAAACTTGGTTTGTTAGAAGAAGGTAGAGGTTTTACTTTCATTCATTTATCGGAGCGCACAAGTTATGTTTGTTTGAATTTGGATGATTTCAGACAGATTTACTTGGGTTTATACTGGTTGTAAATTGTAATGTTTGGGTTTAATGTTTTAACCATACAGTAGTATATTAGGAACACTCAATGATTTTTTGTTAAACCATCTCTTTCCCTATTTTGAAGTTTAAACCGACCTTTTAAATTAGGGAATACATGTGATAGTTCCAAAATTGCTTTGTTCCTTGTTTATATTTGTGCTTCAACATCACTGAACATTTTTTAGGTGATTTCAGATACAGGAATTTTGAGCGATTGCATCGACATCTAAAAGATATTCCCAATTATTTGCTACATTTGCCTCCTAAAAGGATATTTTCCTCAAGCATAGACGATGCATTTGTCTATCAGCGTTGCATTCAGTTTGATAAATATCTCCAGGTATTTTGAGTCACTTTCTACAATCCTCAATATTATTTGATGTGTTTTCTTAACATCTATATCTTTACATCAAATATACTGTCTTACTTCAGGATCTCCTATCAATAGCTAATATTGCTGAACAACATGAGGTGTGGGACTTTTTGAGTGTTTCCTCAAAGGTTTGTATCTGCTTCGTATTTCTCATCGTAACATTAGATAAGGACCATTATATCATTTTCTTATGGTCCATAAAGATGTGGAAAATGGTAATCTAAGCACCTTTTTCTTTCCTTTTTTTCACTTGAAGAACTACTCCTTTGGGAAATCTTCTTCAATGATGAGGACCCTGGCAGGTATATATCGATAAAACATTTAGGACTTTTTACATATTTGTTTAAGTGCTAGGTATATTATTTCATGCTACTGCTTTTGTCCAATATGCTAATATCTTGACTAAGGGTCTGTTTGGAATAGGTCTTCATAAACACTTCTTGGAGAGAAATAAAAAGGAAAAATGAAATAAGTTTCTCTATAGGCTAAAATTATTTTGTGCATGTTGAGAAATCTCACATCGGCTACCTCATTTGTTGGAGTGAGCAACCTTGCTTGGTGTCAATTAGTTTTATGATGAAATCT
The DNA here is from genome assembly GCF_029865625.1 of Vigna umbellata. Classification (NCBI taxonomy): domain Eukaryota; kingdom Viridiplantae; phylum Streptophyta; class Magnoliopsida; order Fabales; family Fabaceae; genus Vigna; species Vigna umbellata. The sequence continues at coordinate 47,948,475 of NC_142167.1, read as the reverse complement.
GACACTACATAAGTTAATTTATGGAAGTTACCTCGATTTAACTTTTATAAGAGATCATTTTTAACTTTTGCATAAGTTACTTTTAGTTTTTGGAAAAGTTTATTTCGTCTATCCTTATTCTTCTCCTTGAAATGTGTAACAAATTATCTACTATTTGAGGCCCAATAGAGAGAATTAATATCCTTTTTCTTCTGTCTTTCAATAGGTAATATCGCATTTTGGTAGAATAAAGTTTGTTAGGAATCTGTTTGAAGGTATGCATTTGTTATATATATGTTGCATCGTTCCACTATTATCAATGAAGAATCAGAATTGTTAATTTTACCTCTTTTAGTTGTAGAAGTAGTGATAGATTAGCATGGTCTCCTCTCACATACACTCTAAGACTTACCATGGCTGATAATGTGGGGGAGTATTAAGTATACTCCCAAGATACACTTGGTCTCACTGTATCCTTTTTCTTTTCAGTACATTTAACTTAACAAGCTATAGTCACTTAGGCACAGTTGGATCACAATTAAACATGGAATCTTATTTGCAACTTCACCATGGAATCTTATTTGAGCCACTGTTGGGTTGTCTGGTAAAGGAGCTGGATTAGTTCCATTTTCCACCATTTCCCAGTGAGTTTGAGCTCTCAAAAAAGTTCTCATTTTTGCATCCCTCAAATCATAATTTTCTCCTACAAAAATAGGATGTGGAGGTAAAGAACTGCTGCTTGATGCCATCCTTTCGTGTGTGTTTTTTCTTTTCTGGTTTGTGTACGACTTTCCCACGGGTTTCCATTCCCGCACAGCCCATCAAAAATCAATGGGCTCTTGATACCATGTTATGAAATTAGAAAAAAAAAACATAAAGGTTGTAAAACCAGATAGAAAACAGAGAAAAGAGTTTTTCTTGTGAAGATAGACGATGGAAGAAGGGAGACAGAATCTTTTTCAATATTCTGAGTGCAGTAGCTTATGTGTTACAAAATGTTTCTCATTAATTCATAAGAGAGATGTAAATTTGCAAGAAATAAATGCTACCATTCATTCTCTCCTAACCACTGTCTAAACAACCAACTTTCACACAAAACATGGTTCATAATTAATTTCAAGGTAACAAGACTTAACAAACAAGAAAAAAGAAAGATCTTAGAGTATCTAAAAAAGTCTTATTTTCTGACAGTTACATCTAATAACTTTAATAACAGAAATATAATAAACTGAATCGGAAATATCTAACACCAACATTTAAGCATAAGTTGTTGAACTTAATTGTTATTAGTAAAGGTTTTTCCATGTATAGATTTTTCTTCTGTGTTCTGTTTTATTTTTCTTGTGCCCCATGATTTATTGCACCCCTATCTACTAGTTAGAGGATGAGAAATAGAGAATTAGCACTTGCAGGTAAGGACATAAGAGAACAAAATGGGACATACTCAAGTCCTGTATAAATGAATGCTTATGTTACAATTGCAAATGAGGAGAGGGAAGAAAATTGATTTGCGGAGTGATGTAAATGTGAGGAACAGCTAGTAGTAATTAAGCAAGAAAATGTCTCTAGGTTTTTGGCCCTTTGGAAAGGGAGGTTAGTTAACCAGTAACGATCTACTGGTGTTTCTATCTTTTTTTTCTGTTTCTGTTTAATTAAGGAATTTTACATATTCTTACAAGCTTTATTCCAGTTTTTTCTGTTATTAGTAAATGAGTTCCTGCCATAATGCTCAATCTTTTTATACTGGCAGTCAATGTAGATGATGCTGTGGATGATATTGTACGGCAGTTTAAAGGTGTTTCAGATGGTTTAATTCGAAAAGTTGTTGGTTCATCATCCCCTACTACTGAAATTTCTTCCACGTCGACCAATCAAAACATGTCCTGGAGCATGGATGAGATGGATAAAAGTGTTCCAAGGCAGACTACTGCAGAGTCCGTGTTAAGCTCTGATAATGAGGAAGGTGAAAAGGAAGTTAATTTTGGTCATGAAAATATTGATAAAGAAGCAGAAGATAATGAGTCGAATTCTGACAATGAATTTAGCTTAAAGGAAGATTCACAACTGCTAACAAACCATGGTAATGAATGTACTAACTTGGATCTAGATAGAAAACATGATGTAGCAATGGAAGCTAAGGTTGGAAAGGATGTTTCAGCTACAACTTTCAATCCAATTCCTGATAATATGGAGGATCCAGTTGGAGTTCCACCAGAGGTCTGTAGTCAGCTGGATTTGATCTTCTTTTTGTTTTGCATATCACACTTGTTGATTGAGATATTTGGTTTGCGGTTACTTTTTGATGCATGTTTAAGTTATGCATTTGCTGCTTATTCTCTTTGGGGTCATGCCTACATGGTAAAGTTGGGGGGTAACCTTTAGATTAATGATTATAGTGAAAACTGTACAACATTACTGTACTAGTGTTGGTCTTTATCTTCCTTTAAGGGAAAAAGAAGGAGAATGACTCCTCCTTCCAATAATACAGGAGGAAGAAAAAAAAATCAGTTTTTGCTTTCATCGTAATATTTGTTTTCCTTGCTAATTTTGCTTCATTGTTTTTGCTTTCTTCTCCACCACAAGAGTGTGATTCTTGATTACTGAACCTTCTTTACTTCTACTTTGTGAATTGAAGAATTGTAATTAACCACCATCATACTCAAAACTGCTGATCTTTGAATCAGTTCCCCCTTCTATGCTTCTATTAAAGGTGGTTACTTCTGCATTTCTTGCCCAAGAACTAGCCTTTGCTTCAATACATTTTGACCCAATTCCCTTCATTCTATTTTTGTATTGCTTGGTCAAATATTAATCACCCTCTTCATTCAATGTCTTGAGCAACATGTGTTTTAGCTTTGAAATGTACTCTCTTTCAAGAACACCATCAAAGTCTCGATTCAAGTTCCATCTCAGCTTGCTCTTGCTTCAAGGTAGTCAATCTTTCAAAGATGTGGCTACCATAGATATCTCCCGATTTTCTGATCAAATATGTGGAAAATGATTCCTGATTGGAATTTGGGTTCTCTTGGCACTAATAACCAACCAACGAATTGTCACATCCTCCATGCTTGGGAATGCATATTACAACTTACGAAATGAATGAATTTCTTGTTTCTCAATTTTTTGGCCTAGCAATCCTCCCAATTGGATCTACCTCCACAAACACTAGCAGCTTCCCCTTTGCCCAAATTATCTGTATCAACGACTCTTCCCCAAAGATTCGCAGGATATACCAATTTGTTAGGAACCAATAATTGAAATGAGAAAGGAAACAAATTAAAAGAACAAGAAATAGTACAACATTCTTACCCCCAAGGGTTTCCCCTTCACTAAGGATTTATCCTTTCACCCAAAGAGCCAATGCTCAATTTCTAAAGAGAACCAATTTAAATTTCTCCTATCCTCCTACCTCTACTTGTACCAACTGTCCCACTAACTAACTAATTAACTAACTAACCCATTAATATTACATCTATCTTAACTAATTTCTCCTTCTCCTTATATCCTAAGAGCAACCACTATCTAGCATCTTAGTTTTTGCATACCCTCTCAAGTTTTTGAACTTCAATAAGCCTATTTTTTTACGGAATCTCTTAGAAAGTAGTGGTGGAGCCTAGTTCAATCCCACAACCAATTTTTAAGGTGAGAACTTCCCAAGCTTTATAAACTTTATTTAGGCCAACTTAAGGTTGCAAATAAGGTGGGTTAGGGGTTTTTGCAATTGAAACAACTTTCCATCACTCCTCATGACACCAGGGTTACCTAGCGTGGATTTGGCAAATGCTAATGACTCAACAATGAACCTAGGATAAACTTTGATAACATCTTAGAAAGTGTTTTAAAATTTAACTTAACCCCATCGAACCAACTTTTAAAGTGAGAACATCCCAAACTTTAAAAGTTCTGTTTAAGCCACATCCCTAGTGGATATGGGACGAAACCACCACCCACCATTGAGGTTTCAGTTTTCGTAATCTCTAAAGATGCTGTAAATATGGTGGGTTAGGGATGTCCATAATTAAGACAATTTTCCTATAGAATCTTTATATAGGATGCTATTTCCAATAATTTTTTATTGTTAAATAAAGATGATAACTGTGGTCAAACAATTGTGTGCTCTGAGAAAATATTTGGGAGCCCTACATTGTTCTAAAGGAAGGAACCGTTTTTTGTGAACCAGAACAAAGCAAGACAAAAGTCTTGTGACTCTGCCAAACAGGATCTTGACATCCATTCTTTGATGATTACTTTCTTTTTGTTAAATAAACTTGTCGGATTGGACCCTATACTCATTATAGAGAATATGCAGATACATTCCTACATTGAAAGGTTTTTGAATGCTCATTATTTAGATTGCTTAATTGATCCCTATAATATCAAAATTCTTCAATCAAGGCCCCATGGTTACTAGTTTTCCAACTTGAAGCATCCAATTAATTTGTTTTTTGAAATTAGAAGAATATGAAGAGTTTTTATATAGTTGTTATAAGTTAAAAGAGGAAAAATTATTAGATTAGCATAAGTTCAGTCTTTTAATTTGAATTCATGAATTCATCCTTCACTAACACAATATAAGGGTGCTCTGGCAATAAGGACTGAATTAGAAAATTTTGAAACTATAATGGCCTAATTACAAACTTCATGAGACCCATTTGGATATTTTCAAAAAGTACAGCCACTGGATCAATTTAACCTTTCCGTTTGTTGGTTTGGAAGACAATATTAACCTTCGTAATATTAACCATTTTTGCAGTGGACCCCACCTAATGTGACTGTCCCTATTTTGAATTTGGTTGACAATGTATTTCAGCTTAAGAAAAGAGGCTGGTTAAGGTATAGTAATCTTTCTGGTCTTCCTATATTTCCAAGGTGACTGTTATTGTTTGTATATTACCTAAAAGCTTTTTTAATTTTATGAAATTAGTAGAATCTTCGAATGGTTTTGTGCTTAATGTGTTTTTTCTACTTTGTGAGTTATTTAAGATATGGAACTTTGCATGTTTGGAGATGTTGAACTTAGATTTAAGAATTGAGGGACAGAATAGAGACTTTTAATGATCCTCAAGCACAAATCCTTATTTATACTAACAATAATCTAACAAAATATGGAAACTAATCCAAAAGAAAAATTTAACATATGACCAAGATATTTTGGATATCTTCATATATTCTAACACTCCCCTCAAGTTAAAGTTTACTGAGTTTTAGACTTCATTCTATCAAGAAATTTTAGGAAGTTTTAGATTTTATTCTTATTGGTTTTCACTTTGTATATTGACCATATCTTGATTTTATTACTAGCATATCAATCCCACAATCTCTAGGGATTTGTTTCCTAGATTAGGTTGTGCTTGTTTCCTAAATTATCCAATCGATTATGCATATATATCATATGTATGTAATGAAACTGAATAAGAGAGAAATTATTTTCTTATAATTTTGAGATGCTATCAAAGATCTTCTTGATCTTTGGGAGTTATAACACCTACTGTGAGTTATCTCTTAAGGGGGGAAAACATGTCTAGGGAGTGTGTTGAGTATTTTGTTTCAGACAGGTTCTGTACTGTGTATAAGGGAATTTCTTCCCTTGAATGTAGTTGAATGTTTCTGTTTTTCATTTCAAATAAAACATTTACTACCTTGCTGGTGTAATTTCAGTGTCGTGATTCTTAATCTGAAAAAGTATTTAGGTTCCTTGTCACCAAGAAACCTAACACGTGTACTCCTTCAAGTCTTATAACCAGTAATTAGATTCCAAATTTTGGTTGATTGGATTTTACTGAGAAATATATGAACTGCGGTGATGCTGTTGATTAATTTCCAGGATGCTAGGTTACTACTTCTAGTTGCCCTTTCTGTTGATGCAGAAGACAGGTCTTTTGGATTTCAAAACAGATATTACAGGTGGTGATGGAAGATGCTATTGATGATTGGATCCTAAGTGAGATTCATTGGCTTCGCAGAGAGGACACCATTGCCCAAGGGATTCGGTGGGTCCAAGATGTAAGAATTGATCCAAATTTTTAAACACTTTGTTGGGACATTGTATGCTTACCTAGAGTGCTTCTATGCAAAATAACTAGATCACACCCAACCAAGCAATCCTCAATTCGATATGCACATCTAAAGTACTGTATTGTTTTAGTGGCTGTTTGTTAATAGATAGTTGACAAAAATTTGTCTTCAACTCGACCGAGAAGCCATAGAGATAATATTGTACCATACAAGAAAAAGGACAACAGTTGCACTTAAAATTCTGAAATTTGGACCTAGCTAAAGAAATCAGAGCAGTGCATAAGATACGTAACGCTAGCTATACTTTATTTACTCCCTCTAAAGTTCTAAAAACTAATCAAATGAAACTGCTTCAAGTTGAGAGCAAACCAAATATTCATCAAACAATTTCTACTTCGAATATAGGTGGTTTCTAGTAGACATGCAAGATTGGAAAGCTTTTTTTGGATTAAAGTCATTGTTTGCTCTTGTTTTTGCAGTTTTTGTTTTGTGCTCTTTTAATTTTGACTTTTTGTGTAATCTTATCCTCCTTTTATAGTTTTATTTCAATAATTTCTGATATAAAAGTAAAATAAAAAAAACAGAAGGGGGGAAAATTCTGTAAATCTGTCTAACCTATTAGCTTAGTATCCTAGGCCCATTATTTTGTTTACAGACCAAAAGGAAAAATTATAAAGTAGTAGTCAATAGGTTGTGCTAATGTTTCTTGTTGTCTGCAAAATGTTTGCAGATCCTCTGGCCTGGTGGTACATTTTTTTTAAGAATACAGACCCCTCAGGTGTTCATTGGTGGCAGTGCATATGATCAAAAGCCTTTACCAAGCATAAGTGAATCTGGCGGAAGCAAGATGACCAAATCACAGTCAGGATCTTTTGAGCTACAGCTTGAGGCTATTCGTAGAGCAAGTGATTTGAAGAAACTTCTCTTTGGTTAGTTGTATTTTCTTTGGCATCGTAAAGTAGTTCATATAAATGGATTGGTGAATATTCTTTCTCTTTTGAACTTTATTTAAATTTCTCTCTTTTATATCTTTATCCTAAAGGAATTTAGAAGCTTTGATTATGTAGTACTCAAAAGATACCAACTTCCAAAAATTATGATTCCATTTTTGTTAATTTGAGATTAACTTTACTGTGTCTTTGAACAAAAAAATTCCGTCAACAGCGTTACATATAAGAGAGACCAAGACATTACTTCTAATCCAAAACCTTAAGACAATGAATGAATTTAAAAGTATTCTTTAATGTAGGACACTAAGTTACACTTGGAATCCTAATATTAGCATTCTAGGAACTCTTCTCTAAACAAAAAATTATTTTATCTTTTCTTTTAGTTTTTATTTTCTATCTTTTGGTTTTAATCTTTTACTTATTTGTTAATTTTCTTTCTCTATTATGGTTTGTTAGTTCTTCTTGGTATGACCAAAATATTTTCTTCCAATTTATTAAATGAAAATTTTGAATTTCTATGAAGTAAACACTTGAAAAGGAGAATTATTTTATTATTGTCATTCATACCTATTACATTTTCCTTACTCCTATTTGTAACAATCTATTCTTTCAAAAATAAGGAAATAAGAAAAATAATATACTGAAAAATAAACTAGAAGATTCTAACGATATTTTCTTAATTAAGAAGATTTTCCTCTAATTACAACATAAACACACACACACACACACACACACACATATATATATATATATATATATATATATATATATATATATATATATCATTTTATTTATATAATAAAAGAGTTTTCAGGCCACTAGTATAGTTTTTTGTCATTTGAAAGTGCTACTGATGAATGAGAAGTACCGTTTCTCCAACCATCAAAATATGTAAGAGGAATAAGGTAATGGTGAAGCATTACTAATTAGTTGAAATTCATTATCTAGTGCAGTATTCATACTTTATGAACCTGTGGGAGGAAAGGTTGTAGGAAAGATGCCATACCATAATATAAACATTGGTCTTTTCATCTATTCTCTACACTTTTATTTGCTATGCCTCTATTTTCTATTTTCTATTACTGGTCCTTGTAACCTTTAAATTTGAAGTAAACATTTTCCTTAACCTAGACTTTGATAATAGCTGCCTCCATTTTTTCAGATGGAGCTCCAGCAGCTTTAGTTGGCTTAATTGGTCAGAAGCAGTACAAACGTTGTGCCAGTGATATATATTACTTTACTCAGGTTAAAGTTCTTTTCCATTGATGTGTTGACTCTTTCTTCTGTTTGTGTCATTTTTTCTAGTCACAATTTATGTTTCTTCTGAACTGACAATTGTTGCATCCTATTTCATTGTAGTCTTCTATATGTGTGAAGCAACTTGCTTATGCAATACTTGAACTTCTACTTATTTCCATCTTTCCTGAGTTGCGGAGTGTTGTCATTAGTGTTCATGAGAACAACCTGTATAGAGTTCCTTAACAGCCATCAACTTATGTTCAAGATCTGTTCATGAGATTGTCATGGCTAGGAGTCATTTTAAAAGCATGAACAAGAGTCATAGTTGATGGATTTTTCTTCCCACTTGGTAGATTAGGGAATATTTGTGTAAACATAGTGTGTGTACAAAAGCATTCTTTTTTGTGGAAAACTCACTATGCTTTCTCAGTGCATGACTCATTCCACAGAGATTTTGTATGTCACAGAATCATGAAATGTAGTGGTGAAGATTAGATCATTCCATGCTGGTTTTTTATGTTACAAGAAATAAAGATACAAAATACGTACATAATAAGACCACCATGTTTTCATTAATTTTATTTTTTGTGTTTCTATCATACTATGAAACTAGTACTTTACTGAATGAAGTTCATCATTTCTTTATTCATCTTCTAATTAATATTTGTTTTCTTTTTTGTCATTTTATTTTCTTAAATATTTATTTATTATGTCGTTATTAATCTTGAAAAAATCCCACTTTAGTCTCTTAAGTTATTGTTTTAAGGTGAAATTTCAATTTTTTTTAAATGTATATAACCAATATTTTACAATTCATATAACAAATATCAAATAATTTTATGTTAGTTTTTATCAAGGTAAATATGGATTATAATTAAATAATAAAAAAGTTAACCGTGGAATTTAGTAATAACGATGGATGTAGACTTATAGAGTTTGTTTTTTATATAGCTTACCATTTAATATATGGTTTTATTAACCATATGCTGAGAGAAAGTGTTAATATAGACTAAAAGTGGGACTTTTTTAAGATTAAAACCAACATAATAAATAAATAAATAAGCAAATAAAATGAAAAACGGAGCTCATTTTACATAAAATTTGTAACGTTAAATTTTTACTTATTAAAGAATGAAATTACAAAATTAGAATGTTAGCAATTATAAATATTTTTTCAAAACTGATAAATGAATATTTATTTAATTAATTTTTAATAAAATTAAAAAATTTAAATAAATTGAGATTTGACACTAATTAAAATTTACTCTCTCTCTCATGCATCCCAACATCTCGTCTTTCTCTAGCACTCTGCCACATGACTAGGCGTTTCATCACAGCCCTACACATCTACGGATACTCTCTCTCTTCATATATCTCCAACATCTCGTCTGATTCTTATGAACATCAATTGACGTATTAATGATTTGGTTTTATTTTTAATGATGATGAAAGACGCAGTCGTTATGTTTGAAGAAAGACTCACCAAATTAAACTGTGTTTTTCTTTTTGTTTGGTTCCTCTTGAAAGAATGAAGAAGCCTCCAACTCAGACCTGTTCATCCGCTTTTTCTAGTTTTAATTTCCTTTTCGCCTTCTTTCTCTCTTCTTTGTCTCGCCACCTCATCCTTATTAAGCGCAACTAGCACTATGGAAGCAGTATTTCAGAATCAAGGTTCTTTCCCTTTTGGTTTTACTGTCTGGTTTAGGGAAAAAAGCTCTTTTTTTTTCTGTTGTTGAATTTGGGTTGGGTTTTGAGTTTAATGGATGATGATGGATTTGCTTGGTGGATGGTTTTATTTCCAACGTTCATGAGAGTAAAATAAGTTATTATTGGGACACCAACTTTAAAGTGACAAATTATTGAGTCTTTTTTTACTGTAAGAACCTACTTTCAAAATTCATAAATAGCTTAGACATCAACTGAGTAATTTTTATGATGCTACCACTAACTATGGTTTGAATAAAGTAGATATACACATCCTTATCCCACACAAACAGAGAACCTTTTTCAAAGATTTGAACTGTGACCTTTATTTAGGTCACAATGCAGCAACTCTTAAGCTTCATTTTCAATTGAATGTATAAAACAAAGGAAAGTAATCAAAACAGCATTGATAAAAAAAACCATGTTTTCGATTTTGGTTTACTTTGTTGAACTTGAGTTTTCAAAGGCAGAGGCACGAGCTTCTGGCAGTAGTGAAACTGAGAAGTTTCACTTTGTTTCTCTGAATTTGAAACAACTAGAATATGGTGATTGTTGTGCATGCAATGGAAGAATCTGCATTAGATTCCACTGAAAATAAGTGTCAAGGGATAATTCAAAATTTCTTATGAATATGTTTTGTTGTTGACTCTGTAACTAAAACTGAAATTTCGTGTATAAAAATATTTTTCTTTTCTGTGTTTTCCAACGCGGATGAGTAACACTAGTATTAGGTAAATAAAATTTGTGGATTTTGCAGGATATGGGAAACTTTCCTTACCAGAACCACCGCTTTCCAACAACCACGGGTAAGGGCAATGTCGTAAATATCTTTCCGTTCTCCATTTTCTCTTTGCCCCCATTTTCTCAGTAATTTACTTTCGTTTTTTCAGGAACTTAACGACACTGATCGAATTGCGTTTTCTCTTTTTTGTTGTGGCTAACAAGTATCGAACAGCACATGGCGAGCGCGGTAGATGCCTCGGGAAATCCAATCCCATCGTCGTCGGTGTTGATGGCATCACGGAAGCACATTGGGATCCGGTGCCACTCTGAGAACTTGGATTTTCTAAAGTGCAAGAAGAAGGATCGTAACCCGAAAAGTGTCTTGAAAAGGGTTTTGGCACAAGGTGGTACAATAAGCGAACTCATCTTAGCCGATCTGCGAATGAGCCTATGAACAAAATGGATTAGGAACGAACACTTACTTTAGTGCTTCACTCACCACATCAATGGGAGCGTGAGTGAGAGGAAGGAGAACAAAAGGGGGGACATAGTGATGGAGAACGAGATGAGGCGGGGACGGAGGTGCTGGGTGGTGAAGAGAGCAGGGAAGATTCACACGTTTAAAAAAACATATGATCAGAGTTTTGGAGAGAAACGAAAACCGAAATCAACATGAAAATATTATTAGAAAAAAAGGAAAGAAAAAAAGAAAGACATGAGAGATATCATGATCAAATTATATTGTAAACACATATAATTACAAAAAAGCATGTAAAAATTATTGACGATTAAAAATGCATCAATTATTTACTCACAAAAATCATTTTAAATTTTCAACTTTATATACCTAAAACAGACATTCTTTAGCTTTTTAAAAAATTAATCATTAATCAACCTTCTCACGTTCTAAAAGAGGTTTCTAAAACTCAATTTTTAGAAGTCTTTTTGAAGAATTTAATATTAATTTTCTTTGACCTACTCTATCAGATTTCTTATAGTTTGACTGATCAGTATTATAATTTTCCTTCTCATCAAGCATATTAGTACATTTAGGATTAGTATTATAATTTTTCTTCTCATCAAACATATTAGTACATTTAGAAACTAATTTTAATTTCTTTGCAAACCGAGTTTCCTTAAATATCAAAGGTGTATCACCTTTCTCGGAGTGTCACTCTTTTATTTTTTCAAAATATTCATTTATTGAGGAAAATTACATTTGATACCATCACTAATGAGTGAATTCAAAATCTTTATAACAAAAAAGCGGTTGAAAATGCAACTCATTAATAACATTGTTCCATGATATATTTCAAAATCCCAAAAGTTTTCTAGCTGACTTCTTGCTTTAAACAACTTCAATATCACTTGTAATATCATATGCTCTCATATAATAAAACGAGTTATACGATGATCACACAAATACAAACAAACAAGAGTGAGTTAACCAACAAGAGTTAATGAACATATACCAAAGTCATACTCACTCACAGTGCCCAATCAATCATTACATTTCACGCATTTCAACCTCCTCCATGAAATTATCATATTGTATTATCATCACTATAGTAATACTCAACAATTATGTCTTTCACCCATACTCAACAACACACATTTTCACACCTAGAACTATACATATGCATCATGATAACACATAAAAACATCATGCCAGTACATTCAAGCAACTCGACAAACACCAACGACAACATGGCAACAAATTAAATAACCTAGATTCATGCAAAACAACTTGGCATAGCAATAACACATGGCATCATGTTTAAACAACTCGGTAAGAAGCTTGGAAATGTAATACCACAACATGACAATATAATAAAATAGCATGGCAACATACAGAACAATATGGAAATATCATAGAGTAGCATAGAAACATAAAATACAACTTGACGAAGCCCAAAACATCATGGTAACAACTTAAACAACTAGGCACGACCCTAAAATATCGTGGTAGCAATTTACACAACTCGGCATAATCTAACAACAACTTGGCTATACACAAAATAGCTCAGCCAACAGCATACATAGCTTGGCCAAGGTCTAGAATAGCTCGACTAAGATTTAAAACAACTCAGCCATCTCTTGAAATAGCATGGCATCATGTTTAAAATACCATGACAACATGTAGAACATCATACTACATACTTTGACTTACGAGAACCATGTGAAATCACTTCTGCAGCAAGTAAAACAATTTCCACTGAAAGCTAGCATGGATCAATGGGAAAGACAACATGGTTAAGTAAAAAATATCACAATTTCCATGCAAAACACCTTAGCATAAAGCAAACATGTGAATTCATTTAAAGTTCAATTCAGTCATGTATGAAACAAGCAAAGTGATATAGTCTTTTTGCAAAAGAGCATGGTTTACTACATAAAGGAGCACGACTAAGCCAATTTTAATGTAGAAAAGCACGATCTGATGAAAGGAAACCTGATTTTAGTGCAGAACATGCTTGGCCAAGCCAATTATTATGCAAATCAGCATGGTTCAGATGGAATTGTGCTGAAAACCAATCTATTATTATAATGTACACAATACAACACGTTCTTAATACAAAAAGGAGCATGGCTAACACATTTTTTTATCCCTATCAACATGATTAATGTAAAATTATACACCCCATAACAAATAAAATGACACATCATGGTAATCACACAAATAAGTGAAGGTTAGTTCTCCTTACTGGCCTTACTCGAATCTTCCCACCTACTTAGAATCCTTAATCCAACATATGATTATCACACTTTATCAACAATGTTCACACATAAAATTAAAGAGCAAGGATATACATGCCAATTTTCAACTCGGCCCGTGGTAAGCTGGGTTGGTCCACCAACCCACCTAGTTTAATTTAATTATTTATTACTTTGTGTTTCAATATTATTAGTTAACACTTTTTTTATTGTATTGTAAATGTGTATAAATATGTTTCAAGAGAGAAAAATATTATAGATTTATCCATTCAATACTCTAATCTTATAAATGTATAAGGGATGCAAAAATGATTAATATTAGAAACTTATTTATTCCCTTTTTGAGCTTGCTTTTGGATTATATTTGAGTTGTATGTTACTTTTTATTTATTTATTTTGAATTATCTTTGAAGTTTAACATCGTTTTAGAGTGAATATTTAGATTTGAATTAAAAAAAATGTAATTTATTTTTACTTAAAAAAAACTTGTAATTAAGTGAGTTAGTAAACCAACCCGTTTAACTCATCAACCGTGGTGGATCATATTAGATTCAAATTTTTTGGTTTGCTAATAAGTGAGTTGGGTTGGGTTGGCTCATTAAGTGGTCAACTCATGATGGGCTAGCCCGACCCAGGTGATCTGTTTTGACAACACTAGATATTGATGAATGGTCCAAAAAGTCTGATGGTAATAATCTAACAAACTTGATTATGATGTGTTCGAAATGAAATTGATACCATGTAAAAGAGTAAGATGATTACTTTTAAGATAATTTTCATCTCACTTTTATTTAAATAACTAAATTGAAAACAAATGTACATATTAAAAGAACAAAAATCTTCTTTATATATAAGTATCGATATATATATGTATAGATTAAATAGTTATTAATTAAATTTTGAATGAAAAGATAATATAATTTTTCTATCGAGAATATTTTGATTACAAAATTTCTTTTAATTTTATATCTAAAATATCTATAAATAATAAGAACTGAAAAAAATGTTAAAAAATTGTGAAGTATATAAGTAAAAAAACATGTTTTGGTAGACATAAAATGTGCCTAAACTGTAAAAATATATATAAAAAAATTTCAAATATTTATTCAGATTTGTCAATAACAAATTTAAAATTTCGTTACTTATATTTAACAACCAATCAATGTATAATTGTTACTATTAGTATAAAAAAGAGTAACAATTTTCTTCATTCACCCCTAAATAAGAAAAAATAATCTCTATATTTATATTACAAACCAAAGTTTTTCTCTGACAGGACAAAGTTTATTTTTTTAAACTTTAGTATAGTTTTTGTTTATTTTATATTTTCTAGAAAGTTTAGCACTTTACTTCAACCTGATTGAGCATATAAACATTTTCCTTTTGTATAAACAGCTTTTTCATCTCAAATTTTAACCGCTTGTACGCGTAAATTAATTAGTTCAAAAAGTAATATAATTATTATTATGTATAGATAAATCAGAAAAAGGAAATGATAAATATTATCAGTCATTTGACACTTACAAGAAATGTTAATAAAGGGTCTGAGTTGACTCGGGCGAGTGGTGCACTCGTTGCTTTTATTTAGGTCACAGGGTTGGGGTTTTTTTAAGGTTTAAAAATCCTAGTTTGACTCAAAAGCAGGGAAGGGTGGAGAAGAAGGTGAAGAGTGAGTAGATCTGACTGTGAAGGAAAAATCCTCCCGAAGTTTTCATCTTTCAATTAAAGGGTCTTCAAATAATGCTCTGAATCTTTCTTCTTCTTCTTTTCTGTTACCCGTATCACTCTCAGACAATGGCTCGTCCTTGTTTCCACAAGCTTGTTCTCTCCAACACTCTTCAATCCAGACAACTGGTATATTTTTTTCTCTCATTCAAATGTTTCTTATTTTTATTTTTTTATTTCGTGTGGAATTGATTGTACTATATTGTTGCTTTTAGGTTTGGGGTTGTTTGTGAGTGTTGCATGAAAAAAGCTTTCTGGGTCTTTGCTACTTTTTCTGACACAACTTTTTCACCAATATTGGGATTCTTGACCCTTTGCATTTGTGTCGGGGTGGGGGCTGTTAATGGATTTTCTTTAGAGATTCTGATAGAAGGATGGTGCTTTCAGTAAGTTTTGTGGGTTTACAAAAGAACCTTTCTTGAAGGTTTTATGATTTCTTCAAGAGTTGAGCTGAGCTGAATGTTGGTCCTGGAATTGATAGTGGGTTTGGGTTAGTTTACTTAACACCATGCATGCATTAGATATAAACTTTACAATTTTATTTCGTTTGGTGTTCTTAATTGAACAATCTCGCCTATAATTCCTTTGTTGCTGTTTTTTGGAATTAATTCATAGTAGTGGAACAAGAAAGGAGAATTTTAGCATAGTTATCAATGTTGGTGGATAGTGATTGATCCCAAACTTGTTATGACGGTGTAGATGGACTGTAATTGTGATTTTTTTTTTCTTTTTTTATAATTTATGTTTTGCCATGAACAAATAAAAGCTCAAAGGTACTCAAAATTCATGATTTCATGATACATTCATAATTGACAATAAGAAGTCATAGGTCTAAAACAAAGCATACAAGTAAGCAACAACAAAATTCAAGGAAATAATGTATCTCAATTCTTAAAGTTTCAAACATTTAATAAAATCCCTACCAGAGGAATAACAGAGCGAAGAGTGAAGGGTGGGTGTTTCTAAAAATTGCCAGGGATGATGGGTGGCTCTCTATTTGAACAAATAGAGGCAGCCTCAGAATAGAGAAGGTATTGAGCAGATACATACAGTAAATGTCAACTTAATGATCCCAAATACATTGGGAAAATGGAAATATAAAATGAATTAGGATTTAGCAGTTAGAACTTGGGGCTTTACTCTCCATAATGCAATAGTGGTGTCTGTGAATAGAATGATATTGTCTGTGAATAGTGATACATTGTCTGTAACATAAAAATTCTTGCTAATTGAGATCTGTACTATCCTCTACTAGAGATATCGATTACCCTTATTAAATGTTGTTATGGGACAAAATGCCCATATAATCTTTGTTTTGCTCTTTTATACACTCAATGCTTTCGAATGCTGGGATACTGTTGTGGATTCTTGGTAAAGAGGCATTAGTGGGGCATGGAGTGTTGAATTTTGTGTGGTGGCTTATGGTTTCTGCAATTGGCTTGACAACCATGGTGGAGGACACATCTCTAAAATGTTATTGAATGGACAAAGATGCTAAGTACTACAATTTATTTAGTTTACTTTTCAACCCCTGAAAAATCACACCCTAGTCCTCATGTGACCTTTTGTTTACTGAACTCCTTGCTTATGTGACTCTTATTTCCCATTCCAGAGTGAAAATAGACTTCCACTTTTGTGAAACAAGGTTATTCATTCTCAAGAGATCAAGGGCATTCTCTTCCTTCCCAGTCACAACGTCCTCTTGATCATAGATAAATTGTGTGCAAAATGCCACTATTGTACTGTTGCATGTACCTCTCGCTTCTCCTAATGTCCTCGTTTTGCAGTTTGCTGTTGCAGTTGCTGGAGCCCAAATTGCAACACAAATTGTGCTTCTCATCATGACAGAGCAGCCACTCTAAATGTCTCAGTGCAGATGGTTTTTCACTGACAATAATGATGGGGGAGGAAGGATGGTGATGATTTGGCTGCTCCAACAAAGGCTTTGTTATCACTACCAATTTTGGACAGTCTATACCACCCACCCTCACCAACTCCCACTCCTCCATCTGCAACGTCTTCCTTAGGGAGTTAGGGTTTTATAATGACAGGGTGACACTTATCTAACATCTGTGCAGTCCCTGGGGGTTAGGTTTTCAGGGGGAATTAGGCCATGTGGTTCAAATGTTTTTGTTTTTTTAACTCTTCATTTTTGTTTTGGTTTGTCGTGCATCTAGTTAGGCCTAGTTTAGTGTCTCAATTTCTGTTTTTATTTTATTTTATTTAAAGCTTAATATGTACTATAATAATCTAAATATAATATAGTAAACAGTAATAGTGATTACAATCATAGGACGTAATCAGGGTTATAAATAGTGCCCAATAACAATGTAGTGGTTGTAGCAGATCAATAGTTGGTGCCATAGCAGGGCTTGTCTGGAGGGCTATTTTAAGAACTTTAGATTCCAAAGTTGAAATCTATGTATGTAATACTTGTGAAAATGATAAAGAAGACTTTAATTTAGTAGATGATGACTTATAATTCTTATCTAGGAAACTTGTATTTGACTTCTGTTGGTTTTCAATTTTCTGTTTTGTTTGACACCTATGACTTTTTATTGTCAATTATGAATGTTATTAATTTGAGTAATTTTTATTATTTTGAAAACTTATGTCTACAGTATACATTATATAAACTATAGAAGTTATCATAATACTGTGGTTTTCCTGCTATACTCCATCTCATAGTAGGGTTTTTGAAACTTGCCACCATGTATGGCAATTAAAAGCATTGCATGTAATAAAATATAATCAAGTAAATGACAGAAGTAATAAAAATAATGTCAGAATAGCATTTATCCTGCTATAGCAGTTTCGGGTTTGGCTTGTCCACACTGCTTGGGAACTATCCTCTAGACATCACCAGAAACTCTCCAGGGAATCTCAGACTCATAGATAGTGATACTCTTCTATTGTTTTAGTTTTTGTTTCCATCCATCTTCTGCTCTCTTCTTTCTCTCTCTCTCTCTCTCTCTCTCTCTCTCTCTCTCTCTCTTTTATTCCCTTCCATTTTTGGTCTTTCTAAATTCTAACCATGCTCTTTATCTTTTAAACAAACAATAAACAAATTCAATTATTGTTCTTTCAACAAAATTATTTAAACAAATTCTTGTGTTCTCTTTTATTTTCCAATTTTACTTTCTTCCTCTATTTTATTATTTCATAAATTTTGGTTTTTTTATTTACAAATAAATTTCAAGACAAATAAAATCTATTCTTTTAGTGAACTTATATGCTGTGCTACTTCTGCTATTATCCCGCTAACTTGTAAATTGGGGAGTTTTATATGTTTCTAATTTGTCATCTATTTTTCATTTTTTCTATATTGATTATATTTTGCTGCTTTGTTATGTAAGTTTTGTATTTTTTTCTTCCTCCACTGTAATCCCAATCCCATCCATCTTAATTTTTGGTTGTGGATTTTGGGCTTGCCGCCATTGATAACATTGCATACACTTTAAAGTCTTGCTTGTAGAATTATTTCTATGACAAAGGTTTTCTAAATTGCAAGAGATAATTAATCAATGATAATAGGAAATTAAGTAAATGAGGAAACACAGGTATAGGGAAGCTGTACAAATAAGAACAAAAATAGTACTGTGGCTAAATAGGCTATATTTCCCCTTGATTGGAGATACCTTCCAAGCTCTGTTCATGAAGGTGGGGATGATGAGGTCCTGTTTAGGAGGTGATGGTAGGGCAGGATCTGCCCATTTTTCATTTCATTGTTGAATTTCCTAATCTTATAGTTAGTATTATCATGACATCTTTAGGATTGTATTATGAGTTTTTGCTAGTATCGGGAACCTAACCTTTATATTTGCATTTCAGAGGATTCCGGATATTTTTCTGAGGAAATATGGGACCCAGCTTTCTACAGTTGCTACCCTCACTGTTCCTGATGGTAGTATTTGGCGTATAGGATTGAAGAAAGCTGACAGCAAAATTTGGTTTGTTGATGGTTGGCAAGATTTTGTCCAACGGTACTCCATTGGTGTTGGATACTTTTTGGTGTTCATGTATGAAGGGAATTCATCCTTTATTGTTCATATTTTTAATTTGAGTACCTCTGAGATAAATTATCAATCGGCTATGAGAAATCATATGGAAGGACCCTGCTTTGTCAATTACAATCATATTTTCGAGGAAATGGAAGACATAGATTCCATTGATTTGTCAGATTTGTCACCTTCGTATCTTACACCTGGTGCCATGCAAAACAAGGGTTTTGCAGGATCTGTAGATCAACTGACACCTGGGAAGAGTCATACTCCAGCTCTGCAGAATTTGTTCAATGGTGGCTCAAAACTGAATCGTGTAAACTGGGGTGATGGTGGGAGTTCTTACTCTTCTAAGAGTGCCAATTCACAAGGTAGCCAGTCAACCAGAGACATAGGTGTTCAGTTTAATGCTGTTGAGTTTAAAAGGTCCACCGATGAATTGAAGTTGCGTTATTCTAACGAGGAAGCAGTCAATAAAACTGCAAAAAAGAAGCGGAAATCAGAGTCCCGTAAGTTTTTATCCCAGTTCTCTTTCTGTGTAGTAACCCAAAAGATGACTTTTTTCTTTTTATTACTAATGCAACTTGTGTGGAACTATAGAGGGCGAGGAACCCTCAGGTGAAAATGAAGAGGAGGCAGAAATGCGCTATAGGTTTTATGAAAGTGCATCTGCAAGGAAAAGAACAGTGACAGCAGAAGAAAGAGAAAGGGCAATTAATGCATCAAAAGCATTTGAACCCACAAATCCTTTCTGCAGAGTTGTCCTGCGACCCTCCTATTTATATAGAGGATGCATAATGGTGAAATGTTTTTGAACTTGATATTTATCATTATTCTTCTCCAGCATGTTATCTTGAATACTCAATTCCTGTTTTTTCTGTTTTTCAGTACTTGCCTTCTTGCTTTGCGGAGAAGAATCTGAATGGGGTATCAGGATTCATTAAACTTCAGTTGTCCAATGGCAGACAGTGGTCGGTTCGCTGTCTCTACAGAGGAGGTCGAGCCAAGTTAAGCCAAGGATGGTTTGAATTCACCGTGGAGAACAATCTGGGGGAGGGTGATGTATGTGTGTTTGAGCTCCTTAGAACAAAGGAAGTTGTGCTGCAAGTTACTGTCTTTCACGTAACTGAAGATGCAAGCTTGTTGAACTCTCCTCCTGTGCAGCAGCTGAGCCAAAATATGAGCCACACCAAACTCTTGAACCCTCATTTGCAACATCGCGTCAGCAGTACAGTGAAATTGATTAGAAATTAGCGGGGACAGTTAATCCTGATAGCCAGTCTGTGATAAATAGACCTTGCTTCTGAGTGATCTGTTGTTCATCTAATTCTTCACTTAGAACTTTGATGCTTTACATGTTCATAAACATTTGAACTTAGTTGTCCCAGTTCTGATACAAATATATTTCGGTTTTGACTTGGGTTGTAAATAGATTGTTCAATCTAGTTGATCAAAAACTGAGTTGAAATGCTTGTGCTTCAGCTGTTGTTATTTTATTTTATTTTGAAATTTTATTAATTTGTAGCTTCATTATACTGCATGTTTCTGCAGACTGCTTAAAATTATTTTTTTTAATGATTTTTGTTCAAGTTAATCTTTTAAGATTTTGATGTACTTTCATGACATTGTGTTTGGGCAGAATTTTAATATGATATGGATATTAGGTATAACATCAGTGGTAGTTTTCTTCACTCTATGTTCGTATTTTCCATTTATAATGTGGTATTTTGAAAAAAGATTGTTCAATTCAATGGCTGTAGGACATTCTGACAAAAAGTTCTACTATCTAAAGCTAGGTTATTATAATGCAGTAGTGTTCTATCCAAAAAAATGGACTAACATGTGTTTTTCAACGCTAAGATTATTTTATACTTGGCTGAGAATGTAGAAAAATCATTGTCGTTGCATTGTATAGTGTCAAACACTTTTTACAAAAGCAGATGCATATTTTATAGTGAAAAATTCTCAAATAAAACATGTAATTTTTGTGATTATTTTTATATTAGGAAATAAATTAAGTGGTCTTATAATAAAATAAAAATTTATTATCATATTCATAAATATAAATAAAAGTATAATCAAATTGTAAAAGAATCTTTAAAATAATATATCTATACATGTTTATTAGTTGTTAATTAATTTTAAATATATAATATGAGCTTTAAGTGCAATGAGTAATTTATTATTTTTAATATAGTTCAAATCAAACTCTTCTGTTCAGAAAATAAATAAATATATGGAAAAAAGATAGATTTTAGTAGTTTTTACTTTTATTTTTCATATATATGAGAAAACTAATGAATAAGTTATTAATTACTTTAAACATGACATATAAATAGCTTGTGTTATATAATCAATTCTACAATTATATAACCTTATATATAGAAATCAATTAATTTATGTTACTTTACTGTGCATCTATTTGTTTTTCAATTATTTTTTTCAATGACTTTTTCTTTTTTTATTTTACTTCATTTTTTGTATATCTCTTTTATTTTCGTATAAACCCAATTTTTATCCCTTTATTTCTTTCATGTCTTTCAAACAAATCATATAAATCTAAAAAGCTGTTTTTTTAAGAAAGGTTTTTACTTTTTTTAACTCCCATGAATTTTTTCTGCACTTTATTATTTTAAAATAACACTTCAAGTTTTCTATTTTATTTTATAACAAACCTGAATTTTAAATTAATTTTTGAATGGTAGAATTTGAAATAGTAATTTAAGGTTTAATGTAGTTATGGATTGTATCTTGTTAAATACTAAACCTATCCTTCCTAATGATATAATTTGTAGTTAAAACTAGAAATTTTTTACATTAATATAATGAAAAAACAGTCCAAGAATGACAAATTATACATTTCAAAATATATTTTTTTTAAAGTTTCATATCTATAAATCATTCTGAATTTAACAATATAATTTCAACTTCTAGATTTTAAAATCACACAAATACCTCTTTTCAATTGTTTGGTGGTCAGCGTCCAAGTAAAAATGCAAGCCACAAAATGACTAAGTCATGGCATTTTCTTTTCAACCAACCACACTCTTTCCACCTTATCCTTTGGTTCCTCTGGATCCAAAAACATACAAAGTCCCTTCCATACCATACCACTGTGAACTCTACTTCAAGAACCACACCACAGGATATAGAAAAGCCATTCCAGCTTCACCACCAAGGTTAATTTACTCATTACTTTTTCCTGTTTATGTTGTTCAAGCAATCTAAAATAGATTGAAGGGTGTCTAACTAACTTACCAATCCTTCATTTTTTACAATGTTTGCTCATTTCAGAAGAGAATGACCATGACCAGTGCAGCAACTCCAGCCTCAATCCCTGTTGTGGGAAGCTCCAGTGTTGGCAGCACAAGGAGAAGGGAGAGGAGAGTGCACTTCATCAGAGGGATCAATTCTTTTGGGGGGTTGAAGGCTCAGAACAGTGTGACATCATTAGGCTTTCCTGTGTGCACTGAGCAGTGCTTTGCAAAGGTGGTGAGCTCTTTGAAATATCCATCTAAGGGTAGAAGAGGAGGTGCTGCCGCCTCAACCTGCAATGCTGCTGCTGAGATTTTCCAAATTGCTGGCATCATGAATGGTCTTGTTCTTGTTGGGGTTGCTGTGGGATTTGTCCTTCTTCGAATTGAAGCATTTGTGGAAGAGACTGAGTGAGAATTTCATAAACTTTTTATCATTGTTTTCATATATGAATCTCTATCATCAAAAAGGGAAAAGGTTGTGTATTTCTTTGATTCTTGATATGATGTAGAACTAAATAAATCACTGTTGGGCTCAATAGTACCATATGAATGTTTAGTTGGAGAGAAGAGAAGAGTTGTACACAAAGTGATCTGGCTTGTTACATGTAAGTTGATGGGATATGTTTTGTGGACCAGCTATGGAAGAAAATATCAACCTTATGAGAATTTGGCTACAGTTTGTAGCCTAAATAAGAAATGTATTTCAATTGACTTCGTAATTGTTCAACATTTTTTATCAACTAGATATAGGACGAATTTACAGTATATCACATATCAATTAGATATTGGGCACGATATATGAATCAATGCAAATTTCAATTTATAAGTAGGTTTTTAGAAAAGGAGCTTGCATCATTGCATGGTTGTTGTATTATTGAAAGAAAGTGCTTTATTATATAGCTGATGATGTTGTTGAAGATAGTATCACAAGTTGCATCAATTTGAAGTCTCTTCTATACCATTATTAGGCCTTAAGAGAATGCAGACATATCCTGCGAGTTTAACTCTGGTAGCTATGAATTGGCCTGCTTGAAACCTTCATTGGTTAGAGTGTGTGAAATGAAATTCTCTGTGAAGCCTCCTCATATTCAATCAAACCTTCTTTTCTGATTTGAGTCTAAAAGGTTCTTCAAATATTAAATTGCTTCAGAGATCTAACTGCATTGTATATTAACCAATTTCCTTGCCTGAAATCAGCCTCATTAGAGCCACTGTGACTGCTCAGTCTTTTCATTATCACTCACTCTGCTGGAATCCATAGTGCAAAATGCATGTTCTATATACATATATAAATCAATATCCTTGACAATGTACTTCATTTAAATTCCAAGTGAATGTTTGGATTGAAGTCAGAAGGACCCACCAATACTTTTACTCTTGAAACAACAATTTTATTCTTAATTTGATGCATTAGAATTTCTACAAGTGCTTTTTGAACTTCAATCTAAACAAATTTCTAGTGTTGCATACCAGGATCACTTGTAATACCTCGAGAATGATCTTTGAAGTATTTGGATTTGTAAGATGAAAAAGGTCTCCACAACATCTCTATTCTTGAAGTTTTTTCTGAGTATTTTGGTATTGTGCAACAAATCTATATTATCCCTGGGTTTGAAGATGTAATCGACATATAATACCAAAACGGCAAATTTTTTCACACTGCTAAAATTGAATTAGATACAATCATTAACCAAATGTCTCAAAATCATTAGTGGTAATAATTAGATGAAATTTGTAATACCGTTGTGGGAAACCAGTTTAAGGCCTGAATTTATTTAGTTTTTGGAACGTCTGAAACAGTTTTTTGGTTACACTTTACAGTGTGTTTCATCAATGTTGCCACTTAAAAGAAAAACATTTTACATCCATTTGATGCTTGCCAAAACCTAGATTTGGTACCTATCACTCTGTAGTCCTCACTTGTCCATTTGTGTATTACCATCCCCGCAAGCAAGAACACTCCCATTCGGTGTTTTTGTTATTTAAGGGGTTCAAACCATCGACTCTGATCTCAGTGATGAATTTATTGAGGAGAAAGTTTTCCGTAAATTACACAAATATCAATAATATCTGAGTGAATTATATAAAAAATTCACATCAATCTTTATCCAAAACTCTAAAACAATAACGTGCGACTTCTACTTAGACTTATATTCCCAACTAATAGTAAAGTGTACAGTGGAGCATAAACAATGATTGGGTTATACAGAAAGAAAATTCCAGAGTCCCTCCATCCATAGTTTTTGTATATCTTTTAATATTTAAAGAGATTTCAGATAAGCTGAACTTCAAATCCCAAAGTCCCTCAGACTCATCCAAACAAAAGCACACAGATAGATAGAATAGGTGGGAGCCACTTCCATTTACTTATCAAAATCTCTTCATCATTCACCGTCTCACTCTATATAAAACCTCACCTCATTCATCTTCATTTGTACTTTGGAAGTTTCAAACACCACCGAAAAAAGATTCATACACATTTTTCTGATCACCCTTTAAACAATCACCTGTTTAGGGCTGTAGGAGAAGATGTTTGAACCAAGGGACATGTGGACCAAGCTGAAGGAAAAGGGTGAGACCATTTTCTCTGGTGGTGGTGGCTGGAACCCATCTAGCCGTGAACATAACCTCCATGGGATTAAAGAAAAGGAGAAAAGTTCTTCAACTGGGTTTCCTATAGTGGCTTCTAACCAACGCATGGAAGTTGACAGACCTTGGTTCATGTGTTCCGACGCTTCACTCTCCATGCTTGTGGACTGCTTCAGTGCTTGATGGATAAAAGAATAATAACTGGAACGTTTTGATCTGAGTCATGTGTGTTTTAATCTTTGTTCGTTTTTCACTGTGATCAAGTTTTCTGTCCGGAAGAGTAGACTAATGAATAGTTATAATATTATGTATATGAACCATAAATAGAAGTGGTTTTGACTGAAATAAAGTTCTCATACATGTATAATATATCTTTCTTTTTTAAAAAATAACTATAATTAAGTCTTTAAATGTATTTCTTTCCTTTTTATCATTATTAGAAAATAAAAAAAATGTTATGTATCATTAATAATTTATTCCTCTTGATATAAGCCAAAAAACAATAGTATATTAAATAATTTCTTCTCTCAATATGTAATTTTAAGTTATCATAAGAATGAATAACTTAAATAAAAATTAAATTATCCCTAAATTTCATACATTAAGTAATAAAGAAAAATAATTATCAAATTTTTCTTTTCATTTAAAAATGTTCTTCTTAATTTGACAAACTATACAAAAAAAATAATATTTTGAGACAAGTAATTTTATAATAAGAATATATATGAAAATAATTTTATAATAAGAATCCATATATATATTCCATTTGGAATACTACATTGTTTTATTTTCATACAATACAAACAACTAACAACATTTGAGTTTTTGTAAGTAGTTACTTCATCTGTCCAAATTCTACAGCTTCTTTTATATTTATTTTTATTTCTATTTTTGTAATTATAATAATAATTTATTATAATTAGGAACATACTTGATTTTATTTTTATAATTATAATAATAATAATTATAATTATTATTTAGGAATATTTTTAATTTTAGGATTAAATATGTTTTATCTCTTAACTGCGGAGTTCTGATGGGATCTGGTGCATTTTAGTACCGATATGATCGCACCTGCCAACCATTGCACGATCAATGTATATATGGCTTCGGCAGCGTGTATAAGTTTCAAGACTTCGAGAGACGCGTGCGAGTGACTTGAGGTGGATTTTTTGGATCCGAAAAAGTCGTGATAACGGTTAGTTGGAGTCGTGTAGACGACGGTACTTTGGGACTTGGTTGCAACTAACAAGGACAAAAAAAACCGTAAAAAAGAGGTGCAAATCTTAAAATGATCCTAACTTTTACTCCGGTTAACCCTTTTCCTATTATTATATATGCATTTGGGGTAGAAAAAAATTTCTGATATCGTGGTAGCTTCTAGAGCTCCCAAAAAATGTTGTTTTGTATCTTTTCATAAATTATTTTTTTTTAGGAAACTTTGAAAAAATATTTAAAATAGTCATACTTTGGCCTTTGTGCTGAATATTTCTGTGAGTGTTTTTGATATTTATATTTTCTTTTAAATATTTTCTTCTAAAGACATGCTATTTATATTTTCTTTTAAAAAGGTGTTCTTATATACCTAAAAGGGTGTTTAATAACATGAAACATTTCTTTCGAATCAATATTTTTCTTTCCAAATGACTTTAAATGTGAATAGACAGCACCACACGAATAAGAATTTTCTAATACACATAAACGCGACAAAGAAGGTGGAAGGTGGAAGGTGCAAAAAATAAATTATATGTTTGTAGTATGTAAAAGCACGTTTGCTCAGAAAATCAAATAGTATAATTGGGACCACTGTGTTGTCTGTTTTATAACCATTTTTGTGGCTCTCACAACTTTACAGAATAATATGTGTGCCATTCTTGACTCGTTGCTGGACCGATGCAGCAAGACAAACTACTTGTTGATATCTTCTGAGGTTTATTCATATAGTAGAGATATTTTAATTTGTGTTAGATAGAATATTAGAGTATCAATTTTTTTCTAATGATTTTTCTTTTATAATGTTATTATTTAGTTTATTTACACTCATTTATTTCATATATTTAATAAAAATCTGCATTTTAATCCATATACTCAAAATATCATTTATAAGTCTTACAATAATTTGTTTAATCTATTTTAGTGTTTATGTTCATCATTTTTAATTTCTTTTAGTTTACAGTTCAAAATCACAGTGCTAAATTAAAAAATTTGTTAAATTATAAGGAATAATTAAGTAATTACATCTTATTATCCTTTTAAAAATTACAAATTACAATGAGTTTATATATATATCTAGGTTTGTTAAAAACATATATTTTACTATTTTCCAATTATGTTAAAACAAAAATATTCACCAATGGTTATCGACTATATATTATTATTCTAAAAATTAATTTAATAATATTTAAATTTAATAATTTACTTTTGAAATGTTTAATTAATAACTAATTTCGTAGGAATGTTAATAGAGTTGGAGAGGGCGTCACTATATATCCTCTTAGTTTCTAAAATAAAAATTAACATTTCATATTCAACTGTTATAACATATCTGATAGCATACATTATACTCAACCCAATCCATTCTATCTCGAATATTAATTAATTGTTTTTACAAAAATCATATTGTTGAAAATTCAAATCAAAAGAAACATTTTTTTTCTTCGAATATTAAAAATCAAAGAAGAAATTTACATCAATACTAAAATATACTACTTCATAACATGAGAATAATTTGGAGAAAAATAAATTTTATAGGTTTCTCAACACATTAAGAAAAAATAAGAAACACTTTAAATTAATAGTCAAATATTTTCACACAACAATAAAACAAAAAAATAAATAAATATATTAAAAAACAATTATTATGAGTATTAGAAACAACTTAATTTAATTAATTTGAGATTTTTTTGCTAAAAAAAAATACAATACATCATTTAAACAAAATAATAAAAAAGAAGAAATGTATAAAGGAACAATATAGCAAAAAAAAAAAGTGTTATTTCAAATAAAACGATACTTGTAACAAAAAATAATAGTGAAATATTTTGTTTTATGTTTTAATAATTTAATATACAGTAATAGAACGTAAAAGTATATGTATATATTGATTCATAAAAAATTCGATATTACTTAAATTCATACAAAAAAAATGAGAAATTTATGTCAAATTTAAGACGAATTAAAAAAATAATTGTTTAGAAATTAATTTGTCATAAATATGTTTTTTAAATTTTAGTCAATAACTATTAATTGATTTTTATTTATAATTAGGTGTAACACTTTCTATATTCATTATTATATTATATAAAAAAAAAGTGATACACGCGGAGTCAAAGTAGCCAAAAGAGAAAATTATGCAGTGAAATATGCACCACTCATGGAATGTTATGTAACAATAATAAGCAGCCATGAAATGTTCCAAAGAATATCCCATAATACAAGTATATCCAAAGAAAACATCTCTTTTGCAACTTACCTTCTTTCACGAAAACTCTTGGTTCTTCTTCTTTCTAATTTCTATATAAACATGAACAGTTTTTCTCCAACCATGTACCATTCTAAACACAAGGGCTTCTTAGTTCTTGCATTACACAGTTTTATCTGTGAGTGACTGACAGTTGAGTGGCGAGGGAAAAATGGGTGCCATGGTAGAGGTGTGGAAGGGGGAGCTGACAAAGCTGGGAGAGAAGGTTATGGCCAGCAAGAGTCTCTTTTTCAAAGGGAAAAAGGTGGCAGAAGATGAACATGCAGTTGAAAATGAGGTTCTTCAGAAGGGGATCATGGTTGCTCAGAAAGACACTACAATCTCAGAGGAAACAGTGTGTCTGCTTTTGGATAGATTTGTGCCGTGCTGATGATTTTTGCTTTCTTGTTCTCAGAAATAATGTTGTTTCTTTCTTCATCTTGTATCATTTAGTTCATAGAAGTTTGTGCTGAAAATGTTGTGGTTGCGAAAATGAAACTGTTTGGTCTAGTTGCTGGTTTTTTGTTGCAATGCTGAGTTGAAGGATACATACAAGGCTATAAAAATGTTTATGGAAACCTTAAATTCAACAATTTCCAGTTAAAAACTTGAAGCATATCATTGATTATTAAAAGTTTTTAAAGAGGGTTAGTGTTTGGAAAGTTGTTTCTCCTTGAGTAACAATTTTACTATAATATCTATGAATCCATTTTTTTAAAGTTCTGAAATAATATATTTGGTATGCGTGTATCAAAGATTAAAAAAAAATTAGTGTATAAGAGATAAAGATAATTATATAAATACGCGATTTCAGTTATTGATGCTAAAAAAGATAACGAAGCAATATTAAATACTTAAAAAAAACTATAGATAGTTAAAAATTAGGGTTCTATAAGATATTAAGAAGGACAAGTGAGCAAAGAGAAATAATTAAAATAAATTTTAATAATATGAAATAATTTTAAGTAAAAATTATAATCAATTTAACATGTCTTAATGATCTCAAATTCTAAACATGATTATAACAACATTTCACATTGTATATTTGTATTTCTCATGTATTAATAGTATTTCGAAACAAACATGTAACGTTATGGTAACATATGATTATTTGTTTATATAAAAAATCAAGAAAAAATAAATAAAATGTTTGCATATTGTTTTTAATTATGTCTTTATTTTCTTTCTAAAAGCAATTAAATTTAAAAATCGTGTAACATAAAAGAGTGAAAATAGTTTAATTAAAAAATGTGACAATAAAAGATAGATTAAATTATCATTTCATGTTTTCAATGTTTTGTTAATAATTTCCTATTTTTATATTAAACCTTAATAGATGTAAAATATATATTTTTTTGATAAAAATTCATTGAACTTATCTTATATAAGGTCAACTCAAGATGTATTCAAATCATATAATATTGAGTTGAGTCAAATCGGATATAGTCTTAAGTCAAGTTGGATTGAACCTAACTTAGTGGATTATGTTATATCAACTTAAAGTTGAATTATGTTGAACTTAAGTTGGACTAGGTCAAACATAGATTAGTATTGCCTAGGTCAGGCTCAAGCCAAATTAGGTAGGATCAAAAACATGTCAAGTTGATCATACTAGACTCAAATCAATATGAATCAGATCCATATTTGACAAAGTAAAGGCTAGCAATCATGCTAAGTCAAGTGGAGCCTAAGTCAGACCAAGTTGATAGTATTCAAATCAAGTTTAAATAGGTCAGACCTAATTGAATTTGGTCAAAGTTGCTTAGGTCAATGTCAAACGAATAAAGTTTGAATCTAAATCATTCAGGAAAGCTTGAGCTCAAGTTAAGTCTAGTCATCTTGAGTCAACTTAAGATCAAATCAGTATAAACCAATTTCAAGCTCATTCGACCTAAATCAACATAAGTTCAAGTTAAGTTAGCAAAATCTAAGTTGAATTTAGTCACACAAGTCCATTAAGCTTTAGTTGCATTGAAAGTATAGAAAGAGAAAGTATTCATAATCTTAGAAGTTTAAAGATGATCTAGTCTATTAATATTTTCATTTATAGCTTCACTAGCAATCA
Organism: Vigna umbellata; assembly: GCF_029865625.1. NCBI lineage: Eukaryota > Viridiplantae > Streptophyta > Magnoliopsida > Fabales > Fabaceae > Vigna > Vigna umbellata. Next base: position 47,918,053 of record NC_142167.1, on the reverse strand, counting down.
ATAACACATCTTATTCATTTTGCCAACAATATTATTTATAGCTGTTAAAATAGATTTGTGTTGAAAAAATGAAAGATCATTCATACTCTCTAGCACCAGTGTGCAAGTGTTACCAACGACACTACAATAGAGTCGCTTGAATTTATTATTAACATGTCATTCGGTATTTGAATGCCAATCTTTCCACCATTTCTTTCTCTCATACTTCTTTTTCCAATCCTCAATTTCCAATTAAAAAAATTCATTGTCATTACCATCATTTACTGCATAAAGGTAAAGGAAACATATGTTGAAAGGTGGAATGTATCCAGAAAATATATTTTTCGTTTATCTTTTACGAATTAAATCCTACAAGAGTTGAAGAATATTTTTATACACGCATATATTACACTCTGTTCCTATTTGATTATCTGTTTTCCTTTGTTTTAGAGTTCAACCTATATTAATCTTTCACAGTCCTAGTATTTTAAGGTTAGTTTATGGATTTTGGTCCTCTTTGACAATTAAGTGCAAACAAGTGAACATCGTTCTCTTCTCTTCACAAAAAAATAGAAGACAAATTATCTTCAATTCAAATTACAGATGACAAAATGGCTAACCCTTTTCTGTGTTCTTCCCCTTTATGTATCGTGGTGTACAATCTATACATAGAATTGTGTAAGACTGAGACCCATGTCAAAAAGATCATAAATAGATAATTTGGGTCCACCCTAATGAATCTAGTCAAAATTTTACTTTGTTATTACTTTTCATCCCCACATGAAAAACCATGAACTCTGTACAAATATATTGGAGAAAATGAACATTATGTGTAACTTGGGTCCTCAATGCTTGTTGATGTAATCTCTGACTTTGGATCTGTTACAATAGAGGGGTCCCATTTATCCCACTCCATGACCTCCCTTCCATTTCTGAGAGCTTCATCAACAGTATCAGGTTCCAACCCATTAACCAGTGAAACAAAGAGAATTCGGTGAGTGAGAGAATGGAACAATCTCTTGAACTTGACAGCAATGTATTGAAAAGCAGATTGAGCTAACAAAGGGTTATTGCCATTGCTACAACCTTTCTTCATATTGGGACTGATAAATGGTTTGAAATCACTAAACCATTCACATTTCGATAGAGGAACGTCTTCAATCTTTTCCTCAAGTAGATCAAATTTGGTCAGTACTAGGAGAAATTTTTTGTTATGAAAGGCTTGATGTGCAATGATGTTTTCAAAGAGAGCCTTAGCTGCCATCATTTTGTTTGTAGAAACCCCTTCACTGTCTGTAATGTACTCATCGTAGTCAGATAAAGCAACTGAGAATATTACAACATCCGTATCTTCAAACATCTCCAACCACTTGCACTTTGGTCCAAGGCTTTTAGGATGTAATCTGATCAGTTGGTATCTATAAATGGAACATAAAGTGGTGTAAGAAATCAGTTAACAATTTCAAGCAAGTACACACACTGTCATAAGATTTTAAGTATCAGTTACTATATTCTTTATTGAAACAAGCCTACTCAAATCTAAACACATCCTTATTTATATTGTTCTCAGGAAATGTTTAAGCCTATATATTCAGTATTCTTTTCTTCAGATGTATAGTTATTGAACAAAATGATGACAATTAAAAATGTGTGCATGTGCAAGTAATCTATGACAAAACATGCATGCACACTACTTTTGTGAATTTGTTCCATTATTAAGGTTTTGTCTTGTCAGTTTGGAACAAAAGTAAGCTTTTAATACATCACCCAGAAACTCAAAATAATTAGTGGGTGCAAACTCAAATGAGAAGTAACAAGTTCGTGTGATAAGAACTGATCCAACCTGAGAGAAGAGTCATGTTGATAATCAGCATGCAAAGAGTCCTCACTGCTTAATTTAGGGAAAGAAAATTCCATTGCAGTAAGGCTTTTTGGTAACGATATGCCCTCAGCGTACAAGATGTCCATATCAGATGGCTTATAGTCTGTCTTGGAAATTTCAACAGCCTGCATGTGAGAAATAATGAGACTTTGATAAACCTAGCTAGTGTTCATTGATGTGATGCACCTACCACATTGATAACCAAATACCTTCCCAATCAAAAGGATTTATTCATCTACTGTTGAGTTGAGACGATAAATTGTTCATCAGATCATTATAGCTAAAGTTTATCAGTTCAAGAAAATTTCACCACTGCTTAAATTCACAAAATCTCTAGTAACCAATCAACTTAACTGATTTAGATGGTCATGAACCTCATTGAAACACATGGCATTCAAAGGGATTGAAAGAGAAAATGAAAATTACAAGACTATAAGTGTACTAATAATACAAGGATAAAGCTTCATTCAAATCCTAGGCAGATTTATTGTCTAGTTTCATCAGCTGATTATGTGTCAACTAATTAATGATGCAAACTCCATGCTGAAACATGTGGGAATACAAGATGAGTAAAAATTGAACAAGGACAATGATAACATAGCTTCATTAATATCAGAGAATTTGAACGAATGATCTTTAATTTTCAAGTGAGGATGATCAGATGGACAACCAAGTATTAACTTACCCGGTCCAGAAAATAGTTTGCACTTCTAGGTAGCATTTCTAGTTCATTTCGCCTGTCATACGTTGCTTGAATGGCTTTGTCCTTCCACACACCTTCAACAAGTGGTCCATATTCACGTATAGCAGCAGGAAATATTGCATCAAGGTTACCTGACACCATGTATTTGAGTAGCCAATCCGAGAAAGCTTTCAGTCGTGGGCCAATGGAATAGGGTGTTATTTCAACATCATCACTGCTGATATTCTCTGCTGCAAATTAAAACTAATGAGTTCTCTCCATAACACGTATCTCCGATCCAACCAATAGCAGACAAGCTTCTTCTATCATTTAATTAACAAGTGTCTACCATCTTTTAGGAACAATGTGAAAACATAAGAACAAAACTGAAGGTGAAATGATTTCTATAAGAACTGAAGGAACTTTCTATAGAAATAGCCTTCTGGTTAACCTTTTATGCAACGGAGAACTAATTACCTGATGAAGTGGATTCAGCCACAGGTCTTTCTCTACTATTCTCCAACAAAAAATCTGTTTCAAAATTTGCACGCCCCTCCAGCAGTATACCAAGGTAGGTAAACAGGTTGCTTTGGATCACCAACTTGATATTTTCGAGCTCATTTTCAGAGAAAGGCACATTATACAGAAGCTTGGCCTAAGATAAAAGATTGAGTCTTTAATGTCACTCAAAATGAAGGTTTTGATTAAAAGCATAAAGAAAAAATATAGTACAGCGCATGAATATAAGAAAAAATAAGTTCGCTCAAGGGGAAATCTACCTGTTTAAATATAGTGCATGCACCAGAATTGACAGAACCAACAAGTAGAAATTTGTGAAGTATTTTCCGAGGAGGACTGTCTTTGTTTGGTATTTCACCTTCACAAGAAAGAGTTACAGACTTAGAAGGAACTGGCAAAGACAGAATTGCACAAGCCAACCTTGCTCTGCGCTGCAAAAGGGAAATCCAAAAATATTGGTGAACTGTTATTGCTATAAAAACCAATGCATCTCAACAATGATCACCTTTTCCCATATACACCCCCTATCATTCCTCTGTCCCTCTTCTCTGTATGATCCATCAGCGTTCACCCAAAAGTTTGGTGTTCCCTCACAAGGCACTCCAGCCAACTGCAACAATCAATGCAGTGCAAAAGTTTGATTAACATTACAAAAAATATATGTGCAAGCAGAAATACGATATGATATTGTTCAAGACAACAACCTGCAGTACCCATAACTCTTTTTTTGTAATCAGGCGATCATTTATAATCACATTTGTGTCTCCATTGCTTGCATACTTGTCCAGGCGACCTCCAACAAGCAGCTGGGGGCTGATAACCTCACTGGGTGGTTGACCTTCCTGTACAGTCAATCAATACAACAGATTAGAACCTCATTTGATAAAACATTTAATGGGGGTTAAAGATTCATGAACTAGATTTTGGAACTAAAATGAAAGCACATTGAAGGGCATCCTTGAGTTCGAAGCACCATTTTTTAAGGCACAGTAAACTAATTCTAGAGGTATCTCCACAAAAACGTTCGTAAGCTCTATTTGGTTTATTTCCATAAGCTTCTTCATGAATCTAATCAAAATAACTTCATTTCAGCTTATGTCATTAAGTGTTATGGTCAAATTTAAGACATAACCTTTTAGATTATAATAAGAGCTTGTTGAACATGAGTTCAATAAAGTTTTCATCATACACGACCTAAACAGATTAAACTAAAGTAATGTTGAGATTAAGTTTTCACCTTTCCCCAAAATCCAGATGCTTTATCATACCAATAGGATCCTGGTTTAAGATGTTTTGGGGGATTTCGACAGTTAAGAAGCAACAAAAGCTGTTCCCGGTCCAGAGGTTGTGAGTTGACAAAAACAAGCTCTGGTGGTATTTGATTTTCTTCACAAGACTTTTCATTATCCATGACTTCAGCCACAATCAACTCAGACAACAACTGCTTCATCATCCGCGAAGATTTCCCCAGTTTCCTCCTCTTTCTTTCATCAATTCTGTATCCAATGCAAGTCACACATTTTCTTCCTTGTGGCATGGACCCCATGGCCCTCACCACACAGCTGCGACAATACTTTGCTCTACAAACAATGCAAACCTCCTTCGGTGTGAATCGGTTCCCCTTGAGGCACTTGTAGCAAGAACCCTTCTTCCCAGGTCTCACTGCACGTTCCATCACAGGAACACTCTCAACCTGAGAATCAACAAACTCATCACTATCGCTCTCCATCATGTAGTTTGACTCGGGATCACAGAAGGTCACGGCAGAAACACGCTTCACATGCTTGGGACTTGTTGCTTGCTCTTCTTCTCTCAAAGAACAAATCCCATCAGAGGAAGCAAAAAGAGAGGTTGAACCTGAACCTGAACCTGAACCTGGACCTGATTCTGTGGTGTCCAAAGTTGTGTTAAGAATGGCGCCATCTCTAGCACAGGGCACTTTCAAAGTCTCCAAACTCTTGTACATGTCGTCACCATCAGTACCAGACAGACATGGAGCTGAATCAGTTGCACGAGAATCTAAGTTTGGACGGACGGCAGAATCTTCTGAACACGGGTTCTGCTTCCTCTTGTTAAGGCTTTTACTAAGAGGTTGGATTACCGGGACAGAGAAGTCATCATGAGAGAGAGGAGCAATGGTTGCAACTGGAATTTGGTCAATTTTGAAAGCAGGAATTTCAGGAATGGAGTAACAGAGAGGAGGGCCATTATACACCATGGCAATGGAGTACTCATAGCTGCTGCTTATGCTGTCTTCAGTTTTCACGGCAGCAACAGGCACAGAAGAAGGCCTTAACTTTCTCAGAAGGGAAGTCATGTCATGCAGTCCAAATTGAGGCCAAATCCACAGCAAATACAGCACAGCACTCACCAACTCATCTCAAAAGAATCCTTTTTGCAGAAATTTCAAAGGAGGAAAATATGCGCACCCCATGAAGGAAAAACACAGAAATAAGGCCTCAGAAGATGTGTGCAAGGAAGCTGCTACTTCTGGAAAGAGACAAATGTGGTGTTGTGATGAAAGGGAAGAGAAGTGAAGGGAAGAGAAGCAAAAATGGAAGAAATAGTAGAGAGAACGATGGACTTGGGAGAAGGAGGAGTGAGAAGTAAACAAACGAAGGTTGACCCAAGTCGAAAGAGTGCGAGAAAATTAAGGTGTAGTAAGCAGTGGACGTGTTCCTAACATTTCGAGGAAAATGCATGCTGACTCAGAAGAATGCTTCAAAGTACCGTGTTATTCAAACTACTTACTTAAAGTCACGTGCTAGTGTTAACTCACCTTCTCTCATTATTTATATCATTCAACTTTTATACTTTTTTATATTTATTTGAGACATAATATAATATAAACATAAAATAATTATAAAAATATAAATTTTTATATTTAAAAAAGAGAAAAAATAGTATTAAATGAATATAAAAATTTAGATGTGTTAAGGAATATTTTTCTATTTGACATGAAAACTTATTTTTCTTCACTTTACTTGTGCAAATTTTATGAACCCAAATTTGTTTACATTTAATTGAATATAGAAAAAAATCTAATATGTGAAAATCAATTACATTCTTCTATTTATAAACTTATTACCTTAAAAAAGACACATGCAAATAATTTCGTATCAATAAGCATTAGTCATCGTGATTTTGATACATTTTTTACATTAATTAAATATAAATATGAATAACATATTATTTTTTAAATTAAATATAAAGATAACACATTAATTCTATCTTCTTCCTCATCATTGAAATCATTCTTCGTTTTAAATTATAAGGTGCATATAATTTAGTAGTAGGTAATTTAATAAATTTATGTTCACTTCCTCCTTTCTTAATTTATTTTTAAGTTAGATCTTCAATTATTTTTATTGTTTTCCTTTTATAGTTAGTCAACAATTATTTAATTGATATTTGATATTTATATAATTATACTTTTATATTTAATAAAAATATATTTTTAATAAAAAATAAATATTTTTTTAACACTAAATATTTAATAATATATTTTTAGTGTAATTTCTATTTTTTAAAAATTTTACTTAACTTATATTGGAAATAGTAAAAAGTTAGATGTAAATATAAATATATATATTCTCTAATAAAAATGTCATATTCATTAAATATAAAAATATATTTTTCTTTCAAAAGTCACCCTCATCTTCATTCCTATACTTTTTATTCCTGTTTTTTTTTATTATTAAACCTATAAGTCAGAATGGGATTGAGTAATAATATATTACTTAACTTTTCATTTTACTAAAAACAATATAATCACGTCTCCTACTACCAAAAGTGTACAAAGGAAAACAAGTCTCGTTAACCGCGTTAATTTACACGCAAAAGACAAAAGACAAAAGAACGACGGGCCCATACAAAAATTATACATTTTCGTCAAAATATAAGAATACAACACATGTCATTTTAATTAAACTACTATATGATAGATAACAATATACTAAAAAGTTACATTAAAAATGAAAAAATTGAACTATTTCCTTAATTTTCTAAAACGACCCTAAACAAAGATTAGTTCTGAAAGGTTCTGAGAATTGTAAGTGTCTGATAAAACATACGCTGCGGTTGGTTGTTGGGAATGGCCATATGCTGAGAATTCAATAAACAGAAGACGAAGTTGACTTGAAGTTTAGAGGGCATGATACGCATTTTGTGTCCATTTAGTCACTGGTCGGAATGCAACAACTCTCTCAGGAAAGAGCCACGTTTTTTCAGTTTTGACAAAAACCATAAAGTTGTTTTTTCTGCTCATACAACCAATTATTAATTATTATCTGTCTTCCAAAATTAACATGACTAAATCAACTGTTCCATCACTCTATATATTTTCCAACTCTAATTTTTTTTAAATAATATTATTACTTCCATGATTTTGTCTTATAGAAATTATTAAACCGATTTTATGTGGTTAAGTTAAGTTTAAAGTTTATTTTTTAACTTAATATCATAATTAGATTATAACATATCTTAATGATATTTGTTTTTTTTACATATTATTTCACTCGTTATTGAATTACTATCGAATTACTTATTAATGTTTAGTTTTATGTTTGATATATATATATATATATAAGAAGTGTGTTAGAAGTCTTATATATACAGATAAGATCAATTTAAAATATATGAGTAAGTGTAAATCTCATCTTACAAATCAATTATGTGAGATTAAATTAAATTTAAAGTTCAATACTTAATATTGTTATTTTCTTGAATTGAAAGAAGATATATTTAAATTGAATTTAACATGAGTTTTTAAAGAAGGTAAAACTACATTGTCATTTTCTTAGATTGAAAGAAGATATATTTAAATTGAATTTAACCTAAATTCTTAAAGAAGGTAAAACTATTGTATGTATCCGCTCATAAGTATCATTAGGAAAAGTGAAAGAGTTACTAAACTTAAGAAAAAAAAAATTAATATTCCAGGTAAAAGAATTTCAATACTCCTTAATAGCATTCAAATTTTATTTTTTATATAAAATCTTTATATTATATATAATCAGGTTCAGTATCCTAATCGGAAAATGAATTGGAGTTTTTATTAGAAGTCAAGACCCCCTGATATCATACTATATTGCATGATATTTCGGATTTTTCCATATTTTGACCTTTAAATATTATTGTCAGAATGATATCGTAGAAAGTTTCAGATTTAATGCACACTTATCCAAATGGATCATAACAAGTCAAGTTGATGCAAACTTATTCTCATGTCAATTAGTTCAAGATTAATAATAATAAATTTGATGTAAAATTTTAATATATAACTTTTTATTTTTAATAAGTTTTTACTTTTTAGTATTTATATGATTGTGGAGGAACAATTTAATTATCGTTATTTATAAAACTTGTCAATATTTTTTTTAATTAATTTGTTTGGCGTACATCAAGTTTTGCTATTTTATTCTTTAAGTAAATTTAAGTAATTATATATTAAAACAAAACACCTATGATATAATAATTTTTTTATTTTTTATTATCTATTAACACGCATATATGGATAGATGAATATAATTCCGCTAGTTATCAATTACTAGAGTTAATTATGAAATAATATATAAAGAATTAACGACAGTTATTATGAGTCAATATATAAAAGATTTATGATTTAATCTTTTTATTTAAAAGTAAGTTAAATCTACTAACTCTAAGAATTTAATCTATGCAAGTGTCTAAGGTTAGCTATGTAAACTCATGACCAACTAATCAACAATCAACAAAGCAACAGAAATGGAAAAACAAAACTAGATTAAGGAAAGAAAATCAAAGAAAAAAAAGTTAAATATGTTTTTAGTCCATCAATCTTAGCTTTTGTTTCTCTTTTAAATTTTGATACATTTTAATACTTGTTGTTAATTAAAGAAAGGTTTAATCCTATACTACATCCCTATATTTATGTACGAATGTCTCAATTGGGTCCTCGTTTTTTAAAGTGTATCAAAATGGTCCTTAATTTTGAAAATTGATATCAATTGAGTCCTTTCCGTTAAGTTGGCTGGACGGCGTTAAAAAAATTGATGAGTGGATGCTGAGATGACGAACGAACGCTCGTCCACCAGCGAACGAACGCTCGTCCACCAGCGAACGAACGCTCGTCCACCAGCGAACGAACGCTCGTCCACCAGCGAACGAACGCTCGTCGACCTCTTACTGTTGGACGACCGTTCGTTCCACACTGGAATACCGTTCGTTCGGTGGTCGACGAGCGTTCGTTCGCTGATGGACGAGCGTTCGTTCGCTGGTGGACGAGCGTTCGTTCGTCATCTCAACATTCACTCATCAATTTTTTTAACGTCGTCCAGTCAACTTAACGGAAAGGACTCAATTGGTATCAATTTTCAAAATTAAAGACCATTTTGATACACTTTAAAAAACGAGGAACCAATTGAGACATTCGTACATAAATAAGGATGTCGAAAAGGATTAAACCTTATCTAGTTAAAACCACGCTGAGTTGACTAACTCTAACGTCATCTATTTTTTTTCTAACGGTAACATGTCGTGTGATTTTTTTTTCTAAGACACTGAGTCAATGGAACATGTTTGTCTCCCTCCATCTCCCTCTGTCTCCTTGCGTTTGCAGGCCTGGACTCTAAAGCCTCATGAAAACCTTTAAACTCTTTGCATCTTTCAATCTGCAACTTCTTCAGAGAAGGACTAAACACCCATCTCGGGAATCGACTACCTCTTTATCCTGTTAGTGTCAAACTCACAAGCTGGGTATCTGGTCAAAGAACTTGAAGAATCGCCTCAGCTTTTTCTCATAATTTGCTCTCTTCATTTCTGTCCCATGACAATCTGAATAATCTTTTCCTGCTTCTCTCCCTCCCTCTTCCTTCGTCTCCCTCCCTCTCCCTTCGTCTCTCTCCTTCCTCCAGCGCCAACCCCTCCTCTTTCAAACCTACCGTCACACCGACGACAAGTCCTGACTCGGCTTCACTGATCTCATGGAGGACCTTCTTACCGAGGAACACTCCTTCATGGACGCAATGTAACTCAATCGTGTGGAGAAGGTTCGCAAACTCCTCATGATGTCCGCGCGCAACCGCATCCCCTTCAGCAAAATCCACCACTACAGAACCCTCTTCGGCATCCCCGTCGATTTCCGCGACAGGGTTGCCAAATACCCTGACTTTTTAAAAATAGCGGTTGACAGCGACGACAAGAGGGTGTTGAAGTTGGTGAAGTGGGACCCGCTTCTTGTCGTGAGTGCTCTTGAGAAGGAGTTCGTTGTTGACGAGGATAGGAAATGATTTGGAAAGGATTTGGAATTGGACGATAATAGGAAGCTTGATTTGTTGATCATATACTATGCCTGGAATACATAGTGGGAAGATGAGGAGGAGAAATAGCTGCACCAAAACAGAGCCGAGCAGAAGCCACACCAGAAGTGGAAGAGCCCAACAGGAGAAGATGAAGACCAGTTAAAAGGGCTAGGATGTTCAGTATTAGAAATATAACTGAGTCCCGGTTTACTGCATCAGGAGAGAGAGGGTCTATAGTCGGTTGACGAAGAATAGGAACAAGTGCTGCTATACAAATAAGAAGGGGAACGAGAGCATTCAAAAGCAGTTTGAGTGCACTGGAGGAAGGGTCAATAGAATTGGCAGCAAGGGTATATAATGCTGCACTGACGCCATTGAAACTCACAGTGAGCGATAGGGCAAGGTTGGAATCAATATCTAATGCTTTCCTAAATGATTTCAGAGACTTTGGATGTGAAGACCTTTAGCTTCAAAAAGTAAACCTGCAAAAACCTAACCTATGAATTTTGCTACCTTAACAAAATGAGACTCAATAACATAAGGAAGTTTGGAATCTAAAACACGTTAAGCTTCAAATAATTTAAGATTCCTCATTTTTGTGGAGAATTATATCCTTTCTAAAATTATATTGAAAACAAGCGATATACCCTTTGTGTGCCATCTAGAAGTAGAATAGGGATTAATAGCCACAGATTTTGCCGGACAAACTTCAGCATGCTGCCACTGTGATAAGGGCATATACAAATTGGCTAAATCATGCCATATTTCCATTTCCAGTCTTCTATCACGGTTTCCCTTACTCTTCTTGTCTGCACAAATTTTTGAATTTATGTAGTCTGAGTTCTCTCTATGATTTAGAGAGTTCCTTAGAAGATACAAAGTAGTCGTATGTTCACCTTCTCCACAACAAAGAGCTAGAGCCCAATCTTTCTTTTCTATCCATGTTTTTCGGAAGCAATTCCTCAACCTGGAGCTATAGTCATGAATTCCACAAAAACACTTAGAGCAAACGAAAGGTGATCAATTAACGAAGGGTCTCATTCAATGTATCCAAAAATTTCATAAATTAGACTGATGGTTTGGCTATACTGTGGGGCCAACAGCTTGGCACCGTACATCCAGCAGGAACAACACATTGGATCGTTGTAGACAAAGAAAACGAGGAAGAGAGACTTTCCGGAGAGGCGGCGAAGGACGGCTTGATGCAAGGAAGGAGACATTGACTCGGAAAAAAAATTACGTGGCACACCACCGTTAGCCACATCAGCTTGTTTTTAACGCTATTAGTTTTTGAGGACCAAAAATTAAGGTTTTCTTAAGGAGGAGAACTAAAATGTACCTTATTTTGAAAGAGGGACTAAAAACAAATTCGTTTAATAGTTTATGGACTAAAAACATATTTAACCTAGGTTTCCCTAGTATAAGTGCATGGAAAAGTTTCATACCATTCAAGCCATCGAAAAATTCTCACAAAACCAATTCATTTTCAAAGATTGCATGGGAAAACCCTATAGATGAGAGAAGTCCAATAATTATTCAAGAAAATGATAAAGAAAGTATATGCATATATTTTTAAAGTGACATACAATAGTATCATATGTTTAAGGATATATCGATTACATGTGTCTATATATACTTGAATCTTATGATATGAACATGTAATGTAATAACTTGGTCAATTACATATCGATCAACCAAAAAATATTTTTTATATGTTTGAATATATTTCGATCATCTATGTTTAAGTATACTCGTCACGAATGGTCTGATCCAACACTATAACAATCTGGTTGAATACATGATAGCCTGGCTGAATACATGTTGATTAACCAGGACCGACGCATAAAAAGTATTGACCAAGTTAACTAGCTTAAGATCATGATTAAAATATAATTAAGTCAATTGATTAACTAAAGACTAATTTAGGTAATTAGTCATATTGACTCATCTCGATAGCAAAACCCATAAATAATAGTATAAATACCATAGTTTATGAGGTAACTATTGAAGTTCATTAATTACCACATTTATTACCAGTTGATGCACTTGGTTGACTTGAGTGTTAGAGTGTCTTTTGCAGACATAATCTGTATTCGACTAGGAGAGGACGAGTACCCCAGAAGTTGGAAGATTGGAGCGTTTAGAGTGCTAGTTTGAGTCTTTGTAGGAAATATTCGATATTGTAAGAACAATTAGTGTTATCGTGAGGCTGACTTAAATTTTATGAAGAGAAGAGTTTATGTGTCTATGAGAAGTAAGATGGTTGAAGAAAAAGGAGCAGAACTGGACCTTCTCGCATAATATTTATGTGTCTATGAGAAGAGTTTATGTGTCTTGGACAATACACTCTTAAGTAGAAAAAGTTACATCCTGATTACCAGCTATAACTTTTGGCCTAGTGATAAGAACTAAATCCAATGTATCAAAACTCAATACCAAAAAACAAACTAGTTTTAATTCCATCACAAATGAAAGACTATAAAACCTCAAGATTACATACCCAAATACCAAATATCGGACCATTATAAAAAAAAATCAATCCGAGCCAAAGTAAGGTCAAAATATATATGATATTCAAAAGACATTTTTAAATTTAAATTACGTTTTGAAGGTTTAATTTAGATTTTATTTTCAAATTTAGATTACTTTTTGTACGTTTAAATGTGTTATGTCTTTTAGGACTGTTTTCAACAAGTTTTCAAGTAATGTCTTATTTGAGTTCAAAACTTTAAATTTTATGTCATGGTTACATACTATATTTTAAATAAGATTATAACTGTATTTTTTTTATCAGCAGATTATAACTGTGTATGACTCTGCAAAGAAAATTAAGGCGAGTTTATTTTATATAATCAAGTCTCATTTCACATTTTTATCTTATTTGTTACAATAAAATTCATATTAAATAAAATATAAATATAAATATAATGTATACCTCTAATTCTTATAATATTTATGTTGGTAATTAATAATTATTAATATTAATATTTAACATTGCAGAGAAAAACGATGTAACATTATATCTTTAGGAAAGTGTAATTTATTTGCATTGCAGGCACATTCTATTATTTATTATTAATCACGTCACTCACATCCAAGTGATCCAAAGCAAGCTCTTGATTCACATTTGTAGGTAAGAATCTCCTTAATTTCCTATGTTATGTCATTTTGGTTTGGTTAACATTTACGTGGGTTTTAATTCGTTTGGTCTAGGTCAGTAATTTATTTTCCCTTTTGAATTTAGTTTGCGTATTGCGTATGCTCAACGCTAACTTCAAATGTAGCCCTGCCCCATGCATAATTCCAGTGACACTTCTAATATCCTGACTTTTGAAGTTTCCTTAATTACAATTCAATTGTAGTCACAACTTTTTTGTAAATCTTTAGTATTAAAGTTGCAACACAATCCAATGTTGGCTTCAAAGTTCTTAAAACCTTAATGTTGCGGTTAAATTGCAACCATGAAGTGATTTTTTAAAGCCTTGATACCTTTAATATGTTTACATCCTTGTAATCATAAACCATCATGTGGGTAGATAACATGTTTGCGTCATCCTGAATTAAATTGACTACAACGTGTTTGTTTCGTTTTCTTTATGTTAGTGAGGAAATTGTTCATTTTTTAACTATTAAAACAAGAAAATGGTGTTATCTGATTGGTTGTATTGTATTTATGTTTTGAAACAGAGAGTAATTTTTGTTACATATCTCAATGTGTACCCGATTGTTGTTCAGTTAGTCATCAAGTACTTATTTATCCAATTAGATTCGATGAAAAATAGGGAGCAAAACAAACAAGGTTTGGATGCCCTGATGCAGTTTTTGATGGTAGTCGAGCAGAAGAGGATCATGTGTTTGTGAGAAGGACCTTCTTTTTGTTACACATGGAGAGACTGAGTTGCACAGGTTCATCGATCAGAAGGCGTTCAACGAGCATATCAAGTCATACAAGCCACCATACAGATAATGATGACGAATCTGAGAGGGTTTCAGAGGCTGGAGACATTGGGGATAGAGCTCTTCCAAGCACCAGACTCAGTGAGAGTGGTAGTATCCGCTCCTCTTTTGACATCAGGCCAGAAGAAAATGAAGTTGTTGTTTCAACTGAAGATGAGGAAATATTGCACCCAAATTCCACTCTTTCAACAGGTGCCGTAGTGGACTCTGAAGCCATAAATCATGTGAGTTCTATTCAACACTTTCATACGGGGTAGGAGGTTGTTCGTTTCTGGGTTTTCTTTTTAAATGTTAATTTACCGTATCTGTTGATGAATGGCATTTCATGCCGCTTTAGTGTTTTAACGTTGTTATTTGCTCTCAGGAAACTCGTAGAGGTTTGCCGAAGTTGCTGGACTATGCTTCATGTATGGTTCATTTAGCTGTTTTTGGAATTCTTGGGGTAATATATATGCTTAACATTTTTCCTTGAATTTTCACATATACTGATGATGACATCATTGCTGCATTAGAATTGCTATGGTGTTAATATTTTCCAGTTGATGTAAAATACTTTGGTGTAGCATTATCTGCTTTTCACTAGGAAGCTGCTGAACAGTATTTGGTGTGTAATATTTTCCTTCAGTACTGTCCATGCAGAGTGTGTAACTTATATGTGCTGCTTTCTTTATTCATACTTATTTTGAGCTTAAGTTGGAGGCTATGGAATGTTTTCAGCCTGAATTAGCACTGCTATAACCTTTTATCGTCAAACTTCATGTTAGGACACATGCAGTAGTTATCCTCAAGAATTTTGTAACGCAGAAGTTGCCATGATACTATGCAGGTCTTGACAAGATATTTACTGCAAAAATTGTTTGGCCCTGGGGTTGGCAATGTGACAAGCAACAAAACTCTTCTTTACCTTGACCTTCCTTCTAATATGGTGCGTCCTCTTTTCCAGATTCATAACTTTTCTGTCTCAGTTACATACAGATTAAAAGTCATATTCACAAATACCAACAGTGCAGAATTATTTGTCCAAGAACATGAATTCAGGCATTAAAATATATAACAGGTTTAAAAGAATCCTCTATGTTTAACAAAAAAGAAGTATCTTACTTTGGGCCATCTTTAAAGCTAGAGGCTGGTCCTAACAGGAATTATCTGACTCTGAACACCAAGTAGTTGTTCCTTTTCTCATGGCAGAAGATTAGCTGATTTTCCATTTTGCATTTATAAATCTTTGATCTGCAGAATATACAACATTTTTTTATAAATCTTCCTGTAATACAGTTAATTTCAGATATTTTAAATTTGCTTAAGTCATCGTTATTTAGGTGTACCTGAAACTTGAGAAAAGGAAACTGATTCAGATAACTTGGTAATGCAAATTTCTTTTCGTTTTATTCCAGATAGGTTCATTTCTTATGGGATGGTTTGGTATTGTATTCAAAGGAGACATATCTAATGTGTCGGAGCATCTAGCCATAGCAATAACAACTGGTTACTTAGGGAGTCTTACGACCTTCAGTGGTTGGAATCAAAAAATGCTTGAACTCAGTGTTTCTGGTCACTGGCTTTTCGCTTCGCTTGGATTTGTAGTAGGTAAATAAGTGTGATGAACAAGAGTACTTTACAAGAGAAATTATTGCAAGGCTTACATAGGAAAATTATAAACATTGTATGGAACATACATTCATGACCATGTAAAGTAGGTAGGTTTCTTTTTCATCCATCAACTTGGCTCATTGAAAAATTGAATTGGTCTTACTACTGGAAATTTTCAGGTCTATTTCTTGTTGCCTTTTCCATCATATTAGGGATTGAAACTGCTAAGGGTTTCAGGTGGCTTCTTAGCAAGCTGAGTATGAGTTGTGGAGCTAGAAGTGATGGCTCTAATATCAGCACCAAAGTAGACAGCAATAGCCGTCAGCTGACTATTATGATGATGTTTTTGGTGATCTTAATCATGTTATGGGGTGTCTGTGGGGTATTAGTAAAGGCTGAGTTCAGGCATGGTGGCAATGCAGCTGAGTTGTGGTTTGCTTGCATGGTTGGACCAATAGGTGTGTGGATTAGATGGTTCTTAGCACGGCTCAATGGTCGTGGCTTAGGAAAAGCAGGGTTGCTCAAATGGATTCCATTTGGGACTCTAATTGCCAATGTATCTGCTGCTTTTGTTATGGCTGCACTTGCTACTGTGAAGAAAGCGGTAAGTTTCTTTGTTATTTTATTCATCTTCCAATGCCACCAGTCATATTTACTGCATTTGCTAATGTCTGAGCTAATTTTAGATGAGAAATGTTGCACTCTTTTCAACACAATCTCTACCATTGGTTGAAATTTATTAGAAGTTCCAAATTTCTGTCTTTTGCGTCTAATTTAATAAAACTTCTTAATTTTATAGTTTTCAATTAATGTTAATCAATACTAATGTGTTTCTTGTTAGATTTGAGAGCTAGACACACCTCTACTGGGAAATTAGTTTTCTTTCTATAATTCTACATTTCTTTCAACGCGTTTTAATAAGAAAAGTAGAAATGTCTTATTAGATTTGAGATTGGACTCCTACAATTCTACATGGACAGTGACATATTAATTTTCTGTCTTACTTGTTAAGTAACTCATTGATAGGATATTAGCTAAAATGAGATGAGAAAATAATAACATCAATAATAAAGAAGAATGAAATTTTATTAAGTGAAAGAAATTACAATACTTCTCTCAACAAATATAAGGAGAGAACAGTAATACATTTTTTCTTAAAAACAGGAGAATATAAACTATTAAGAGAATTTTAAAGGAGATGTTTTTTTTAAAAAAAAAGAAATCTTTTTAGTTTTTAGAACATCTACAAAAAATAGAGCTCATGATATTTGTGGGAATGAATTGAAAAATGGTTGTTATCATCGAGCTCCAGGAAGATATCAAAATTACGTTGGATTGCTGCTCCTTTGGTCTAAATGGATTTTTTCTTTTTCATTTTTATAATATGGCGTTATATGCCAATATCTATTAAAACCAAGAGGATATGCATTATGATTTTGTTTGTCCAAAGCAATATTTATTTCTCTTATGCAGGTGCACACCAGGGACTGTGATACTGTTGTATCAGGAACTCAATTTGGTCTGTTGGGGTGTTTGAGTACTGTCTCTACTTTTGCTGCTGAGTTTAATGCAATGAGAGAAAGTGACTATCCTTGGAGAGCTTATGCATATGCCTTAATTACAATATGTATCTCATTTGTTATTGGAATTTTGGTATATTGTATCCCAGTTTGGACAAAGGGGGTTTGACATTAATGCATATAGTTTCTGACTTCATGTATTCCAAATCAAAGTATCATTACAACCCTTTTTATATATAACAATTGAGTTAAACAAGAGTAAGACATTTAATACTCCACAGAGAGGTTTTAAGCAACCAAAGTTTTCACAAAATCTGTTTGATGTACTAGTAAACTCATTAGTGTTGCTCTAAAAAACCTTGTTATTTTTGTATTCCAATTTGCTTTAAGAAGTGAACTTTAAACTTAACTTAATTCTACAAAATCGGTTTGTAAGGTATAATTTGTACTTACTTATATTCTTCATGCTAAAATATATATATATATATATATATATATATATATATATATATATATATAAATAAAGCGTAAAGATTATAAGTTCTTCATGCTAAAAAATAAAATATATATATATATATATATATATATATATATATATATATATATATATAAAGCGTAAAGATTATAAGGTGAAGTTTGCATTTATTTATATACTCTAAATAAATAAGAAGTAACTTGTTACTAATGAATATCAAGTGTTTATTTATTTTTTAATTGTAAACTAAGAATGAGATGAGGTAGAAATCATTTGACAGAAAACATGAACAATTGAGAAGAGTTAGAAAAGACACAGGTGCAAAAATTTCATATACATATAATATCCTTCTTTTTTTTATAGATGAACGATTGTTAGGTTTTTCTTAAAACCAATTTTATTCAACAAAACATAAAATGGAATCATGTGATGCAATTTGTGTGCACATAATAAAGATACAATGGGTTCGAAAAATTAATTACTGGCATAAAAATTAACTATAAGAAAATCAAAATTTTCATTAATTAAAGTTCGTGAGAACCATTCAAAATTCTTGGATAATGTTATTTCTACGAATTTTTTACGAAATGAAATTTGTGGATAATATGCTCTTACGAAAAAAATTTCACGGATTTTTAATTTCTGTGAGCAATTTTTGACAAACAAATTTCGTGGAAAAGATTTCAACATATTGTGGGTAATTTTCCACGAATTTTTATTTTTGTAGAAAACGTCATAAATTTTTCGTGGATATTTTTCACAACTTTTGAATATTGATATCCATTTTCACAAAAATTTTGTAGGAAACATATACATTTTCACAAGAAATAAATAAATAATGAATTTTATAAGTATTATATTTTGATAAATGCAAGTTGTGAAAGGGTGCAGTTAATAATTGTGGAAGTGCAGTAGCTTATGTTAAAAATATACGGGCCTGGAGATATAAAGAAGCCCATTTGTAAGACTTGCTAATTGGGCTGAGACGGGATTAGAAATGAAGGCATTGGTTGTGGAGGAAATAGATAAGGCTATGGCTTTGGCTATGGTGCATAATTTGCAGAGAAAAAAGAACTGAAGATGGCGCAAACGCTGGCAATGCCCGTGGCATCCTCACTCGCTATAATCTCCAATTCTCGCTTCTCCAATGCTGTCTCCATTAACATTCTGAGTCCTCCAAAGGTAACCATTCACAATTAGGGTTTCGTGTTTGGCACAGTAAAACATGAACTGGAGGTGTATGTGCAGGTTCAAGGATTGACCATCAAGTGCGCTCGTGTTGGCGGTGTGGAGATTCCGAACAACAAGCGAATCGAGTACTCGCTGCAGTACATTCATGGAGTTGGAAGGAGCAGAGCGCGACAGATCCTGTGTGATATAAGCATGGATAACAAAATGACAAAGGAGCTCACTGAGGAGGAACTCATCACTCTCAGGGACGAAGTCTCCAAATACATGATTGAAGGAGACTTGGTAAGTAAAGATACTGTTATTACATTTTTGTTTTAATTTTTCTGTGAGTTTCTTTGTGAATTGTAACTGACTGTGAATTTCGATGTCGTTGGGGGCCTCAGAGACGATTCAACGCGATTAATATAAAGAGACTGAAGGACATTCAGTGCTACAGAGGAATAAGGCATATTCAGGGGCTTCCGTGCAGAGGCCAGCGAACCAAGAACAATTGCAGGACCTTGAAGGGTAAGAAGGTTGCCATTGCCGGTAAAAAGAAAAAGTAAACACTTTTTGTTTTCTGTGTTGTTGTGTTTTTACTGTTAATCTTGTAAGAAAAAAAAAATAATGTTCACTGCAATTCGATTGTTTTGTTTAAGTCACGTGTAATTTATTGGATTTGGAAGTTCAACTAGTGTTTCTTGGCAATATATCCCACGAATCACTCTGCACTGCTTGAGCAGGTTGAAAATCTAGTTCTGGCCAGACAGACTTACATGTACAATCATAGATTAGAGATATTACAAATAAGGGTTTCTTTGAATAAATTTCGTTATATACACAATTTTTTGTAACATTTATAAACACTTTTAGTAGAAGAAAATAAGAAGGAAAAATAGAAAATAATTTTTTTTTTATAAATTAACATTGACTTATAAATAAGTTAAAATAACAGAAGACATAAAAAAGAGTTTCTAGACATTATTTCATGGATAAGTTAATTTTAAGTCATAGAGAAACTTATTTGTTTCTTCCTGTGTAGAATGCTTAGGATAATTTTCTCGGAACAGATCGTAGGTGGTGTTGGGTTTGATGGATCCGTAGGATGTTTTGAGTGATTATTGGTTTGATAGAGTAATACAAAATGTTCGAGTGTAGTGTCTTGAAGCTTAGCAAATGTCATGAAAAATGCTTCAGTCTGAGCCTAGTTAGAGTTCGGTTTATCTTACTACTTTGCTCCTAGCCCCTTAATATTTGGTTATTCAATTGGTGTTGTTTAAATGTAATGATAGATATGCTTGATCATAGAATCGTTTTTGGTGAGGAAAACTGAAGAAAATGTTTGAATATAGTTTCTTCAAGTTTGGCAAATTTCATGAAATTTGTTTGAAATGTTTTTTTTTTCAATTGTACCACTGCCTATTGGAATGTTCTCTGATATCAGCTCTATTTTATGTAAATTTTCTCCAATTGCCACCTTTTCTGTTAATCCACTTTTTTATCTCAGATTTTTACCAATCCTGCATAGATGTCCTATATCAGTGCAGTTTTTATTTTATACCTGTTAGCATAATTGAATTTGAATATGTTTTGTTTAATTGTTTTCATGTTGAACCTCCAAGTAATATAAAAATTAGGTTCTTTGTACTTACTAACCAATCATAAACTTGCTGTTTATTCTCCTTTTGAATTATTATTAAAATGAATTTTAGTCGTTGACACGAGCTGGTGATCTCACTAACTAAAAAAGTAATCTTCACTTTATATAGAGAGCACAATAATATCATGATGTATCACTTGTTCTAAGTTTAACTAGTTATTTTTAGTACATGCGACTGACAACACTAATGAAATGAACTGAATCAGATCATGATTGATGTCAGGCAGTTTCTTTTTGCGCCTCCTTATGTTTTTTCTTCCACCCTATATTGTCCTATCTGGATTGTGTAATTTGGAAGTTAAACATGTCTTCCGAAAGTTAGACAATGTTAAAGAGAAAAATAGTTTTCGGATTACATAATTTGGTATTTAGTTTTCAAATTGTAGAATCTGGAAGTCTTTTTTAATTTCTGGTACAACACTGAAGTTTTTTTTTTTACAAAAAAAAAAATTGTTTTTGATTGGTATATTTCAGAAATTATTTACCGATTTTTTATTTTTTGATTGTATAACTTAAAATTGGCGAACTCTTATATAAGGGTAGAAGAAAAAATATAGGGAGGTACACGCTGCCTCGATCTTATTCCTGTATTTGTACCAATCCGGTATCTGGATTTATCTATTCCATTTAAAGACTTTAGTTGAAGATCTATTCCATTTCTACATATTTCATTTATTCAAATTTACAACATTTTATTGTCATCAAAAAAGGGCAACACGTTCATATAACAAGAAAATTTAGTAAGTTATATGCAATGTCATTTCAATTCGATAGTTTCTAGAGAGCAGCATCAAGTAATTCTAGCATGTTTTAATAGGAAACTTGGAAATGGCCCAGTGTTTACCTCAATAAATTACTACGTGGAGTACTTGTAATATGATGTAAAGTACAAAGCTAATGAATATAAAGATGGATCTCTTGGATTCTCTTTAATTATGTATTATGATTACCTTTTAGTATTAATCTATAACTTATTTTATTGTGAGAAATGATTGTATAGCTACTATTAAAAGGTTTGTCTTTTTTAATCTTGACCATTTAATTGGTGTTATTCTTTTTTCTTTTCTTATGAAAATTTTTTCATCTTTCTCTTTTATTTTTTAAAAAAACAGTTTTATTAAGTAGAGCCATTAGATTAAAAGAAAATAAATTATGAGTCAAAACTATTTTTTAAAAATTTATATATAGATCATTATGAGAAATGAGAAGAATCGATTATAATTAATAAGTTGAGTTTAACGGTTAAAATACATATTTAAGTATAACTGTTTTATCAACTTATTCTTATCTAATTGAAGATTATGGTATTTATAATAAGGAAAATAATATTTTAACATATTTTTTTTCTCAATTTTGACAAATTTGGCGTGGCAATTTTCAAATGAATTTATAAGTTTTTTTAAGCTGTAAAGATATTGAAAAACAAAAATTGGAGAAATTGGATGGTGCGTGGTATTCGTTGTTTCTTCGTAATATTCTCAAAACTTATAAATAAAATTTTCAAACATAAGTCTCAAGAGAAAGAGTTTAGAGAGAGAAGCTATGTTGTACAAGAATGATACAAACAAAAGGCATCTATGAAACATTTCTTAAATATACAAAAGAGTGCTAGAATCTATATACATTAAAGCATTAAATGATCATAAGCATTTAGGCATGACACAAAAGAATATTAGAATGTACATACATTAAAACATTAAATGATCATAAGCGTTTAGGTATGATATATATATTATTGTTTAGTGATGTCTGTTTTGAGTAACATAAAATAATTTATGATATATTACGTTTAAGGCTAGTTACATGAATCATAAACGGTCTTAGAATATATTATATCTAGGATATATTACGTATAAAACACTTAATCACTTCTTATCTTTTCTCTTAAATTATTAAACACTATTTTGTTTCAAATCTTCATCAAACTTTAAAAAAACAAGATTTACTTAATCGATTTTATCTTAATAAATTTAAGCTATAAAGTGATAGAAACCTTGACCTTTGTATCCTGAAAGAGAAAATAGTTTAAATCTTAGTTATGTAATGTTTTTCTAGTCTCAGGTTGTATAGCCTAGAAATGTTTTCCCGTATACAAATTTGACGATTAGTGATTGGTGGTAAAAGAAAGAAGAAAGTTTGACAAAGAAAGATGAAAGGAACATGTTTTTATGAATAACTTTGCAAGTCAAATCATGGCTTAGGAATTTGTTAATCATTTCTTTGTTTGTTTGTCTGTATACCATCTCTCTGAAATTTGATTTAGACTCATTTGCTTATGTAATATCCACGTTTTTTATCCAATTTTTCTGCTACTTTTGTCTTGTGTTTTTTAACTTAGTGTAAATGGTTAAAACACTCCAAAATTCTTATATTTTATACATCTTTTAAATTGTTTTTCTCTAGTTTTAAGTTATTTATTATAGTCCTAATAAAAAATATGACAAATTAGTTTATCACCAAATAGTCATTATTACATAACCTAAAACGGATACTTCTTGCCTATTACATGTTTGAACTAATAATAAAAAAAAGTTCTTCTATTATTTACAAAATTATAACAACTAATTTTGGCATAAACTTTTTTACAATAATTATAACATGCAAAAACACAAATTAGGTTATACTTAAATTTCCTACCCACATCATGCCAAGTACAGAGGGACCAGAATAACACGCGTGAACTTGTTTACCACTCCACAACCTATTTTTGTGTCCTTTCTTTCTTAATCTTCACCCCTTCTTTGTGTCCTCGTGGCGAACACAGTGAATATAAATAATAGGAAAAAAGATTCGGTGCATCATCTTCATAGATCTTGTACTATAAACAATAAAAAAAAAAAAACATGAAAAATGATAAACAATACTTATTTTTCCTTCTCTCTCTCAATCAATATTTTAGGGATAATGGTTTCATCAAACTCCTGTAACAATGTATTATAGCAATCATTTTCATCTGCACAAGCACGCACCACCTAACATCTCCCATGGTCCCTCTTGTAAGAAACAAAACACACTACTTCACTCCCACACCGAAAAAATCTTCCTTGCTCTCTCTCATTCTCTCTTCAACCATGTCTTCTTCCTCCGATTCCGACCACCTTCCGCTGAGACAAATCCCCGGAAGCTACGGCCTCCCATTCTTCGGACCCATAATCGACCGCCACAACTACTTCTACCACGAGGGCCGCGACAAGTTCTTCGCTTCCAGAATCAGCCGCCACAACTCCACCGTCATCCGCACCAACATGCCGCCGGGACCCTTCATCTCCTCCGATCCTCGTGTCATTGCGCTGCTGGACGGGGCCTCCTTTCCTGTACTGTTCGATAACAATAAAGTCGAGAAGTTCAACGTCCTCGACGGCACTTTCATGCCCTCCACCAAGTTCACCGGCGGCTTCCGCGTCTGTGCCTACCTCGACACGGCGGAGCCCAACCACCAACTCATCAAGGACTTCTTCCTCCGAGCTCTCGCCCGACGAAAAGACTCCTTTCTCCCACTTTTTCGAAACTGTCTCCGTGAATCCTTTGCAGAGATCGAAGATCAGCTGTGTAAGAACACGGAAGCAGGTTTCAACGACGTGTTTAGCCAAGCTTCCTTCAACTTCATGTTCAGGCTGTTCTGCGATAACAAAGACCCTTCCCAAACCAACCTCGCTTCCAAGGTCAGTGTATCTTGCACACAATCCATTATAACTATCACAAAAATAAGTGTTTATATAAAAAAACTTCATAAAACTAGGGTTTCTATTAATTTTTTTATGGTATAATTATGTAAAGATAATTTCTGATAGATCACAAAATTAACATTTTTGGTAAATAAAAAATAGTTACGACACTTTTACATTACAAAGATAAAATGATAATAAAATTTAGTGTCAAAATAAAGGTAAAAAATTTAAGTGTATCAAAAAATATTTTTCATAAAAAATGTTTAAAAAGTAATATATATAGTATGCCATTATTTTTTCCTAAAGATTGTTTCATTGAGTATTTTATTAAATGATAAACTTGTTTTTAATTTAACAAAAATAAAATAGTTAAGTTAAAAATGATAAAAAGTTATTATAAAAAATTATATGGTTGTTTTGATGAATTCTCTTATATAGTAATATAGATAAAAATGAGTATTTTATGTAGATATCTTACTTTCTGAAGCATGCTATTCAATTTATAAAAAAAAAAAATCATTTTATTTATTTTACTTTGTTATATCCATTTCCAAATAAGTATCAACCTTGAATTTTGCCTGACGTAACTTCTAAATTCACTCTTCTCTCACCTTTGATCTGTTCTCCAGTATAATGCATCACTTCAATTTCCTTTGACCTTAAGTTTAAATATTTTATATAATATATCAATGTTGTAAAAGATAACATAAAAATATATTAACTTTAAAATTAAGATATACATTGATGTAAAATAATAAATATTTGTTACAAAGATTAAATTTTAATTTCATATTATAAAATGCGAACACGCGCAGCTCATGCTGTATTTTGACTAATAAAAGATTGAGGGTGCAGGTCAAAATCCGTAGGGAAATTGGTATTTAATTCGAATTTTATAGTTAAAGAAAGTCAAAAGTAGCCATTAAAATTGTTATTTTTCTTGTCGTTTCAGGCATGGTTCATCAACTATATAAACATTTTACAAGAATAATGATCCAATAATATATATATATTTATTTTACTTACAGACTTTTTTATATTTTTTCCAAAGAGCTGTTTAAAGAAAATTTTATGAGAAGATAAGCCTTTATTCTTGTCAATTTCTATTCATAGTGCAGAATGTTTGACTCATTCATACAAAACAAAACCGGTGCAGGTTTATCAGAATGCACACTTAAAACGGGTCGATCCGTATACCCACAAAATTTAAACAGCATGCTATTCTGCTTTCAGGGACCGAAGCTGGTGGACACGTGGCTTCTGTTTCAACTGGCCCCACTTGCGACGCTCGGTCTCCCAAAAATCTTCAACTACGTCGAAGACATCCTCATCCGCACGCTCCCCTTCCCTGCGTGTCTCACAAAGTCCGGCTACAACACTCTCTACGAAGCCTTCAGATCGCACGCGACCACGCTCCTCAACGAGGCCGAGAAGCTGGGCCTGGACCGGAACGAGGCCTGCCACAACGTGGTTTTCACCGCCGGCTTCAACGCCTACGGCGGGCTCAAGAACCAGTTCCCCGTGCTCCTGAAGTGGGTGGGCCTCGCCGGCGACAAACTCCACGCGGACCTCGCGAGTGAAGTTCGGCGCGTGGTGAGCGCCGAAGGAGGAGTCACGTTAAACGCGCTGGAGAAGATGCCGTTGGTGAAATCCGTTGTGTACGAGGTGATGCGGATCGAACCCGTGGTGCCTTACCAGTACGGGCGCGCGAGGGAGGACATGGTGGTGCGTAGCCACGACGCATCGTTCGAGGTGAAGAAGGGGGAGATGCTGTTCGGATACCAGCCGTTTGCAACGAAGGATCCTAGGATCTTCGAGGATGCGGAGGTTTTCGTGGCGCGTAGGTTTGTGGGCGAAGGGGAGAAGATGCTGAAACACGTGCTGTGGTCCAATGGGAAGGAGACAGAGGAGGCTTCGGTCAGTAATAAGCAGTGTCCTGGGAAGAATCTCGTGGTGCTGCTGTGCAGATTGCTTCTGGTGGACCTCTTCTTACGATACGACACGTTTCAGTTTGAGTTTAAGCAATCTGGGTTTGGTCCTAGTATTACCATTAAGTCCCTCACCAAGGCTTCTACCTTGTTCTGACTCTTATTTATTTGGTGTTTTTTCTTCACAGCTGGCTTATCTTCATTTCAAAACAATGTCTGTTTGGTGTTCAAAAATAATATTTGGTGTTTGGTTCAATAAACACGGATTATTTAAGTATTTTATTATGGTTAAATCCATTTGGAGGTCTCCATTTTTTAGGATTGTCTCAGTTACATTCCGTCTTTTAAGTTTTGTCAATTAAGTCCTTAATATTGAAAAATTGAATCAATTGGGTCCCTGCCCTTAAATCAACTTAACGGGTTAAATTTTTGCTTACCTGTGACGATGACGTGGATAATTTTGGAGACATGGTGTGCACAGACCCTTATTCGTGGCTTTTTATTAATGAAACCCTTGTGGCATTTTCTAAATGAAACATTTAAAAAAATTGAAGTTTTTCTGAAAGATTTTAAAATTAGGGTTAATTGAAGTTTGAATTGAGAAGAGAAAATCTGAAGCTTCAAATTGGCAGGACGTCAACCATGGAAGCATCTTCGTTCTGCGTTCATCATCAAGTCCAGATTCACCTGCAAACAGAAATCAACCCAGAATTGCGCCTCCGCATCAACAACCAAAAATCACCATCCTCATCATGAATCAAAAGAAACGAAGCTCCTCCCATGGTCGTCATCTCCTTCGCACAACCTGCATAAGAAATCGGGACCAGAGAAAAGCAAATTCACGCAACAGCCCAAGAACCTCAAATCAAACCCTACGAAGAACCCTAAGCGCAAATTTCATCTACCCTTCTTCTTCATCTCGCGGCACTCAAACCTTCATCCAGCAATCATGGCAACCAATCAAACCAGAATCGCGTCACCCAGGAAACCATCAACACCAGTCCAATTCACTGAAGCCATGACAGAACGCGAGCAGCCGCCGCAAAAGCAAGAGAGCGTTTTCCCCTTGCCAATATGAAACCCTAATTTATGAAACCCTAATTGATGAAACCCTTGCACAGACCGCTTCAGATTTTCTCTGCCATGGGCTTCAGTCTTTTTCTGTTGGTAACTGCGCGGACCTTGATGATATGGGGTTGATTGAAATTGCCAGAGGGTGTTCCAGGCTGGTTAGCGCCGCCGCGAGAATCGCGAACTCCTTGCGTCGTCGCGAGACCACGCCGTGAGAGCTCCATCGCCTTTGTTTCTCCTCCTCGAGCAATTGCGAGAATCATAAAATATTTCAGAAAAAACCCAATTTTTAAAATGTTCTTTTAGGAAAATGCCACATGATTATTAAAAACCACGTGTAACGCCCTCTACAAGCCACGTCTGAAATTACATCCACGTCTGACATTACATCCACGTCACCCTCACAGGTCATCAAAAACTTAACGGGATTAAGTAGATTTAACAGTAGGGACTCAATTGAGTCAATTATTCAATAAAAAGGATAAAATTGGCAAAAATGAAAAGACGAGGATGTAACCTTTTATTATCGAGCAGTTTAAACTTATATTTATTTATATTATATTTATATATTATAATTAAATTTCAGTAATTTTGTGTATTCATTATTATTTATTATTATGTTACTTATACTGGATGACCAGACGGTGAGTTATAGATCGAACGATCGATCACTCAATAACAAAGTAATTAATTAGTATAATAATAGTAATTAATTAAAATAATCAAAGTAGTTAATTGGCAATTGATTAGAGTAATAAAATAATTAATTGGAGTAATAAAAATAATTAATTGTTAATTAATTGGTTAATTTTAATTAAAAGCTCGCTCCAAAATCTATAAGTACAGGTTTAACATTAGAATGGTTGACACTGACTTGAGTCTGAGAGTGCTTCCTACATGTAACTCCCACACAGATCGAACCTCCAAGAGGATTCATAGACTGAGGATTCTTCGAGCTAGGAGCAAATTCTTGATCCCATATACCAAAACATCTTGGCATCTACTGTGGGGTTGAGGATGGTAGAAGAAACTCAATGGTGATCTGGTGGAGTTAATTAGAGAAATGCAGGAAATGTAGAGAAGAAATGATGCTGAAATAACGACTTAAGAGTGGGCATTCCGCCGAAAGTAAACCGGGCAAGAAGTGAGTAGCGTTATGGCCAGGACAACCCTTTCTATCCAAATCGTTCAGGCAGAGGGATTGTTGTTGTTTTGTAAACACCATGACATTCTACTCATCAAGTGACTCGGTGTTGTGTCAAGTGTTTTCTTTGTCACTCAAAGGAGAAGTGTTGGCATGATTCAACACTCTACCCCTAAACACGATGAACTGTTTCACTACCATCAGTACGTAGTATGCCTCTAGCAGGGCCCAAAGCATACCCACTTGACCAAACTTCCATGCAGTTTCCTGTCGATTACCTTGTCGGTCCTAGTTGAACCTTTCATACAATTCCCTACAGACTACCTTATCAATCCTAGTTGAACCTTCCATACAATTCTTTGTTGACTACCTTGTTGGTTATGGTTGAACCTTTCATACAAGTTTCCAACTGGCTATCTTATCGGTCTCGATTGAACCTTAACGATACTCACATCTTAATAGAAAGTCGTCTAGAGACAACACAACTTCCAATTTTCATAAAACAACTCCATTGAGTTAACCACATGCTCCATTGAGCCCTCCATGTCTCTTTTCAGACTTCATAAAGTCATCTAAGTTGCAATATGTATTTCACCTAAACTTATGATAGCTAAGTTACATGAGATCAACTCGGTAATTGTCTTTGGATAATTTTCATGAAATGTAAATAGAAATCATGAGAGTACTTGATGACTTCCTAGTTGACCACGTGTTGACTGATACAAAAACAAAAATTATATAAAAATATACAATTTTTTTATTTAAAATGGTGTGGAAACTTCTTGTAATTTTTTAAAAATATTTATATTCCTGTAATATTCCTAGCTGCTATTAAAAGAAATAATATATTAATTCATTCGAAAGTTTGACTAAAAATGAATATATTTTTTTCTGGCAAATTTATATTCATTGTTATATCACAATCATTTTTAGAAAAAATTTCAAAATATTTATTAGACTACAATCCAAAAACATGATTTTATTTGTAGAGCAGTGTAGGTATAGGATGTTAAGAATGATAATATATTGTAATATAATTAATTTTTCCAGTTATATACAAGGATGATATTTCTGTTAAATTAGAACAAACTTTTATCAATAATATTTCAAAGAAGAAATTTGTGGACAACAATAAAATCGTAGTTGATGAAAAATGTAAAAATGTACTATAAACAAAGTATAAAAAGTTTACTTTTATACAATTACAGGCAACAATACATAATCATATTTGTACGTATTTCATTAAATCTTTTAAGACTATAATTAATATTTGAATCACGTTGATGTTTACTATATGAATGAAAGGAAGTCTGTGGTCACATATACATTAAATAAACAAATACATTATTGAACATAAATTTAAAAATAATAATACATTGATAATTGAAAAATAATAATGCGAATTTGAAAAGCTAATAATTGTTATTTATCATTAGTAAAAAAGAAAAAAATTTAAATCCAACTTTTAATTTTAAATTGCATTTTTTCATTTTCAAGAAAAAAAAATTATCTTAGTTTTAGCCTTTACAGGTAAGACTAACTTGATTTAATTTAAAAAAAATTCAAAAGTGTTTAATTTATTTTAATTTAAAATTTTTTAATTTAAATTTTTTTAATTCTAATCAAATTAAATTTATAAAAATAAAAGCTGATTTAATGAGTCTTCAATTTGACAAATAGAAACATCATCTTGAAAAATAATAATTGACATTTATCATGTTAGATAAACAGACTAAACTTTAAATTAAGGTTGGAAACAAAGAAACAAAATTTGTTTCGCATATTAAATCATGCAAGACAGCCACCACAATTTGAAAACTCTCTTCATTTAGAAGGTTGAAACTGATATTTTCTTCTAATATATTATTTGTTTTAAGTTTTTTTGTGTACTAATTTTGTTATAGGTTTTAATTTTTCTTTTTCATTTGAAACCAATTAAATAATAAAATAAAAGAGAGAGAGAAAGGGAAAAAAGTTCAGTTTCACTAAAATTTAACTTTGAAAATGTTTATAAAACTAAAAAAATGTTTTTACAAAAAATACTATATAAACAACATATGATAATCTTGTACAAAGTGATAAAATAGAATATATTAAAACTGTGCATGACATAAATAACAATTAAGGTATCTGTTATAATTTTATTTCCCTAAGGACCTTTTCTATTTGGATTGGAGTTCATATGCCAAAAGAAATAAATAAGTTGCATTGTCCACACAATTTATTATGTGATTTTTTTACAAAAAGTTTTTGTTTCAACATACGAACTATTCTATCTATGTTTATGATTTTTCACATGAGTAAATACAATGATAAACCAAAATATACAGAATGCCAAATGGATTTTGCTTCATAACTGCTTGAATTCAGAAAAATCGTTGCACATGGTTCACTGCATTACTCCCTTTGCTTCTCTGTATAGTTGATCAATGTGATCCTGCAAAATATGTTGAGAAAAAGTAGTGTTTATTGAGTAACATCTGATTGGAATTTACAGATAAACATTTGTTGTTGATGCACGGAAGCCAAAAACTGATGCAAATTTGGTAAGAATTGTGAACCAAACTGCTAACTAAAAGGGTTATAGAAATGATGACAACAGCACCTTATAGTACTTGAGCAATTGTGGTCTCTTCAATTTGAAGGTTGGAGTTATTAAATCTCTCTCCACGTCAAAGGGATTTGGGTCCAGGTGAATGGCTTTTAGCAGCTCAAATCCTCTGAGCTGAGAGTGTTTGTTTCATGTCAGATATAGCTAAAACAACCAGAAACTAGCAGCACAGCATAATGAACTACTATTTATACATACTTGGAGTTTCTGACCAGTGCTGTTGAGCTCATCCAAAATGTACTTTCTTGCTTTTAGATTGTCACATAATGATTTAAAATCATCACTCACATTGTGCATTACTGCCCAATCCTCAATGGCCTTTCTTTCAGGGACCACAACAGCCACCAAGAATGACTCAAAGCTGTTTCCATACACCCAAATCTGCATAACAAAGAAGTCTTTTATCAATTATTGGATCACATAAATTTTAAATTTGTGGTACTTGTTAGAGATCTTGCTTGACTAGAAATAAAACAAATTTACATTATATAAGTAGATACAAACATGTGTATTGCTTGATTGATGAAATTTTCTTGTAAATTTATATCTGAACAAAAAATGAATTATGAATTCTCACTATTGTTTCTCTAGTTTTAATGAGTGCCCTGTGAATGAACCAGAATCATACCGATGCTATAAGGGGGCACTGCAAATACTTGTTTTCAATATTCTCCACAGCAATATATTCTCCTTGAGATAATTTGAAGATATTCTTCTTCCTATCAATAATTTTCATGGCTCCATTTGGTTGCCACTCTCCAATGTCTCCTGCAATGACGTACTTGTATTTGCATTCTTTTGCTTATTTAGAAATCACTGAATTTTGAATCAAAAAGAACAACATTGCTTACCTGTGTGAAACCAACCATCAACCATAACCTCTTTGGTCAGATCTTCACGCTTGTGATAACCAGAGAACAAGGTATTTCCTCTCAGACAAATTTCTCCTCGGGCTACATTGGAAAGTGCATCATATTCCATCTCTGGCACAGATTCAAGCCTGGCTTCAATGGTTGTCATGGGAACCCCAACTGTTCCTGTCATAGAATACACATCACCTATGGCAGTGAAACACCCAGCACAACTTTCAGTAAGACCTGCCACATCAAAATGATAATAAATTAATATGATCATGCACATGTACACAATTACATGTCACAATTATATCAAAATCATGCTAGAATTCTTTTATAGTATTTAACCATCATTTCTAGAGTTGTCAATTTGGCCTAACCCACGGATCTATTCAAGTTAACCTTTAGTCCAAACCGACTCGTCTCAACTTTCTATCTAGGTCGACTAGATCTTTAGTATGGATTGACTACCTTCCACTTTGGCCTTGATGGTAACCTACTTTAGAAGAGAGCTTTGGGGATTGGACATTTTGAGGCCCCTTATTTAGTTGGCCAATAAAATGAAAGTTTCTTTAGAAGTGGATTAGGGCTGGCACATAGGCCATGAGTCTAATTGACCTCTGCTAATTTCTATTTTCTAGTGAGTTTCTGTAAATTAAGTCCTTGATTCACAAAGCTTTAATATGCTTTTTCTCTATAATAGAATATCCATATACCATACCATATCCTTGTGATAATGTAGATCCACTGGTGACCCTCATAAACTCTTCCACATGCCTAGGCAAAGGAGCAGCTCCTGATAACAGGATGCGAACACGTCCACCCAGTGCTTGTTTTGTCTATCATTGAAACTTATATTTTAGTTTAGAACCAAAGTTTATGAAAACAACACATGAAGTTAAAGTGCTATTATACCTTGTCAAACACAAGCCTATCGAACAGAGGTGCTGCTTTGTGTTGTGGAAGACCCTTCTCCAGATATTTTAACTTGCTGTCATTAGACTCCAAATTAGTTTACACAAACATACAGATAACTTCACACTTGAGTTTAATGATGAAACATACTAGTTGTAAGCATACTGAAACAATGTACTCCGCAGTACTCCTGCTGAGGCAAGTCTGCTCTTGATACCTTCAAATGAAGAGCTTATTTATTGGATAATGTAGTCATACAAAGATCAGAATTTAATAACACTGTTTAAGATTTTGATTCTGGTTTAAATATGGTAGTCACAGAACCAAAGATGATCATAAGAATCATTCTTGTTTTACCAGCACAAATACGATCATAAACTCTAGGAACACCACAAAATATAGTTGGTTGAAGTGCCTGAACATCTTCCAGCAAAAACCTGACATCCTGCATGAATCAACAAGAAAAATCCCCAAGGGCATTAAAACAGAACATTTAAAGAAAGAGCCAAAAACTAATTCCATCAGGTGCATCAAAATCTTACTCCTTGCCAAAATCCTATTGATGAGCCCTTAGAGATGCAATAGGTCTCCATTATTTGGTCATATACGTGAGCAAGAGGAAGAAAGGAGAAGTACACATCGTCTTCTGCTGCCTAAAAATATTACAAAATTTCTTGTCACAGTCAGTTATCAGAACTGGGTTTAAGAAATTATGTTCCATTTGAAAATCACTGTGACATTTGTCAAGATGGAAGCCAAAGAAAGATTGGGGTGGCATAGTTCCCTGAGTCAATATTATAATTATATGTGATGAAACTAATTAAGCTTCAAGGAAAATGGTTCTTACCACTCTGTCTGTTAACATAAGTATGTGGTCAACAGACAACACTTCAGCCATGAAAGCCCCATTCTTAATAACAACGCCTTTGGGATCTCCAGTTGTTCCACTGGTGTACATTATTGTGCAAATGTCTGTCTTCTTTTTCAATGGTAAATCCCAATCCAGACATCCCTAGAACAAGGATCAAAAGGTTAATATCTCAGAATACTCAGAAAAGAAGACTCATGATTCTGACTTTGAACACCAATTGAAAACCAGATTTAATTAACATCTTACCATCTGGAGAAACTCTTCCCACGAGAAGCAGGACACACCATGTTCCTCAGCTTCCTTCTTTTGTGTGGTCGAAACACTTCCAAAGCTTACAATTGCTACACCAATAATTAGAGCTCGGTCAGCATGGAATGGAGGTAAGACCCTTAATCTATGAGTAACTAAAACATCAATGCTTCACCTACTTTTAAGATTTGAAGAACACTGCACAAGACATGACAAAATCTGTGGAAAACGATGTTAGTTCACTAGGAAGCTTTAAGAAATTCAATGGATAACTTGCAAATTACAACTGTTTTCTATAAAAGACAGCATTGAAAAGGACTTGCAGTAGGCATGACATATTTCCAAGACCTGACTTTACATTACTGCTCTAAGCAAGTTGCTGATAGTAACATCATATAATAGTTTATGTATACATTTAATTCATCTAATGAAGTTCTCATCACAGTTTATGAGGAGACAAGACCAAGATAATTATGTGTTCAAAGTTGCATGCAAAATATGACAAATTAATTGTTAGCCTATGTAATGATGATCCTTCTATGGCAAGCATGTGCATCGGGGGGTAAAATATGAGGAAGAACCAGATAAGATAATCCTAGTGAGTTTGAAGGTTCAAGCAAAGCCATATCATCAAATTATGAAACAGCAAAATTATCTGTCACACTCACTGAATCCAGGATTACTAAGCAAATATGGTAATATTAGAAATAGAGGAATTCAATGTTTTGGAAAATCTAGAAGTAGTAAAAGAAAACTGTGCTCAAAGAACTACAACATACTGATTGAATTTTTTTTTCCTGAACAAATGCAATTGAAACTTCAGCATGATTTATGATAAACTCCACTGCATTAGGACCTGGTAAGCATAAAACCAAGGCAAAGCCAAAGTCAATTACTAGCTTGCAGAATTACAGTCTGAATGAGTGTTGAGCAAGAGAAACTTGCTGATATATGCTCCAATTTGTGTCCACAAAAATGTTTCAAATGGTAAAAGCAAACTAAAACATTTGTTAAGTCAGAATACACATACCAAGGGTGTCATATAAGGGAACATATGACACTGCACAGCTATTGCAAGCCTACAAAACAGCAAAGCAGAATCAAGTGAAGTCCCATCGGAATATCAACTAAATAGTATTGCAATTACAATTTAAGGAAATTTACATTGTAATTCAATCTCAAATATTTAGGTAGAATAGTTTGCTTACTTTTATGATTAGTAATTTAAAGCCATACCAATGATGATTTTCGATTGGTTGATGACATATTAGAATAAAATATAATGAGATATTATAGATAATTAGTTATTTAGTTTCCAGTATTCTAGATAGTATATGTATTATATATATAATCAATTATTTAGCTTCTTTCTCTCTTTATATGGTATAAAAGTCATTTAGAGTCCATACTAATGGAGTTTACTAGGTCTATCATGTTATCACTATTAGGTTGGACAGCCCACAAATATATAGTCTCAAATTCGAGAAAAATATATATATCTGTTTTAAGGGTTTATTAAAAATCTTACATCGATTAAAGATTAGATCAATATACACTGTATAGGCAGGTATAAACCATACTTTATAGATCAGTTTTATAGAATTGAGATAAACTTAAATTTACTTAATATGGTGTAAGAAAAATTATGTTATGGCATTGGAGTTAAACTCTAAGATACGAGGCTTTGTTAAACTAAAAATAATATATGATGATACTAAGAAAGTGGTATACCTCCATTGCAATGATCCATTCAGGGCAGTTGGACCCAAATATGCCACAACGATCTCCCTGTGATTTAAAACCATTCGTTAGACTATCAATTTCCCATTATTCAGTGATTCAATACAATTATCTTGAAAGAACAAGGAATGTTGTAAACTCACTGGATTAACACCTCGGCTCTTCATGGCAAAACCCAGTTTCAAGGCAGCATCATAAACCTCTTGATATGTAAGCCATATGTAGGAACCTGCCTGTAAATTCACCTCAACGTTCACATGATGTTTTCAAAAATTTGAGGATAAATTTGTTTTCCCAAATAATTTAGACTCTTAGAGCTATCCATAACAAGAGAACTTGTCTTCATTTCCTCAAGTTAGGTAAAAGGTTACATGTAAGCATAAAAAAGTCTAACAATCAATGAAGAGAGTACTGGTTCCATTAGTGTGTTGTGTCACTTTTTACATAAGGGGACAATGAACAAAAATAGGAGATTTTAATTCTAAGTTCCAAAAAAATGGAGTTGGTACCTTAGATTCTGTTTTTTGACGCCTACCAAGCATTTTGCTGTTGGGGTTCCTCTTAACAGAGTCCCTGCCAAATGAAGCACCAAAAATGAATAAAAATTGGTGTATTGCTTTTCTTTTCTTATATAGAAAATTCACATAAATAGTAATTTGATACAATTTTGGAGGAAGAACTTTACATCTAACTGATAAATTGAGAAATTATATTAAAAAAATAAAAAACTACTTAAAATTAGATAACAAGAAAATATACATAAAAATCAGTACTAGCACAGTTGGATAAAAGTATAATAATGTTACTTCTTAATATGGGGCAAAAAAAAGAAACACTTCCATTCGAATTCTTCTGCTCTAAACTGAGTAAGGATTAAATAAGTGAACAGATTCATTGATGAAAAAAAAAAAACTTTGGCATTCTAACACAGTCATCATTTGCCATGTAAGTATATGAGTACTGTATGTTAATTTTCTTATCAGGGACTATTATTACTCACTTTACCCTCTAAAATAAGTTACTCAATTTAGAAGAGATTCCCTGAATGTGAGCATTGTGATGTTGATCTATGTCATAAACACAACAAAACAGATAAAATTTTCCTACAAAATGACTTAATGCATCACAGACGACAAATGATTTAAGAATTTGGAGTGTCAGAATAGATGAGATATCAAAATGTAGTATTTAGTAAAAGAAAAGTAAAGAAAACTGTGTTTGAGACCTGAAGAAATCCCAAGGTGATTCCAAATGAGAAGGAACTTCCAAGAGAGCATCTTTAGCATAAATGCTCCTATAGACAGGACCTGCAGATGGTTTTCCATCAGTTGCAGGCCTTCCCTCTTCAACTTTCACAGTGAAAGTCTCTGGCATTGTAAGATGGAAAGGAATGTGCAGGTGTGTTGTCTCAGAACTGTGTCTAGGGGATGATGGTGATGATGATGATAATGATCAAAGTGGAGTTATATGTGAGGTAATAAATACAAAGGGGTGTGGATAAATCAGATTTCAAAGGAAGAAGAAATGCATGTGAACCGGCAATGTGGGGGTTGAGCCAGAGCAATAAATTCAGTGTTTACTTTTGCTATGCATTTTCTGAACAAATTTTTGTAGCTGGTTTAATGCTACCTTCTTTCGGCTCTTCTGTGACTTTTCTGTTTGCATGTTTTCAACAACACAACCTCTGTAGACATTTATATTGGATGCAAAAATTTGGTGAAGCTAAGAGACAAATTAGGAAACACAAACAAACAAAATAAAGGGCATACAAACTTTTGGTTCTCCTTAAAAAGAAGAAGAAAAAATGTTTAATATAAGCTTTTTCTTTAATGGAATGTATTTATAAACTTTATAAATGATAAATATCTCTTCTTAGTATAGAAAGAAACTCATGGTAAAAGTCTAACTCACACTTATAAAGAGACTAATGGAATATAAATATAAGCTAAAAGTCTTATAATAAGCAGAAATAATATAAAATGAAACACATAAATATTATACTATTTACCTATTGTACTATTTACAATATATATTCCCATGATATTGATAGAAAAAAAATTTTGGATATTCATCATATATTATACTATTAATGACCATCATTAAGCATTTGTCTGGACAAAAATGCACCCTCAAACTATGCATCACCATCTTCATAATTTTGGTCAACATTTAACAGTGTTAACCAAATTTCATAAATGAATGGTTAGTTGGTTATGTCTTCTCAATAAACACTGCCATTTTTCATTAAGTACTCTACTCTTGAGAATTTCTTCAGCAAAGCATAAATAAATACATATATGCACTCAGTTTTACTATTTAATTGAATTATAACTTTGGGCTCTTTAATATTTTATCTACGTTTTTTATTTATAATTTTACTCTTTCCATTTTCAAAAAGTCATAGTTTTATTCTGATATTCAGTTTTACATGTTTCATTCCTTTCACTTTTCCCCCAAAGGGGACATATAACTCCTATATTTACTTAAGATATCATCAGGAAATAATTTAAATAATTAAAACAAAAGGTGAAATATATACGTTTTAAAAATTTTCTAAATTTGCTAGTGTTTTAAATGCAGAGATGAAAATAATGAAATTTTTAGAAAAAAAAAACAAGAAAAGTGGCGTTCATGGCAAGAAAAAGATCCCCAAACTCAAAAAAAAAAACAAAAACGTTAAAAGGTTATTTACATTTACCTTAATGAAATAAATAAGATATATTGACAATCCATTTAAACATATAACCATAATAACAATTTCCCCTAACTTATAAATTATCTATTTATATTATCATATTATTACAATATAATTGGTAAATAGTTATTTTGATGGTTAAACTATTATTTTTCAATTATATATGTAGCCACAGTAATGCAAATAAGGTGTGAGAAACTTATTTGTTTCAGGTTATTTATTTTTAGTAGAAAAAAGAAATAGATAGAAAGTATAAAAGTAAAATCAGGTAAAAGTAACTTCATTAAAAAAATATATTTAGTTGAAAATAAAGTGAAGAAAAACTAATTAGACTCAGTTATTTTCAATTTTAAGATATTGAATTCATTACCACCATTTTCTCTCTCTCTCTCTCTCTCTCTCTCTTCCACCAAACCAAACAACATAATAGAAATGTAGTCATTGGGTGGTAAACCATAGAAGAAGAACAAAAATAAGTTTGTTGGGTAATGTTAGGTTAATGAATAATTTCATGCATGCAGTTGAAAATTGGTGTGACAAAAGATATGATTAGGTGGAATATGATATAATTGGATATGATATGAGGTGGGGGAAAAGTTGAACATTAGTTTGGTGGCCAATTGAAAAGATAGCCATTCATAATTCATACCTAACTTTGTGTGCTACCATTAATGTTCCATGCAACATTAATTACCAAAGGCATGTAGCACCATAAGTGGTGGGGTAATACTAAAAAATTTCTCATATGCTTATTTTGACAATTTTTATGTAAGGATGTGGAAATTATGGAATTATAATTGTTGATTGAGAAGTTTAAAAAAAAAATTAACTACGTAATATTTTTGTTAATGTTATTGTGGCATATTTTAATCATTATTTGTAATTTTAATTTTTTTTAGAGCGTTCATATTCAATAAATTTTTTGTTTAAAAATATTTTTTGAAATAAATATCGAGACTTTGGTACATTCGTAAAATGGGTCAAAATAAATCAGATTATGATGTTAATTTGAGTGGCAAGAGAAAAGGACAAAGAGAGGTATGAATAGCGAAATCTATCACTTGGACATGTAATTTGGGTTTAAAGGCCCGTGAAAAAAGTTAATTACTTTATATAGTCCTATGTTTTTCTACTGCACTCCTCTTTTTCTAAATACCTATTTTGCCCTTTTTGATTTATATATTTTCAGAGCTTAAATTACTCCATTTTTTTGTTGCTCTCCACTGATGCACTTGAGCTATTGGTCTGGAAATTGTTTTTGAAAAAATTACTTTTAGATATGATGGTTTAGCTAATTCTTGTGGTACCATTTGGTGTTTTTTTTATTAAACGTATTCAAATAGAAGTAAACCTGTAATTAGTTTTGGAGTATTTTTATGTTGTGTAGTCAAGAATTGTGCATTCTAAAGGATGCAATGTATTTCTTATTATACACACTCGGTAATCTAATTTTTTAAGTAAATTTTATATTTTGAGTTTACCAATCTAAAAAGTACAATCTATATTCTAGATGTGCAATTATAAATACAATTTATTTATTTTTTGTTTTAGTTTGGTCCATAAAATAAAAGTTACAAGTTTAACATAAATGATTATGCGATGACATAAATAATTATGCGCTTGAATTGTGAAGATAATTATATTTGACAAAAATGGATTATCTTTTGGAATGAAATATCAAGTGAAGTTTATATATTGACCTGTATAGATAAAATTCCTTAAATCATTATGAGACATTAGCTGATAATTAATTAAATGATATTGAAGTAAAATATTCATAACAAATGATGATGTAATTATTTTATCGAAAATATGATAAGTGACATTTTTTTATGTCTTGTGCGTATAGGTTATTAGTATGTGATATAACCTACTTGAATAGGTATGTGGAATATCTTTTAAACTTGTCATCGCGTAGTATGATAAAATCCATGAAAAAAAAATGTGTTATTAGGTTGTGAAAAAGGTAAAAAATATAGGAGTTGTAAAAGGATTTTATAACTCAGTACATTTTAAACAAGAAATTGCAATCCGATTATATACTTTTATGCAATGGAAGAGAATGAATTGTAAAGTTATTATGTGAAAATCATACTCATGAAGTGATGGATACATTAATAAATAATCTATGTTTAATTAATGTATCAATACATTTGTTAATATTATTATAGCATAATTATAATCTCTATTTAAACTTTATTGATTTAGTATATTCATCATTTTAAGATATTCAAATTCATTAGCTTATGCTTAAAATATTTTTTTTAAAGTAAATATTTAGACCGTGCGTTTATGAAGTGAGTGCAAGATGATTCAGTTGTTCAATATTCTTGCATCACATGGCTTACTCTTAAGACAAAAAAAATAAGTTTGAACGGGTAGGAGAATAAGAAAAAGAGAGGTGGGAATAGTAAAATCTATCACGAGAATATGGACTTTGGGTTTAAAGGATAGAATTGAATATGGGGATTTCTTTTTACACTACCATCGTTTTCTCGTGCATCTCATGCTACCACCCCATTATTGCCCTCCACCAAATGTGTTGCTGCTACTATTGTGAAAGGTACAATAATATTTATGTTTTTGGCTTCTCTTTCGAATACATGGTCAAGATTAACGGTTTGAGTTGTATTATGTCGTTTAAAATCCAAATGCTATCTTAGTTTTTGTTCGTCCAAATCGTTTGAAAGGTACCTACAAAAAATACTTTGTTGTTAAAGTCAGTTTGACGTTCAATATATAGTAATTAATACAATAATTAATGCATGTAACCTACAAAGGTAATAATGTCGATTGTGCATCTTTCTTTGTTTGAAAAGTCTTCCGGAGGAAGCGGTTGAGAGTACAAGATGATGTATTCTCTTCATCAATGTCATTATCAGTGGCATCTCTAGTCCAGAGATCAACTAAGTGAAGTTTGGGCTTGGTTGGCAGCGTGACTACAACTACAAATACAAATAATAAAACTGACAGCTCTGATAGTGCTAAGCTTGTCACTAAGATAGACGTTAACATTGTTAACGAGGGGTGAATTGAACCTCCCAATCGTCCCTAGCTACGATTGGGCATCCGCGACGTTTTTTAGTACATAACTCATTTTCGCTGGGGTTAAAAATTGATGGACTGGACCGAGCAAACATACATAATCAAAGTTTCTTCACAAGTGAATTAATCACTTCTCTAATAATTAATTTGCACCACACTTGAATTGATATATACAACATCACCTCACTTCTCAATTTATAGTGAATCAATAAATTATTGTATGGTTGATCACAATGTAGTCCATCTCAACCAATATTTACAAATCACATTTTTTTTTTAATTTACATAAATCCAAAGATTTCATATATAGTATATCACTTGTAAAACAAGATAAGATGATCAATATGATATAGACAGACCGTATAAGAATTTCTCCTTCCAAATGTCAAGCTCGCGAGACCAACGATCCTACAATGCCGGCGATAAGAGCAGTGGGATCACCTAGCACTGCCGACACCACCACCTGAATAGCCACTCCGGCCACCTCACAACACTTCCTCACCCTACCACCTTTCCCCCCTTTCCCCTTGTGGCAACCACTCTCAACGACACTCTTCAACCCCCTACCTTCATGCCAACTCTCCACCACCATATCCCTCACACACGCCACATGCAAGTTATACCTCTTGCATGACGACCTATAGCTCCACCCCCGCCCCTTCTGCCCGCACCGGTGACATGTTGAGCTCACCGTCCGATACAAGAGCAGTCTTACCTCATTTTTATCACTACCTTTCTTATTGTCGTCACTGCCTATAACTGTTGGCAGCTTGGCACAACAAGGATGGAGGTCGAAACCACATGAGAAGCAGTGGTAGAGAAAGCCTTTAACGGGTTTCTCGCAAGCATTGCAATAACGGGGAGTGTCACCAGGAGGATGAGAAAGAAAGTGGAAGGAACATTTAGGGTAAAAAGGGTGGAAAAGTGAAGGAGAAGGAATGGAACAGTGAGTATGAAGGTCGAAGTCGCATAGGGAACAACTATAGCGTGAGCCTATGCCTAGTTCCTTGCAACCATCACATTGGAAGGGGGATTCAGAGTAGTCAAACATTAGCTTGTGTTGTTTGTGGCTGAAGTGAGATATCTCGTTGAATTTCTTGTTGGGTGTTGTTTCATGGTGATCATGATGGTGTTTCTGGTGTTTAGGGTTTTGGGAATTGGACTTGAATGAAATGTACATGGTTAATTTGAATGTGATGTTTTGATTATGGTTGTTTAGGAAAGTTTTTGGAGTGAAGTGTGAGAGTGGGAAACCTATATATACACACAAGGTATGAAATACTTTTATGGATGAATTTGTGGTCTTTATTAGTAGATGAAGGTGATGGTGAAGATAGAAAAATGGTGAGGTGAAGGGAATCCATGCATGAAGGGAGAAAGAGGCAGACATAAGGCATATCATTATTTAGGTCTTGTGCCCCCACAAGAGAATATATCCCTAAGTTTTTCTTTTCTTTTCTTTGGAGGATATATATTGATATTCTTAATTAACCATAAACCTAATGTTCGAAAGATTAGGCCAATAAATTTTGTAATATATTATATAATTAATGACCGAGAGAATGAAAGCGTGGATGTGTGATCCTACGAGGCATGATATGCACGCAACATAAAGTTTTGAAAGAAGAAAAGAACGAAGGCATAAATTCTTTATCCCAATAATTTAACTTTTATAGCTTCTAACCTTCTAACTACAATTGGATATATGCTTTTCATGAAGACAAATTTTAATTTTAAAAAACTTCTTTATCGTGAAGCTAGCACTTCTTTTTTCTATACTGTCTTGAAATTTTATGAATATTGCAAAGAACAAAAAATAAATTAAGTGCCAAAAACAAAAACAAAAAATAGTTGTTACGACAAAATATACAATTATTAAGGTGATAGTTTTTTATTTTTTTGAAAATTATAAACATACACATTGTAATCTTTCTACACCTTTCTAACATTTAACAAAATACCAATGTTTTAATTTTTTTTCTTAACTTGATTCCTCTCATATTTTATATTTAAAAATAAAAATGATCTTTTATTAATGTTGAATCGGTGTAGAATAAAATATGCAGTTATTTTTAACGTGGTTTTTCTGAGAAAAAAAAGGGTTACA
Source organism: Vigna umbellata (assembly GCF_029865625.1). NCBI lineage: Eukaryota > Viridiplantae > Streptophyta > Magnoliopsida > Fabales > Fabaceae > Vigna > Vigna umbellata. The sequence continues at coordinate 47,874,441 of NC_142167.1, read as the reverse complement.
ACTCCCATACACGTATATATATTTGTTTAAACTTCACAGAAACTGAATTTGAATTTAAGAAATATAATTAAGTTAAATAATCATATAAAAATTTTATTATGAAAAAGAAACTGTTGACACGTGTCACGAGGAGAGTGGTGTTTGAGTAGTAGGCGAGATGAATGATTGGAGAGAATCTATACACTGTCTCTTTAAGAACAAAGCGAAGAGAATAAAGTAACCTAGCCGAACAAGAATAATTAAGGAGGTTTTTGTTTTTGTTCCTCTTTTATCTACTTTCATATTTTGACCATTGTTTTCTTTTACCTCTCAAACAAAACAAGCATTATGAATCTTCCAGAAAGTGCAACTCATTTGTTTTGATACTTACTTCATCCAATTGCACTTGCAGGAGAATCTTACTATGTCTCAGATAGGTTGAAAGGAAATAAATTTTGAGAGTGAAAACAAAATATTTTTTTAATGAATTATTTGTTTATTCCTAAATTATTTTCATTATGTTTAATATAGTTTTTTTATTAATTTAACCTATAATAAATTATGGTTAATTTTTTACTAGATGTTGGTATAAAAGATTTGGTTTCGCAATGTGTTATATAACATGGTGAATCAATATTTGTAAGAAAAATTTGTACTGAATATATATATATATATATATATATATATATATATATATATATATATATATATATAAAAGACAATATACGTAAAATTATTTTAATTACTTAAAAAAATTTCACGACATATATTAATGAAAGAAAATTAAACTGGTCCAAAAAATTGGTTATTATTTGTTTAATAAATTATCACTTCTAAAAGAAAGGTCCATTGACTCACATAAATTTGTAAATATTTTGGTCCTGCCAAATTAATGAGTCTATGAATTAACATATAAAATAAAGGAAGTACGTAAATGTAAGACGGATCAAACGGTGGATCAATCAAGCTGTCTGACCATCCCAATTACATATATTTATATATAAGAATATTTTTATATTAAATTGTGGTTTTGACTTTTAATTTTTATCTCAATATTTTTCTCTCTTTTTCCACAATTTTAATTAAAATATTTTAAAAAAATTATCAAAACTTTAATTTTACAAATAGTTTATTTTATTTTTATATTTTATTCTATTAAATTATTTTTATTGTAAAATAATTATTTTAAGGTTAATATTCAGTTGGTTTAAAATTAAAAACTATGTAAAATTAAAAATTATACTAGAATACTTAATTTCTAAAAGTGTAAACATATAAATAAAATAAAATCACGTTAAATATTAAAGAGAACCACCTGGGAAAATAACATGATTAGAAAGCTATATAGAAAATGTTTAATATTAGGATTATGTATGCAACGGTCCCATGGTCTAGTGGTCAGGACATTGGACTCTGAATCCAGTAACCCGAGTTCAAATCTCGGTGGGACCTTTTTCTTTATTTTTCACTTTTTTTCTATTTTTTTTTCTTTATAATAAACAAAGAGAGGGCTGTTACACAAACCTTTGGGAGAAATAATTCAGAATACACAATTTAATAAATAACAATAGCAGAACATTATAAACAAGTATAAAATAAATTACATTGAAAGTTTATTTATCCTTTTTTTCTAAGCTTTATGAGCATCAAAATTTAACGGTCGTTATCATATATATAAACTTCACTTATTTCAAAAACATAGTTTTATCATTTGAATACACGTTAATGTTTCCCTTTTCTATTAAAAAGTAATATATATTAATAAGATTATAACCATGTACTCAGTATTTAAAGAAAAATTAACTATACACTATTGAGGATATTTATAAGAAAATTATTCAAGTTACATTGTTTATTTTTAAAATTATACCTTTATTAAAGATTATATATTATATAAATTATCATAAAAAAATATTCTTACTGAGACATAGAATTGAAGGAGGCAAATCCTAACAAAAAAAAAAGTTATTTTAAAAATTTCTCTTAAATGTAAAGACTAAAATTTTAAAATATTCCAGTTTAAATTATAATTACGTCAAATCCTTTTGTCAGTAGGTGAGTCACACTCCATCAAGCTCAATAACTTCTAAACTTAGAAAATAATGAATTTGACACAAGTAAATACATAGTCTGCTCGTAAGTAAAAGACGTTAATTCTTGAATAGTTCTCCTGTTAGGCATACAACATCAAATCTCTGGTTCCGCAATCAAACTTCACACATATCTAGACTCTCAATTCAGAGTTTATTCAAGCATGAATATTTAGTTCAATGTTTACACTAAAGAAGGCAGGTTTCATTGTTCTTGTGAAGGAAAACTAGAGAAGACATTTAATCCAAATAGATAAACTCTGCTGTTTTTATATAAGGAAAATAACTCATTTGCTTACAAAAAGACCACAAATTTAGATTTAAAAACTGATAGAACATCAGCAGACAAGTTGCAACTTCAAGATGTACAATCGGAAGTTTCAAGAATGATAACAAACTTTAAAAGAAACATATACACTGAAATTATATCTTAACGGTTACAAGAGAAACTAAAAAATGTTCTCCAGTTTATTGGTCATAGATGGTAAATAGAAGATACAAACAACACAATCAGTTATATCAATTCCTCTCTATGATCTTCTCCAAACATAAGTCAGGAAACTGAAAACCATCCCTGCTAAATTTACTCACCAAAGAATGAATTGTGCTTTCTTTTAGTCTATATCCTATTCTAAACATGAACTCTAAAACAACCAAAATGTCATCCAACCTATCTTCTTGTGATAGACTGTTAATCAGGAACTCAAAAGTCTGTTCCTGGGGTTTCAGCTTCCAACTCGGCATGTTTAACAACCACTCCATTCCCTGCAGAGAATGTCCTTCTTTGCATAACCCAGTTATAATATAATCATACGTACTGGCTATTGGTTGCAAATGCTTATCCTGCATATCCTTCCACAGCCTAATCGCACCCTGTGTGTCTCCTTCTTCACATAATCTTTTAATAAGAGGATTAAGAGAGGAAACTGATGGCTTTAATCCCTGTGCCAGCAGTTCATTTAATAATTTTCTTGCCTGAACCAGCTCCCCATTATTGCACAGGCCTTTAATAAGAGAATTGTATGTAATCAAATCACGAACAATGCCCTTCTGAACCATTTCTTCAAACAAGCTATGTGCTTCATCTGTCCTTCCATGCAAACACAAACCTGAAATCATTGTGGTATAGCAAACTGTGGTTTCTGCATAACCTCTGCTGCACATATCCTCAAAGATCTTCCTTGCCCCAACAAGATCACCAATCTTAAAATACCGATGCATCATTATATTATAGGTGTATTCATTTGGCTGAAATCCTTTTTTAATCATCTCAAACCACATTTTCCTGGCTTCCCCAGGCATTTCCATCTCACAGAGACCCTTGATCACAGTTGTGTACATAACCCTGTCTGGGAAATATCCTCTGTCCTTGAGATCATTAAATACCCGGAAACCCTCAGAGTTCTTCCTTTTCAGGAGTCCATTTATGATTTCTTGATAAGTAAAGATATCGGGATTGCATTGTCTGGCAATCATAATATGAAGGATCTCAGATACTCGAGCATATTGTCTCTCCTTACAAAACCCCCTAATAAGTGCATTGAAAACAACATTGTCAGGAAGTAAGCCATTTTCCAGAAGTTCCCTAAGAAGTTCATACCCTTTCAAAGCTTTGTTTTCTGCACAGAATGCCATTATCAGATATCCAGCAGTTTCCACATTAATGCTAGCAGCAACACCGGATTCCGTCATCTGTTCATACAATGTCGAAACAAAATCAGTCCTCCCAGCCCTCCAGCAACTCAAGAGACATGCATTCCAAGTTGCTACGGAGGGGCAAAACCCAACCTGTTTCAACATATCAACTGCATCTTCAACCATCCCAGCCCTTCCGAGACACTGAATATAACCCTCCAAGGAAGCAGGCTCCGGAGTGAAGCCCGGGTAATCAAGCAATAACTTTGCTGTTTTGCAGGCTCCAGCATCCACAAGCGAACAGAAGAGGGCACTGCAAGATGATTGGTCAGGTGAGAAACCACAAGAAGAGCACAGCCAGTGAAAGAAACGGAGGGAGAGGAAGGCATTGTTCTGGTGGTTAAGATAAAGGAGGAAGAAAGAGGGTTCAGAAAAATTGAAAGATGGATACAGGGAAAGAAGGGTGTCCTCCCATCGGGCCTTTGTTCGTGTAATCCTACAAATTTCATGGATAAAGTTGCAATCTTTAGCATCGAGGTTTTCGGTGGGAAGATCATGATACCCTAGTTTGGTCTCTGAGGAGAGGTTTCGGAATTGGGCAAATCTTCGACAGAAGAGGGTCACAGAAGAATACATTGGAGTTCCCCTCACCATTGTCATCTTGCAGCTCAAAAAATTAGTATAAGAGGAAGAAACAAAAATCAAATGAAAAAGCTTGGTGGAGCTTTTCGATGGACCTGAGCTCCATCAGACTAGCCCCTGCCCAAACCACTGAACAGGAGGGGATTATGAGTGTACAAGGTTCCGCCAACTCCTTGCTACCATTTCATTATTTATGAACTTCAGTGTTCAAACACACAACCATTGAAATTTAATCCATCAGAAGTAGATTTGTTGTAGCAGAGAGCTGAGAAATCTGCTATTGAATTGAAAAAGACAGATTATAGTTCTCAATTCAATTATCCATCTGCTTGACAAGATCAAAGTCAAAATGAAGCATGTATTTAGTCCAGAAAGAAGATAATTTTTCTCAAACTCAATCAGAATCAATTAGCATACCCTAACATTATCATTAAGCCAAATAACTTTTCGGACTCCGAACTAGAATAATTAACAAATTGAAATCTTAGGAACTCTCAAGACCTGAATAGTGTTTTACCCCAAAAATTAATTGAATCACAGAAACCTAAAACTTTGTTCACATAAAGAGGTGGCTGGAAAATTAAAGCCATGTTGATAAATACTGAAACAGCAATGCGAAACTTGCATGAATGAATAAAAGCTAAAATATTTCAAAATCTCAAGGCGTAGAAGGTGGATTGCTAAAAAAAATGCATTGAATCAGAAATAAAAACACGAATGGATTGAGAGAAGGAAACGAAAGTACCTTTGTGAAAGAGTGAGTGTTGCAGTGAGAGGGAGAGGATCCACCGTAGACACGAATTGCAATGAGAGGTTAACGGCTGAGATAGATTAAAATACGAAGTCTAAACACATCATGGTAGTTTTTGTTCTTGCTTTTTTAATTTGATTGTTGTAAAATGAAGAAGTATTTAAATACAAAAATAAAGATAGTTATTTTCCTTAATTTCAATAAGGTTAAATTTACGATACTTTAATTTAAATGAAAATCCATCACCTTTTTATTTTATTTTGAGTGAAGTACGATTTTACTAGCCTTTTATTTTAATTTATTTATTATCGTTAACTTTTTTGTTAATTGAGACCTAACTATTATTTTATCTTGTTATCTTTCATATTGCATCCATATTTTAAGAAATATAAAATTTTGTGATTAAAATAAAATAATATTAGACTAATATAAAATAACAAATGATTTTTATTACTTCAATATTATTTTATATTATACATAAAATTTCAATTTCTTAGCACATGGAAACAAGACAAGAGAACAACCATACTACTCTATTAACAAAAAAAGTTAAACAAAATTTAATTAAAAATGAAAAAAAAATAATCACTCACAAAAAGTTAACAAAAACTGGATTAAATTTTTTAAAATTTACAAAAAAAAATTAAAACTTAATTAACTCTGCTATGTTTAACTCTTCATTTATACACACAAAATGTATCTTCAATCTAGTAAAATCATAAACAATAACATAAATATCAATTATTATTTTTTAAATATTTAAAAGAACAAATGTTGAAATGGTAAATTATTGTATTACTAAAAGATATCCTTTTCATCCTTTAATGTAAAAATTTCCAGCTACTTTATTGAGAAAAAAAAAATGAAAGATATTTTATTGTTTTAGAAAAATTGAACGTGTAAATATATATAATGTTATAATTTACAATTAGTTAATTGAATAATTAAATAAGAGAAACTAATGAGTCAAAATATATAGTAATTTTTTCTTAAATGCCAAATTAATTTTATACATAAAAAGTAGGTAAGTAGCATAATAGAATAAAAATACATAAAAGAAATATGGGTTAAATATGTTTTTAGTCCCTAAACTATTGGTCGTTTCTGGTTTTCGTCCCTGTTGTAAAATAAGGTACAATTTGGTCGTCATTAACGTTCGTTTTAGTCCTCGAAAACTAAACACGGTTTAAAAATTTGGTCCTCATTTAGCAAGAGGACTAAAACCAAAATTCCGAAGATTAAAACGAACGTTTCGAAAAGAATGAGGACCAAATTGTACCTTACTTTAAAAGAGGGACGAAAACTAAAAACAGCCAATAGATTAGGGACTAAAAGCATATTTAACCCAAGAAATATATTGCTTAAACTTCTTATATCTTGTAAAATATTATCTTGTTCTGAAAAAAATTGATATTTAACTGACTGACACATTTATAATGTTTTAAAACAGAGTGCAAAAAAAATGGTTCACTCTTTCTATGTATGCTTTCTTACTATAGATTCTTAATCATACGCAATATAATGTTTTCTAGAAATTTGAAGTGTGTTTTCTCCTTAATCATACACAATATAATGTTATTGTAAATAATATACATTTCTTTAATTAATACATTCCAAACTTTATCTTCATAAGATTGGATTCTAACAATTAAATTTTAAATACATTTTAGATCATCCTAATTAAATATATTAGTATATATTTTTTCTTAAGACATAAGAAATACATATTATTGTCATCATCTTATCTTATATTATTATAATGACGCGAGTGTGTAAAAACAACCAATTGAGTAGTAAACAATTAGCATTGCTAGCCTATTCTATTTCTTTATTTTTTTGTTCTCTTACCAATTAAACTGTAAAACAAATATTAGAACTTATAACAAAACTTGGATCAAACAATGTGCTACACACAAATGTATATATCTCACAAAATAATAATAATAATAATAAATACATGAATTGGTGTAATATTGTCTCAAAAGAATAAGTTTTAGCTTCCTACACAAACCAAAGTACTACATGTCAGCAATTTTTCCATTATTTACAGCATAAACACAACTTTCATGAATCAATAATATCTGGAAATCATGAAATTTCACAAGAAACAGAAACAGAACAAATGAACTGTCTTAGAAGCAAGAGTTACTGGAACAGTTGTAGCTTTAAGTGTGGGGAAGCTTTATGATTTTTTGTAGAACCACAGTTCTAGCTCTTATAATGTCTCTGCTACAAGTATCAGCTTGCCCTCCTAAATCTTCAACATTCTTCATAAAAACTTCCAACTTCTTCTTGATCTCTTCTATTGCAACCTTCACAGCATCATCCTCAATGGCAAATTTCACATTCTGCAGAAGAGATTCAATCTCAATTTCCAACCTATCAATGAGGACCCGAATGTTGTCCAAGTCCTTTATAGCAACATAGGTTCCAACTTGCATCGAGACAATTACTTCCTTCTGTCCTCTCACAACAGTTTCATAGTTCTTCAACAAGGAGTCAATCCACTTTCCCATTGAACCAATTGGGACTGCAGTAACAGCAGCTAGAGCAGCTGCAACATGTGGAGTAGCAATTGCTGCAGCCACAATTGAACAGATCAACACAGCAGCAACTGTAGCCACAAATATCATACTTGATACTTTCCTCCAGGTGTGGATTTGTTTAGCTTTCTTATCAAGCTTGCTTTGTCTCACTCGCAATTTCTCAAGCATGAGTATCTGCTGGTTGTAAATAGATTGATACATTTGGAAGAATTCTTCACTGAAAGGGTCACCAGCTGCCTTGAAATTCTTCAGTTCCTGTAATGTTCTGATATAGCGCTTCTCTCCCAACCCGGTTTCCTCCTCAAATTGTTGAAGGGCCACAAGAATAAGCAATTGGCTATCCCTGACTCGTTTCAGGCCCTTCTCCAATGCAGTGCAGAAATCTAGAGTCTGCAAGCTGTTATCAAAGTACTCCTCAACAAGTTCAAACAGTTCTCGATTCTTCCATATATCTTTCTTGCAGTCTAAGATCACCTTGACAACTTCCTGATTCATTTCCAGAAGGCACTCTGTGACTTGTTTCAGAGACTCAAAAGAAAGGGACCGAACCTCAACTCCAACTGCCAGAGTATTCATGACTTGATTCGCTCGAGCTTGGACTGTGGTATCAAAAGACTGCAAATCAGAATCAAGTTTCCATGCATCCTCATATGACCTCAGTTCAGTTGCCATATCTGTATTGAAGTTAATTCCGGATGATGTTTCATGGGTCTTCTTGCTCATGTGTAACCCCATTCTTTCAATTCAAATGATCTAATAAAGAATTCAAACTCAGTACCTGTTTATCAGAAGAAGAAATTAGTTCCATCAAGAAATTCCTTAACTGATAGGTAAAGTTCAAAGGTGTCCAGTTTGTGATTAAAGGTGCACAAATAATCTTGGCCTAATCCCACTAAAATTTGAGGGTAAATACAATCTATTTCAAACAAGCTAATATAGACATTGCTACATACATGACAAACCCTAACATATCACAATCAACTTCAAACAAATCAACTAGTGGATACAAATGCTATTTCAGATATTTGCACCCATAAGTAACATTACCACATCACAATCAACTTCAAACAAACAAATACTCTGTAGAATTTTTTTCACACATTAAAAACTTCGCAACATCAACATCAGCATCAAACAAATAAAGAAACCCTTCACCACACAAATCACAATACTTCATTTACAAAGAATTGTGAACAATTAGAACAAAACAAGAAGACCCAGATGACCAATTTTGCAAAATACAAACCTTTGAGAGCAATTGAAGAAAACAAGAATTTGCAGAGAGTGATTACTTTTGATCTAATGATAAATTATGGCGTCACCCTTTTGATCTATTTCTGAAAAGGGAAAAGAATTTCAGAGGCTCAATGTAGGGAATTTAAGACCTTGAAGAAAGCTGAACACCTGTTACTTATTTACCACAAATTTGGGGGCTTTGAGATGTGAGCCAAACAATAACTTGCAAGCATAAGAAAAATTCTGCACAAACGCGTGAAGCAAACCAAAACAAGCTAAGATCGTACTCTTAACGCGCAAAAAGCATTGAAGAGAAACAGTGACAAGGGTTCACGAAAACAGAAACAAAGTGAGTAGCACAAGTGTGAACGTAGGACTTATTGAGTAACATAAAACGTAGGACTTATAGAGTATCTGTTGAGACGTGTTTTTGATTTAGAAGACCCCTCTAAAATCTTGTTTTTATCCACGTGACAAATACTTTATTATGATAAATACTTTATAGTATACTGATGAAATAATTATAAACAAATTATTTTTATTGTTTTTCTCTTTTTCACTAATATAAATGTAAACAATTTTAGACACATATAATAATAATAATTTAATTAGATAATAACAAAATATTTATATTATCAATATATATATATATATATATATATATATATATATATATAATTAGATTTATTTCCTTTTATATCAAATGTCAAGAAAAAGACATCATGTTTGTCAATAAAGTTTGATGAGATTATGTATTATTTCATGAAAAAGACGTAAATGTTAGCTTTATCTAAATAATATTTCGTCCCCATTATCTGGAAACAAACAAAAACATTAAATTGTTCATTTAATTCTGGATCTAACCATGATTAAACAAATGGAACATTCTAAGTTATACATCAAAATCTGTTATATTAAGATGGTATTAGAGAAAAAAAGTACTAGATAAAAAGGAGGATAAGATAACATTCCAAATTGATGCAAGACCCGTGGAAGTTGAATTTTGGAAGCATCTCAACTTAGTTACTTGCTAGCCAAGACGAATATCAAATTACACCATACACTCAAATAAAAAGTAAAATAAAACAATAAAGTTTGAAATTATTTTTAAGTTTTTAATTAGCTTTTTATTAATGGTATTTTTAGATTAAAATGAACCTCAAGTTCATAGTTGTTATTTTCTTATTTCTAGTTTCAAGACAGTCCTATGGCTAATAGATGGGTAGATTGAGTCTTAGAAAATTTCATTACAAAAATATTTAACTAATTTTACTTCATTAACAATAATAACAATAATAATAATAATTTTAATTATATATATTTATATATTAAAAAATATCATTTTTTACATAGATAAAAAAACATTAAAAATGTCAAATGAAATCCTCTTTGTTTTAATTTTGATAAAAAAAATAATTACTTTACATGAGTATAAATTTCATTTTTTAAAATTAGATATAGAATATATACATATTTGTTTCCTTCTTATAGCTATTTTTAATTCTGAAAATTAAAGTTTTATGTATATATATTTGATTGTTTTTATTTTTATAATTATTTAATCTTTATAAAAAAAATTATTTAATTTTTTATTTTATATGTCTAAAATTATAATTTTGTTTTCGTGATATAAAAAGGAAAATGTATATCATGTAGTCATTGAATACATAATAATATTACATTCTATTTGTATTTTTTTTATTTTTTTAATAAAATTATGCAATTAATATTATATATGGACACGTTTACTATAAAAATTGGAATGAAATAAAATTTTATATCCATTTAAAGATGAAAATAATTTTTTACTTCAAAATTAACCATAAATAAGTATTGTAAATAATAAAGAGCTGTATTAGCTTAAGTTTGTATTAACTCTACATTGATTCCATCGCCCTTATATGAATTCACCAATCAAACCTAAAGTTGCTCAGATCTAACCAGAGACTTTCACCATTAACAATCCAAATTCTTATGAAATTATAAACTTCATTCAGCTACTTAAAAAAATTAGTATTATTATTATTATAAAATAAAAAAATATTTTGAATATTAATAAATTGAAATCCATGACTTTAATTTTATTAAATTTATTATTTTTATATATTATACCAAAAAAATTAGTTATAAATGATCCAATATTCTAACTATTTAAAAAGATATACATATTAATTATATATACGTTATGAATAGTTACCTTTTTTTTAACTCGAGTTTCTTCTCAAATACGTTATGATAGAGTTTCTTCTCAAATACGTTATGATAGAGGAGTGTTGAGTATTTAATATTATCATTTTAATCTTATTAGTTTATTATAAAAAATAAAAATTATTTTGAATATTAATAACTTTGAAATCTATGACTTTAATTTTATTAAATATATTATTTTTTTATATATTATACTAAAAAAATTAATTATAGAGAATCAAATATTCCAACATACTCCAACTACTTATATAGATATACATGTTAATTATATATAGGATATGAATAGTTACTTTTTTTTCTCTTAATGTTTCTTCTCAAACTTCTCAATGATAAACATCTTCTTGTCTTATATTATTTGCTTTAGTATAATTTACTTTTTTACATTATGTTTTTCTGTTGGAAGTTTTTAACTAGAAGTAAGACAGTTTAAAATATATAAATAAATGTAAATTTTATTTTATCTTTATATTTAAGAGAAACTTTTTTATTGTAAAATTTGTATTATAAAAAATAAAGTAATATTATGAATAAAATAAAAGTTAACTTATATATACATAAGATTAAAAAACCTAGTATATATTGTTACACAAATAAAACATAATCGACTTCCCAACAAACGTCTTTACTTTAATTTAAAAGAAATAAAAATTGAAATTACGTACACCAATTCTTGATAAATAAGTTAAACCATATTTTATAAAAATTTAGAGGCAATTTGTTTATGCTTTTTGAAAAAACATTTTTCTAATAAAACAAGCAAAAATCTTATTTTTGTTTATGTGCCTGCTTAAATATTTAAAAATTAAGTAATTTTCAGTTTATTAATAAGTAATTACTATGCGCTTCCTAAATTAATAAAAAAAATTACATATTTCAAAAATACTTATTTAAAGTTTAAGTAAACTCACCCTTAATATCTTGTCATTAGTGTTTATTTGACACGAGAGATTTTTCTCCAGTTACGAAGAAAAAAACAATATTATTACGACACATTTTTACATTCATTTGACACATAATACATTCATTTGACACATAATACAAGCATAAAATAGTCGTAAAAGTGTAAATTTTTATATTTTTTCAAGAAAAAGGAGAATAAAAAATAAGTAAAAATAGTGTCAAATAAATGTAAAGTTTAAGTTGGTCAAATAATCATTTTCTATGGAAAATTGAGCTGACACAGCAATATATCTATCTGACATAGATTAGATTCCCAATCAAAGAAAGATTACAAGCAAAAAGTAAGAAAGGGAAAGAAAAAAGAAGCAACAAAGAGGCATGAGCTTGAACATTCAAAATGAATATGAACAGAAAATTTTGCACTTGAGGAAGTGCACTTGCACAGATAACTGAAAGCAGTAACAATAATTTCTTTCCAGTGATTGAGTTACCAGAAAGGCAATGGATACTCTACAGCACAGAGAAGAGTTACTGAGAAGTGAACTGCTCTTCTAACTTTTGCTTTAGTCTTCCCTTTTTAGACTTCTTTAACTCCCATGGTGGCAGGCACCCTTTATAGTGAGAGTGCATAAATAATGAAGACATTGAAACTTCCTTATGAGGCATTGAGATTGATGACAAGCAACTGAAAGCAGTTCTCAGTCTTCTTTTCTCACTATCACACCCTTGAAAGTTTGGATCATGCTCAACAGTGGAAGTTTTAAGAGCATCAGGGAGTATGCAGTTGCAGAAGGAACCTGCAAGGAGGACAAAAACTCAGTTCTAATAATGCAAATGCTTTGCAGAACAAAAAGTGACACAATCTGGAGTATAAAAATATGCCACATACCTATTCTTGCCAGACGATTGACCCATTTTGGTATAGAATTTCCTGTTAGCTTGTAACAAATATCCTCACAGAAATGGTTGCAGTTCTTGACAATCAAATGATAAGTATCACCATTGTAATTTGCAGACTGACGTTCCATGAACTCTCTAATCTGGAAGGGATCTAAATTAGTAGTTCCCATGAATATGGACTTCCTAAACTTAAAGCCAGGACACTGCCGAGGTTCAACCTCAAAGACACCACTTGTTGGATAGTCATGGGCTCCAAATGCATATTCTACTCCATAAACTGTCAGCATAATAACTCCATTTTAGAAACTTTTCCGGGAATCCATGACTATATTCTTTATTTGTCATAGATACTGATAAGAGTTCAAGGTGAGTTAGAAGTCTCCCATTATATAAAAATGAATAAGATGACTAATATATAAGTAGAAGGATCCATATATCCATATATCCATTCTCTTAAGATTTTAGGTTTGAAGTAGTATTTTAGTCTCTTTATATAGGTTTGTTCACAATTTCTTGGTATCAAATCTCCTGCTGTCTCTTCTCATGAAAAACCTCACAGATATAATATACATAACCCCCTTCCTCAAAATATGAAGAAGTATCAATGTATTATAATCTAGCAAAACTCTAGGCACATATTCTTTTCTAAAATAATGAAACAGTTTTGGATTTTTTGAAAAGGTTTTAACAGTCAGCTAACCTTCAACACCAGAGTGGAAAATACCAAGGCCAGCCCAATACATATAACCATTTACTGTTGTCAAATCATAGACATTGAGATAGACAGGTGTGTTCCCTGGTATGTTGCCGGCGGATTTCACTTTAGAGAATATGCAGAAGGGGGTCACTGATTTGTCTCTAAGACGAAGACGCACAACAGAGGGCCAACCATTTTTGAAACCTGATTTCATTGTAGGAGTGAACTAAGAAAGCAGTCAATATCTATATCCTACCTGCATAAACATAAATACCAACAAAAACTCATTTTCACAAAGACCATGTTATTGACAAAACATCAAAACTGAAAGCACATCATTTTACTCAAGACAGAATCATTGAGCTAGGATTTCAACTGATAACTATGCATTACAGTAAAAAAATGGATGACACTTATTTTTTCTTGAACACATTAACTGAAAGAAAATGGATCTCTTCAACCATATAGTTTTCTCCAGTTAACATCATTCACCAATCTGTTGCAATGATACTTTCACATGCATGTCTTCCATTCATGAAAAATGTTCATAACACTTTCTAGAGCATGGACGAGACTCGTTTTTCCCCCTTTTGCCATGTTCAACATCTTTTAATCAAACTGACATCAGTGAACATTCTACTTACTGAACATAAAAGAATTTGCAACTTTTTCTTCATTTTCTTTCATTGATGCTGTTTGCATTAGGCATGAATGAAGAAAATAATCATTTTCGTCACATTTTCTAGTTTAAGGTTTGTTCTTCTGTTCTGCATGTCACTTTTAAGCTATGGAGCAAGGAGGAGATTACAGTTCAAGAGACAAAATATAACATTCAAACATTGAGACATGCACCACAATGGATAAAAATAATTAGCATCAGGAATTCGGGGCAGCCATGAAATTTATATTTGTTTGTGTTTACAGACATATATAGATATAAGAGATATCAGTTAACCAGTAACAATTTAAAGGATATTGCAACAATAACAATGCCTTTTCTTTCCCACTGAGTGGCATCACGTAAATGAATTAAATGATGCAATAATGATTATTATGAAATAATGTCTATAGACAAACCATTAACCTTTATATCCTTCCTAATGGTTCTTCACTTGGACGTTTTCTTAGTCTCTTTATACCTCTATCAATAGAACTACTTTCCATAAACACTTCAGAAAAGAAAACTAAGAAGAACAAACGAAGTGAATGCCTCCATAAAAGCTTTATGATAGAACTTTTACAAATTAACTAATACATAAACTAATCTGAGCTCACCGAGAAACTCATCCTATTTTCCTATTTTTTCTCTACTAAAAGTGTTTATGGGGAAGTCTGCTGAAACAAACGTTTTATAAGTCATCTCCACACATGCTCAATTTTTTCTCCAATGCATTGATTCTCAATCCCATCTTGTCTAATATAACTAATACTCTCTTCTGCCACATTGAGCTGATTCTCTTGTTGGCTCCTTTTATGAGAGTGTTAATGCCTAAAAGGTATAGTTCTGGCTTAAAGGGAAAACTGGAGATGTCTTCTAGCTGGTTAATTTGAGGCTTTACTTGTCCACAAGCTGGTGAATCTTCTTCCTACTTTCATTTAAAAAGTGGTCCAATTCACACGCTTTAAACAAATGATATTAATGAGTTAATAACAAGAATAATAAAGTTTAGTTAAATTGAAAAAAAGAGAGGATCTGTGAGGTATAGATAAATGTACAGGAACAAGTATGAGTGTGATGAATCTGACCAACATTGAAGGACAAGACACTCAAAGTGAACAATTTCAACATATTGGTCAATAAATTAAAGTTAAGTTGAGAAATACATAAAACAGAACTCATTCTAACCAATTCAAAATAGATTAAATGGAAATCTGCGGGTTAACAGTAACAAATGTGCCTGAATCTGCAAGGTCTATTGTATAGATCTGATGTGACTTCTGCGTTTTATGAGCATTACATGGACATTTAATGTACTTCTACTAAGAACAGCATAAAATGCAGCAACATAACCAATTCAGAAGAGCTATCAGCAAGAGAGATCTTCCATATTGAAACACCATAACAGCTTCCACTCATCTCTGAAAGCCTCCACAAGACTCTCTTTAAAAACATAATAATAGCATTAGACAAATACCAGTACATTAAGTTTGAGAAATATTCTTAATGGGAAGACCATCATTATCCAGAGGTTATGCATTGCCAACTATACCTGATACTTATACAACAAAAAGTCAGTTTGAGCTACTAACTACTTTAATACAACCCATTAGCACCACCTATACCTTATTATCTCTTGACTCAATGCACACTATGAACCCTGGTATCTTAACAACAACCTTCACTGCTTGTCCACTAGTTACAACCACTTTATTTTTTCAGGGGGAAGCTCATCATAGGCTTTACAAGGCGAGATGCAGAGGGGATAAGGAAATGAAAAACGGGGAGAGCGTGTTGCTAGAGATCGAATCCAAAAACCTTAAACAACTAAATCTACTGGAGACAACTTACCATGTTTTGAACTGAAGCTATAGGTTCTCCGGGCTTTTCCTTGCTTCAACTAAGACCATAACAGTTGAACTTATCTAAGAGCTTTCGGAACAACAACAAAACTTATGTATGCAGCAACTACTAAGAGTATGGATGTAACATCAAGAATAGAATACAAACAAGTCAAGGGTTCAATTTGAGCGTTTTCATCGGATATAAAGTGAATTTGGAGCAAATACTACATGGAAAAAAAAAGAAGTAATTTTAAAATCAGCTCCAATCTGACAACTGATGTAATGTAACAAATACAGATAAACAACCTCGTTAAGCCATCCCAGATTCCACAAGAAAAATGGCAATAACCATTTTTTTTCCTTTTAAATGAAGCCAAATGATGGATTCATAAATCATAACATGTTAAAGTTCCAACTTTCAAGCAGACAAAATAGGAACAAACTGATGAGTAAAGTTTACATCTTTGAATATTAATAACATAACTGAAGATCTAACTGGCATCTGAGGTCAACTTCAGTTACAGGAAAGTGGTGGGAGAAAAATTTAGCAGAATACAAGGGAGAAGGAAAACCGCATGCCTCATATCAGATTCCAAAACCAAGTAAAAAGAGAAAAATAAAAATAGACAAGGGTGTGAGGTATGTATGAAGTAGCTGATCTTCCATAAAACAAAAGGGAAAAATAAAAGAATTCAGCTTTAAACAAGGAAGGAGTGAGTGAACAAAGTGGACCAATGCAGGAAACATGGAAAGAAGAGAGGCAGAAACAAACCTTTTGTGCAGCAAAGGGTAGCTGAAAGAAGAGAGGATGAAGTGAAAACTCCTTCAAGTTGAAAGTTTGAAAGAGCCATTGGTTGTCTGAGACAGAAAAAGAGAAAGGGGGAGAGAATGGAACAATGTTTGTGCCTGAAACTCACACATTGTCTTGGCTCTGACAGAAGTGAAGGGTGTGTATGTATTGTAGTAAAGTGAGAGTACAGACACAAAAACTGGTTTGTCTGTTTTTGGTGCCTAATGAGGAAATGTAATCATTCATCAGTAAGCCATTTCTTTTGGAAAATGGTAGGAAGTTCATGGTGGGGTTGGCTTTGGGTTCATCAAACCCATTTTCCAATACAATTAATAGTGGGTTGGATTATAATCAACAATTGAATACTCAAAAAAGAAAAAAAGTGTTTTCAAATTTAAAATTTTCTCTGTTATTTCATTTCTATAACTTTCAAATATTTATAGTTTAAAGAAATCAAATCAAATTTTAAATGTAAAAAATTGAGGCTAAGATGATAAGATGTAAAAAGGCCTTCATCTGACATTCTAATAATATTAGTTTTTGTACTAACATTTTTGAATTATGTTTGTTACACAATAATTGTTTCTTCCCCAGAATAAAGAAAACCTTATTTTCTTTTTTATATAAAATATTAAGCTTGTAGTAAATTTATTATTAGAACAAAAAGTGGATAGAAGTTTTAAATATGACATAAAAAAACTAGTATTTTAAGAATGGTTTAGAAATTCATAAATGAATTATTTCTTATTTAATGTGTGATTTTTTCTAGTTTTTATTTTCTATAATCAATTAAAATTAAAAATATAATATATAATTACTCAATAAATAATAAGTTAAATTAAATTTTACTTACACTTTAAAATGGAGATGAATAAGTAAAGTAAAAGAGAAAAAAAAAAGTAAGAAGCAGGGAATTTTGCAACCAAAAAGTGGGAATAGTGAAAGAAATTGTGACCAGACTTGACACTTTGACATTGACTGAATCATGGCAATGCTTTGAACAATGGAATGATAGATTACAATCTTTCTCTCTCCTTATTCATTTCCTTTGTCAATAACTTCATTGGTAACACAAAAATATTTTTTAAAATCAATGATTTTTAAATCTTATCAATATTTTATCATTTGTTTGCATAGGTAAAAGAAAGAAGAGTGAGAAAAAAATACAATAAAATAATATGTTATTTAAAAACAGTCCAAATAAAAACTAGAAATATTTCATTAAAAATAAAAGGGTCAAAATGAAACACAAAACCTCCTAAATATTAAGTATTTTTATAATAAGCTATACATATATTATTAAAATTTAGAATATAATTAATAAGAACTGGTGACTTTTTAGTCCGAATATCTGGTATATTAAAATAATAATACTTTTTGTGTATTATACATATAATTGGGGCTTTTTGTCTGTATGTACAAGTTGTCATAAAAAGTATTTGAAGAAACAGCTGGAATATGATTAATTTATAAAATATATTCAATCGTCCTTTTAATAATATCTTATTCTTCTATCCTCCACATGTTGCAGGGAATCCTATGATGATAAAAACCCACTCTTACATAAATGAAATTTTGAATCTTCAAATGCTAACAACCTCACCAATTTAAATACAATTGGTTTTTCAATAATTCACCATTCAAATGCATAATTTATTTCTATTACTTTTTTCATGGGTTTGTGATATTTTATTGTAGCCTGCACAAATTAAAAAAATAGGATAGGATTATTGATTTATGTTATTTTTTTTAGTTTAAGTTATGATTTTGAATTATTATAATTATCAGTAATCTAATAATTTTTTAATTTTATTTTTAAAAGAAAACAAGTCAATATAATTATGGTTAGTGAAATTGATACTGCCAAACAGTAAATGTTATTTGTCTTTATATAATATTGTGAACGTGAATGTAATACAAGAAATTATATTAACTCGTTTAAAAATAACTATTTAACATAAAATAATAGTTGAACTCTTTCAATATACTATATAATTTCATTCATTACGATTTTTTAAACTTACCAAACCTTTACTTAATTTTTTATCTCGTGTGGAATTATTAGAAGTTTGTTTAATTGTTGTGATAAGATAATAGAATATAATAAAATATAAACTTGATAAATATTAATTATATTTAATAGTAGGAGAGGACTGATAAATTGAAGTTATCCTTTGTGATGGAAATAATCTTAATTCTAATTAAGGACACTACTTAAACATGCATTACACAAATCTGACCATTACTATGACTTAAAAAGGTAAAACGTGTATTAATAAGCATGTTAACTAGGTTGTTTTTCCATAATTTTAATAAATATGAACACATAAGTTTCTAATGTAAAAATAAGAGACATCATCTAAAACTAACAACAAAGGACTCAAGAAAATTTACTTACCAAAAGAATTTATTTTCACAAGAAAATAATATTCATCAAACAAAATTCTAACAAATGGATAAGTGTTATGCACAAAGGACGAAATGTATTTTGAACCACATGCCTAAGATTATAATTTTTCACTACGAAGGTGAAATAAAAAAAAATCTAGGATTCTCTAAATTATATAGTACAAAGCACAACCTAGATCAATTCAACATAATAAATTATATTTAATTTTTAGTATTTTTTTGGTACAAAATAAAATTAAGGGTCTAGGGATTTAAAATTGAAAAATGTAAATTGAAAAAAAATAAAAGATTAAAAACAAAAAGTAAAAAATAGAACACAAATTAATCCACAATTTCAAAGAATCAAATAGTCTAGAAATCATAGTCTTCTAAATATTCAATCTTAGTTTGAACACTTAACTAATTCAACCAATTGACTAAATTGATTATATAAATTAAATTACAATATCATTCAATTCAATTCATATTAAATTATAATATTTCCATAATAATCACATAGCAAAATCAAAATTAGCGAAAAAGAGAACAAACTCGATGCAAATAATAACGATAGATCCAATAACTCAATTCATATTGTTTGATCTTGATTTTTCTATCTTTTTTAGGACAAAATTTGACCTCCAATAGGCTTTTACCTAAACCTTAATTTAAAAAAAAGTCTGAAACAGTTATGGGCTTAATTTGGACTTTGATCAAGTTAGAAGTCCAATTACAAAAGTCAAACCCATAAGATTTCATTACAAAAGTTTAGCAAATCAATCTTAACTTTTAAAAATCATAAAAAAAATAATAGAAAAGTCCAATGGAACTGGAATTAACAAAAAAATAATAATCTCTACAAAAAAAAGTTGTGGTTAAAATAGTAAGCAAATGTTAGATAACCTAAAAATTACAGATTTAAAGCAGTTATTAAAAATGAACTTAATTTATTACTAATGACATAAAATAAACTAAAAACAAAAAAAATAAGACAAATAGAAGTTGGAATCACCATATAATAAAATTATAATTGTGTGTATGAAATATGTTTTTTATCAAACCCCTCCACAACATCTGTAAACTCAATACCTGAGAACATGTCATTTGTATAGCAAAATGTTCTCATTAAAGCAAATATTTTTTAAGTCAATTTGACTAGATGGAACCATGTCTTTGTAGTAATTATTATGTTAAGTTTGTACAATTAAAATTTAACATATTATTATTAAAATCATCCAGCACCCTTAAAAGGTAGAGATAAAGATTCAAGTTTCTCAAACTCATCGAAAGAATAAAGTTACAATTAAGGGGGAAAACATCTATCTTTTGGTCTAAGGTCATCTTTTGATGATCCTCGTATGGAGAAAGGATAAAAATAAAGGTTAAAGTAATATAAAACTTGATGATTTTGATTATGCTTAAGGAGAGCTTAGTTAAAAGGAAGAAAATAAAAAAGAAGAAGCTTAAGCTAAGTGAGTTATAGTAAAAGTTTTCAGAAAGTTCAATAAACAATATATGTGTGACGAGGAGTTCAAGAGAAGAAGAACATTTAAATCCATTTTTTTCTTCTACTTTATAGTTCATTTTCTTTATCTTAAAAGTCATTTATGAAAACCTGATATGGTGAAAATGCGTTTTTAAAAATACATGTTTAAACTTTATTGTTAAGCACCATGAAAAAGGCAAATATTGTTAAATCCAAGTTCAATAGATTATTTGTTTGATTTTTATTGTGTGATTAAACAACCAAGTGTAAAATATAATTTCTTAAAAGTACTTAAACTAGCCTAACAAATGCAAGTTGTGTGGTTTGATATACACATACATTATTTAAAGTGTATTTTGTCTTACATACTCAAAAGTTATGCACATGCCCAGTCTAATAAGATTTTGATTAAACATACACAATAAAGTATACTTTTTCAAATAAGTTTTTGCTTGAACAAATAATGAGTATACTATATCTGACAAGTGTAAGCCTTAAGCATTTCATAACACGTCAAACTTTAATCAATGCTTATTTTATGCTTGTAAGAGTTGTACACTTCTTCATTCTATTGAGAGTGTTACACCTACATATATACTTTAAAATTGACCTTATCTATAGTCGAAGTGAGACTTCCAACACACCCCTCTCACGCTTAGGTATATACATATCGTAAGAGACTATACATTAATGAGTGGTCCAATAACAAGTGGAATGATATGCCCAACAAAAATAAATCTCACTAGGGTAGGTTCTAACCCATTACTTTGATACTATATTAAGAAGTGGACTTTAATCCTAACTCAACCCCATAAAATCGACTTATAAGGTGAGATTTACATCTACATATATACTCTAAATTGGTCTTATCTCAGTCGATGTGAGACTTTCAATAGATAGTATCACACAATGTATTGCCATCATCAAGATATATTGAACAACATGTTGAGAGCTACTTCATGTAAACAACTTTTATGAAAAAAAGGCAACACGACAATGTTGTGAAGTCAGCTAGTTATGTCAAACCCTATGCTTTACTCGAAAAAAGAAGAAATAAGATACTTGCCAAAGTATATAAAGCTTTATCAGGCTTTAAAGGTCTTGCCAAATAAGTCACGCACATTCATTGCCAAGTCAATAACATTTAATGTCCTTAAAGCATGCTCGTATGCAAGAACAAATCAATAGAAAAAGAAGACCTTCACAACAATTGCAAAGGGTTTGCAATAACTAATTTCTTTTAAGCTCTTTATATAAAAGATCTTTGTAAAGAAAAAAAGCTTAAGTATTGGACAAAAGCGAGCATAGTATCTTAATATATCCTTAGTCTTTGTAGTTGTGAGAGAGAACATTGTTTGTGTTTGGAAACAACCTATAAGACTGAACCAAATATTATATTCGTCTTAAGACATAACCTCTCTTTTAGTGACGATTTAGTCATATTTTATATCACTTTCGCTATAAACATTTTAGGTTTTTAGTTATGAATGACTATTGTCCAAAGAATATGCAATTTAACCAACAATGGATGTTGTCTAAAGAATTCTCAACCTTAGCCAAGAGTCATTGTTTTCCAAAAAAGTACTTAGTCTTAGTCAGAAGTGGTTGTGTATTCAAATAAAACTGGAGTTGTTTTAACCAAGAGTGATTGGCTTTAAAATAATATTCAATCTTAATTAAAAGTGATTACAGTCCAAACAATATTTTGTGTTTAGCCACTTGGGCTAAGGTGCAAATAATAATTATTTTTTATTTTCACAATGTTAGTCTTTTTAGTGGAACTTGATAAGATGATGATTGAGAATTGAACATAATATTACACTATCACATGAATCAATATAAAAATAACTTGCATAAATATTTTTATCCTCCATCTCTTTATATTACATGTCATTTATCTATAACTAGTATTAAAAAGCAATATTTGTTTAATTTTTTTTTGATTCATTTGTGTATTGTATAACCGTCCGGACAACCACAAATGGAGCGGTCGATCATCCAACAACAGCCGACCGGTCAGGGGGCGATAATTAACCGATAATTAATTAGAGCAATAAAAGTCATTAATGAGCAATAAATGTCAATAATGGGTAATTAATGAAAATAATAAAAGTCATTAATTAGTAACTAATGGGTCAGACTTAATTGAAAACTCATTACAAGGTTTATAAATATAGGTTTGACTTTGAAGTAGATGATACTTTTTTTTTATAATTCATTTCTTATCACAACATTATTAAACAAAGTCACTAACTTGAGGGTTAGAGTGCTTCCTACAGGTAACTCCTTAACAGACCGAATGACTCAAAAGACTACTTGACAATCAAAAGTTGGAAGCATATGATTATTTGGACAAGGAGGCAGTCTCTCGATCCCCTAAACCGAAACAATTTGTTAAACTTACAGTTGTCTCTAAGATCTCCTATTAAATCCTCTTAAGAAAATTGACTTAATACATATTTTGATCCCTATTTTTGTCAATTTTATTCAAAGTAGTCCTTAAATTTTTCAGATATTTAATGTTATCCTAATTTTTTTTGTTTAATTTGTGTTATTTTTTTTCAATATATATATATATATTAATTATTGTGTGTTTATTATTAATCTTATACCAATTCTCACAAAATATTTATTTAAATCTAAAATAAAGTAAAAATAAACGTATTTTAAATAGATACACAAATTGTTTGAAATAAGTATAACGTAAAAATTAATTAAACATACAATACAATATGAAATATTTTAAAATAGTAAAATAAAACAAATATTTCGTATACTAATATTAATATGTCGAACTATATCTCGAAGTAGTAAAGTATATAATATAACAGATAAAATAAATTATATAAACTAAAGTTTATTTAAATTATAATATAAGTAAATGCATTCGTGCAATTGTCAATATTTTACTTATTAAGATTAAAAATAAAAATTTTACCTTATATAAGACAACTATAGAATAAATAATAAAGTTACGCTGTATGAACAAATGAAAAATAATATCTTATATATGAATTTATTTATAACCTAAAAACAAGTGGCCGTAGATATTATTGAAAATGACGGTTTGATTTTCGCTCAATTGTAAAAGAAAAAAAAATTATTTCATTATGAAACAAATTGTAATCCTATTAATGAAGAACCATATAATTTCCTCTACAATTCAAAATAATAAAACAGTGCTTCCGTTCTATTTTTCTATTTATTTATTAATTAATACAATATAATACACTCACTCACAACACACTAGTTTGTGTTTCGCGCCACACAGGTCTTCTTCGTCTTTCCCTTTCTTCTTCTTCTCCTTCTTCTCTCTCTTTCTCTCATGCGCTACTCTTTCAGTTCTGCTAGATTTGAAGCTTTCATTTCACCTTTTTAGATTTTAATTGCTTCAATTTTTTAATTTGTTTTTGTTTGTTTCCCCTTATTGCTATTGTTCAATGATTCAAACGTGTTTGTTATGTGCTTTATCTTCTCGTCTTTTCTATGCTATCTTTTTACCCTTTTTCGTCTTGTAGTTTGTAGAATTTATTTTATTGGAGAATTTCCGACAGTGCAATTTTCATTCTGTGAGCATCTTTGCATTACAAAAATTTGGGAATGTGTTTGCATTTATGTTCTTGGTTTTTTATGGCAGTGCAGTGTTTATTCTTTGTACAGAGGGTTCCCTCATTATGCCTGTCCGTGTTGAATTGAAAGGAACAAAAATTTGGGGGCAAGGGAGAGAACAGTTTCAATTTTATATTTTTTAAATGGAAATTAGTTACCTTTATTATTTGTTTGGATATTATTTGGGAAGCGTTTTGAAGAGTTCATTGGGCCTATGGAAATAGTGTCATAACCTTGTAAATTTTTTTATGCTTATTTCAAAAATTAAGATCCTTAATTTATTATAGGAAGCTTCGTAGTTAAGCTTATAGTTGTTTTATAAAAGTTATGTTTGGATTAGCTTCTCCATAGATCCTTTTCGGGAAAAAAATTAAGAAGAAAATGATCAATTTGACTTATCCATAAGCTAAATTAGCTTATGCACAGGTTTTAAAAAAAATAGAGAAACTACAAACACACAAAAAATAGAGAAAATATATATGAGAAAAACTTTCACAAATTAGTACATGTTGTATAAGCTAATTTTTCTTTTCATTCTTTTTATCTTTAGAGAGCTTATTGGGAAGTTCGTTCAAACTAGCCTACAAGATTTTTCAAATAAGTACTAATGAAACAGTTATTCTCTTTGTTTCTTGAAAGTTTGAATGGATGAAACTTGATCATCCATTATCTGCCAATGCCAATTTGAGTGGGTGTGTTCAATTAATTGATGAAATTCAACTTTCAATCTAGTTTACCAAATATTTCTTGACAATTATCCTTCTGAAGAAAATGCATTCGAAGAAAAAGGATCGTGGTCTTATGTTGTTTGTATTTTTCTTTAGCACAGCTTGCTCACATTTTTAAATGAACCCGTCCATGTTCATTTATGGATTCTCATTCACTTGGTATTTTATTTTTAATTTAAAAGTGGTTGTTCATATTGAAAGGTACTGAGTTAGAAGCTTCTCAAGCGTGATGGGAACACAAAAATCTAATATGTTTGATACAGCTTACAATTATTTGGTGCCTGAAGATGTCAGTAATCATGCCAATGCCATCTTAACCAATTTTCTTTTTCTGCAATCTGATTTTAGCTAACATTCTAATTTATTTTATTCTATTTTTTGTTTCTAGCAGGAAATTCTTGACAAGCCAACACACTGGACTCCTATGCAGGTGAAAAACATTTTCCGGTTGGAACCAATTTGTGTTAGTATTTAGATCATTCATACTTGGTGTTTGTCGCGTATAAAAAAGTTGACTGTGTACATCTCTTTTAAATAGGCATATAACAATTCTGCGTCTACTCCGATTCCCTTTTTATATCAACACGCAGCTGGTTACATGCCTCTCTACATGTGGCCAAACCAGGTAGTGATATACGTAATATTTTCCTATTATATGAGGTTTCTTTCTTTGCCTACGACAAAGGGACACGTTTCTCATAGGAACTGAGATACTAGTTAGTTAATAAAGGGGCCATTTATGAATTGGCTAGCTAATTATCAGGAAAATTATTGTTTTTGTACTAGAGCAGTTCTGTATTAGAAATTGCATGATGGCAGTTACGCATAGAAAATAATTGTTGACAGCTATTTATTAGGAGTGTATATATATGTGTGTGTGTGTATTTCATAGTAGGTTTTGTAATTAGGAAAGGTGTAGTTATTTGTGGTTGGTAGCCACTCTCTATAGGAGACCGTAGTCTCCGGAATAACAAGTGTTGTACTGAATTGTGTGTGTTATTTCAGTGTTCAATACAATATTTTATCAGTTTATCAATTGGTGTTCTATCAGTTTCACCTTTCATTTTCACATTCTTTGTTGTTTGGTCCAGGCAAACAGCACAGTACTTCAATCTAATGTTTTGCAGGATCCAATGAAGCTCTCCAATAAACCTACAGTATCTGAGGTAATCCTAAATCTTTCAATAAATTTATACGGAGTACATAAAATATTTTTTCCAACCATAATTTCTATCAAATTCTAGTTTGCAGTTGGTGCAGGTTTAATAGAATGTGTACTCACACTCTTGTAGGATTAAACTTAATTTTTCCCTCTTACAGCAATTTCCATGTTGATCAAGTGTATCTTTTCATATATTCGCTGATGCATACAGTACAACTTCTTTTTCATTTCGGTCAGGATGCTGTACTGGCCTTTTCAGAAATAGTACACAGGACTTTTGGCGAGCAAAACCTAAATTCAATAAAAAAATGTGCTAGAAACTTACAACCTAAAAGTTTAATACCTAAGGAATCAAGAGGAGATCGAAGCAAATCTTCGATACTGAAAAACAAGGATAGAGTGTTGTGCAGGTACGTTTTGTTCTAGGACTATTTTTATCATATTTGTCCAAACCTAAATAAAATATAAAATATTATTTGTGCCACAGTGAAGCATATGAAAACAAGGGATCACTACATGAAGACCTTGTCACTGCTAATGTATGTCGTCCTATTTTTTTTTATTGAGGTATATTTATATGGCTGAGGAATGCAATATGTGTTCTATTACTGCTACGATTATAGAACATTTGAAAACTGGTTACTTAGTAAAGCTTAAAAATTCACTTTTTTATTGTGTAGTTCAAGATGCTTAGAATCTTTGGCTGAGAAAGACTGACGATATCCTTTATGTTGCAGGATTTTCCTTCAACTAAGAAGCAACACTGTAATTTGATGCTTGAAAATGGTATATATTTTAAGACCATAATTTTTTCTCTTGGTTGTTTGAACAATGGAAATTCATGTTTTATTATCTGATATTTCAAAACAAGGAAGATGCATAGAATGTTTTTCTTAATGAAATTCATATTAATTCTTAGAATCTGGCTTTTTGACCCAACGCGACTTCACATTTAACTTGTAAGGTGAGGACTGCTTAATCCCTATTATAAATAATACTTTGGTCATATCATTAGGTGATGTGGGACTAAACACATTCCCTACCCAGCACAATAAAGGTGCTGGAGGAGACTGCAACGAAGGCAGCCCAAAGAAATGTAACTAAGGCAGTTTTCCAATACTAACAGTCCTTCTCATTACTCTGCAGCAAGTTCAATCCAACTGAATCAGGATTTGGAGACGGGCCTAGATGCAATTGGCACTAACACTGAACTTGTGAAGTTGGTAAGCCAAACTTATATAGATTTTACAGTCTGTTTGATTAACTTTTATTTGTTAGATTATCAAAAAGCAAGAACAATCAATTTATTAATATAAATTGCAAAATCCCTTTTAAATTATTATGCTGAAAATATATGCATATATAAAAAGGTTTTGTTGATGTAATTGTGCTTTTGTATCTTAAACTACATATTCAATGTTGAAATATATTATGAGCGAAACCAAAAGAAAGAAAAGGTTATACGAACTAACTCCATCTATTTTTCTCTTCTGTATAAGCCATTTATAATTAACAAAGTAGCAAACATGACTGTAGAGTTAAAATGGAAACGAAATGTTGATTGTCAATAGACACAAAATGATATTATCTTTGACAACCCCCTAAACAAGTGCCCTTTAAGCTTGAAACATAGACAATTCGTCGGTTGATTCTACCATGTGATCGGAAGATATCATAATGTCTTGGATAAAACTCAAGCATTTAGACAAAGCCACATGAATGTTTTTTCACCTCTAACATTGATATTCCACACTTCATTCCATTCAATTGAGCCTTTCACGTGAAATGCTATTTCCGTATTACTTTTAGCATTCTAGCTGCAAATGTGCATGTGTTTAATTCTTGACCATGTTACCGTGTCTACTATGTCATACAGAGGTGTCTTTCTTTTGACAGGAAGAGGATGAAATAAGAAGAGAAAGAAAAAGACAGTCGAATAGAGAATCTGCTAGGAGATCAAGGATGCGGAAAGAGGTAACATACATACTACTAAAATATTGTGGATATAAATTATGGAGATATGGATAAATTAGAAATGTTATATCTGTTCAGATTTGTTGGTTCAAGGTAAGAGGAACAAATATGAATCAGATCAGATTTATTATTTAGCAATATCTTTATTATTTTCTTTTTGTAATTTGTAGGATATTTGTTTCCGGTTAATGTGTGATTTATTTTTCTTATTTGTAGCAGATTTGATCTGCTTAAATACAAGTTGTATCTTTTGTTATTGGGATCAATTAAATAAGATAATATTTAATTACAGATTTTGTGGATCTGTTGTTGCTATATCTTTAGAATTACAGAAAAATATGACATTGTTCTATGAATTCAAGAATAATTGAAAAGGTAAAATGAAGTTTCTGGTTCATTTCCTATGTTTCTAACTTAAGTATTGCTTGGAAGTTTTTCGTCTAACCTCTGTACCCTTTTCTTTTATATTCCCTAAATAAATTAGTATCTTTTGTAATGATCTAAGCATGATTAAGTAATCGAAATCAAATACAATAATTGTTTTAATTTAAACAATTTGTCCTAATCTTTTTGCCTACTTCACATTTTATCTCCATCTAGTTTCTTTTTGTTTTGTTGTTTTACTTGTGATCATAGTTGTCAAATTTGAGTTAACTCATAAATTCCTATAGTTTTATGATTCCAGGTAGAATAAAACGAGTTAACTTTCTGTCAAACTCTTTTTTGGATAAAGTCTTGTAAATTTTGCAAACTCATGTAAATTTGTATAAGCTCTCGAGTCAAGAAGTGAGTCAATAGATTTCAAATCTATTGTAATTTTTGCTTACCATGACTCAAAGAAAATAAGTCCTTCTAAAAAACTTCAACAACTTATGCTTTTCTGAATTTATATATAACTTGGTGTTTTATGTAGTTTGATCTTATTTATTACTGATAAACTATTACACTTTATTATTGTGATTTTATATTTTGTTTTATCATGAAATTGAAATGTTGAATTATTAGTCATGTTAATAATAGTATTTTTTGTTAAGCCTATTAAAAAGCTTTTTAATATTATTTCTTCTATTATGTGAACTCTTCCGAGTTTGAGTCAACTCCACGGATCTAGTTTATGGAAGCTTACAAGTTTATGTAAACTCTTGACAAAATTACAAAAAAGAACCCACGCGCCTTTACAAGATTCATAGGTTATTTTGTATTTTTACAACCACCCCACTTGTTAAAACGTGGGACAGAACTCTTCCAAACAATATTTCTGAGCTT
The DNA here is from genome assembly GCF_029865625.1 of Vigna umbellata. NCBI lineage: Eukaryota > Viridiplantae > Streptophyta > Magnoliopsida > Fabales > Fabaceae > Vigna > Vigna umbellata. Next base: position 47,844,952 of record NC_142167.1, on the reverse strand, counting down.
TCTAAAAGCCAAATCATATCTTCAATACAGAAGTAGCAATTTTTTACTTGTGCTTTTAACTGACTTTTTTTACTTTTTTTGTGACATAGTATTGGTTTCTTTCTGGAAACCTTACTGTTTTCTTGAAGTTTGTATTCAATTTCATCTGCATTTTGGCAGAGAGAATGTGAAGAGTTACAAAAGAAAATGGAAATTCTTAAGGATGAAAACTCCATGCTCACACAAAGGCTCAAGAGTCTTTCTGAGGAATGTCTGGAAATCTGCAATGAAAATGATGCCATAGAGGTCCATCACTTAAACTTCATCGCCCATTTTTTGAATTATTTACCGTTCATTCAAATGTAGTATTTAGGTCCTTTAAAAGACTGTGGTCCTTGTTTAGTTAGAAGATCCAAAGTCAATGAGATTGGCCTAACACTACATTCCCAACTCATTTTAAGGCAATGAAAATGAGTAATTTTCACTTTTTTGGTTCTTGCAAATCTCGTTTCGTTATTATGAATGCGGGACTTTATGACGTGAAATTCCTGTATTCTTTTCCCTCCGGTTGACTTACCATTAGTATACTCCCAGTCCAGCGGGAGCTTTTTGAGTATTCCCAAGATTACGAACCAAGAATTAAGTCTTGGCTAATGATTTTTCAATATGGTTAAGCACCAACCAACCAATGTCTCCAAATCTCTATCTAGCTAAACCATTATCTTTAATATCACTTATGAACCCAAAAGCCAAAAAGATGTCCATCATGGGGCTTAAGAGAGAAACCATGATATATCTTGTCTAAAAGCCTTGTACGATGATGAGTCTGTATTTTTATCTTACTCACAGGGTCTTCACCTAACCTCTGCAATTTTAAAAGACCAGTTATCTTGCATTATGGTCGTGCTCTTTCTCCTGACTCTGGCTGAATTTGCCCTCGTGATGATGCCCACATTCAGTTAGTTTCTTAGATAACAATTATTTAATCACCATCATTTGATCATTGTTTGCAAGGAAGTTAATTATGAGTCTTGAATTGATGACCATGTTGGTATATTATTATTATTATTATTATTATTATTATTATGTTGTGCATTTTTTTTCCAAGATTACTAATTTGATTGTGATATGGTGAAACAGGAAGAGCTGGTTAACATGTATGGAACAGAATCAATATCATATCTGTTGGACATGAAGCCACGCTGACTCTGTTGCTGGTTAAGGATCATTACAATTGGTCAAAGTATATTGTTTTATTTTATTTTTATTAGGGCAAGTTTTGAGTTCCCTTCTTGTCTACTTGGCTTAAGGAAGTAAGTATGCTAAAAATAGGGATTTCTATAATAAGAACACAGCGTAGGTGGAATAAGGTATCAAAATTCTTGAATTAACTTCGTCTAAATTTGTTGTTAAATAAGCTAAACCACCCTAATTATTTAATTTTCTTTTTATTTAATATATATTTTAGGTTTTATCTGTATTCTTAAGTTGGTCTTTATACATTATTTTTTTTAAAGCAATCTTTATGCATGATTTGGTTTGTATCGTCACCCATTTCTACACTTATAGTACATTTTATTGTCTTTCATAACTGAATAAACGTATGTAGATGCAAGCCTTAAAAAAGGGAGGTGTAGGAGAGTGGTATAGAAGACATCCTAAAAGTGTGTCTTAAAAGACTTGGGTTACAAAAGTAAGAGAAGTGGTTAATTTTCTAATAGTTTTTTGTGTCATTTTGTTTGGGTCAGAATCAGGTGAAGGATTAAAGGGTGTATTTATCGAGAAAATAGAGATGGTATGTAGTAGCTTCATATGTGGAAGATGTTTCCTCAATAGAACGCACAAATTGCAATCTCTTTTTCCGTAGTCTGTCTGAAGTTGTTTTTCTGTTAAATCTTTTTTTCTCTTGTTATTGCTTTAGAAAAAGATTTTAAATAAAAAATAAGTAAGATTGTTTGGATCCACTTCCAAGAAAGGTGTCACAATAGACAAATTAATTACTAAGTTTTTTTTAACCAGAGTACTTTCAAACTAATCTTAAATATTTCTCAAGAGAAATTATTCATTAAAACAAAAACAAAGACTTTGCTAACAATAAAAATAACTAAACTACAACAAAAAAAACTCAAACTAAATTAAATGTGTATGCGTTAGAAAAAAAACAAATAAAAATCAAAGTCAAATTCAAAATATTAAAAATACTAACTTCCGTATGCCAAATTTGATAAGTTGTCATTGATGTTATCAAATTAATACGAAATTGATTTTCAAATACGACTCTTATAAAATGCAATGCTTAAAATTAAAAGTAAAAATCTATCATAATGAAGAATGTTGTTTAATGGAAGAATAAATAAGAGACTTTAAAACAAATATAATAAAATAGTCTAATTTAAATGTTTTCTCAATATAGATTTATCATCTATTATCCACAAATCATTGTTTATTTGATCATTGTTTGAGTTTCAAATTAATTAAAATACATTCTTAATTAATTTGAAGGCGATCTTACAATTAACCAAAGTAAATTCTGAATAAAAAATGAGATTATTCATAAAAAATTTAATAGAAATACATTCTCAGTAATCATAAGAAAGTTTCTAAATTTAAATCAAAGTATATTCTTAATCAAACCTAGAAACCATTAAACTTAAAAATCATTACTTTTGACATGATTGAGAGATGAAAAACATATAAGAAAGATAACTTAAATCAATAATCAAAAGAAACAAAAACATTAATTCAACTTAACCTCAGAAAAAATTACCGTAGAACAACCCTAGAAGCTTAATTCTCTGTAGATGGAGTGAAATACATGATGAAAATAAAGATGGAAGGAATAATAAATTTGCTAAGTACAGAGTGCTGAGTGTTTAGTTCCCTTTTTGTTTTCCTTGTTCTCTTTGTATAAGACTTGATTGAACAATATTTTAATTTTTCTATTAATAAAATCTTTTATCTTACACTGCAATATCTTTTAAACAATTAACAGATTTAGATAATTATAAAAATACTTAGAAGATATTTTCATATTTAATTATCTTTTAAAATATCTAAAAGATTTTTCACACTTAATCTTGTCTAAAATTCTAATTTACCTCTTCTGATTTCCAAACTCAATAAATTTACTTATACAAATTTTATTCAAATCAATCATTTAAACCAAAATTCTATAAAAAAATCGAATTTAAATAATAAATATGCACTCGTAAACATTCGTTCCTTTTTCATTCCTTTATGTCTTTTGTTGTCTCTATCCCTCAAAAGTCATAACCAGTTTTCGGGATCCAAAAATACGATATCGCACTCACCAAGTGATCTTTCCAATCACATTCATTCCATCCACTTGCAATCACACCAAGTGACATGGTCATCTGTTGCATATGGTTGGAAATATCTTGAAGGCCAATATTTTACCTTAGAAGAAGCTGAAAAATCATATACTATATTATCCATTGCCCAAGATATCATCCAAGATGCGGATTGGTCCCATATGACCCAATTTGTTAAAGAAGCCTCGTACTAGCACATTCCAAGTGACAATATTGGGAAATATTCCACTATTTAACATTTTATTTAGATAAACAACTGCCTCTTCAATGCTTAACCAATTGCATATGCCCCACAAGACGCTAGTGTGTGCTATTATGTCGGAACAGAATTCCTTTTCCGCTGTTATTTTATCCAAAACCTGGATGGCAGTTTTAACCTTACCCAGTTTGGAGTATGCATAAATAACTATATTAACCGTAACTGCATCTGGCTCCACACCAGTTACCAACATTCTCCCCAAAACCTGCAAAACCAATTCCTGCATTCCATGACTAGAAAATCCACACATAATAGTGTTGTAAGAGACAGAATTTAGCTCCACCTTCCTCTCTTCCAAATCTCTAATAAGCTCGCAAGCTTCTCTAAAACCCTTTGCGCAAAACAGCCCATCCAACAATTCGTTATAGGATCTTATATCAGGAAAACATCCATAACTCTGCATCTCATCAACCACACGCAAAGCCCATTGCACTCTCCCTCCACGACACAAGCCCTTGATAAACGTGTTGAATGTAACAACAGTAGGAGGACAACCATCAGAAACCATATTATCAATAAGCCGATAAGCCTGGTCAAACATAGAATTCTTACAAAGAACATCCACCATGGAGGTGTACACCACCACATTAGGCCGAACCCCACGATCTATCATCCTGTTCCACGTTTCAGAAGCGCCCTGCAAATCGCCAGCCTGCGCAAACCCATGAACAATTGTACTATACGTGGTCACGTTAGGCCTGCAAAACCAATCCTTCTCCATCTGATTACAAACCATCACAGCCTTATCCACATTCCCATTACAGCACAGACCATACAACAGCGTGTTGTATGCAACAACATTCGGCCGAACCCCCTCCAAAACCATAAACCTCCACAACCCAACCGCCTCCCCCACTCTCCCTCTAAAGAAATGCCCTTTCACCAAAGAACTAAAAGTGTGAGCATTCGGCCTGCAACCTCTCCTTACCATCTGCCCGAAAACAGCGAGCGACAACTCAACCTCCCCAATATCCGAAAGGCAACTAATGACACTAGAGTAAGTCAAAACATCAGGATCAATCCCTTTCCCCACCATCTCATTCACCAAACCAAACACCTCCCCAATTCTCCCCTCCTTGCACAATCCACAAACCAAAGCATTGCAAACAGACACCATATTCTCCACCCCATATCTCTTCGCCGCCTCCCACGCCTCATCCACCCGACCATCCCTACACATCCCCGCCACAACAGTCGTGTAACTGACCTTATCCGGGACACACCCTCTCTTGGACATTTCCACAAGCAGCTTGCAGGCACCATCCACCTTCCCATTTTTACACAGTGCCTTCAAAAGAATATTGTAAGTAAACACATTAGGCTCCAACCCTTCACCCTTCATGTTCTCATAAACAGCCCCAATGACGTGAAACCTGTTTTCAGCTTCACCAACAAGCGCATCGAGCAAGTGGTTGTAAATTTTCACAGTGGGCTTACACCCAAACTCCTTGATCCTGTAAAACAACTTCAGAGCCCGCTCGCCCAACCCAGCTCTCTTGTAAGAGTTCAAAACGCATATGAACAAGCCCTCAGAACAGGGGACGCCTTCGATTTTCATCTGCTGAAGGAGATAGTGAATGCTGTCGATTTCGACGTTGCTGCTTCCGAGTTTCTCGATCATGATGTGGTAGGTTAAAGGCGTGTGCTTGAAGACCGTGGAAGTGGCCACGTGTTGGAAGTATTGGAGAGCACGCGTGACGTCAGACTCGCGGCGAAGCGCTTGGGCGACGTGGGGCTCGGGTATGGGGGAGGAGGGTGGCGGTTCGAGGTGGCGCGTGGGGAGCACGAAGGGGATTGACGGTTTGCGATGTTTTAGTAAGAGGGAATAACCGTCTTTCAAGTACATTGTATGTTTTTTAGGTTAATGAAATCGAAGAAACCATAGAGAACAGAATGCAAACTTGTGATCGGAGACACTATCGCGGCTGCGTTTTTATGGCAGGGAATCTTGGAGAAGTGAAGCACCACCCATTGTTACTCTGTTGCTGCATCTTCTTTTTTTTTCATTTGAATATGTTTATTTAATGCAAATATACTTTTTATTCCTAAAACTTTTTTATTATTTATAATTTTACTGAATTTTAAGTGGTTATTCTTTTATTTTAGACATAAGTGAGCAAGATTAGAAGAAATTGCATGATATTTATGAAAAAAATAATTATAAATATGCAGCAAATTATTGTACTGTAAAAATATGTAGATAACTTGTAATATTTGATGTTATTAAGATACGGTGCAATCACTTTCACTATTTAGATACTTTATTTTTATTTTCTATTTTTTAAATTTAAAATATAATTAAAAACAGTATATATATAAACACGAAATAATGAAATTCTCCTTTACTACAAACCAAAGCTGTAAATATGGTAAAATACATGAACTAAAACTAAAATTAAGTATGTACATTAATTTAATATTGGATCGAAGAGAAAAATATCTTTCATTAATTTCTTTAATCAATAACGACTTAAGATTTATCTAGACAAACTTTTCTGTAAATTCTTACTAAAAGGGAAACAAATAAAGTTAATTTATGTATTAGCTAAAGCTAATATAGCCCTCTCATAATATACCAAATAAAAATTAATTTAAAAAATAAACTTGTGAAAAGAATTATTTTCTTATTATTGTATTCATAGAAAGGTGAATGCTGCATAATTATTAGGAAATTGGTCAACATTAATGGTATCAATTTCCTATTGAAAAGCAGAGCATTTTCCACGTGTTTGGTCGCAGATGCAAAGTTCTAAAAGTCACGTGCTAATTCAGAATGCTAGAATTTAAAGGGCTGGAATTTCACTCCGGGATACCAACGTTTGGAACAAAAACATAAGATCGGAATATGAAAAAAGAAATGTCCTAGGAAGAACAAAGATAACAGTAACAATCTCAAGCACCAAGCTAAATTATCAAACATTGTCTCACATGGAATGAACTCTCGTGTCTTCAAAAAAACAAAAAAATATGACCCAGTTGGGAACACAGAGCCAAAACTTTGACTACAGTATAATCTCACCTTGACATGCACCATGTCGGATCTAACTCTTATTTCCATTCAACAACTACTTCCATGGCTACAAAATGAAGAAACTAAAACCTTAGGCCTGAAAATATTGGAAAAGAATACAACTTCCATCTGCTCCTCTCAAAGGGCTGCCAGACTGTTCGTAGAAGTGGTTGACATGGCTGCCAGAACTTCGGTCACCGACGCCATCACGCTGAGTGCCGCCTTCAAAACCTCCTGAGGACACCCTGGTTTTACAATGGTTCGGACCTGAAATTTTAAGTAGAAATTCGATCAGAATGAGAAAATAGTGTTACCTATAATGATAACTATCATACTGTCATATGAAGATTTCTGATGGGTTGATATAGTTTTTAAAGTGATGAAGCATAGAAAGTAAACTCTAACAATGTTACACCTCATACCAACAAAACATGCAGATCAAGAGTTAACTTGGTACTCAAGAACTAAGGTCCTAACTCCATAAAAAGGTAGCAATGAGCATCAGTTAGCAGTCATAGGATTTGAGGTTTTGCACAATGAGTTTTCAATTCACTACTTAACATGAAAATTTTGTCTTGTCCTCTAGTTCTGTTAAAATGGAAGAATTTTAATAGGCAAGACCTGTTCAAGGTACTCCTGAAGCTTCTTAATGCGGCCCATGTAGTCCTGGTCTTCAACAGAGAGAGTTATGACTTTGGCATCTGCACCAGGACCATCAAACTGAAGTGGACCTGGATTTCTGTAAATATCATCCATGAGAAAGCTTGTTGCATTTTTTCTCAACAGCCTGCAACCAATTAAAATCATGAATCAGAGAAATGCCCTTAATAGAAACACTACCAAGAAATGAGACCAAGCAAGCTGAGGTGAAAGAAAACAAGTGTTGCTCTTATCAAGTACATGTTTAATCAAGTTATGTGAATTTACTGATTTGCATATAAAATCTCAGCAAAAGTCTTATATTCCATATGAAGGTATATATGAACACAAGCATCACACATGACAAGAAAACTTACTCATAAGCTTTGCCTCTCAAGTCCACGGTAGCTGGATGAATAGCAGGTTTTCCAATTGATGTGGCTCCTGGATTTGGAGACCATCGTTTCACAGTCATCATAGCCTAAAGTTCACCAGAGGCAAAATAGATGAGTCTCTACCATGGAAAGCATTGATATATTACACAAAGCTATCAAAAACAACCATAAATTAAATAATACAAGAAAAATAATGGTAAGAATGACATACTGCTATTGGAGCAGCCCCACATCGCCACTTGTTTACAGGATTCTTCAGGTTAGTTACAGTTGCCATGTACCCATTAAGACCTGCGGCAAGTATATGGTAGCAGATGTGTCCAAGGACCTGCAATGATATCAAAGGTTATTAACAAAAGTGGGAATTGGAAACACTTTCAAATGAAATTGACTATAAGAGCTAATAAACAAAGGGAGATTACTGAATCAACATACATATGCGTAATCACAGTCAAATTTTGATGGAAGAGATCCACGAGCTTGATAACCAAAAAAGTGGCAAATGGCATTGAACTTCTTTCCCTTGTATGTACCTTCTTTCTGTCAAAAGGAACAGGAAAATATTTTAAATATCAAAGCAGCAGTGGAAAATTTACCATCAACAAAATGAAATTAATCAAGATAGTAATCATATAAAGTATGGCTCAAGATTATATCATTCATAACTGACAGTTGACCCTTCATGATGATTTTCAAACAAAACTAATATATTACAAAAATGACCAACCATTTGATGTAACAGAAAATGTTCTTATTTCATAAATATCAACAGGAATAGAAAAGAAATAAAAAAGTTTCATGGTAAACTGTGACAAAGCACGTGCTCAACAGAGTGGGTTGCCTTCTAAATCAAACTATGCATCACAGAGATCACAAACAAATAAACTCATGATAATGATCATTAGAAGTGCAAAGAAGATGGAGAGTCAAGTAAAAGGGTATTGGGGAGAGAATGGGACAGAGATTGAGTGACCATACCAGGCGCTTGTTTATCTCTGCTTCCACAAGATATGCTAGTAATTTCTCAGTTTCAATCTGTAAATCATTACAAAGAACAAGAGACATGAATGAAGGAATCTGAAATTCCCTATCAATTCATACAAAGAGCAAAGTATCTTGTTGTGATTATTACCTGTGATAACTGTGCCGAGTCATCGGATTCAGGGTAAAGGAGCAACTGCAGCATTGAAGATCATTGTCAGATTTTCTATCATACACTCTAGAACTAAATTGACACAATGCCCACCAGTGTTCAGCATGGTAAATGAGTTTACCTGTCGCCTAATAAAAGGAGGCAAAAATTCAAATAGAGCAGATGCCCATGGTGAAAGCTGAGAAGATATCTTGTCAACAGCAACACCTTGTCTGAGTAAGCCATGAATTTCCTGAGGTACAAAAAAGGTATTGGTAGGAACAGATTAGATTAAGGTTAATCTCTTCCACAAGAGATGAAAATTGCAAAACTAATATATAAAAGCAATGAGAGAAACTGTCATTTTATGATACTTCAACAATCTACAATGTATACTTGACTGACAGATATCATTCTGCTTAGTGCTCAGGCGGAGCTTAACCATCGAGAAAGAGGAGTTTTTACCTTCAAGAGTGCATACACTTCAGGAATGCTCTCTATCAGCCCTTCTGGTAGGAGGATTACTCCATGGTATTTGTCTGAGAAAAACAGAGGAATGTGACATTAGACCTCATTACATACACATATATAAAGAGGCAATTCAGATTGTTCAAACCTTGCTCCGCCCTGGTCTGAACTGCATCAGTAATCTGTTTTGTTATTTCAAAAAGGGTCAGCTTTGATGCAGCAACCTCCTCACCAAGAATTACCTGCATAAAACGTATGAAAGATAACTGTCAGCATGGAACTATAACACAATACGCATAAATCATGTGAGACAGCAATACGCACCATGTTTGGATGGGACTGGAGAGTGCATTCCAATGCAACGTGTGAGGCCTTGCGCCCCATAAGACGGATAAAATAATAATACTGGAAAAGAAAAGTCATTCAGAGAGGTACATGAAAAGAAAACTAATGAAAGTAACAATGCCTACCTTTTCCAAATTTATACACACGCCACACGCAATGATATCAAAGAAAATCATGCAAGATACATTAGACTCATTACCTTCTCTGCAGAGAGTGCATCAGTGCAGACATTGCTGATGAGCTGAGAATTCACCTGAATAAACAGAAAATAAAATTTTACTGCCACTTCAATTGCTCATTATTTCATAGCATATGCAATCATTTTATCAAACAAAATGCCCAAAGAGAGGGGAAAACTCCTAACACACATGGCCGTGTCATGATGAAAATAATCATGCCATTACCAATTTTAATGATAGATGGTATACAGTGTCAACATTACCAGTTACATAAAATCATGTTTTCCATACAAAGTATTTAGAATAGTAAGTATACCGTGGTCCACCACATGTTAATGCAAAAATAATATTTATATTATAAATAAAGGTCTTAATCACAAGAAAAATACCTTACAAATTGTATCAAAACCAACATTGGTTTCCACAAACTGGTTTTTAAGATCTCCGTTAAGAGTCACAGGTACACCAACCACCTGCAGAATCCAACTAATCAATAAATTGAAAATTTAAATGAAATTAAATGATGAAAACAACAGCTCAATTTTAAACAAATTAAAAATTAATTAATTATGAATATAAAAAAGCAATACCAAACGTAAAGCTTCGGTAAAGACCACTCCAAGAGAAAATGAACAAAATCCAAAACAATGACTAAAAATACCTTTGTGGAGCAGTTGGCTACAGCAAAAGTTTCTGCAAGTTGTGCAGCATCCGTGTTTGATGTCACCCCTGAAAGATAATGTATTTCAGCATTTAGAAACCCCTCCTGAGGATGTGATGATAATGATAATAAAGGATACATGAAGGTCCAAGATGCTTAAGCATACCTCCGATTATGACAAGGCCGTCGAGTTTCAAATGTTTGCATGTAGCAAGCGCAGCATTAACCTGCTCTGTAGTCCTAATTTGATCTTTTGTCCGACCAAGTAAATCATAACCACCTGTGAAACAACAACCATTGAATGACAACAAGGAGTTAATAACACAAATGACAAACTAGTGGCTATTATCAACAATTTCACTTGCCACAATTGACCAATAAGGAGCTAATAACACAATAAATTAACGAATGGCCATCATCCAAAACTTCACTTGCCACAACCAACCTTGGTTTTTGTATGAGGAAAGAACAGTGTCCGTTATCTCGAGAGTTTTCTGGGCGAACAGACCTTCTGAACCACCTGTAGATGGAAGAAATAAGGAAATGCAGACCTGGTTATTCATTTGTCAAACAAACAGCGGCATTTTATGGTTAATGTAAACACTTTTGTTGTGTGTAATACATAGCATTAGATATAGGAATATTCAAAGTAAACTAAACACAGTTAAGACGCCCAATTACAATATTATTTTACCAAAAGAAAAGCTGAGGATCCATCGAGCAAATTAAATTCAATTACCAAGAAATCCAAGCAAAACACTGTTGGGATTGTGAATTTTGAGAGCATTGTGGAGACCCCAGATAACATTGTGTCCTCCAGGAGATTGTCTCCCACAAAAGACAACTCCCACCCTACAACAACACAATCAATATTAAGAAATTCATGACAAAACAGATTCACAACAATGGCTAGGAAACATAAACATGATAAGCAGACACAGACCTAATAGGAGGGAACTCGGTTATGATCTGAGCATCAGGGACTTTGGCAGTGGCCCTGAGAAAGTGAGCCAAAGGGTGTCCGTAGGTGTGAGGAAAAGCCCTGGCGATGGTGAGGGCGTCAGTGGGGTCAGCAGTGGTGGTAGCATCACCAAATTCAACCCTCACAGTGGTTCCCTGCACAAAAAGCCAAAAGGGTCATCGTCCAAATGAAAAATAAAAATTAAAACTTTACAAACCCCACTGCTCCCACAACCCCTGAAACCGACAAGATCTGAAACCAGCCAGCACCTGCAGGCAAGGGGGAAGCTCCGGCTGGTACAAAGACCGAATCCTTTGAAGATCTGAAAGCTCCCTGGGAATACCATAATCAGAATCCATGGATTCAACCCCTTTGATGCCTCAACAGAGAGAACAAAAAAAAAACGTATGAAACAAACACACTACGACGTTGTTGTTGTTCTAAGCTACTGTGTGAGTGTAACTATTGTTGTTTGGTGCAGTTGTTGAGTGGTGAATGTTGGGTGATGGGTAGGGTACCCTTTTAAGTGCACCTACCAAACTCCTTTTTTTTTTCTCTGATTCTTCAAAACAAATGACTCCTCTATCCAACAAGAACTGACCAACCAAGCCCACCGAATTCGGGTCTTTTTACCATATAGCTATTCGAATATTCTCCTTATTCTCATTTTTTTTTTCTTTTTTTCTCTTCTTCTTTTTCAATAAATTACTCTAAACAAGTTTGGTGAAGATAAACAAAACAAACATAACCTCTTTCTGGTATGTTTATCTTCACCCTACCTTTCTTTTGTTTAAAAAACACTACTTTTTGCCTTAACTTTTTCATTCTTCAACAAAACCTTTTATTATTTAAAGATATAATTGCACTGTGCTCTCTTAGAAAATTATTGTGAAAGTGAATTAGGCAACTTCCTTTTTCAAGAGTAATAGAAGTAAATTCCATTTTCACCTCATAATTTGTTTGTCTTATAATCTACCTTGTCTTTTTAATGTTCATGATATTTTTTCTTACAAGCATATAAAATAATTATTTTGAAACAATTAGCAAATGATTTATTATCATTAAAGTTCACCTCGACTAGAGATATAATCATGTAAAATTTATCTATAAATCTATTTATAGAATTCAATTAAGTATAAAATTAATTTCTTAAAGTTATATATATATATATTTAATGACTAGATTAATCATATGATAAAACAGTATATAATTCAAGAAAAATTTTGAAAAGTAAAATTATAGTTTCCAACTTTAAATTTCAGAAAAAGTTAAAAGAAATTCTTGCACTGGGAGTAGAACGGATAAAAATATCAATGAATATTTAAAAACAAATACGTGATTAATCTATATTAACATTCTTAATTATTTTTAATTGAATAATTTATATTTTATTAAACTAAAATAACATCATTATTTGATAATATGCAATCAAAAGTGATTATTTACAAAATTGTAATATTATTTTCATATTAAAAATCCAGAGAAATAAACACTAAAAACCTAATTTAGGAAAACTCATTATAATGTATTTACTTTTCATACCATTTGGCCATTCATGCAAAGCCACTCTTAAATTTTGAGGTTTTTTTTTCTTACCTTTATTTCCCACTGGGTTGTGCTTTTTGTCATTTTCCATGTACAAGAAAAAGTAGGGAGAGAAACCAAATTTACTTTATAGTTTTGAAAAGTAAAAAGTATGATGAAAAAGCGTAGGCATTTAGATCTGAAAAGGGTTGTATTATGCAATTTATGTTAGATTCAGATTCCTTATCTTGAGAAGGAATAATGGGTAAATTTTGGTATTTACTTATATTTTACATCAAAATTTCTTCTGCAAAAAGTTAAAAGGTGGTGGCTATTAACATTTAGTTTGTGATTTATTCTTGAAAACATATAGAATAGCAAATTTGTATATTTGCTAGAAGTATAGTATTATTCTATTATTCTAGTTTAACAAAAACATCAAACTATAAAAAAAGAAACAAAGGATGGTGTAACGATCCGGGAAATATTGACTGTCCTCACACATCATCACGAGACTTTCCAATGTGCTTTGTCCGGGAAAACTTCTCAGAAGGTCATCTATACCTAAATTATTCCAGGCTAAGCACACTTAACCATGGAGTTCTTATGGGTTTGGCTACCGAAAAGCAAATGCATTTGGTGATATGAGTAGTCAAATCAATCCCTTTAAGCTATCTTTCAACTGTATAGTCTCATACCTATACAGTCTCTACATCCCTCTCATTCCGGTGTATGTTCGATTCGTCCATGTGTCCCTTCCACTGGAAGCCTGCCAGGAGCCGCTCCTTGCCAGTGCCCCTTGCACTTCGTGCCTCTTACATCGACGATCACTTCCCGCCCTCGTCAGTGCCCGGGTGTCACCGTCCATAACTATATTAATGTTTTCAATGACATAATGAATGAAAAAGATGTGAACAATTTTATTTGAATAAAATAAAATAAAAACTGTTTTAGCACTGAAAAAATAAATAAAATATCAGATAAAACTAAGAAACGATGAAAATAATAATTTATATAATTAAGGCTATATTTTATAATGAATTCAAATGAGTATTTGGTTTGAAAGAATTCAAATCCAACGTGAATGAAATCTGTTTGTAATGGTTTAGAGTTGTACCAATCAATAGTGACACCAACGGAAAGTGAAGAAATAAATGTAATTTTCACGCAATGGTATGGTGTTGACTTAGAATGATGGATTAGGTGCATTCCTTCTCTCACAATTTTATATTGGACTTTTCCATTAAATGTTGATACTTCTTTTTACTATTTATAATGATTTTTCTTATTTAAATAAAATGATACTTTAAAAAAAATAGATTTAATTCATAAAAAAATTGAAATGTACATTATTTTATTTCATAATAAATGGTGTACTTACTAGTATTTCATATATTTATAACACAATTTAAATATGTTATACATTGGTTATTATTAAAAAATTAATGATAATTATGTAAAAATAAAATATGATAAATCAAATATATTTTATTATATTAAAAAATTATTAATTATTTATAATAATAAGCAAGTCTTAATATAACTAACAACAAGATACATTGATGATAAAATTCTACTAGTAAATAAAAAATTGTGGATAAAATAACATACGAATGTTATTAATGAAAAATTTATTGGTAAAACAAAATTTATCGATGATAATAGAGACGTAGAAAAAGAGGAGGAGGAAAAATAAGAAAAAAAAAATAGATAAGGAAAGAAAAAAAATAAGAAGATTCAATTGCAATATTTACTTATAAATTTTACTAACTATTGATGAATTTAAATCGTTAATAACTAATGATGGATATTTTTAATAAAATTTTACAATGAATTTTTTTCTATTTGTCAATAAAATTTATTAATCAACATTTTATGATGATTTTTTTTACCATTAATAATTTTGCTTTACTAACAAATTTTTGTGAATATCAACCGATAAAATTCATCAATAAATTTCATTCTTTTTGTATCATAAGTTTTTATTTTAAACATAAAAATATAATTATTGTAATATGTTTCTTTTTATTATTTTACGATTTGTTCAATTGATATTTAGTTCCTATATCGGGGATAAATATTTTATTGTCTTTTAATATTTTTTTACTTAATTGAGTTATAGTTTTGTTTAAAATCTCAAATGACAATCCTTATGTTAAATTGATGTTAATTATGTTTGATGAATGTATCTTGAATTTTTATTTTTTATTTTTTACCTTTTTAATTTTGTTTTTGTTTTCAATTTTTTTTTCATCCATCATTTCCTTCACTCCCTGTATCATCCCCGTCTCCTTTCTCCTCCTCCCTTGCATCACCGCCAACCCTACCACCAGCAAACCCCACACCATCATCGTTTATATATACTTAAGGTCTTATTTTTTTGAGTAGATTTGACAGAGTAAATTTGAAGAGATTTGAGAGGATTTGAAGATAAATTTTTTTGTCGTTTATTTGGATAAATTTGGAGGTAAATGAGAGTGAATTTGAAAATAAAATTTGTGAGAATTAGTATAAAATTGTATTGACGTGACAAATTAAAAAAATTTATTTTCAAATTCACTAAAAAAAATAAGACGTAAGAGATCTTAAAAATGTAATTGGCTGTGTATACTAGGCGTGCTCATAAAACACATTTTGGCATAAGTGATTTTTAAAAATTGAAGTGATCTTTAAATAAAATTAAAATTCAATTAAGTAAAAAAATTATTGAAAACGACATAAAAGTAGTAAAAAATTACTTACATTATTACTTACCAATTTAATCTATATATTTTATAATATTCTTTAATGTTATATTTCACTGAAGCTTGAATAAGGAGAGTTACATGCTTGAGTTTCTAGTCCATGGTAAAGTCATAAACGTGCTTTTTTTGACCACTTTATAGATTGATATGCATTTTGGCGTTCTGAAAAAAGGACAACAATTTCATCTTCTCCTTTCTTAAACCAGAGAAAGAAATATTTGTTCAATCTCTCATTTTCAAATCATTTCAATGGTCAAAGCATCTAGAACAACAAAATTTATTATATATATCTTTCCGATGTTTTCACTTTCTCAAACTCCCGTTTTATTATATTTTAATATCTAAACAAACAAGACTTTGCACTTTGCAACGTTGACTCTACGGTTTCCTTTTTATTCTAACATTTCTTTTCAACTATTTTCAAGACTTACTATAATAATAATATTGACAAAAATGTTTTCAGAAATTTGTCTAATTAGAATCTTCGCAGCCCAAAGAAAACAACTTGAAGAAAAATTCTATTCTCTAGAAGAAAAACAAAGCATAAAAACATATTGTGACGGAAGATACAATGACAAGAAGGTAATTTTTTTTAAAATATATTAAGTATAAAATTTATATACAATAATTTTATAATTTGAATTGTTTTAAAAAATATACAATAAATCATGTATTATTAAATATTTAAAGTAATAGATGATAGTAACCAACGTTGGGTGTTATTAAGCATTGACTATAAAGTTAAGTATTTGTTTATTAAATATTTTTGACAAAAATTATTATTAATTATATTTTTTTAAAATTAATTTGAATAATAAAAAATATGATACTCATTAAATATTTTTAGAAAAAAATAGTAACCGATCATAATTAAAAAATACTTTGTTTTTGTGTAGTTAGAAAATAGAAGAGGAAAAATATTGTGTATTGAGTAAGTTGACAACCTTAAATTATGGTAAACTTTAATATATAATTTCTTTACCTGAGATATCCATAGCTCTTATATCTTGTATGTGCATTTGACCCAGAAAAAATGTAAAAGCTTTACAAAGACAAGAAGAAAAGCAAAGAAAATATAAACTAATGGTATAAAAAGATAAATTATTTGTTACAAGAAGTTTAATTGGTTAGTTTACTCATATTTAAATAAACAATACTAATTTAGATATTATTTGATAAACTAAAAATTTTTAATTTCTAAATAAGTTATGGTAATTAAAAATTATAATTAATGAATAACTAAACTCTAAATTAATTAAGAAGATTTTGACTAAAAAAAATTAGTATATAAATTGATCATTAATTAATGTAGGTTTAAGTCATCCAATTTTTAAAAATATATACATGTATTCAAATATATAATAATATCTCCTTAACTGTTAAGATAACATCTTATAAATTATACCCGTTAAGACAAGATTGTCTAAACATTAGGTGTTAAGATAAAATTATCTGAGTAAATATAGTTTTGAAGTTTAATAAAGCATCTAAAGGAAATAAATTAAATGTAAATGCTAAAGGTTATATTAAAAATATTCTAAATGCTATATGTTAACGTACACTTATAATGTCTATAATGTCTAAACACTTAGATCCTTTAACGATTTATTATATCTACATTGTAATACTATTTTAAACAATATATATTAACATAATTTTAAAATTTTAAGAATAGAAATTTAAGTCTATTTTAATAAAAATTTAAATAATATTTTAAATTTAGTTAACCTGATTTCATATTCTGAATTTCATTTTAATATAATTTATAATTAACCAAATTTCATTTTAGTGTTATTTTGATATATGTTAATTGAATTTTAAAATCCAGTTAATATATTTTTAAAATTTTGTTTATTAATTATTTAAAGACTATAATTTGTCTTTACGGATGAATTTCATTCTAATAAACAAAAATAGTAAAAATTGATAATACTAAGGTATAATATGATTAATAGTATTATATAAGTTATAATATCACGAATAATAATTTATTTATGAATTAAAATATGTAAATATATTGTTTATGATTATTGACTTTTGAAATCCGTACCATATTTTAAAATCTGGTAGAAAAATATAAAATTTTTAAATTTAGAAAAAATAAATATTCCGATTCTGAAATCTTGGAAAAGTAAATACTGTCTTTCAAAACTTGAAATAAATAAATACCAAATTTCAAAATATGGAAGAAATAAATATCAATTCCAATAAATATTAAATTTCTAAATAGAGAAGAAACAAATATTAATTTTGAAATTAGATGAGTTTCCTAATTGGATTTTAAAATCTGATAAACTTCAAAATTTGATGAGTTTCTTAATTGGATTTTAAAATCTAATAAATTTCAAAATTTGATGAGTTTCTAAACCAAGTTTCTTCAAAATTTGAATTTTGATAGTTTTTAAATTAAATTTTAAAATTTAATACCTGAATAAAAAACTAAAACAAGAAGAAAATGCTTGAAAACTTAAGAGTGCATTGTTCATTAAACATAGAAGACACAACAAATGTGTTTTGATAAGGAATAATTACTGCTTATCTAATTTTTTTTAATGTAAACTTTTACTAAAGGAAAAAATTGTGAACTTGGATATAGAGAGAAATATCAGAGGTGCAGAGAGAAGCTCCTTTAGTTTATCTACTAACAGAAGCCCACTGTGTAAATAGTAGTTAAGGGCACACCAGAAAGACAGCTTCTTCCAATACCTCTCTATAAATTCTCCCCTTGCACCCCCATATAAAAAAGTTTCATTTTTGTTGAATTGTGTAATCTTTAGTTAAATTTTTGAATATAGGAAACATTTTATTTTTCCTTAAAAAAAGACTTTTAAATTATATAATCCAAAATGTAAAAATGACTTCCAAAAGCTGAAAAGAAATAAGAAAAAAATCACTTTGAGATTACACAATTAAAAAGTTATTAACTTCCGTATTACATTATATGTTATATGGAAGACTTTTTTAGTTTTTCAACTGTGTGCTTTGACAGTTTTTTTAAGAATTTTTTTTTTTAGGATTACAGAATCTAAAATCATTGCTCTGTCTTGGCAATTTTATACAAGCTCCTTTGGTATCCTTACGACAAAATTGATTGGTCTTATATCTATTCGATGTGGGACTTCCAACACATTTTACTTTGAATTTATTACCAAACTCAAAGCTACTTATGAATTAGAGTCATGGTTAAACTCTAGTCATAACTCTGATACCATGTTAAAAGTGAACTTTAAACTTAACCCAACTCCACAAAACCAACTTATAGGATGAGATTTGCACCCACTTATAAACTATCAATTGACCTTATTTTTAGTCGACGTGAGATTGAATTTATTACCAAACTCAAAGCCACTTATGAATTAGATACTCAATTGAAACAATTATAGAGTGAGGTCTCTACTGATCCAAACTCACATGTGGGGTTCTCTATTGTGATGCTCTGTTGTTATATAAAGGAAAGTTGTATATTGGTCATTATCTTTCTTTTAAGGCAATGTTGCTTAAGGAATACCATAACAGCCCCTTGGGAGGTCACATGACATGGGTGTCCATAATACATTTCAGCACATTCATGAGAATTTTCATTGACCTGGAATTAAAAGGGAGGTTGTAGCCCATGTGAAGTCTTGTCTTACATGTCAAGAAATTAAGTCCCCTAACCATTCCCCATACTGCTTTTTTCCAATCTATCATTTAGCTAATAAAAAAATTGATTGTTTTAGGTTATGATAGCTGTCATACCAAATGAACTGGACAAACAAAAATTAATAACTCTTAACGAATTTGGTTAAGATAGTCACGAAAATAGTTACAATTAACAAAAGATATTAACAAGCTCATTTTAATATATATATATAAATATAAATATATGATTGACAAGAAGGTCAAATAATTCGTTATGAGTACTCACTATTTATTAAATATTATCACGTAAAGTTACTGACTTGAGTATTCAAGTGTCTTTTACAAGTATCTTCTTACATGATTGGGAGAAGAACGAGAGAGAACGAATAACACAACTTGAATAACGGAAGACCATTAAGAAATCATTTAATCTCCAGAATAACCTTAAATGCTTTGAGTAAAGAATCTCTATCTTAATTCGAAACAATTGTGATTTCAAGAAATTGACCTAAAGATGAAAAAAGGCTAGTTAATTGACCTTTACCAATCTTAAAAGTGAATCAAACAATGAATTGATTTGTATTGGATTATAATTCCAAACAAAAGACTTTTGAAGGATAATTAAATTTGAAGTTAAGCGTACAGAAAATGTTTTGAAAATTCTCAATTTTTTCCCATCTTCAGTTTGCAATGGCATCCATGTAAGGCAATTTGAGAAACACAAGTAGAAACCAGGAATGAATGATGCAATTTCTTCTTTTTATCTTTCTTATATCAGAGTAATAATACTTTAACAGCCATAATATTTGTCACAATATCAACAACAATTGAATTTATTACGAAACGGTTTATAGTATTGATGTTTATCTATCATGTACTTTTGTATTTAATATTGAATAGACCCTTTATAACAATTGTCATAACTATATCTTATTTTTTATTTTAAATAATAAAAAAACTTTTGGAATTATGTTACAAGAATTCAAATTCAATACGTAATTTTAGTATTAAAAAAAGAGTTTGAAACAAAATTCCACAAGTTAGGTAGTACCAGAGGCAGAAAATAAGATAGTAATGAGATATGAAAAGGATAAAAGAGTACTAAGAAACAAAAGAAGCATTCAGTTCCGTAGCTATAAAGCAAGTTCATACCAGAAGTGTCGCTGACTTTGGATGCACCATATAATCTTCAGTTCTAAAAAAGTCACCAAAGAAAAACAAGCTTCTTTCAATTGGGTAATCCAGAAAAATTCAAAAAGGTTATAGTAATTTCTGGTATGGTTTATCTTACCAGAAAAGATGGAGAAGTAACAGGTATCAAGTATAGGTCATCTTTTCTTCTAACAGTAACTCCAAATTGCTCAGTCATGTCCAAATCCTCATTTTTGATTCCCATGGGAAGCTTCCAATCAAAGTGATACAACAAAAATGCAAGTGTCAGCTCAACACTTATCAAACCAAATGTGCTGCCTGGGCATATTCTTCTTCCAGCACCAAAAGGAATGTACTCAAAATTGTTCCCTTTGTAGTCAACAGAGCTATCAATGAATCTCTCTGGATAAAACCTTTCTGCTTCACTCCAATAGTTAGGATCTCTTCCGATCGCCCAAGCATTCACAATTACCTTGCTTTTGACTGGAATATGATACCCTTTAATCTCACATTCTTCTCTGCTTTCTCTTGGAAGTAAAAGAGGAGCTGGTGGATGTAACCTTAGGGTTTCTTTCACAACTAACTTCAAATATTTGAGTTCATCCATGCAAACTTTATCTACTCCTTCTTTCATATTGAATACCTCTCTCACCTCATCTTGTGCTTTCTTCATTACTCTTGGATCCTTCATCATCTCTGCCATTGCCCAATTAATGGTAGTTGCAGATGTCTCTCCTCCAGCAGCAAACACATCCTGCAAAGTATAATTATCATGGATTTTACCTTTTTCAATGTTAGAAGTGTACTTTTAAGTAACTTAGACTCAGATAAACCAGGTAAACCTGTCAAACAAACCATGAAGTTGTTAAAGTGTATCAAGGGATGAAGATTATCCTCACCAGGATTATAGCCTTGATATTGTCAATAGTTAAGCAAATATCCTTGTTACTTTCATTACCATCCTGAAATTTTAGAAGAACATCTATCAAATCTTCCTCTGCTTCACCTTGGCCTCCTCTGCCTTTGGACTTTGCCTCTTTGTGTTCACTGATGATGTCTCCTAATATCCTATCAACTTGTCCGTGCAGTCTCTCGAGCTTAGGCCTCAAACCAGTAATAATTTGAAGCCATTTAGCTGAAGGAAACAGATCTCCTATGTTAAAACCCGATCCACTTTCCACAGCTTCTTTCACCGCTGATATGAATTCCTCTTGGTCTTTGCATTTCATGCCAAACGCAGCTCTTGACATGATGTTATATACAGATGAAAGCACTGCTTCAGTGAGGTTCAAGGGAGACCCTTTATGTGAATCGATCATTTTGACAAGATGGGTCAGTACTTCTTCTCTTATTGGCTGGAATGAGCTGACACGTTTTTGGGTGAAAAGCTCCACTGTGCAGATTTTTCGAAGCTGTCTCCAATAGTTTCCATAGGGTGCAAAAATTATATTTGTGGATTCATAAGACAATATATCAGAGGCTAGAATTGTAGGCCTTGATGCAAAGATGAGATCATGGTTTTTCATGATCTCCTTGGCATATTCTGGTGAGGAAACAATGATTGTGAAGACCTCCCCAAGTTGGAGATGCATCAAGGGACCATATATTTTGGCTAAGTCTCTTAATTTTCTGTGTGGTGTAGTTGAAAGAAGATTGTGTATGTTTCCTATAACAGGTAGCTTCCATGGTCCTGGTGGTATGTTTGGAGATGACTCAGTTTTCTTGAGATTGGTCCCTATTTTGAGTGCCAAAATCATGAAGAGGAAAAAGGAGAGGATAAGGGCTGATATATTAAGCAGTTGAGAATCCATGGTGAAGGAAGAGAGTGGTGAAGGAACTAAGACTTGATAAAGATAAGGATTTGGTTGTCTTTGTCTGTGTGTGTTTTATGCTAATTTCAATGTAAAATACATCTTCACAATGACCAGAACTTTTAAAATTTGTCTTTTTACAGTGTTGATTGAAAGCATTGACAATATATTAATATGTGTTTCATTTATAGTTTCCGTGCGACATCCAACTGCTTTTTTGTCGTTTTTTTCTGAACGCATCAATCCATCAAGTAAAAAATATGTTTTTTTAACAATTTTTTTACAATAATTTATACAATAGTTAATGATTGTTCTATTTCAAATATAAAAATCAATCAAATAATAACAAATATCAAAAAATTATTAAAAAGAAGTTGATAATATATCATAATTCTGAGTGCCCATTCTCATGTTTTAGGACTATTTTTTTTCAATGGAAACACTTTTAAGATTAATATTCTGTAGATCTTTAAATTTTAGATTCTTCACCTATTTTATAATCTATTCATGCGAACGAACTGGAATAAATTATAAGACATTATTTTAAACCTAATTAAGTCAATAAATTTATATATTGCTTTACTTATATATTATTTATCTTACATATTTTTATCTGTCCCTTCCAACTCACCACTTAGAATTCTTAACATATAATTATTTGGTTGTTGTTTGATATATACTTCTTCGTCTCGTGATTGTAATTGGAATGTTTGTAGGAAAGGAAGTGTTTGTATTGCTTTTTACTGTGAATTTAAGTTCCATACGAAATAGAAATGTATTACCGAACATTTTAGTTACTGATAATATATTTTGAAAATATTTTTTTATAACATTTTAACATAGTTTAGGTGTCTTTTGTGATTTTGTGATTGTTTCATGTCAGTATTTATGATTATTATTATTATTGATTATGAAGTAAATTTTAGATCAATGATACGTTGTTAAAATTTAGACTCTGTTTTTCTAGCAGTTTATAAATGTTAGTATTTTGAAGGTTGTGAAAGGAGTAGTTGATGTGGTAGAGAAAATGTAGAGATAGTAGAATGTAGAAGTAGTAGTTGAAAGAAGTGTTGTAGTTGTCTTTAGTTGTAGTAGATGTTGGTTCATACAAATGATAGATGTTGGCTTCATACAAAATGATAGATGTTGGCTACATCTTTAAATGGTAGAGTTCATGGGTATTTATAGACCCATAGATTATTCTAGAACATACTAGCCACAACTTATGTGGAATGTTCTAGATTTTTACCTATGTAGAATATTCTTGATTTTTCTTCCTATCTTAGGTTTTCCTAGAATATTCTAGAACTTGTATTACATTTCAATTCTTCTATTTAAGGAGCTTCTACATTCTTCTAGAATTTGCATTACACTTTAATACTCCTCCTTAATGCAAATTCGGTAACTCCAAGCATTGTGTGCAGTAGTTCAAATCTTTGTCTTGGTAACATATCTTCAATTTGATCTTCTTCCTCCATTTCCTTGACCATACTTCTTGCTTTGATGTTTCTTCATAACAGTTAGGCTCAATCATAGCCATATTGCAAGTTTCATATATGTCTACCAAAGATCTTACTCTTCTTGGACTAGATTCAGGTGAAGAATCTTGTTGTGGAGGTGAAGAAAGCGTACCTAAATTTTCTTCCTCTTCTTGAGTTTCTTCTTGAGATTGTTGCACTGGAAGTAGAATGTTGCTTTTAACAACTTTTTCTTCTTCCCAATTCCAAGAAGCATTTTCATCAACTTCAACATCTCGACTGATGATGAGCTTTTTCGTTTGTAGGTTGTAGACTCGATAGCCTTTTGATTGTGTGCTATATCCCAAGAATATTCCTCGTATAGTTTTGTCTTCAAGCTTGTGCCTCCTTTGATCAGGAACATGTATGTAGCAGATAGATCCAAATACTCGTAGGTGTTTAGCCGATGGCTTTCTCCCACTCCAAGCTTCAATAGGAGTCTTATCTTGGACTGCTTTAGTTGGACATCTGTTTAGAATATAAACTGCAGTGTAAACTGCTTCAGCCCAAAAAGTGTTAGGCATACTTTTCTCTTTCAGCATTGATCTTGCCATCTCCATAACTGTGCGATTTTTTCTCTCTGACACGCCATTTTGTTGTGGAGTATATGCGACTGAAAGTTGTCGCTCTATGCCTTCATCTTCACAGAATTTGTCAAACTCGTGAGATGTGTACTCCTTGCCACGATCACTTCTAAGTACTTTTAGCTGTTTTCCACTTTGCTTCTCAACAAGGGCCTTGAATTTCTTGAATACTCCAAAAACTTCTGACTTTGCCTTTAAGAAATAGACCCATGTCATTCTAGAGAAGTCATCAATGAAGAGGATGAAATACCTGTTGTTATGATGTGAAGGTGTTCTCATCGGTCCGCAAACATCGGTATGAATCAACTCCAATAAGTCTTTCGCTCTCCATGCTTTGTCTGTCGAGAATGGTAATCGATGTTGTTTTCCGAGGAGACATCCTTCACATGATTCATTATTCTCCTTCAAGCATGGAAGATCTCTCATCATGTTTTTCGTATATAGAAGCTTTAAGGCATGTGTGTTGAAGTGGCCAAATCTCCTATGCCAAAGCCATGAGTCATCAACTTCTACCTTCATGGCAATATTAGTTCCAGGTTTGAAGCTTATAGGAAAGCTTCTATTTCTCTTCTCCATTTTTACTTGGCCAATTTCTATCATTTTATTGTCATAAATTTTGCATGTATCTTTCTCAAAATGAAGAGAATATCCATTCTCCATCATTTGGCCAATACTTAAAAGATTTTCTTTAAGATTTGGAACTAGTAGAACGTCTTTGATGAATTTAGTACCTTTCTTTGTCTCTACCATGACAGTTCCTTTGCCTCGAGACTCCACTGTGGTGCCATTTCCTAGCCGAACTTTGACATTGACAGATTTATCAATGTCTTTGAAGATGGTTTGATCTTTCGCCATGTGATTGCTGCATCCACTATCCAAGTACCAACTTCCTTCTCTACCAGGAGATTCTTGATTGGCGTAGAATAAGAGTTTCTCCTGATTATCTTCTTCCGCAAAGTTTGCTTGATGCTTATTTTTATTACGACAATACTTTTCTACGTGACCAAATTTCTTGCAATAGTGGCATTGAGGTTTTCCATGATGCCAACAATTTTTTTTCAAGTGACTTGTCTTTTTACATATGCCACATGGAGGATATTTTTCTTGACGAGTCTTAGAGAAGCTTCTAGGATTTTCTTTATTTCTAGAAATTTCTTCTCTACTTTTATTTCCTTCATATTCTTTATTCTGAGACCGTAATTTTAGTTTTGATTGAAAGGCATTTTCAACCGAGTCTTCTTCATGCCTTTTCAATCTTTGTTCATAAGCTTCGAGAGAGCCCATTAGTTGTGTGACTGACAATGTAGCCAAATCTTTTGTTTGTTCAATCGCGGTTGTGATTGCATCATACTTTTGGGGAATAGAAATTAAAATTTTCTCAACGATCTTTTTGTCAAGAATATTTTCCCCATAGGCTCTCATCTGACTAACTATTTCTTTTATTCTAGAATAGTAGTCTTTAATGGTCTCAGATTCTTTCATTCTTAATAATTCAAACTCTCGTCTTAGAGAATGAAGTTTAACATTACGTACCTCGTCACTTCCTTGAAACTCCTCTTGTATTGTGTTCCAAGCTTGTTTTGCACTTGTGGCACCAATTATCCTTGGAAAAATTGTGTCATCAACTGCTTGTTGAAGAACAAATAAAGCCCTTGAATCTTTCTGCTTGTTTTCTTTCAACTCCTTCTTTTGAGCTGTAGTAAGAGTGGAAGTGTCTTCTGGAATAGGGAATCCTTCTTCTATGATGTCCCATAAATCTTGAGAACGGAAGAATGTCTTCATTTTGACACTCCAGAAATCATAATTTTCTCCTTTGAAAATAGGTACTGGAATTGATGATGTTTGATTAGTAGTAGCCATTGTTGAGAATATATTTGGGAGTAGTAGAATGAGTTATAGCTTTGTTTGAGGTAGTTGAAAATTTTATCTACGCCCAGTAGATGACCGAACGTAGCTCTGGTACCACTGTTAGTATTTTGAAGGTTGTGAAAGGAGTAGTTGATGTGGTAGAGAAAATGTAGAGATAGTAGAATGTAGAAGTAGTAGTTGAAAGAAGTGTTGTAGTTGTCTTTAGTTGTAGTAGATGTTGGTTCATACAAATGATAGATGTTGGCTTCATACAAAATGATAGATGTTGGCTACATCTTTAAATGGTAGAGTTCATGGGTATTTATAGACCCATAGATTATTCTAGAACATACTAGCCACAACTTATGTGGAATGTTCTAGATTTTTACCTATGTAGAATATTCTTGATTTTTCTTCCTATCTTAGGTTTTCCTAGAATATTCTAGAACTTGTATTACATTTCAATTCTTCTATTTAAGGAGCTTCTACATTCTTCTAGAATTTGCATTACACTTTAATAATAAATAATGATGTTTAAAATTCTTATCAAGCTTGCAATAATGGAATATGTTTAAAATCAAGTCCTTAATATTTCTGTGTATTTGAAATAAAGCAAAAATTTCCATTGGAATAGTGCGATTGAGGCATCTGATGATGAAAGTTAAGATACGTTTTACATGATAAGTTCATTACAGAATATGAACAGTTTCTGCATCAGATTGAATATGTGCCATCAACTTCAGTACTTTTAATCCTGGAACTGATTTTTCCCTACTCTGCAGTCTGCACCATTTCCCTGCACAAAACATTTGACAATTTTTCTGTTATGAATGGTATGGTTGGAAATAGAGATAAAATCAAATTTACAATATAAGTGAGTTATGTAAAGTTTAGTTAGACTTATAGTTCCCTCCCTACCAATATATGATGATAACAATGAAGAAAACATCATGGAAAAAGCATTATAAATTCTTCGGTTAAACTAAAATGAACCAAAATACAAAAATACATGGTTTATCTTACCAGCAAAGGATGGAAAGTGACTGGTATCAAGTATAGATCTTCTTTTCTTCTAACAGTTGCTCCAAATTGTTCAGTGAGGTCCAGGTCCTCATTTTTCATTCCCTTTGGAAGCTTCCAATCAAAGTGATACAGCAAAAATGCAAGGGCAACCTCAATATTGACTAAACCAAAGGTGCTGCCTGGGCATATTCTTCTTCCAGCACCAAATGGAATGTACTCAAAATTTGTCCCATTATAGTCAATAGAGTTATCAATGAATCTCTCTGGATAAAACCTATCAGCTTCAGTCCAGTAGTTTGGATCTCTTCCAATTGCCCAAGCATTCACAATTACCTTACTTTCTACTGGTATATGATATCCATTAATCTCACATGTCTGTCCACATTTTCTTGGAAGTAAAAGAGGAGTTGGAGGGTGTAACCTCAGGGTCTCTTTCACAATTGATTTCAAATACATGAGTTCATTCATGGAAGTTCCTTCAACCCTTCCTTTCATTTTGAATACCTCTCTCACCTCAGCTTGTGCTTTCTTCATTACTCGTGGATCCCTTATTATCTCAGCCATTGCCCAATTTATCGTAGTTGCAGAAGTCTCACCTCCAGCAGCAAAGATGTCCTGTAAAGTGATTATCAACACATCCAAATAGATAGTCATACAATTGATTTGCTAGTATAAAGTGAGCTGCTGTTTGGAAGATCATTATGAATATCTGTATATACAGTAAGTTCGTCTTATCTATGAAATCTCCAACAAGATATATTCTGGAGTAAGTATTGAACATTTGTCTAGTTTATAGAGAAGTGAGTGAGATTATGCTCATGAGAGAAAGGATATAGAAGATGTTATTATCCTTACCAGGATTATAGCCTTGACATTGCTGTTAGTTAAGTAAATAT
The DNA here is from genome assembly GCF_029865625.1 of Vigna umbellata. NCBI lineage: Eukaryota > Viridiplantae > Streptophyta > Magnoliopsida > Fabales > Fabaceae > Vigna > Vigna umbellata. The sequence continues at coordinate 47,816,872 of NC_142167.1, read as the reverse complement.
CCTGGTTGCTATCATTATCATCCTGGAATTTTAGCAGAACATCTACCAAATCTTCCTGTGCTTCACCATGGCCTTCTCTGGCTTTTGACTTAGCCTCCTTGTGTTCATTGATGATACCTTCTAGTATGTGATCAAGTTGTTGATGCAACCTCTCAATCTTAGGCCTCAGACCACTCAAAAGTTGAAGCCATTTAGCAGAAGGAAACAGATCTCCTATGTTAAAACCTGATCCAACTGTCATGGCTTCGTTTATCAATGATATGAACTCTTCTTGGTCTTTGCATTTCATGCCAAACGCAGCTCTTGAAATGATGTTATACACTGATGAAAGTAGTGCCTCGGTGAGATTGAAGGGTGACCCTTTATGCGAATCAATCATTTTGACAAGATTGGTGAGTTCTTCTTCTCTTATTGGATTGAATGAGTTGACACGCTTGTGAGTGAAAAGCTCCACTGTGCATATTTTTCTCAGCTGTCTCCAATATTTTCCATAAGGTGAAAACATAATATCAGTGGACTCATAAGCCATTATATCAGAAGCTAGAATTGTAGGCCTTGATGCAAAGATGAGATCATGGGTTTTCATGATCTCCTTGGCATATTCTGGTGAGGAAACAATGATTGTGAAGACCTCCCCAAGTTGGAGATGCATCAAGGGACCATATATTTTGGCTAAGTCTCTTAATTTTCTGTGTGGTGCAGATGAAAGAAGATTGTGTATGTTTCCTATGACAGGTAGCTTCCATGGTCCCGGTGGTATTTTTTGAGATGACTCAGTTTTCTTGAGATTGGTCCCTATTTTGAGTGCCAGAATCATGAAGAGGAAAAAGGATATTGCAAGGCCAAACATGTGAAGTGGTTGAGACTCCATTGTGAGAAAAAGGAGTTCCAAAGTTCTGAGAATGTTGAGGATTGTGATTGCTTTGCTTCTTGTCTCTTCTTACATAGTGGTTTATGTGATGCAGAAAAGCAACTTTGGGTGCATTTGGTTTTCATAAATATTAGAAAATATTCATATAACGTAAATTTGACTAAGATCTTATTAATATTGTATATTGGATCTCTCGATAAAAACTCAAGAGTCATGAAATGAATAAAGAATGAAAATATGTAACTCTTAGAATTTTATATGTTTAAGGAGATGAAGAAATGGTAATTGCAGGTTAAAATAAAGTGAGGAAACGTGACTTAGATGGTGATAAGGATTTAGTGCTAGGAAAATGGTGACATACCTTGTGATTTCTCCAGCATTCAAGGAAGTTAATAGTATGATGGTTGACTTTCAAAAATCATAATGTTCACTTCAAAGTCAGGTAAACCCTTAAATGTCCTTTTTTCTTCTTCTTTCAAATATATGTTAGCAGATGTAAAATAAATGAGTTTTCTTATGAACTGAATAAATAATGAAAATATATGCAACTCGAGAATTTTATATGTTTAAGGAGATGACGAAATGGTAATTGCAGGTTAAAATAACGTGAGGTGACGTGCCTTAGATTAGATAAGGATTTAGTTATTTTACATCTTACGCATTTAATGTGTATAATATGTCCATTCTAATCGAATTGAAGTTGAATATTTAATAAAATAGGTTGTGTATCAAAACGTAATTATCAACAAATCATACATGTGAGTCTTAATAATTCTTTAATAAATTTACTTAAAAATATTTCGGTGCATGAAGTTATATTTTTAAAAATAGATTAGGATCAATGTGAACATGAGTTTCTTCTTATTATAATACTTTAATTAACTTTAAATACAAAAACTTCAATTTAGGTTAAAAGTCGAGTTCAGTGGGTCATGTCGAAAGTCTTTAAATAAGTCTAGATGAAAAGGTTCTCGAGTTACTTCAGAATAGTTTAACTCTAATATTCTGTATGAATGATTCAAATTAATTCTTTGACCTAAACCAATTTGATTCAATCTTTTATTTAGATTAACTCAATTTGATCTCTGGTCTAATTCGACCTTCAACTAGACTGACTTTCGATCAGAGTCAACTCAACTTAAATCAAATTTTTGTAGATTCGATTTGACCATTTCAAAACAATTAAATTCAATTTTTTTTTAGCTGAACTAGCTCAACTATATAAAATAATGTTATGGAAAGATTCACAAATCCATGTATGATTATTTATTAGTAAGAAATTAGGTATAAAAATTAAAATTATTTATTTTAAAAGTATATTTCTTACATGACATAATATTTCAAAATATCATAAATATAATAAATCCTTATTTTGTAAAAAGAGTTTTAAAGTAAAGATGAATTATTTATATAATATATAAATTCTATTATTTCGATATACGAAAAATTGATCATCTGGATCTTTATACTATAAAATATTATTGTTTTAGTTCAGATCGTATCTTTAAATGGTGACATGACACATACATATATTATATCAGTATGATTGTCTTCTGATAGTGCTGATAAACAAAAGTGTTCTGATAGCTCAACATTCAGTTTATTATGTCATTACTCTAATTGTAAGGTTTTCATTAGAGAAACTAAACCAGTCAAATTTTATGCAGATATAAAAGAATAAAATGAATTCTAGTATATGTCCTCTTTAACTGATATAAATATCATGAACTAGCTAGGTGGCTCCCCATTTCAGCTCTCAGTGCAACATAGCAAGAAAGTTATGAATGCTTCTTCCTAACATTGTAGTCAGATTATGAATGCATTAAAATTTTTTCAGATCTAATAAAATCAAGAATGATACAAATGTTGAGAATTCAAGTGAGTCCAAGTCTCATATTAGATAGAAATAAGAAAGTAGAACACTATATAAAAGTGAAAGATTTATCAGAAAGTGAGTTTAAGCCTAACTCAACCCTACAAAACCGGCTTGTAAGGTGAGGTTTGTACTGCCTTATCTCTAGTCGATGTGAGACTTCCAACACACCTTCTTCATGCTGAGGTATAGATATTTCGAGCGTGATACTAAAAATTGGATGGTCCGATAGCGGCTTAACAACGGGTGGAAACAGAAAATATCCATGTAGAACTCGCTAGGATAGGCTCTAACTATGGTTCTGATACTATATTAAAAAGTGGGTTTAAGACTAACTCAATCCCACAAAAACGACTTGTAAGGTGAGATTTGCACCTCACTTATATATTATAATTTGGCCTTATCTCTAGTCGACGTAAACTTCCAACAACATCTATTAATCCATTGCCTTAAGATTTTGAGTAAAAAGTAATGTCAATCCCTCGTATGATTGGGCTTTTCTGAAGCAAAAGAGTAATGATGAAGCTAAAGTTCATAACTTTCTTGCATGGTTATAAGTGACTGGTATCAAGTATATGTCATTTTTTCTTCTAACAGTCACTCCAAATTCCTCAGTCATGTCCAAGTCCCCACTTTTCATTTCATTTGGAAGCTTCCAATCAAAGTGATACAACAAATATGAAAGAGCCACTTCAATATTTATCAAACCAAATGTGATACCTGGGCATATTCTTCTTCCAGCACCAAATGGAAGGTACTCAAAACTACTCCCTCTGTAATCAATAGAGCTATCAATGAATCTCTCTGGATAAAACCTCTCTGCTTCACTCCAATAGTTTGGATCTCTTCCAATTGCCCAAGCATTCACAAGTACCTTGCTTTTAGCTGGAATATGATACCCTTTAATCTCACATGCTTCTCTGCATTCTCTTGGAAGTAAAAGAGGAGCTGGTGGATGTAACCTTAAGGTCTCTTTGACCACTGATTTCAAGTATTTGAGTTCATCCATGCATGTTTCATCAATCAATCCTTTCATATTGAATACCTCTCTCACCTCATCTTGTGCTTTCTTCATTACTCTTGGATCCTTCATCATCTCTGCCATTGCCCAATTTATGGTAGAAGCTGCTGTGTCTCCTCCAGCAGAAAATATATCCTGCATAATAATTATCACTTTAGCTAATGCAATGATATCCATGAGGGATTTTACCTTTATAAGTGTGGAGTGTATAATAATGTGTAAAGTGCAGTCATAACTGATGATTATGTGTAAATCATCTGTTTAGATTGTTTAATTTACACACACAAACAAACCTTGCAGCTGTCAAAATATTTCAACATGGGATGTTCAATCAGTAGTTATAACTTTTCACTGATCCTGTAAAATGTAGTTATCAGTTTTGAAGAAGTTGGATGGAAAATGTATATGCAGAAGGTATATAATAATAAAACATAGAAATTGGAACTTGTTGCATGATTTTGAAGAGAGCATAACACTATGGTGTAAGTATTAACTATTGGTCCAAGATTATCTTCATAATAAAATAAATATACAAGATGTCGTTATCCTTACCAGGATTATAGCCTTGACATTGTTAATAGTTAAGCAAATATCATGGTTTCTCTCATTACCATCCTGGAATTTTAGGAGAACATCTACCAAATCTTCGTCTGCTTCACCCTGGCCTTCTGGGAATTTTGGATTTGTCTGTTGGTGTTCATTGATGATGTCTCCCAGAATCCGATCAATTTGTCGATGCAGCTTCTCAAGCTTAGGCTTCAAACCAGTAACAAGTTGAAGCCATTTGGCAGAAGGAAACAAATCTCCAATGCTCAAACCTGATACAGCCAGTGCTCCTTCTTTTACCACTGATATGAACTCTTCTTGGTCTTTGCATTTCATGCCAAACGCAGCTCTTGAAATGATGTTGTATATCGATGAAAGAACTGCTTCAGTGAGGTTGATGGAAGACCCCTGATGAGAATCAATCATTTTAACGAGATTGGTGAACTCAGTTTCTCTTATTGGTCTGAATGAGTTGACACGTTTCTGGGTGAAAAGTTCCACTGTGCAGATTTTTCGTAGCTGTCTCCAGTAGTTTCCATAAGGAGAAAACACAATATCCGTGGATTCATAGCACAATATATCAGAAGCTAGAAGTGTAGGCCTTGATGCAAAGATGAGATCATGGGTTTTCATGATCTCCTTGGCATATTCTGGTGAGGAAACAATGATTGTGAAGACCTCCCCAAGTTGGAGATGCATCAAAGGACCATATATTTTGGCTAAGTCTCTTAATTTTCTGTGTGGTGCAGATGAAAGAAGATTGTGTATGTTTCCTATGACAGGTAGCTTCCATGGTCCTGGTGGTATTTTTTGAGATGACCCAGTTTTCTTGAGACTGGTCCCTATTTTGAGTGCCAAAATCATGAAGAGAATAAAGGGCATGGTAAAGGATAATATCTTAGGTAACTCATAATCCATGGTGACAGAAGAAAACTAGTAAGGTTTTCTGAAAGTCCTGATGAAAATGAGGATTTTGTTTTCCCTTTTATTGCTTTCTGGTGGTTTTTGCTGTTGCAAACTTCATAGTAAAGAATCTTTTGACTTATTTTCTTTTCATACACATCGCTCTGTATTATTTAACAATTATTTAGGTTGCTTTTGACGTTTTCTTCAGCAAGAACCATACGAATTGTGGATAACTTTGATCATGAGTCGTGGACAACGTTTTAAGTTATTTTATGTATCTATTAAAATAAAATATTATAATTTTGTAATTGTTAATATAATGATTTAATATGTCTTTTTATTTTCTTTTAATATTCTTGAGATTTATTTAATGTGAATTTTCAGTTTTTTTTTTAATTTAGTTTGTAAGCTAGTAGTTTCAAACATTCTAATTAAATCAAGAAACTATTATATTTCGCAGCAACTTTTAGAATCTATAATTCTCACAGTATATGTTATGAAGGGTTTAAGAACTTACCTCGATCTATTATGATATTTTGAGTAGAAAAGAAATAAGTTTTTTTTTTTTGGTTTATTGACTTTCTTTATGAATTTCCTTTATGATAATATGATTTACCTTTGTCTCTTATTTTCAAAAGCTATTAATCGATAACATAAACATACAATAGATAATCATGTATTATATCTATTTTACATAACCTCTAGTTTTATTTTAATAAATAATTAATTATTTATTAAAAGACTGATGAGTCCTTTTTATAAAGTGAAAAGAGAGGAAATCAATAAATAAATCTCATGACTTTAATAAGAGTAACAAGCTATCATGGTTAAAAGTAACATTGTTTTTCCTAAAATGTTGAAAAGTACAAATTTTCATACAAGAAGCCAGATACTCTTAAGAAGTCAGCTCTCTCTGAATAACGATCATCTTTCGAAGAAAGCTATATAAGGATAACTCACACAAGAGAACTTATGCTATTATTGAATTCTTATACTTGTTATTCTATCTAAAAGCTTACATCGTCCGAGTCTATTCTTAAAACAAAAAAAAAGTATTTCAAGTTATCAAATTTCATTGTATTGAATTTATCCTCTTTCTGAGTTGGCGTTGAGTCTCAAAGATGACATTGAGCTTATACGGTCGTTTATGAAGATTCAAGTACTGTTAAGACAAGATTGTTTAGAAAGACTAGACTGTCTAACAACTCGAATTTTGAAGTTTAATATACAACACTTAATTTGTTTAGCTCAAAGGAGTTAAACGTTCTAGAAGGTTGATACCAAGAGTGGTTAAACTCAGACTAGTCAAGTTGACTAGGAAAACAAATAATGGTTAATAATATTCGATGTATACCAGAAGTAATTTATATTCGGTTGTAATATTATATACTCGATTTATACTTGGTTGATAATATTCAATGTTTACATCACATCATCACATATTCCATAATATCTCTTCTAACCTAGCTTGAGGAAGTTGCTATCAGAAACTCCATTAATTCTTGTACCTCTATGATTGCTAGCTAAGTGCACCTTAATAATACTAAGAAAAGATTCAAATGCTCACCATTACACCACATCACCACTTTCATCATTGTAAATAAAGAATAAGAGAGAAAAACACGAATAATTATTAATATCTACCATCAATACTAAATAATTAGTTTTAATACATTATTTCCAAAATTATTAATATCTACCATCAATATAAGTTTATGAAAAATACTATTAACATCCTCTTTAAAAACTCCTTATTATTGGTTAAGAGATATATATTAAAAATCATAAATTTAAATGAAGTTCACTACCTACATAGTAAATTCTTCTCGGTTATAGTTTTCCATAAATTTATTATTGCACATAGCTAATCACAAATCTTAGAAATCCAAGTTATTGATTAATGTGCATGTGTCTAAACGAAAAAAAACGGGAAATTTCCAGTCGTTCCAGTGAAAGTTTATTTGTATGTTCAATATTACAGGTATTACATAGTCATTTTTGCCACCATATTATTAAAAAACTTCAGATCTAGTGAAATGAACAAAAGATAAAATGACCAACATTTTCTTCAGGACTGAACCTAACATACCAAAGATATCACATTGGTTTATGAGCATTATTGTGTTGCAATGGAGGGAATCAAAAACAGACCATTTTTTCTTCTGACAGTTAATCCAAATTGCTCAGTCATGTCCAACTCCTCAGCTTTCATTCCATTGGGAAGCTTCCAATCAAAGTGATACAACAAAAGAGCAAGTGTGAGTTCAACATTCATCAAACCAAACGTGATACCTGGGCATATTCTTCTTCCAGCACCAAATGGAATGAACTCAAAATCATTCCCTTTGTAGTCAACACAGCTATCAATGAATCTCTCTGGATAAAACCTCTCTGGGTCACTCCAATAGTTTCGATCTCTTTTATTATGTAGGAGTCAGAGGTTGACTTTTCCCTTTAGTTTTGAAGCAACGTGGTTAGCTTTTTTTTTTTTTTTTTTTTTTTGTGGAATCAAAATTGAAGGTCTCCATAATTGGTTAACTGTTTGATATTGATACTGATATTGGTTTGATTATTACTATTATCATAAGTCAACATCTTTATCTTTCATTTGTTATCTCTGGTTTTTGCATGATACTCTGAAGATTGTTTTATATTGTAAATGCATTCTGTTCATTTGTTTTTGGACTGAAACGTGGCTTGCTTTAGAGAGAAAATAAGTACCCGTTGGAGTTATAATATATGCCTAACTCTTGTTACTCACTTTCAATTACAACATTAAACAAAACAGTGTTAGGTCATCAAATATACAAAAGAGTATAAACACAGAGAATAAATTATAATAATTTAGAAGAAGAAATATAGATATACAAAGTCTTGATTAGAAGCATTTGCATAACAAGTCTAGTCAAAAGTTATGTCTAAAGCTGCGTAAAATAACATGAAACAACATAAAAGCATAACAGAAGTTCACACACTAGAGTTAAAACATATAACAATGAGTGGTGCGACTATGGAATAGGTTTGTACTCACATTCTGTTTCATTTTTTCTGTGAGTTGGGACAGTGCGAGGAGTTTTTTGCACCGAGATTGCGTTGTCAGCAATGTCCTTCTCCTTTTCTTTTTCGACCGTGACCTCGGCCTTGACCCTCTTTTTCAATCGTGCATTCTCTTCTCTCAATGCATGCATCTCCTCAACACTTCTTGTTTTAAACCCAACGAATTCTTGCCGCATCTTTGCCTGAGCTTTCAAGATGGACACCATAATGATTGCTTCCTTCACTGAATTGAGATCTTCTTCACAGAATATTACTCGGCCCACAATGGACACCAATTGTTCTTACATAGCCGAAGAGGTACCCAGCAAAGACTTCAAGACTTCAACTCCACAAACTTCTTCGACCTTCGCACTAAAAAATGCTCGTCCTCCTCTTCCACAATACTTGTCCTCGTTAAGGTGAACGAGGGTTGTGCTTACAGAAGATACTAGGACACTCAAGTCAGTCTCAAATGTCAACAGAGTATTAAGTGAAATTAATGAGAACATAAAAGAGATACATCAATGGTTATGCTATTTATAATATAATTTATTATGATTGTGAGTCTTTACGTAGATGGGCATGGACTTGAACCCAATGGTCCATTTATCCTGTCTAAATTAGTGTTTGATCATATTTTACTAAGTCATAAAATAGTTGGTACACCATTAGTTCTAATAGACCAATAAGTAATTGATCGGGCTACTTAGTGGTAGTCATTACAAAAGCTGGACTTATTTAAGTGCATACAATTTGATTGTATTTTATGTCATATCATTCTAGGATGAAACATTCAACCATATTAAATACTATATTTATAATTCTTGATAAAAAATTTATACAACTGTTATATCACTTTTTTAAGTTACCCTTGACAAATGACACATCTATATGAATGTGACTTGGTACCTCTTATTTATATCCACTAAATCATCTTAAAAGTAAAAACATTGTAAGTCAACTCAAATTGTGGATCACTCTCCATATTCATATATCCGCACAACAAAGAAGTCCTTTTCTTTTAATGAGTGTTAATTATTTTGAATTTGTGAGAAATTAAACCACAAGGTTGAGAGTCTTACAATGGATTGAGATGAGAAAGATTAAAAATGAGGAAGAGACACAAACTCATAAGTTAACTGAATCAAACTTTCTAAAATAAACTATTGTTTGAATTGTTATTATTATTATTAATTAGTTTAATTATTATTATTATTACCATTATTATTAACTTGTTTAATTGTGATGTAAGTGTAATTAATGGACTATCCAATCTGTCACTATTCTTTTATGCAGGTTTGTTTAGTTATTATTTGGTGGTTACAAAGTATTATATAGATATCAGACTTACTTTCATTTCTGGTAAATAAAATTTATTTCAAAAAATTATAAAAATATGTGTTAAAAAATAAGAGGTGAAATATATTTTTAATTAAAATAAATAAAATTGAAATAAAATGAAATAAAATAAAAATGGGTTCATTTTATTTGACCCAAACTTTCCTATAAAAAGAGAAATAAAAAGTCATTTTTATATTTTTTTTTTGGACCCAATTCCTTTAGCTATTTATACAATTTTGTTTTATCTGCATACAATGATTTCTTCCTGCACTCCCATATTTTCTTTTTGAATCTTAATAGTCGAGGTAAAAAGACTATTTTGTCTTTATCTTTTTCCTTCCATCATCTTCTTCCCCTGCAGCACAGATGCCGATGGGACAGAAATTTGAGCAAATCTTGTAGCAACTGAGGAGCACCAAGAATGAATTTTTGTTCAAGTTTAAGGGTTGAGCATCAAGAAGAACCTCTGATTGCAGAGCAGGAAGCCAACTATGGAAAAGAATTGAACACAAACATTCTCTATAATGTTTCTCCTTTCTTCTAAATTTGAATTTTCCAAGTGATTCAATACACTCCAACAAAAAAATGTTCTTGCTTGATTCAATAGTCTGGTAAGTTCTGAATTTCACATTACGCAAGTATAATCGAAAATGTAATGTTTTTCGTAATTGTGAGTATAATTTTGCATTATACTGAAATATAATTTGTATTTTGAATTAGTTTTTGAAAAGAGATTTATTACAAAGCTTGTAAATGTATTAAATTGAAAGGTTAATCTTCAATATTATAATATAATTACTAATAACATTATATTTTCATTGAATATCTCATTTGATAACAATATTAATAATAATAGTTCACTAAATTATTAAAAAAAAATCTAACAAATTAAAAATAAAAATAAAAGAAAAAACTTAAAAAAATAAAATTTAGAAAAGTCATTGAATTTTAAAATACGATCAAGCTAGTAACTGGATTTTGAAATCTGATTAACAACTTAACTGGATTTCAAAAATAAGTTAAAAGCTTAATCAGATTTAAAACTCGATGACTCTATTAGTCAAATTTCAAAATTTAATTAAAACTTAATCAAGTTTTGAAATTCGGTTATGATTTAACAAAATTTTGAATTCATTTAACATCTTAATCGAATTTTAAAATTCGATAATATATTTAATCGGATTTTGAAATCTGACGATATTATAAATTGGATTTCGAAGTCTTGTGACTTCCTAAATTGGATTTCAAAATCTGATGACTTCTTAAATCAAATTTTAAGACTCGATTAGTTTCGAAATTTAATGATTTTATTAATGAGATTTCAAATTTTGGTGGATTTTTAAATCTGATTTTGAAATTCAGTCATCTTTTAAAGTGGCTTTCAACATTTAGTTTGTTTCCTAATAGTTTGAAATCAAACATAAATAACTATATCGAAACGAAACAAACTTAAATGTTTATAAATGGATATAAATATAAAAGCACATTTTTTTAAATCTTTCTCGTTTAAAAAAGTTTTTATAAATTTATTTTATATATAAATAAGCTTTTAACTTATTTTTATTTTTAGTTTTGACATCCAAAATAAAAAAATCATACATAAAAAATATGTTATTGTTTTTTATAAAATAGTATTAATATAATATAAACATTCTTGTATATCAAAATGTGCTTTTATATTTATATCCAAGTATAAAGGCACAATTCGTTTTTAATATCTATACCTCAATTTCATCTTCTACCTCAGCACAACAGCAATTAAATCATCTTACTCACCATCGTTTTCAGACATCCAAACATCATCATTTTCTTCCTTTCTTCCATCAGCTACATCAACCTCCAATTCAATCCATCTCCATGCCTCCACCTACATACTCCACAAGGCAGAAACCACCTTCTTCACACCAGGTCCATCTCCTCCACACGCCCAACCATTCCACTATTCTCCACCCATATTTTACACAACAATCACTGAGAACCCAACAAAATTTATCTGCATACTCACCGATTCACAGTTGCACTTGAAAACAGAGAGGGGGAAAGGGGCTCCACAGGTGACAATTTTGTATGGATCAATTCGTTCAGTTCTTGTCCAAGATCGGAGACGGGGAATAATCTACCCATTATAAAAGCGTATGAATTTTATCTTTGTATTTTACCTTGTTCTGATCTCTGTTTCTTACAATTGATAGTTGATTAATGGAATTTAAACAGTGGTTGCTCTATTTTGGTGAGAAAGGTGACGGTGAGGAAATAAACATCGTATGTAAGTTTTGAGGGATTAATAATTTTGTTAATATACAATTTTAATGGCTATGAAAATGTAATTATACGTGTAAATGCTACCATTATAGAAAATTAAATAATTTTGGTTCATTGTTGTTGCAATATTAGAATGCAAATTATAGAATGGTAATAACACTTTTTAATAATAGACTTTGAACCTCTATCTATTACATATACTCTTGCTTAACAATCAGATGGAAAATGGTACTTATATTTTCTCTTAACAATTAGATGATAAAGTATACTTAGACCAAATTACTTAATTTTGAAAACTCAAAGACTAAACATACTGCATACCCAATCACTTTGAGGCTGTGAAAGGATTAGTTGATGGTTAGAGAAAATGTAAAGATAGCAAAATGTGAAAATAATAGTAGAAGAAGGGTATTTTATAATTGTCTTAATTATGGTATTTGTTGTATTATGGTAGAGTAGATAGGTATTTATAGACCCATATATTATTTTAGAAGATGCTAGCCACATATTACGTGAAATGTTTTAGATTTTTACCTTGTGTAGAATATTATTGATTTTATTCTTCCTATCTTAGGATTTTTTACAATATTCTAGAATTTGTATTACATTTTCTATCTCTAAGATTTTCTGTATTCTTTTAGAATTTGTATTACATAGATATCTTAAAAATCCAAGTCATTGATTAAAGTCACTCAAATGGAAATTTATGTGCATAGTTCAATATTACAAGTATTCCATAATCATTTTTGCCTCCATAACATGAGGCACATCATTAATAACTTTTCAGTTCTACCGAAATCAACAAAAGATAAAAGGCAAACACTTTATTCAGTGGTGAACCTAACAAACCATAGATAACATTGGTTTATGAGCATTGTGTTGCAATGGAGGGAATCAAAAACAGATAATCTTTTCTTCTAACAGTTAGTGCAAATTGCTCAGTCATGTCCAATTCCTCAGCTTTCATTCCATTGGGAAGCTTCCAATCAAAGTGATACAACAAAAGTGCAAGTGTGAGTTCAACATTCATCAAACCAAATGTGATACCTGGGCATATTCTTCTTCCAGCACCAAATGGAATGAACTCAAAATCATTCCCTTTGTAGTCAACAGAGCTATCAGTGAATCTCTCAGGATAAAACCTCTCTGGCTCACTCCAACTGTTTGGATCTCTTCCAATTGCCCAAACATTCACAATTACCCTGCTTTTGACTGGTATATGATACCCATCAATCTCACATGTTTGTCCACATTCTCTTGGAAGTAAAAGAGGTGCTGGTGGGTGTAACCTCAAGGTCTCTTTGATAACTAACTTCAAATATTTCATTTCATTGATGCAAGTTTCATCAACCCTTCCATTCATCTTGAATACCTCTCTCACTTCGGCCTGTGCTCTCTTCATCACCCTTGGATTCCTTATCATCTCTGCCATTGTCCAATCTATGGTAGTTGCCGATGTCTCACCTCCAGCAGCAAAGATATTCTACAAAAACAGTTCTCAAACAAATGAGTATTAATTAAACATCTATTCATTTAATAACTTTATCTACACTACAGAAAAGTAAAAAAAAGTTTGGATCACAAAACATTTCATTATCCTTACATCAATTATAGCCTTGATGTTGTCATCAGTCAGGCAAATATCCTGATCTTCACCACTATCATCCTGAAATTTTAGAAGGACATCTACAAGGTCCTCTTCTGCTTCAACCAGACCTTCTTTGGATTTTGACTTTCTATCTTTGTGCTCCCTCATGATGTTTTCAAGTATTTGATCACTTTTTCGGTGCAATCTCTCAAGGGTAGGCCTCAAACCAGTAAAATTTTGGAGCCATGTGGCTGAAGGAAACAAATCTCCAATATCAAATCCTCCTGCAGCCTTAAGCACTTCCTTTTCCACTGATATATATTCTTCTTGCTCTTTGCACGTCTTGCCAAAAGCTGCCCTCGAAATTATAGCATAGTTGGATGTGAGAAGTGCCTCAGAGAGATTGAATGGTGAGCCATTTTCTGAAGCAATCATTTTGATGAGACTTGAGAGCTCTTCTTCTCTTATAGGCTTGAAAGAATTGAGACGTTTTGGAGTGAAAAGCTCAGCTGTGCAAATTTTCCTCAACTGTCTCCAATAATTTCCATAAGGGGAAAAAGATATGTTTGTGGCATCATAACCGATTATCTTTGAGGCTAGAATCAGAGGCCTTGATGCAAAGAGAAGATCATGAGTTTTCATTACCTCTTTGGCACATTCTGCTGAGGAAACAACTACAGTGAAGACCTCTCCCAGTTGGAGATGCATCAAGGGTCCATATTTTTTGGCTAAGTCTCTTAGTTTTCTGTGTGGTGTTGGTGTAACAAGATGGGGTATGTTTCCTATGACGGGTAGCTTCCATGGCCCTGGAGGTGTCTTTGGAGTTGGCTTGGTTTTGGTGAGATTCCTCCCCAATTTCAGTGCCACCAGCATCAGGAAGAAAAGGGAAATAGGAGCTAACATATCAAAGATCTGAAGATCCATGGAGATGGAAACAAATTGTAAGGTGTTGCTTCTTGCATAGACAGGGATAAATGAAGACTTCAGTGTTACGATTCTTCTTGTTATCTTTTATATTTGACAAATTGCACATACTTTTATCAACCAAAATTTTCAAGAAAATGAATAGTTAAAACTATACATGAAGTCACCATACGTATAATATAGCAGTTTATGTTCTTTGCTTGAATTATTCAATTCCTTAATTAATTTTCATGATTCAGAGTTCACCCGCTTTGTTTGGTTGTATTTGAGTTAGAGGTTGACTTTTCTGTGTATCGTTGAAGCACATAGTTGGCTAGTTTTGTTGTTTTGCTGTGGAATCAAAATTGAAGGGTCCCATAAGTAGTTATATATTTGGTAATACTGGTATGGGTTTGATTATTTTATTATTATTGAAAGCCAACATCTTTATCTTTGATTGTTATCTGTGGGTGGTTGCATGATACTATGAAGATTGTTTTATATTGTGAAAATGCATTTTGTTGATCTGCTTTTGGTTGAAACCTCGTTTCCTCCAGAGAGAAAATGAGTACCAGTTGGAGTTATAACATGGACTATAATACGTTAACAATTTTTTTTAATAATTTTTTGATAATAGATTATTTGTCATTATTTTATTATTTTATTAGTCTGTATATTTAAAATAAATCATTCATAAAATAACTGTTGTAAAAAAATTATTAAAAAAATACTTTTCTTTTAATATAAACTCTTTTACTGAGTTCTTTCAATCAAGTCTTCGTATGCTAAAATCAATAAAAATAATTGTTCGTATGTCTGTAGATCTATAGCTGTTGATTTTTTCAATGAAGATTATGAAACAAAAATTTTGGAACTTCCAGAGAATTTGAGACACGTACAAATTTTATAATAAAAATTATAAAAGTAAAAAAAAGTTAATATACTTTAAATGTCTATATATATATATATATATATATATATCTTTGAAAAAAAAATTGTTAATTAGTTTATACAATTGTTATTGCACTTTTTTTTTTAAGTTATCATTAATTTTAGTCTAATTCACGTGTACTTGACTAATGAAAAAAACTGTTGTAACAATACATAAAGTCACATCTCTCACACTTCGAAAATAACTTAAATGAAACACAAATATGAATGTAGCATAGTACCTCTTATTTATATCTACTAAATCATCTTAAAAGTAAAAACACGGTAACTCTATATATTAAAATATCCTCACTACAAAGAGAATTTTATTTTAATGTGTATAAGGTTGAAAGTCTTAATAGATAGAGAGAAACGAGATAAGAAATATATAATAAAAATATATAAATTTATTAATTTAATATTTTAAGTTGAAAATAGTATTAAATAAGTGTGTTACATAACTAATTAATGACTCATTGAATCTATATCCGAACTTTACACTAAATTATCTTAGTTTTTCATTCATCTTATCGAGTTGTCAGGATTTTCAACCAAACTATTCAAATGTCTTATTGACCTTGGAACAAAATACATGTGTTTTCCTCACTTTATCAAGTTGAAAAAGTTACACATTGTTTGTCACAAAACTTTGGTCACGTAAAAAAACCCTACCTGAATTGATCATGAAAGACTACATAAAACACGTAATAATTTTAAAACCAAAATCATATTAAATTCATTCTAATAAACAATATTTATTTATAAAGGGCTAAATATGTTTTTAGTCCCTAAACTATCAAACGATTTTGTTTTTAGTCCCTCTTTCAAACTAAGGTACCTTTTGGTCCTTCAAGGTACCTTTTGGTCCTTCACTTTTAGGAAACCATAATTTTTCGTCCTCAAAAACCAACGGCGTTTAAAAAAAGCTAAGCTGGCTAACGGTGGAGTGTCACATCATTTTTTTTCCGACACTGAGTCAATCTGTCCCTTACCGTAAGGTACTGCCGAACGGTATTGGTAAGGCCAAATGATTTTGATGACTGAATGACCAAACGGTATTGGTGGTGACCGAACAATATTGTTAATGGTCGAACGGTATTGGTAATGGCTGAATGGTTATGATGATTGAATGACCGAACGATATTGGTAGTGACCGAATGGTATTGGTGAGGACCGAATGGTTATGATGACTGAATGATGATGGTGAGCGAACGGTGAAGGTCAGATTGACTCAGTGTTAGAAAAAAGATGATGTGACACCCCACCATTAGCCAACTCAGCTTCTTTTTAACACCGTTGATTTTTTAGGACGGAAAATTATGTTTTCCTAAAAGAGAAAGACTAGAAAACACCTTAGTTTGAAAGATGGACTAAAAACAAAATCGCTTGATAGTTTAGAGATTAAAAACATATTTAACCCATTTATAAATTGACATATTCCTTTATTTTATTTTAAAGTGTCTTTTTAAAAACATAAAAACAAGTAAAATTTTATTTTAAAAAAAGTGAGATAGATATCTATTTCAAAATTAAAAGAAAATTGTCATTTTACACTTTAGAGGAAATAAATGGAATTTTCTATTGAGATTATTGAACTCGTACATTTTCTTACTAATTACACAAAAAAAAAGTAATCTTTACTCATCCACATGACATTTCTTTTATAAATAAAAAAGAATGTTTATATTGTCAAAATCATTTTTATAACACATTAACAAAGCATCTTACCATTTTGGAAATTTGTTCGGAACCAGCCTAGCACGCAAGGTTAAATGTAACGACAAACGCAGTCTGATTTCTTCACTCTCTGAACAACTGTCTATACTTTAATCTACTTTAAATCCTCGTAGTTTTACGAACATACAATTTTAATGCCACTGAAAATATAATTATACGTTTACATAATACAATTATCAAAAATTAAATAATTTTGGTTCATTACTGTTGAAATATAAAAATGCCATTTGTAGAATGGTGATAAAACTTTTTAATAATAGACTTGAACATCTATCTTTTACCACTAAAATCATACACATACTCTTGCTTAACAACCAGATGAAAAATTGTAATTAAATCAAATTTCTATTATAAAAACCTGAAAACTCAATTATAGGAACATAAACTCCTAATTGAAAAGAAGTTTGAAGATTCTTCCGGGTTTATCTTAGAACCCTGCTATCAAACTCACGATTGACACCAATGTGAGACTCATATGAGAAATTATCCATTTTTGAGTCTATACTTTATCCCGATTTTGTCTTTCAAAAATGTTTTAAATAATAAAAGAAGGAAAAAGTATTTAAACTGATTTTGACATCACTCTTAAATATGATACTATTGAACATGGTATGAACAAAACCAAATTTAAATTCTTATGAAAACTAAAAGACGAAATATACCGTACTTTTTTATAGCAAAGTTATACATTCACGAAGGTATGAGTTCTAAAACTGAATATAAATCATTGTATCATTACACCCTATATTTCACTCCTTTCTAGGAAGCTTAGATCTTTTGCAAAAAATATTAGTCCAGATCCATAAACAACCAACAAAGTTCCATATTTGACAAAGTATATAAAAATAAGAGCACACTGAAAAGTAGATTAACAGTTTTGTTTTCAGTGCACTAACATCAACACCAGAATAGTTTGAAGTCCTATATCTTTCAAAAAACATGCATGTGAAATTTCATCCACATCAATGAAAGCTTAGTTAAAAGATTTTATACCAGAGACATCATACTACAAAAGAGAATGAAAAAAATATGTCTACCTCAAACGCTAAAACGTGAACAAGATCCGTTATTCTCTTTCTGAATTCACCGTGCCATCGTTTGGGAAAACCTGAAGCGAAGGAGCCGGGAAAACCAGTTATGCTGGTTGTTTATTCAAACTGTCTTGGAACATGATAGTTCAGAGTTTACCCGTTACGACCTCAAAAGCCCACCGCAGAATGTTTCCAAATTCCACTACCCAATCAATTGAAGCTAAATTTGATGGAAGATAATCATATTATTCAGATTTTATACTAATGGTGTGTTTGGAAGTACGGACGAAAATAGAAAGAAAATAAAATATATAAAAAAAAAACCAAAAAATGAGGAAGAAAATATTATTTCTAACAGCTAAAATTCAAAAAAGAAAACAAATTTCACCTTCCCTTCGTTTTGTTTATCGTATAAAAGAGATCACACAAGGATCTGTTTAGTACAGTAAAAAAGGAATCGAGAGAATGGTGTGAAAATTGATTTAAAGGGAAAGTGAAAGAAATGATTGAAACTTAATTTAACAAATCCAGTTCACTCTTCTCCTTCCCGTTTTGCTAATCAAACAGAAAAAAATATCCCCATCATGATTTTCTTTCACCTCAACCAAACATACCAGAGTCAAAACCTCTCCCGCTTTAAAAAATGAACTCAAGCATGGTAAGATGGTAGAAAATTCAACTGTTACAGGAGTTAAGGTAGGTAGTCTAACCAAAAATGGGAACATATTGCTCTGTACATCTGTCCGGCCTCATCCTGGTTTCAGAAACCTAAACTGCTTGCACTTTATATGATATCAGAAGATGATAATTCCTGTTCCTTCCTAACTGATGCGTGAAGAACAAGTTAAAACCCCCATAGAAAACCTCAGTCACAATGCCTAGTGGTGCCTATGGCTAAATTGTCCCATGGGTTTTGAAGGAGAACAGTGAGGAGGGCAAACATATAAGTTTATAAAAATTATGTCGGAGATATATGGGTTAATTTCTTACTAATCTAAAATTATAAATTAAAAAATTTGCCTCCCCTCCCTTCCTTTCCAAATCCAAACTCCCAAACATATCCTAAAGTAATTGGAGTGAGCACAAACTAATGGCTTGGCTCAACTTAAATTTAGAGAAATATTAGCTTATTTAGCAAAATCTCTCAAAAAGCCAAAAGAAATGACCGATCGTTTCTCCTAAATAAGTTAAACCAAAACATCCACTAAGCCTTGATGTCAACCTAGGTTTGGAGAGCTCAAATACCACCATAGCCCAAGTGGCAAAAATCCCAGGATAACAAAGCAGAAGTTGCCCATCTTAGTTGTCTCATTTTTGTACAGTATTTAGCACTTGGATTCATCAAAAATATTTCTCCGAAACATGCTTTTATATACCTATAGTGCTGTAAAGACAAGAAAGAAAGCACGTTATAAATTCACAGGTGGACCAGCTAGAAATGGCATGTGAAGAAAAGGATTCCAATCTCACATGCAAATGTTTAAATAAAAAATACTAATAGAAACGTGCAGTCTTACAAGAGGCAATTCAAACCCCAACTTCGTTAGTCTTTGAAATGCAATTCCTACATCTCAAGAACATCCGCTGCACAACCAATCCCCCTATTGCACCTAGCCTACATGGCGAAAAACATGCTTGTAAACATCTCAATATTCTTCAGCCAAACAGAAAGAGATAAAATTCCGACAATAACGAAAACACACACAATAACTATTAAAGACATGTTTGGCTAAAAGGCACCAAAGGCAATTTTTAAGAATAAAGAATGAAAAACTAAATTAATGGTAGTGTTTTCTTTTAAGTTCCAAATATATTACATGCTTACTTTTTCATTTAATGTTTTTGTATTTCGATGTCTCAACAAAAATCATTGACCATATCTTCACACAAAATATTTAACATATAGCTGCCAGTAGCACACCGGGTTGCAACTCATTGGTGGCTTACAGGGTTATAGAAAATACTGTTCAAAATTAAATAACAAAGGTTTTCGTATTATAAAATGGACAGAACAAACAATAAAAATATTGTTAAAGAAACAGGAAAGAGAAGACCCGGGAACTGGGGAGGAAGAGGAGAAGAAATGTAGAGTCAGAAAGAAAACAGAGCATCACAGATCACGCCATCAAATTATAATGAGAATGTTTTGGTTTTGAGCCCTTGGTCTTAACTCCTTTTAAAGCATGAAAAGAGATAAACAATTGAATCTACAAACAACCTGGAAGAATTACCAACCAAGGAAGCAGACACATTAACACAGAAGTAGAAAAATCAATCATTGATATTTCTTGTTCACTTGGATATATACAGTAGAAATTTGAGATATGGCAGAATAATCAACATGTACTTGTTGAAAAACAGAAAAGGCAAACAGACAACAAACAATACCACCCAGCCCCAAAGTCACAGGCATAGCATAGCCACACTTCAAAATGGCCAAGTGTTATGACTGCATAACAGAAAACCAAATACAAACTTAAATTCAAGTCTATAGGATGTCCTAATTTACTATCATATCGTGGAGGTGATACAACTATTTATTACAATGATGACCCAATAGCCCACAGCCGCAAAGCTTACCCTAACTTACCATCAAACCACATGAATACCTTCCATCGTACTTAGCTTGCATCCGGCACAACAAGTGCAACGACAAAAGCAAAAGACAATGTAGGCAGGATCACAACTCTACTCAAAGTTTATGAATCAGAAGCATTGAAACCCTTCGATTCAAAACTCAAGCAGAAATAAACAAAACTAGTAAAAACAACCCATAGAGGCCTCTAACAAAAGCTCTAACTTAGATCTAGATTATCAAAATTACTTAACCAATCAACAGAGTTGACTCTACCAGGATACCTTCAATTACTTATACAATCAAAACATTTTATGTGCTTAAAAAAAATTGTCCCATGAAGAGAAGTACGAGATCACCACCACACCAGAAAAGAACTAACCACTCGCATTTGTGACTGAAAATGACAATCTGTGGCACAATAAATAAAAGGAACGTTATTCTTCAAACCATCAAGCCCGTTCCCTTCCCCATCACAAAAAGTAACTATCATAAACGTTAAACCAAAGCCATATCAATATCATCCAGCAGAATCACTCACTAGCTAGCGTATACAATTTAATTAAGGTCGTCATATATTCAAAAGCTGAAACAGCACAATAAATACAGTACGTCACAGCCCCAAACTAATTAAATCCTACAATCTCAGAAAACTAAAATGCTCCCTTCCAATCTCTGATGACCAAAAACACCACGCGAGAAAGAGAAATCAATTATCATTAGTACAAAAAGAGAGGGCTCATTATTCGCCCCGGCGCCACAGCACACACTCACATGCAAGTAAACCATCAATTTCATTCTTATAGCATTACCGTTCTTCCTAAAGAGTCCCTAAAATATAATAAAAACTAGTAAAGTACCATGACAAAACATCCTTCAAATGTTTGAAAATCTTTTAAATTCAACTAATAGCAAAGCATGTTTAGATTACCATTGGTTCCATTTTAGAAGTACTTCCAAACTAAAAGAAACAAAAGTATGTTTAGCACTCAAGTACTTTTCAAGCATCTATCCAAACACACACTAGGCATTAGATATTCAATACTTAAGGGATCACTTAAATAATTTCATTACTATAGGAAATACTCAGGAGACAGGGTAAATACTCTGAGAACGAAATTGATGTTCCATTCTCGGAAACCAGCATCGATAAAGTCACTCCTTCTCCTCCCTCTCCCGATTCCACTGCTCGATCCTCGCGCGTCGTTCCTCGCTCCCTTCTCTGGCGGGACTCTCGGCGTGTCTCCGTCGTCCACCGCCGTCTCTCTCTCTATACTCCCGCCTCCCGCCGCTGCGGGAGTCCCTCTCCCGTCCCTCCCGGCGGTGCCTTGGACTCCTGCTGCGGCTGCGACTGCGGCTCCGGCTGGTGTGGTGGTAGCGTCCACCTCCGCGGTGGTGATGGCGGCCGAAGAGCTTCCGGCGGAGGTCCCTTCCGATGAGCTTGACGTGCATGAAGTTGCAATATCCGCCGCGGTTGCAGCTGTTCTCCTCAAACTGCCGACACGTGGCCTCGCGGAAGTCTGTGACAGGGGAGAAGTCGGCGATGATGGGGCGGGCGTTGTAGAACCGTCCGTGGAGTGCTTGGAGGGCCTTGGCGGCCTGGTCCTCCTCGCGGAACTGGACGTAGACGTTGCCGATCATGTGGTCGGCGAGATTGTCGCAGACATTGAGGCTCTCGATCTCGCCGAACTTTGCGAGCTCCGTGAAGATGTCCTCGTAGAAGTCCTCGAAGTGCTGCTGGATCTTGTGCGGGTCCAGCGGCTGCCCCTGCGGATCCACGCCGGGCGTGATCATGTCGGGACGCTGGTACATGTTGGACAGCAGCAGCGTTGGCGAGATGCTTGGCCGGTTGTGCAGCCGCGAGCACCGGTCGCCGTGCCGGCACGCGCCGATCTTGAAGTAGAAAGGGCAGTTGACGCGATCCTTCTCCGTCCCGAAGATCGATGCCAGGTGCTCCGCCATGCTCCGGTCAGGAATCGGTTCCTTCGATTTTTCTGATTGATTGGTTTGAGTTTACTGATTTTGAATCTGCGATTGAATTCTGTCTGGCGTAGGGTTTGGGAAGCCCTAATTGAAACAAACGATTAATGGATCGAACAGGTTTAGAAGTGCTGACCCAACACTTTGATTTTATTCATTTATATATGTTCAACACTTTGAACACACTTTCTCTCTTTCTGTATATGGTTATTATTCTCTTCCTTTTCTCAATCAATTTATGCTCATGGAATTAATTAACGGAGACCAAGAAACTCTTTTGCTTATCTTAAATTTTAGTTTCGGGTGTTTTTTAATTATTTGATACGTGATTTTGGGTTTTTATTTTATATATTTATATAATTTAAATTTATTAGAAATATAATTTTATTTTAATTTGTTTTACATATTCTCAAGTATTATAAAATATTTCTAATATAATTATTTTTAATATAGAATAAGTTATTATCATATATTTTATGATATTATGATATAATAATTAATTATTTAACATTTTTAAAATATTATGATATAATAATTAATTATTCAATATATTTAATATATAATACTTGGCTATATTTAAGTAATATAATTCTTTTAATATATATAAATAAACAATTTTGATATTATGGGATTTAGACTTGTTTTTAGCTGAACATTACGAGAAGCTTTAAGCATTAAATCAAACGTTTATAATTTTGAGAAAAAAACAATTCTTTCAAAGAACAAATTTTACAATGATTTTGCGAGATTATTTGTGATCTCTTTTCCATTATATGTTGTCTATGTTGTTGAGCCAAGAGGTACACTTTGACCATGACCAATAGAAGGTCTACATCCTGCCCAATAAGATTTTCACTAACAAGGTCATCGAGGTTATCAACCCAGACAAAGATTATCTTTAGGCCTCGTGACCTTCTTTCATAAAGTTTTCTACCACTAACATCCTTCTTCCACATATGGCAACTACATATTTCATCTAGAAAGAGATAACATTATTCTATTTTTGAAAAATTAAAACTGAATTTAAATAAATATACAAACTGAATTGTATATAAAACAATAATTATTATTATTCTCACTAACAGATAACGTTAAAACTTTCAACCACCACTAGAGATGGCAAAAATCCGTAAATACGGATATCCGTGGATAAAATCTGCGACGAAAAGTTATTATTTGCAGATATTTACTATATGCGAGTAACAGATAACGAGTATTTTAATATCCACTTCTAAACAGATCAGGTATAGGTAGTATACTATCCCACTTGCGGATACATGTTACTCACAAAAAATACAAAATTTATTTAATTTTTTTAATTAAATTTAATTAAAAATAAAATAAAATAATATTTTATTTAGTTAAATTTAATTAAAATTAAATTTTAATTTATATTATATTATATATATTTTTTGTAATTTTATTTTAAAAATATATAAAATATTTTTTTTTGCAAGTATATGCAAATGCCCACGAATATTTTCTAAATGAGTATTCGCGCAGGTAGCAGATCGGAGCGGATACAGTTTTATCTGACGGGTCGGGTTGCAAGTAGGTACTGTTCGTGCCCGACCCGACCCGTTGTCATTTCTAATTACCACATCCTAATGACACGTTTTATGTCTAGTGTGTAGACAATTTTTTAAAAATAAAAAATAAAAAATCAGTGACATGTTTTTAAGGTTGTTGGTAAAATACTAATGAAAATTAATTTTTGAAAAATTAAAACATAAGTGAAACAAATAATAATAAGGGACCTAATTAAAAATTTCATATAAAATTGGAAACAAAAGATTAATTAAGCCTATTTTCTTTCTTCTTCTTCTTCCCTTGTAGCGTTTTCTACTCTTCTCCTTTCTCTACATTGTGATGACAGCTACACTGAGAACAACAATGACAATGTCTGTGACAGCAATAGTGTTAGCACTAGTGAGGGCGACAATGGTGGGCAATGGTGCACTGCTGAAAGGTTAGTGTTTTCCTCTTATGGGTGAGATAGTAATTATGGAAGTGCCGGAAGAAATAGCCAATATCTTGTTGCTCTCTTTTGTCCTTGAGAAATGACAAAATACATTTGACTTCAAATGTTTGGAACACGCTGAATAAGGAGCCACTTTCTTTCTAACTCCATAGCTTCTTTTAACACTTCATTGTTGTACATTTACTGAAATATTTGTCCATTACTTAGATATAAAAAAATTTAAATTACATGTTTTTGGATAAGTTCCAAAATAGTCTATTCAATAATAAATTTCAAATTTTTTGTTTTCATAAGCTTATGATTATTGTCTCTTGGTAGTGATTTTTGAATTAGGTAAATACTTTTTTTGAAACTATATCAGGAATTGGACAATTAAGAACATTTTCAGTTTATGAAATCCATAGCTGTATTTTATTAGATTTTAAATTATATAATCTGAAATATTTTTATATTATACAATCTTAAATCTTAAAGTGTATATAAAAGTGCATGCTTCGTCATTTTTTATATAATACGAGTGGTAATAAGAAGATGCAGGTTAGATACACTCTCAAGAGGCATCTCCATGCTTGCTTCCAATTACAAATAATAGTTGCTTCATACTCTTATAAGTTCAATTAAATTTTTGTTATTCATAATGAAATAATAATAATAACATTTCACAATAATAATAATTACAAATATTAGAATTTTGCCAATGAACTGAATTGATTCGATGTAATGTCCAGTTCACACATTAAAATTTTCTTAACCAAACAATTCGGACATCGTTTTTAACCACAAATACCAGTACCAACTTACTTAAAGTAAATGTGGGTCAAAGCTTTCTAGGGGGAAAGCTGAGCCAAAATTATTGAAGAAACGATGAGATTCTCAAAGAGGTTGAATGAATTATCTGGGGAGGCTGTTCTGAGGAAAGTTGCGTAGTGGATTCTTCCTTAGTAGTTCTGTTTCCCTGAAAGGAAGAACCATACATGCATGTGTCAATTAATTCATCAGGACCCTGCTCAATCATCTGTAACCAAATATTGCCACGTGAAGTTACCTTTTCAATTCCTTGTCGTCCTCCTGCTTAATCTTCAAACTTGTGCACTTAGGGCCCTCTTCTTTTGTACTTTGTGAACTGCCAATCAATGTACACCAGAAGCACATAAACCTTCATTTCACTGAATAACATTATCTCTTGCTGATAAAATATGTTTGATGTTCCTATGTTTTGGTAAAAAATTATTTTAGTCCCTTCATTTGCTCTAATTGTTAGACAACTTCTTTTCTGACTATCTCATCATCACCGGTAGTAACTCAAAAAGGACAAGTTGTGTACTGCTAATATGAAAAATTAAAGAACGGTGTTTTTTTTAACCCCATTTTTAAAGGAAATTTGTGTTTGTGGGTGTTGCCAATTAAGAAATATCTCAACGTAAATTTGGCAGCCAAACTGATTTTGTGCAGATTCGACTTACTCTTGACATTCTTCATCAACAAAAACTGGGATAAAGGCACTTGGAGTAGCCCCTCCAGCTCTTGTTCCAACTCGCTGTGGAACCTGAAATCATTGGAGTAGCACACCCTTGAAATCATTCAACAACTTGGGTAATAAAGTACAGCTTTGTAAGATTATTATAGTCAACAATGAAACGCAAGCAAAAGGTTGAAAATTAGTACCTTAAAGGATTTCCACCTCCCAGGAATAGGATTGTTTTCCTTATTTCTGTCAGCTCGAGCTCCAAGTGTGTGCCAAGAGTGCGATTGGTCTGGATGATGGGGATCAGTTTCACCAGTTGCAGCTGAATCTTTATAGATGGAAAATGGAGCTGCTCGAATCCTACAGGAAGAGAGAATAATATGATGGACATTCATCAAGAATTCTAAATAAAAATATTCACAGGAGCTGAGAAACCTTTCACATAGGAATATTGCCTGAGTTTTGAGTTAAGTTTTCATATATTTCTCTACAAGAGAAAACTGAAGAGTGTAATTCAAAAAATAACCATCACATAGCATACTCCAACTTAATAAAAACAGAGAAACAATCATATTACCTATCATTCTTAGCAGAAAGATCACAGTTCGTGGTCAAAGTGGACAGGGAAGAACCTGGAACCACAGGGATAGATGTTCAGAATTCAAATTCATGATTTTGAAACAAATGATTATGCACCAAGTAAAGGACTCACGATTTTCTCGATTGCCAAGAACAGTTCCAAAGCTACGTGAGGGTGCCACTTTTTCTACTGAATCCTAGACAGCAGAAGAATATAATAGATACATCAAAAGATCATTTTGCAACTAAAAACAGTTTCAAAGAAGCACTCAAGTGGAACACCACATACATCTTTAGCTGTTGTTGACCTTGCCAGCGAGTGTGCAAGAAATTTTCTGTAAGCAGCCTTCAATTTGTCATCTGGTTGAGCATTCCTTCAAAATGAGTAATCAAATGAGGGATATAGCATTTGCAAGTTTGCAACTCAAAGTTCATAGGAAAATACGACATCAAAGAAGTACGAGATGCTGATACAAAAAACCACCAAACACTTGTATTGTGAACCACAAAGTCCAAACCCCAAATTTGCTTACATGGAAAAGCACTTGGAGTTATTCAACTGTTTTTAGAATGTTTGAGTTAAGTTAGTCCCCGTCCAAAAATACTTTTCAGACCAAAACATTCAAAGGGTATCTGTTTAACAACCAGAAGTACTTCTTAATGTTATCCAAATATCCACAATATAACTAACTATTATCAAACCAGAAAAGACTTCATTCACAAGCTCCAAAAGATTAGCGTCCTTACCTGGATATGCCAAGCTCGAATATCTGGTTGGCAGCTTTAAACTTGTTCTTAGATTCCAAGTGCAAAGCATAGGAAACGTAGAAATTGGAATGAGATTTTCCAATTCCATTTGCATCCAGAAAAGCATAAATAACTTCTGCATCAAAGCAATTATCTGCCTGCAACATTTCTTAAATTGTCACAAATAATTGAAGTAACCACCACATTGATACACACAAGAGTGTCATTAGAGCACCCACATATTCAAGCCACACTTTGAGGTAGCGCAGATCATCCTTATAGCGCTCTGAATGCCAAAAGGCACGCACACACTGTTCATAAATCACCACCAGCCCGGAACTGTCTCCTCCGGGAGGAAACGCTTCCTGAACCCACTTGATACACCTTCAACATTACAATAACTTCAATAAAAACTCTGTCCTCTTCTCAATTATTTTATTATTATTATTATTAATTTAGTACATCTTAATTTCTTAATTAATTGTACCTATAAATCCTCTACTCTTACTAATGCAAAAATTACTCTAAAATATCATGATACAATGGGGCACAGAGGTCCAAAATACAGAATTAAGTGGTCAAAAGATCTTATACGATATAATTAGAATATTGTTTATTTTACATTTTAATTTTCAAAAATTAGATGATGACACTTGTAGGATCCTCATTTAACTGCTGGTGTATTTTTGGTTATATAAATGTTTGTCTCTTTACCTATCAATTATGTGCACCAATAGGTGTGTCCTCAATAAGTGATGAGATATTGTTAAGATTTCAAGGGGTTGAAAGTAATCTCTTGGATAGATTTGTTCATCTTTTCTGAATTATGAGTGCATCAAAGCCTATCCATCATTCTTGAAGAACATGAATGTTTATATCTTAGCTTCTCTTTAGTTTTAATAGTATTTTTTCGTTATTTTCGCACTAACTGGTTCATTTTCTTCCCATCATCATATTAGTCAAACTGAAGTAATCTGAGTTGTTTGACTAAAAAAAGGAATAATTTGAGCTACCGGATACATACTTTGGAGTTCGTGTGGGAGAATTCAATTAGGACATGTGGAAACAATTAATTTTAGTGTGTATAACGACAAAAATGAAATTTCAACCTTGAACACCATACAAACTCTCCAAACCCCCACCAAGAGAGGCACCAAATTGAGCTATAATGAGACCCAGAATTATTTACTACAAAACAAGCATCTTTTTCCTTTTTCAATCACTACGATTAATCCACGATGCTAATTTACACTATTATAATAATAAATAAAAAGATGATTCAACTGATAATTAACCATTTTTGTGTGGTGGAAATAAAAAAGGTGAATAGAAAAGTTAGAGGGATGCAGGTACTGACTCTAGCCAGGGGAGGAGAGGGTCGTCGCCCTGGTATTCGTCGATGGCTTCGATGAGTTTCCTGTCGAAAGGAACTCAGAAGTGAGATGAAGAAGAGATCAGAAAGAGAAGGAAGAAGAGTGAAAGAAAGAGATAGAGAGAGAGAGAATAAACCTTCGATGTTGGAGGATGGATTTCTTGAGGTGAGTGTGGGTGTGGGATTTGAGGGCGTGGTTGAGGAGGTTAACGTTGCGGCCTCGCTTCAGCGGCCTCACGTTCTCCTTGAAGATCTCCCACTCGTTACCGTTGGTTCTCTTCGACGCCAGAAACTCGCTCTCTGGATCGATTGTTGTGTTCTTGATCTCAGCCTCCGCCATTGGTGCTGCACTGAAAAGATTCTCTTCGCTCTCTGAAGGGAAAGGGGAAAAAGGGAAGAACTTGTTGAAGGTGAAGGGGGAGCGGTGTTCGGTTTTGTGGTTCAAATTTTGAAAATATAAATTATGCTTATTCTCACCAACTAGCCGTTACATCCCGTTCTTGTAGAATCTAGGAAGAAGAGACACATGAAAGTAGCAAATTAAGGATAAGCTTTTTCTCGCGAGTTCATTACAAAGTTCTCGTGAAAACATTGTAAAAATAGTATTCAAGAATTATGTAGTAATAATTCCAAGTTATTTAATTATTTTGAAATAAAAATTTATATAACTATTTATTTTAGTAAAAATATTACTTTTATTTATTTGAAATTAAAATTATGTAATTATAAAAAGGACGACTTAAGTCATAACACATGTAAAATCTCTAAGTATATTCATTGCATGAATATTTAGGAAGTAGAATCATTTATTAGTAATAATAAATGTGTAATTTCAAAAGTACTGTGAGAATAAAGAAATGAGTTTTTAGTGTTTTCAAATTATAAACGTATTTTGACTTTTTCTTTTAGGAAAAAATAAGTTAGTTCATCCTGTTTTATTGGCTATTTATGATTTTTAAATGATAGTGTATTATATAAAAATAAAGAATATTGAAAGTAAGAATACTTGTATTATTAAGATAATGTATTATAAATGTATTTTGACTTTTTCTTTTAAGAAAAAAATAAGTTAGTTCATCCTGTTTTATTGGCTATTTATGATTTTTAAATGATAGTGTATTATATAAAAATAAAGAATATTGAAAGTAAGAATACTTGTATTATTAAGATAATGTATTATGCAAAAGTAAAGAATAAAGTATCAATACTTATATTAAGTAATTAAAATTATAGATAATTCTCATTAAGTTACTAAAATTATATGTAATTGAAAATTAAGAGGCTTTAATTTTTGAAAAAAAAAATATGACTAAAAAAACAAAAATTACAATTAAGTCTTCTTCTAATATATTTTTCTTTGTTTTTTAGAGCTTTATTGATTAAAATTTTATAATGAAAAAAAATACTGAAGCTTCCCTTTGTAAAATTGTAAGAACCAAAAAGTAGATTTAAGTACAAATATTTTTCGTTCTATTGAGCAAAGACTAATTGACTAATCAAAATTTAAACAGAAAAAATGTAATAGAAAGAAATAAATATCAAAGAAGGAAAGCAATCAATTATTTAAAACAAAAATAAGAAAAAATAAAATAGTTTCACTTGATAATACATTATAATATATATATATATATATATATATATATATATATATATATATATATATATATATATATATATACTTATTTATTAGAGGGTTTTAGTGGTAATATAAATAGTTCTTTTGGTTTTTCACTCTATAGGTTATATTTGTTGATTACGTCAACATACTTATTTACCATATTGTTTATTATGGTTTAATTATTGTAAAGACACTGTTGTTGATTATATTTATGTGTATTATTATTTTTACCACGAGTTATTGTTTGAGGATAAATAGAAATAAAAAGCATAAAACAAAGTCATAAACAAAATATAAATTATTTTATTAAATTAGAAATTAAGTACAAAAAGTTTAAAATAAAAATAGAAGATAATACAATTAAATTAAAATCTATCTATGAAGATTCGCCCGATGGACTAAAATGGCGTTGTAAATATTGTATGTTTTGCTCAAGATATTCAACTTGAGCATCAATTGTATTAAATTTGTCACACATGTTTAGCTGTCGCAAACAAATTTGTTCAAATCTAACATTCTTATTTCACATACCATTTATCCCCCTCATCATTTGATAAGTGAAGAAATATCTTGTTGAAGGAAAAGTGGTTAATATTGAGGACCTTCAATACCATAAATATTATTATAATGTAGGCTTAAATGTTTACTTCGTCCCCATGTTAAGAGGTGAATTTTCGTTTAGTATACGGTTTTAAAAGTGTAGACAATAGGTTCCAAAGTTGTCAAAATTGTATGACTTGAGTCCCTTTCGTTAAATGGGCAGTAACGGAGTTAACTTCCAGCTCACGTGACAAAGGAATGTGCATTTTTTCTTCTCTCTCCTCTGTCTTTTCCTGAAATGCCCCCAACTTTTTCTCTCTTTTCTATATTTTTATTAAATATTTTTTTTCTCTCTATTTCCTCTGCAACATCTACCTCCTAAATAACCATTGCTCCGGTGAGTTCCCTCCGAGTCTCACTCGCCTCGCTCGTCTCTCTCGCTTGGATCTCTTCTCCAATAACTTCACCGGTCAAATCCCTTTCTCCGTCAACAACTTAACCCACCTCACCGGCCTCTTCTTGAAACACAATGGCCCGCAGGAAACGTAGATCTTTGTGGCCCACCGTTGAAGGCTTGCAACCCATTTTTCTCGGCTCCGGCGTCGTCTCCCTCCTCGCGTAAGAAGTCCAAGAAGCTCTCCACGGGCGTCATTGTCGCAATCGTTGTCGGGTTCGTTCTCGTCGTGACGTTGCTGCTGCTGCTGTTGTGCCTCCGCGACGGCAGCCAACGAAACTGTCGAAGCCTGTTACGGCAGCACGTGCCATGCTGGTGGAGGTGGGAACAACGTCATCAAAGGAGGATATCATCGAGGGTTCTGCGGAGGCTGAGAGGAACAAGCTGGTATTCTTTGTTTTATTTGAAGATTTCACTTTCAGGGTTTTTTTTTTTAATTCTTCTCTTTGGGGGGTTTTGTTTTTAACAAAAAAAAAAAGAAGACGATGTCTGATTTTAATTGAAGCCTCAGATTCGGCCGGAACCTGAATCAAACTTGCCAACTGCAGTGAGTGGATCCTGTAGGCCTTATAGTATTGCAGACACATCACCAAGATTGATCTCAAAGCCTCTATTAGTTGTTGAAACTTGTGAGGACCTCCATCCACCAAAATACACAGTTTCTGGTCAAATAAATACTCTGTAATTTTGTAATTTGTTTTTCCTTGTATGGTTTAGTTGTGTTGGATACCTAGTCAAATGGGGCAAAGTGGGGGCAAATAACCTGCACTCTATGTGTTTGTGAATATGCCAATGTATATTTTACCAACATGGAGCCAACATTCATTTGATGGTTTCAACCTTATTCTATGTGATGTTGAAGTATTTTGCAGAAAAGTAGTCTTAAAGGGTGGTCGTGAAGTATTTCAACACAGTTTTATTAGTTTGTTGTTGTTATTGCCATGAAGTGTGTGTTGGGTGATTAGCTTATTTGCAGGCAGTAGCATGGAGGTGTTATCTAAGTTGATAATGGAGGTAGGTTTTGCAGGAAAAACATTTAATAAAGATATAAAAAATAAAAAAATAAAAAAAGTTGGGGCATTTCAGGAAAAGACAGAGGAAAGAGAAGAAAAAATGCAAATTCCTTTGTCACGTGAGCTGAAAGTTAACTCTGTTACTGTCCATTAAACGGAAGGGACTCAATTCATACAATTTTGACAACTTTGGGACATAATGTCTATACTTTTAAAACCGGATACTAAACAAAAAATCACCTCTTAACATGGGGACGAAGTAAGCATTTTAAGCCTATAATGTATTAGCAAAAATTAGTGAAACTTATTTATTTTTTCTTATTTTTGTTTTAAATAATTGATTGTTTTTCTTCTTTAATATTTATTTCTCTCTATTAAATTTTTTCTGTTTAAATTTTGATTAGTCAATTAGTCTTTGCTCAATAGAACGAAAAATATTTGTACTTAAATCTACTTTTTGGTTCTTACAATTTTACAAAGGTAAGCTTCGGTATTTTTTTTATACATTTATTATTACTAATAAATTATTATACTTCCTAAATATCTACACATTGAATAGACTTAGAGATTTTACATGAGTTAAATGACTTAAGTCGTCCTTAGATAATTTTAATTTGAAATAAACAAAAGTAATATTTTTAATAAAATAAATAATTATATGAATTTTTATTTCAAAATAGTTAAATAACTTGAAATTATTACTACATAATTCTTGAATACTTTTTTTACAATGTTTTCACGAGGACTTTGTAATGAAGTCGCAAGCAAAAGCTTATCATTAATTTGCGACTTTTATGTGTCCTCTTCTTCCTATATTCTACAAGAACGGGATGTAACGACTAGTTGGTGAGAATAAGCATAATTTATATTTTCAAAATTTGAACCACAAAACCCAATACCGCTCCCCATTCACCTTCAACAAGTTCGTCCCTTTTTCCCCTTTCCCTTCAGAGAGCGAAGAGAATCGTTTCAGTGCAGCAACAATGGCGGAGGGTGACATCAAGAACACAACAATCGATCCAGAGAGCGAGTTTCTGCCTTTCTTTATGAATTTTGTTAGAGACGCATATCCTTTCTTTGCAAAATGTAAACTAGATTACGTTGATATTGTTGGAAGTCGCACATCGACTAGATATAAGACCAATTCATAGTTTATAAGTGGATGTAAATCTCACCCTTTAAGCCGGTTTTGTGGGGTTGAGTTAGGCTTAAATTTTACTTCTAATATGGTATCAGAGTCATGGTTAGAGTTTATCCTAGCGATATTTGTTGTTTGCTGGGCATATTGTTCCACCCGTTCACTAAAAATGTCTAATTCCACGCTCAAGATGTGTGTTGGAAGTTTTATATCGACTAAAGATAAGATCAATTCATACTTTATAAGTGGGTGCAAACCTCACCTTACAAACCGGTTTTGTGGGATTGAATTAAACTTAAAGTCTACTTCTAACATATATATCTTCATATATGCATTGTTGCTCTTGTGAATGAATGGTCAGCTTGGTTGCCAACACAAGTTGTTTTACCAGTTTTCTTTGAATGTATTGTTATGCTATGAATGGGTTATATCTCACGGTTGTTTTCAGTAATAGATGAGGTAAAAACAATTTTTTCTTTTGTAGCATGTTTTTTTATTCATAGGCCGTCTACTCTTTGTGTCAATGGTGGCCGTCCTACCTCCCATGCTTAAACAATTGTTTCCACTCCTTTCCTTTTGTTTTATGCCATGTTGCTTAACTGAATGGAAGTCCAATTTAATAATTTATGGACTGCACCATGGTTTCACACTGCAATTTTGTTTGTCTTGGTTTGGACACGTTAATTAACATGAAGCATAAGATTTTAAATTGTTCTATTTGGTTTGAACCTTTATCTTCGGGGAATATGGTTTCATGAAACCATTTTTACTCATTGAAAGCTTCTTTTATTGAGTCAAGACTGCTGGTTTATAATTAAATTTTAGACCATACTTTCTTTCCAAAGTGTTGGTAGTCTCACAGGCCAATTTATAGTATATAAGTATATAAATGAGTGCAAATCTTATCTTACAAGTCAATTTTGTAGAGTTAAATTAAGTTTAAAGTTATCTAATATTTTTTTTTCTCCTCTTTGAGTCATGCATTTCTGTACATTGATTCTTCTGAGCAACTGTGTTGGACTTGCCTATATTGGTTGAGGCAGTTTCATGTTTCCTTGAGCCTTTATATTAATTTTACACATAGCCTTACTGGAGTATTATTCATTCTCTTCCTAAACGTTGCAGCCTTAGTCATTTCTGCTGCCAAAAGTGTTGTTTTGACGTGTATATGTTGTCTGTCTGGCAAAGAGTTCTTTCTTTTCCATTTACGGTGCAGCTGAAATGGTTGCGGCCTGTTTGATGTTCACTTTTTTCAAAGCTATATACATATATATAATTATAGAGATTTAAAGTATATTAACTTTTTTTTACTTTTATAATTTTATTATAAAATCTGTTCGTGTTTCAAATTCTCTGGAAGTTCCAATATTTTTGATTCATAATCTTTAAAAAGTCAACAGGTATAAATATACAGACATTTATTGATTTTAGCATACGAGGACTTGATTGAAAGAACTCAGTAAAAGAGTTTAGCATATATTATAACTCCAACTGCTACTCATTTTCTCTCTAAAGCAAACCACGTTTCAACCGAAAACAAATCAACAAAATGCACTTTCACAATATGAAACAATCTTCATAGTATCATGCAACCACAGATAACAATCAAAGAAAGATAAAGATGTTGACTTTTAATAATAATAATCAAACCCATAAGTAATATCAAATATATAACCACTTCCTTCAATTTTTGATTCCATATCAAAGCAAAAAAAATAGCCAATTACGTGCTTCAAATACAACGAAACAACGTGGGTGAACTCTGAATCATGAAAATTAAGGAACTGAATAATTCAAGCAATTATACGTATGGTGAAGTCAAATATAAAAGAAAACAAGAAGCATCGTAACACTGAAGTCTTCATTTATCCCTGTCTATGCAAGAAGCAACACCTTAAAATTTGTTTCCATCTCCATGGATCTTCAGAACTTTGATATGTTAGCTCCTATTTCCCTTTTCGTCCTGATGCTGGTGGCACTGAAATTGGGGAGGAATCTCACCAAAACCAAGCCAACTCCAAAGACACCTCCAGGACCATGGAAGCTACCTATCATAGGAAACATACCCCATCTTGTTACACCAACACCACACATAAAACTAAGAGACTTAGCCAAAAAATATGGACCCTTGATGCATCTCCAACTTGGAGAGGTCTTCACTGTAGTTGTTTCCTCAGCAGAATGTGCCAAAGAGGTAATGAAAACTCATGATCTTCTCTTTGCATCAAGGCCTCAGATTCTAGTCTCAAAGATAATGGGTTATGATGCCACAAACATATCTTTTTCCCCTTATGGAAATTATTGGAGACAGTTGAGGAAAATTTGCACAGCTGCGCTTTTCACTCCAAAACGTCTCAATTCTTTCAAGCCTATAAGAGAAGAAGAGCTCTCAAGTCTCATCAAAATGATTGCTTCAGAAAATGGATCACCATTCAATCTCTCTGAGGCACTGCTCACATCCAACTATGCAATAATTTCGAGGGTAGCTTTTGGCAAGACGTGCAAAGAGCAAGAAGAATATATATCAGTGGAAAAGGAATTGCTTAAGGCTGCAGGAGGATTTGACATTGTAGATTTGTTTCCTTCTGCCACATGGCTTCAAAATTTTACTGGTTTCGGGCCTACCCTTGAAAGATTGCACCGAAAGAGTGATCAAATACTTGAAAACATCTTGAGGGAGCACAAAGATGAAAAGTCAAAAGCCAAAGAAGGTCTGGTTGAAGCAGAAGAAGACCTTGTAAATGTCCTTCTAAAATTTCAGGATGATAGTGGTGAAGATCAGGATATTTGCTTGACTGATGACAACATCAAGGCTATAATTGATGTAAGGATAATGAAATGTTTTGTGATCCAAACTTTTTTTTACTTTTCTGTAGTGTAGATAAAGTTATTAAATGAATTGATGTTGAATTAGTACTCACTTGTTTGAGAACTGTTTTTGTAGAATATCTTTGCTGCTGGAGGTGAGACATCGGCAACTACCATAGATTGGACAATGGCAGAGATGATAAGGAATCCAAGGGTGATGAAGAGAGCACAGGCCGAAGTGAGAGAGGTATTCAAGATGAATGGAAGGGTTGATGAAACTTGCATCAATGAAATGAAATATTTGAAGTTAGTTATCAAAGAGACCTTGAGATTACACCCACCAGCACCTCTTTTACTTCCAAGAGAATGTGGACAAACATGTGAGATTGATGGGTATCATATACCAGTCAAAAGCAGGGTAATTGTGAATGTTTGGGCAATTGGAAGAGATCCAAACAGTTGGAGTGAGCCAGAGAGGTTTTATCCTGAGAGATTCACTGATAGCTCTGTTGACTACAAAGGGAATGATTTTGAGTTCATTCCATTTGGTGCTGGAAGAAGAATATGCCCAGGTATCACATTTGGTTTGATGAATGTTGAACTCACACTTGCACTTTTGTTGTATCACTTTGATTGGAAGCTTCCCAATGGAATGAAAGCTGAGGAATTGGACATGACTGAGCAATTTGCACTAACTGTTAGAAGAAAAGATGATCTGTTTTTGATTCCCTCCACTGCAACACAATGCTCATAAACCAATGTTATCTATGGTTTGTTAGGTTCACTACTGAATAAAGTGTTTGCCTTTTATCTTTTGTTGATTTCGGTTGAACTGAAAAGTTATTAATGATGTGTCTCATGTTATGGTGGCAAAAATGATTATGGAATACTTGTAATAATATTGAATGATGCACATAAATTTTAATTTCAGTGACTTGTGACTTGGTATTTAAGATATGTGACTGGGTGTGCTGTATGTTTTGTCTATCAGTTTTCAAAATTAAGTAATTTGCTCTAACTATACTTTATCATCTAATTGTTAAGAGAAAATATAAGTACCATTTTCCATCTTATTATAATTTTTCATCTTAAACTTACTAGGATATTGAATGTGAACTTTGTAAACAAGTAACAAGATCTTAACGGTGCTTTTATCGCTCCTTCTGTTTGAAGAATGTTGTTGGTGAGAGAGGAAGATCATGCTTTACAGATGGATTGGCCTTGAGGCCGAGTTCATGATATAATTAGGTCATTAACTCGTCCTTTGGCCATTTGGCCATGCTTTGGAGGTGGATTGGCCACGAGGTCGAGTTATAATATATAATCTAGCCTCGTGATCGAGTTCTCTCTAAGCTTTTTAGTAATTCTGGCCTCGTGTCGAGCTCTTATCTGAGTTTCAAAATAATTCTGGCCTCATGGCCAAACTCTTATCAGAACTTCAAAGTAATAAATGATCATGAACATTTAGTCTCGTTAAGTGAATTATATGCATTGCACTATTATCATTAGCCAAAAACTCTAATTTGTCCTTTAACACTGAATCTTCTCTTATAGAATAGTAAAACTTTTCGAATCTAACATATCTTCATATTTTTTAATATAATTAGCTCCATATATCTAGGTCAAAGGAAAACGTAGAAGTTTTCCCTTCACACTTCAATTTCCAATCACTTACAATTTTTTTTAATGATAGAAAACCACCTCAAAATCCTCATCCATAATACACACAAGTATATAAATATATATACACCTATAAAATATTAATATGCAAAATACATATTAAATTCGTATCATATTGAAATAGTTACTCCAACACAACTTTAAAGATGAGGAAGCATATTGC
Organism: Vigna umbellata; assembly: GCF_029865625.1. Taxonomy (NCBI): domain Eukaryota; kingdom Viridiplantae; phylum Streptophyta; class Magnoliopsida; order Fabales; family Fabaceae; genus Vigna; species Vigna umbellata. The sequence continues at coordinate 47,778,714 of NC_142167.1, read as the reverse complement.
AAACACATTTTACCATGGTGGGACAACACAACCATATTTAAAATGTTATTCTCTAAAATTTAAACACATCATATCCTCCCAACTTCAATAATCTGATTTTCAAGACACAAACGGTATAACACATCAGGACAAAAATCACGTAACAATAAATTGTAAACTGCAAGAAAAGAATATTTACTCACCTTCGTTGTCTTCTAATCCAATATGAATCCATGCATTAATTTAGTATTATTCAATAAAGTAATAAAAAAATTAAAAATTATCATTCCACAATTCAATTCGTAACATGTTATAGAAAATCAACTTGTACGGAGTGAAATTTTATTGCAGATTATGGAGTTAATCAGTATGACTTATCTAGCATCATTATTTTTAAGTATTTTTAACTAATATTTTAATTTATATAGTTTGGATTATAAATAAATATTCTATATCCGCTTTTAATAATTGAAATGCATTTATGCGGTGGAAGTAGTTTAACAGCCAAAACAAAAATATTGTTTGATATGCAATAACACGCGACACCAAACTTCATAGGCCCATTTAATTTGTGGGCCAATTTGGTCCTTGCAACGTAAAAAGGGCCCATTCCTCGTTTGACTTTTCTGCACACCAACCCCTGCATATGTACTTACGAGTCAGCGATGTAAATGTTATTAAAAGGTTTTGACTTTAGTCAGATAATTTTAAATCATATTAAAATATATAATTAATTCCTGCCACCATAATTTTCAAATTTTATTAAAAAATAATAATTTACCTTCTGAATAAAGTAGAAATAATTTCAAATAAATTATTATTCTTTTTCAGACATTTTGTCTCTTTTTTAACCACTTTTTAATATATTTTGGAAGACATGTAATTCTAGTCAAATTTTTAGAATAATTATTACAAAATAAATATTTTTTACTTATATAAAAATAATACCCAGATTAAAAAAAATTGTACTATTAGAACTCTCAAATCAAATTTTTAAATATTATGCAATAAAAATAATCAATATCAGATTAAATTACAATTTTTATAATTTGTAATCCTTTTTCAGCCTTGGGTCATTTTTTACCATTTTTGTTCATGTGTTTTAGAATATATGTAATTCTAGTAAAATTGTCAGCATGTTTGATTTGTATTATTTGATGCAATTTACTATAGATCTTACACATTCATTGAAGCTACAAGAAAATAATAATTTAAGTATGTATTATGATTATTATGTGATTAAATAAGGGCATAAAGCATATAAATTTTGCTCCCTATTGTTTGTGACATCACATGGCTAGAATGGCATGACAACCAAATACAGAGTAGAATGAGTTGTATAAGAAGCACATGATGTGATCTTAGAAGCACTTTGATGGAAACGACAAACATCACATTTTGAAACTTATATTTTAACATGCATCATGCTTTCTTCTAACACCACTACGCGCAAAACCAAATCTGGATTACGTGTTGGACTCACTATTAGGTTTCTTCTTTTATGTTTAGATCTATATCACTCAATCACCTTTTCAATTCCTCACTTTTACAATAATATGTGTAGATTTTCTAAAATGATTAATATTTGTAGATTTTGAAAACGATTAATATATGATATTTATGTTAGAAATTTTATGTGTAGATGCAAATCTCATCTTACAAACCGATTTTGTAAGGTTGAATTAGGTTTAAAGTTTACTTCTTAACAATTTCAATATAAAAAATTGTTAAAAATAATTTAAATGGGTAACTAGTTTGATTAATTAATTTTAAATTATTTATCTAAAAATATTTTTTCTTTTAAAATGGCCATAAAAATTCATTATTTATAAAATAAACAAATTAATAATACACATAAACAAGTAAAAGATGTCCATTTTGTTTTGTTAAGTAAGTTTTTCCCAAATAAGCACAAACAACTTATCTTTAAACATCTAACCACTTATGATTTATTTGAAAAGTAAGAGAAAAATTAAATGGGATTCTATATTTACACATAAGTTAACTTATATGTATATTTTTCATACAATTTATTTAAACTTTGTGTCAATTGGTTTTAGTTTATTAAGAAAATAATTTTATTTTTGGTTGTGTTGCTGCACGAAGGGAAGCATATATTATAGGTATATTTTATTTATTGAATGTGATATGATATAGAAAAGGATGAAACAAAATGAACAAAAAGAATGAGTAATATAGCATTAAGAATATAGTTTTTTATTATGGACAATAATAGTACCTATTTATAAGCAAGTATCCCTTTATGAAACAAGTGTCCAAAACAGCTAGGTCATACACTATTTTGTTTGCTTCTTCAATATACTTCTATATATATCTCTCTCTTATCTTTCTTCAATCATGGCTTCATTCAAGGAAACTTTTCCATTCTCCATAGAATTTCATCTATTTCTTGCATTTGAAAACCTAGTCATAAAGAATGATTCGTTCAGCTTTCATCAATCAAGAAATAAATTATTCATTTCTTTGTAAAGTCATTGTGATAAGATAAGATATTTTACGAGTCTATCCCCAAATTGATATTAGTTTTCTTTTTTATATATAGCAAGTAAACTTATCCCATCCAATTGTTAAATTATATAATCATAGGATTTCATTTTGAAAGTGTAAAATCATTTTTTATTATTGTCCAATGATTTTTAAGTATTTAATCATGTCATGTTAGTATTTCATTGAAAAATTTATCATAAATAAAGAATTTAAAAATTGTTTTTCTCCTCCTCATAACACCTCGAAAGAAATTACTTCATCCATAAAAATTAAATTACTCCAATCACCTTCTTTGTAACATGTAACTTAATTCAATTTCCAATATAATTATATTTTTAACATATATAAATGACTAACGATTAAAGTTATTAAATATAACTAAATAAAATTAGAAATGACAAATTGCCGTGCCAATTTACCACAATTTGACAGGAGTTTGATAATTTAGCGGAAGTTTAATGCTTTTTAGTCTATCACAATTACCACAAGTTGACTTTTGTTTTAAATTAAAATTAAGATAAAAAAATTTACGAGATTAATTATTTTATAATATATTATTTAAAGGATAAAATTATATAATAATAAGATAACTTAAATTATTAATGCTAACTAATTAAGTTTTTTAGTTATTAATTATAGCAGAGTAATTTATATATAAAAGTAACAATCTTTTTAATTCATTCAATTTGAGATATTAAATAATCAAAGGTTTAAAAGTATTTACATTATTATTTGTGTTTTAATATATCTAGGTATGCCATTACTAGCTCTTACTCTCTTCAATAACTCAAAAGCGTTTATTTCTCACAGAATAAACTCTTTGATATAAAATTGTATTTTTGAAATGAGAGGAAAACTTATTTAAAGGAAAAACGTTTTTTCTTTATATTATTAATTGATTATGAAAATATCGATCAATATCATTCAGATTTAAATTGTAAAAATTAATTTTATTTTAATCGATTATATAAGTATAATAATCATTTAAAACAATTTAGGTGACAATTATGGATTTCAAAACATATTATTTTTGTGCTTTTAATTGACTATATTTTGATTAATTTGATTCTAAGATAATTCAGGTTTGACTTACAATCTACTTTACTAATCTTGGCTTTCAAGTTGTCGAGCTCGGACCTGTGTTGTCAACCTATCGAGTTGCCGACTTGTCAGACTATTAGCCGAATTTGGATATCATAGAAAACTTGATGAACAATCTACCTCTTTCAACAATGTCAACTCCTGTCATCTATTCTAACAATATTTGTGTTGTTCTTCTTACTATAAATCTTGTTATGCATTCTAAAACTAAACACTTTGCTTTAGATGTTCATTATGTACGACATCTCGTCTCTAAATGACAAGTTTTGGTTCAACACATCCCTGCTTAATTTTAGATCGTTGATGTCTTTACAAATCCTTTATTTGGGGAATGTTCTTCTATATTTCAAAATAAACTTAATTTGTATGTTTTACAACCTTCCTCCTAAGTTTAAGGGGTGTGTTAGGGCTTACGGGTTTTGTTATACGTTTACATGGGTTTATTAAGACATGCATGACTATGTATTCAAGTAATGTATTCAAGTAACTTGTAAGCCTTCCTTACTCAATATACATAGTTTTCTCTCATGCTCTTTTCTTCTTTCTCATCTATGAAACCATACACTAAAAGTAAAGAGGGTTGTCTCTCAAATATTCATATTTTGTTTGAGTAAAGTGATCGTCATAGGTGAATCTTATTTTATAAGGAAATATTTTTGAATCAAAGAGACTCCTATAATATTTTTCGATTTCTTAAACATAAATTTTTATTTTTAATTTGTCATTAAAGGTCTTAATTGTTATAATTTTTAAGATGTATGATGTGTTTGTGATTGAATAGGCTAATGAATGACTAAGATAAATTCATATTGTAATTTATTGTTAAGTGTTTATGAACACGGTAGTTTGAAATGATTTATGGTGCCTGTGTAATATATATATATATATATATATATATATATATATATATATATATATATATATATTGTATAATATATAATAAAATATTTTTTATTTATCTTCATATTATGTGTTTATAATATTTAAGGTTATTGGTGAATTGTTTGGTAAAATTGTTATATTATAAAAAAAGATAAAAGAAAACCGTGTGAAATATTTTTTCAAAATTACCTTTGAAGTGACCTTATGCCTCCTTAATTATTTACATACAATATAATATATTTTCTATTCATTTAAAATACTAATCAACAATATAACCTCTGAAAAGATAACTAAATATGTTGTTACAAAATTCTAGATTTGAAATATTTTCTAAAAAAGAAGGTAACCTAAAGAAGATGATAGCAAAGTCATTGACGAACAGTGAAAATGATGTTTATCAGCGTAATGCACTTTTGTTTCGTGGTATTGTACTCTGCACATGTACATTAGAACAGTGATGTAGGTCTGAAAAGTCATCAAATAAAAACGTATATAAAAGGAAATAATAATTTTTTAAAAGTGGAACACGTCTAAGGTGCATAGTGGGATCCAAGCACATGTATGATGTATGATATGTTGATATATCGCGAACGAAGTTTATCGAGAACACACAATAATGATAAAATTTGAACTCAATTATATAAAGAATTAATATCATTTTTAAAACCTTAAAAACAATAAGTTAATTAGTTTTTCATTTTTATATAATATTTTATTTTTTATTTTTATTCAATGTAAAACTTGAAGTCCTTGATTGGATTTCCAACATGGATAATGATATTTTGACAAAAAAAAATTTATCAACATTTTAACATCATCTACGTGTCATTCTGTGATTGGTTCAAAATTACTCTACAATCAATAATAATAATCATAAACATCAATATAGACCAATCACAGAATGACACATAGATGGTGTTAAAATGTTGTCAAAAAAATGTTGTTAAAGTATCATTATCCTTCTAACATATCATATGTGAGTTTTGGATTTTAGGGTTTGATTTTAGAATTATTAAAAGAAGGCCTCATGAGGCTTAAGTTGTCGGCAGAAAGAAGAAAAAGAGGAATAGCATATATAAATTTGTAAGCAAGCTAAATGTATATTGAAAGAGCTATGGGCTCAGGTGGAGTGAGGACAGAAAAGAGTGACATATTGGTAAAGAGAATGTGCTTGCAAGGAAATACAAGTAACCTTATGATGGTAAGTTCTTTCTCAACCACCTCTGTACCTTCTCTCTCATTTCCTCTTTTTGCTCTTTTACTAAAAATGGAACATTCATTTTCAACAAATATGGACACCAACAACTGCTTGCTCATCACATATTTAATCGTATTTATGTCTAGAATTTATTTATAAATAAGATAAAAAAAAGTGTGTTTATTAATAAAATATTAGTTTTTGTGTCATGTGTTGATTTTAGTTGAAAATAAAATAGGTATCAAATAAGTATTCTTTATAGAAGTTTTTTAATATATTTTTTTGAATTATGGTATTGATGTGAATTATGTGTGCCTTGGAAGCTTCGACAATAATTAAAAAGTGGTGAATTGGTAGAAAAAAATAAAATAAAAGAAAATTGTAATTCGAATCACTTAATATGATAATTTTAAGATGCAATGTATATAAAAAGACAATGAAATGGAAGATAAAAGATAGGAGCAACACAATAAGATAAGATGGATTTGATTATCTTTGAATCTTTAACGAGTTCAATCCAATCAACTTGAAATGATTTTTTTTCAATATTATTGATAATTCAATACGGTCACATTCTCTTTATTAGAAAAATATGTAATACATTCAAAATATGAACTTTCTTGAAACTTTATTAAGGGAATTTATTACATCAATATACGCTAAAATTATATGTAAAAAACAAGTCAACGAATGTTAAAATAAGTTAAAAAGATATCACTTTTGTTTCCACAAGAAAGAAAAACTTCTTCGGTTGAGCTGGTTGGTGCAACTTATTCTAAAAATTATTGTTTTTTTACAAAATACTCAAAAGGATGTTAATGAAATAGAAAATCTTGATAGAATCTCAAAATTCATCATAAACAACTAATCGATTATTTATACAAATGATACAAAATTAATTAATTCATGAACATAATTTATTAATGTATTTATAATTCTAGGTGGTGAGAAAAGGTATGCAAATCTTCTTAATGTGCCTAAATAATAATTGTGGTAGAAAATTTATAAGTTTAGAATTAAAATAAAAATTATGGCAATACTGCGTCTTACAGTACATTGAAACAATCAACACAATACATAAAACTTTTTTATCATCTTCAAGAATTGTCTCTATGCTACTAGAAAGACTTTCCATGTATCCCATTTTATATTGGTATATAGTCAAACATGTAATAACACCCGATTGAGAATTACCATCATCTATCAACTACTCATGTTACGAAGATCAAGGGCTCAATTATTACTGTTCATTCCACAAACATAGAACATACCTCGATGGTTGGGCCTCTAGAAATCCCTTCATAAATTAACATTCATCGATATAATTAGATCTGTTGGTATAAGTTCGTCGAAAATATACATTTTTACTGTGGTGTCTGTAGTTGAGCGTCAAAAGATAGAATTGAGCACTCGTGAAAATTTCTATAAATAAAGACATCATGTCTTAATTTTAGACATTGAGTTGAGAAGTAACTAAGTAGTAGTAGAGTAGAAATAAGTATGTGATACTAGAGAGACTATGTTCTTATTGGAAATACAAAATGTCTATATGTTGTTGTATTTGTATTACATCACTCTACTATATGAGTAGCCGATTTTTTTATTGTGATAATAATGGAGCAGTAAGTTTCTTATGTTTTCTTTTCATTTATGCAATTTATCACACACACATACTATATGTTTAGATGTTGCTTAATTTGTAATACAATACCTTACTTCATGACTAGTTGATTTCTTTATTGTGATAATAATGGAATAGTAACTTTCTTACGTTTTCTTCTCATTTATGCAATTTATCACACACCATACTATATGTTTAGATGTTAGTGGATTTGTATTACAACACTCTACTCCATGACTAGCTGATTTCTTTGTTGTGATAATAATAGAGCAATAAATTTCTTATGTTTTTTCTTTCATTTATGCAATTTATCTTTCTTCTCTCACACATACAAATATGTCTGTGTAAATATATATCCAACTTTGTTAATGAATAAAAATTTACTTTACATATTAACTTAATTAATTTACATATATATTTAAATTACTAATATTGTAATACAAATATTTGAAAAATGCATACACACAAGTGTAACAACACCTATGTTTCCCTCACAAGCTATAGTATATTTAGTTGAAAATAATATGATTGAAGAATAATTATGCTAAATATTATTGAAATCATAGAATATCTATGATAAATAAATTAAAGTAAGTAAAAAGAAAATAAATGGTTTTAGTTATATTTTTTAAAAGAGAAGAAAGAACAATAATATTTAAATCCATAAGATAGTATAATAATTTATGTATTTCTACATGTTTTTAATAAACAACAAATATTTGTGAAAAAAATTACAATAAATCACAATTAATAATATAAATATCATAAAGTAAGTGGAAGAATATAAATCTTATATTCAATTAATAGATATCAAGATAATGCAATCAACAAAATAAAATCAAAAGACAATATTATGAAATGTTACCAAACATAATAAAATTTGTAATGAATTTTTTTTTATCGATGTAATGAAGATTTTTTTTTGTCAGCGAAAAATTAAATGAAGATAAACATACAACTTATAATAAAAAAATAATATGTTTATTTTGTTGATTAAGTAGAAATAGTATAACGTTTAAATAACATGATTTGAATTGTTATATTATTATAAAAATTTGTAAACCTAAATCTTGAATGTTATCAATAAAAAAAAGAGATTTACTTTCTGTTTTCTCTTTTATTAAGAATTTAGGATTTATATATTGAATCCTTAATGTGTTTACGTAATTTTTGATATATATTGTTTTCATTGTACCTGTATTATAATTAAAATAAAAAGAAAATAGTATAAAAATGTGTTTGATCTAATATAATAATTTTATTTTATAAATTATTATAAATGATTTTATTTTGTTTGCCAGTGTTGCATTATAACTCAAAAAAATAATACAAATTATATTAATTACTTTAATTTCTTATAAGAGTAATATACTAAATTATTGAAAATAAAACTTATTGATATTTAAATTAAAAAATAATTTAAAAATTATATTTTAATTTATTATCTTTTCAGTTATTAATCATAATTGACTTTTATTTAAAGAAATATCAAAAAAACAATTATACTATAAAAAGATAAAATAGAAACATTAATTATGTAAAGAAAATTCTCTTTATATATAACTATATATATAATACAATAATAAACTATATATATAAATTAACTAAATATTACAATAGTAATAGCAGTAACTATAAATTTGTTAATAAAATAATAAATTATGATTGTTTTTATTTTTTATATTTATTTCTTTTAGAATCAATAGCTAATTTTTTTTTTAATTTTCAAATGCAAAGTATTGTAAAAAAAATTAATGGAGAACGAAAAAGATTATTTGATGTGATAAACTACAAGCTTCTAGAAATATTAATCTTAGGATAATGATATTTTCACAACATTTTTTTTATAACATTTTAACATCATTTATGTGTCATTATATGATTGATCTAAAATTATTCCACAATCAATAATAATAATCATAAACACTAATATAGACCAATCACAGAATAACATATAAATGATGTTAAAATGTTTTTGTCAGAAAAATGTTGTGAAAGTATCATCATCCTTAATCTTATATGGAACCAAATATCCTTACTTAATAGATAAGTTCAAGCAGTAGAAAAATTTACTAGTCATTAATGACTAACAGTAAAACAAATAAAAGTAATAATAACTAAGTACGTTATAAATTAAATTTAAAAAATTCAAGACAACATTCTCATTCACTCCACAAAGTTAAACTTTCTTGATTTTTCTTTCTCTTCTATAAATCTAAATTTCACAAAAAGTTGATAAATTTTAGGGTTTTTATTTTTTATATTGTGAAAAATACTTAAATTTGACTTTGATGAATTCACATAATAATTAGAAATTTTTCTATTTGTATATTACGTAAAAGCTTTGCGTTAACAATATTTACGGTGTTACAAATGAAATTAATATTTGATTACTCAAAAAAGTTTGGTGATAGAATTTGACTTTAGTACAAAAGGAAAGGAAAATTAATGTAAAAATTTATTTAAATAACTTTTCCATAAATGAGTATTTATGCTCATAAATAAATCGTCGGTTCTGAAATTCTTCCAGAGGTTAAAGTTAATTAGCATGATTCTATTTTTAGTCGTCACATGGAAACGAGAAAGTCAACGTCTATGCTTTTTTATTTAATCAGAAAAAAATTGGTGGCTCAGAATATAATGTGATACAAAAGTTGAAAAAAGAAGAAGAAAGTATGAATAAAAATGGCGTAAAAATTATTATAATAAGTAAATATTAATTAGTATATGTTTCAGGAAAAAAGAGATTAAATTATAATTTTAATATTTCATTATTTTCTTATCTAACCTTGGTCTTTATCTTTTCCTTTATTTTTTTCTGAGCTTTTTAAAAGAATAACATTTTCTTATATATGTTATTTATTTTATTTTGGCCCAATAAATTAAATAGTACACGATGTAAGTTATTATTAAATGGCGAATTATTATATATAGTAAACTTTTATTAATTTTATAACTATCTTACAGGTTTTATGAAAGTTCTTTCTAAATTGAAACGTAGATTTTACAGTTTGTAAAAAACAGTCGATAATCAGCATTATTTATAAATAAATCAGTATATTTAATGAATTTTATACTAATATAATAATTTTAAAATCATTCAAGGCTGTTTTTTAATTATTAACCAGCTAAAAGTTAATAAGAATAATTCCGAAACAGAATTTAAATAATGAATGTAAAATTGCAAGATACTTGATACGCTTAAAGATATTTATTATTTATGGCATCATTTATATATTTTAATTTTGTTTATGGAAAAATATGCACTTATCAATGCAACAAAATGATACATTAGATGTATATTAAAGAAGATAATGAAATGGTTTAATAATATATATTTAATATCTTTTGATTATACAGTTATTTAAAAAATAAGAAATAAGATTTGCTTAATTATAGTGATTATATACATTAATGGTTTAGATAGTGATAGAATGTAGTAAATTAACTGTATAAGTAAGAGATAGAGGATATGTTGAGAGGAGTAAAAATAGAAGAAAAAGGAAGATGGGAATCGTATCATAATTTGTTTTTGATTTGAGAATAGAAAAGATGGATCTAATCTAAAATCCAAAATAAATTCAAATTTGGTGCGTAGAGACAAACCCATGAACTAAATCATTTAAAAACCAAGTGGAAGACTCACAGTACCTTTCTCTCAAATATTCTATTCACTATTTTTTTTGCTCTCTTCTGTGTCGGCTATATATCGGCGTTTGTATCTGCATCTGCATCTGTTCCTATTCACACACAAATCGCTAGTTTTGTTCCGTTACGTTACTCATTGTCTTCGATTTTCTGATCTGCACTTTCGATCTGTTCGCTCACGCCTGATCCGGCTCTGCATCTCCGTAAGCCAATCCGATTCCGCCATTGCGATTTGATCCGCATTGGATCCGTTTGTTTCTGCGCAATTTTGCGTGTGTGACTGTTTCCTCTGATTTTGATTTTGATTTTTGACGTTAATGTTGCAGGGAGCACAATGACGGAGGAGCAGGTTGTGAATGTGAGCGGCGAAGAAGGCAATTCGGGCGACGATCACCGCGGCGTAAATGTCAAGGGAGTTGCACACACTGTGGATGGCGATGTGGATCTCGCCTCCGGTGGAGCTTCGTCGGAGGAATTGGCGGTGAAAAATTGCAAGGATGCAGAGGCTAACGGTACGGCGGAGGAAGCTTCTGAAAAGGACGGTGAATTGAAACGTGTATGCAGTGAAGGCGGCGCAGGATCCGTTCGGAACGGTGTCGTGGAGAATGAGACTCGAGCTGCTGCTGCGGATGAGCTAGTTGCGGATCACGAGGAATATGTTGTTGTCGGTGCCTCGGATGTTCAAAACAGTGCCGCTGCGGAGGGCGAGATTGTCGGTGATGCGAATGGGAACGTGAATGAAGTTGAGGAATGTGAACTTTTGGATCGTGCGGAGGTTTCTGGAGATGAAAACGGTGTCGTTGTCAATGTCGTGGAGGGAGATACTGACGTGAATCAAGGTGATCGTGACTTCGAATGCGTTGAAGTTCACAATGATGTGGCGATGGTGGACGGAGCTGAGGAGGAAGTGACTACGGCTGCTGATGCGAACGGTGGAGATCACGTGCAGGTAGGAAGCGAGTAACAGTGCAATAGTTCTCTAAATTTTTTAAATTGCAGTATTTTTTTTCTCATGCTTAATTTTGTTTAATCATTGAAACTACTATCTTAAATTACAAAAATCTCTTTTTTTGTGCGTGAATTAGTTTCATTCCCAATTAGTCTTAAATTGGTGTATGAAATCGTTAAAGTCCTTAAGTTGACCAGTCGAAGTCATTTTAGTTGTTGAGATTGTGTAATTAAGGATTAAAATTACCCATGTTTTTTTGTCAATTTAGAGATTGAAATAATGCTTGCATTGTTTTTTTTTTTTAATTTCAAGGACCAATTTTCGAAAGTAAATGATTCAGGCGATAATATGGTTAATTTTAGTCTGCTTGTTTTCTTAATCTGTTGTCTCTAATGTGCAGAGTAAAAGTGAGTCTATCTCTGATAAAGATGTGGATAAAAGTGGGGAAATCGAAAATGTTGTTAGTGCAGATGTCTCGGATAACAAAGACATTGTAACTAAGGAAAATCATGATGTGGAAGAAGTCACCGAGAGGAATGAGGTTCCAGTTGATGTTGGTGGCATTTCAGGTACTACAGATGTGAAGGAATATGAACCTGAAGACGCTAGAAATAGTTCAGAGACTGGGCAGATTGAGTCTGCCTCTGGTTTGGCAGAGTCAGAGCATGAGCCTAGTGAGTGCACTGAGGAGAATGAAATTGTTGTTGAAGGTGAATCAGGCAGTAAGTTGGAAAGGTCTGAGCAGGAAACAGGAAGTGAACTAGTTCATAAAGGAGAAAGAACGACAGCCTTAAACATAACAGATGTGAATGGAGATGGTGATGTTGTGTCTGATATTGCAGCGGAGAGTACATCTGAACCTTCTGTTAATGTTTGTGAGATGAAAAACAATGTGGTTGATTGTGATGGTGAACTTAATGTTCATGTACAGGAGATGAAAAATGCTGCAGTAATTAGTGAAGCTGGAACTTCAAATGGTGCAGTGCAGAGTGAAAGTACACCTTCAGCTGTGTCTGAGATGGAAAACAGTACAGAGGAGGTTGAGGCTGAACCTTCAAACTTTGCAGTGGAGGGTGAAGCTAAACCTTCAAATGGTGCAGCGGAGAGGGAAGTTGAACCTTCAAATGGTGCAGTGGAGAGGGAAGTTGAATCTTCAAATGGTGTGGTGGAGAGTGGAACTGGACCTTCGAATGGTGAAGTTGAGAGTGTACCTGAGCCATCAAATGGGGCACTTGAGAGTGTAGCTGAATCTTCAAATGGTGCAGTTGAGGATGAAGCTGAATCTTTAAATGGTGCAGTTGTAAGTGAAGTCAAGACATTAAATGGTGCAGTTGAGATTGTAGCTGAACCTTCAAATGGTACAGTTGAGTTTGTAGCTGTACCTTCCAATGGTGCAGTTGAGGGTGAAGCTGAACCTTCAAACGAGGAAGTTGTGAGTGAAGCTGATTTATCAAATGGTGCAGTTGAAAGTGTAACTGGGCCTTCAAATGGTGCAGTTGATGTTGAAGCTGAATCTTCAGCTGTGAATGAAACTGAGCCATCAAATGGAGCAGTTGAACCTTCAAATGTTGAAGTTGAACCTTCAAATGGTGCAGTTGAGAGTCAAACTGAACCTTCAAATGGTGAAATGGAGAGTGAAGCTGAACCATCAAATGGTTCAGTTGAGAATGAAGCTGAACCTTCGGATAGGGAAGCTGAACCTTCAGATGGTGCAGTGGAGAGAGAAGCAGAACCTTCAAACGGGGTAGCAGAGAGGGAAGCTGAACCTTCAAATGGCGTAGTTGAGAGTGAAGCTGAACCTTCAAATGGTGCAGTGGAGAGAGAACTTGAACCTTCAAATGGTGTACTGGAGAGAGAAGCTGAACCTTCAGATGGTGTGGTTGAGACTGAAGCTGAACCTTCAAATGGTGCAGTGGAGAGAGAATCTGAACCTTCAAATGGATCAGTGGAGAGAGAAGCTAAACCTTCAGATGGTGTAGCTGAGAGTGAAGCAGAACCTGCAAGTGGTGTAGCTGAGAGTGAAGCAGAACCTGCAAATGGTGAAGCGGAGAGTGAAGTTAAACCTTCCAATGGTGTAGTTGAGGGTGAAGCGGAACCTTCAAACGGTGAAGTAGAGAGTGAAGCTAAACCTTCAAACGGTGAAGTAGAGAGTGAAGCTAAACCTTCAAACGGTGAAGTAGAGAGTGAAGCTAAACCTTCAGACGGTGTAGTTGAGAGTGAAGCTAAACCTTCAGACGGTGTAGTTGAGAGTGAAGCTAAACCTTCAGACGGTGTAGTTGAGAGTGAAGCTAAACCTTCAGACGGTGTAGTAGAGAGTGAAAGTGAATCTTCTGTTGATTTGCGTGAGATGAAAAACAATGCAGTGAATAGTGAAGCTGAACTTTCAACTGGTGCACTGAAGAGTGAAACTGAATCTTCTGCTGTATCTGACATTAAAAGGATTCCGTTGGAGAGTGAAGATGAACATTCAAAGGGGGCAGTGGAGAGTGAAGCTCAACCTGTAGTTGAAGGTGAAGGCAGCAATCAAGGAGATGAAGACACAAGACCTGCCTTGGATGCTACTGATGTACAGAATGTGGGTGCAGAGATAGTGAAAAAGCCATTCTTCTATTTGATCAGGGTTCCCAGATATGATGATGATGAAAACATTAAAGAGCAGATTGAAAAAACTCTTCGCCAAGTAGAAGAGAAGACTAAAATTCGAGATTCTATTCGAGCTGAAAGCCAGACTATAAAGGTAAATATTATTTTGAAGTCGGCATAAGAGAAAATTTTGTGTACTGTATAAGTTTGAGACCAACCTTAGTAAATTTTTTTAATGCTGCTATGAGCAGGCCCGTTGTAAGGATTGCGACCAAGAAGTTAAGGCTGCAATAGCAGCCCACAGAGCTGCTCGGGACCAGCTCAAATCCAAACGCCAGGAGATGGATTCGGTTCAATCCAAAATGAACAGATTAAACAATGCAATTTCTGTTGGGGATATAGATGGCAAGGTGTGCTTTTAATTTTCTTCTGGAGATATTTATGAGGATTTGATTGTTCTGCTTGTTTTGTTGTGTTTACTTTTCTAATTTACTGGCAGATAAGAAACATGGAACACATGATTCAGCACGAAACTTTGCCTTTGAATGAAGAAAAGCAATTGATACGCCAAATCAAACAATTGAAGCAGAATCGAGAGGAGCTGTCTTCTAATATGAGAAAGCAGGATCAATCACAACAATCTCTAGACCACAAGGAGGGCAATATTGAAGAGCACTCTAAGGTACCATATACAAGCTTCTCTTTGTTATATTTTCTGAATTAATATCTGATTGCATTTGCCAGGTACTATCGGTATCAAATACGGTTTTTAGAGATTTCTAATATCTTTGTTATATTTCTAATTTGTGATATTTCACTATTTTCAGCATTTACAGCTTCTGAAGAAGGAAATGGAAGTGCTTAGAAATAATGTTCTGAAGTTAGATGCGACAACTAAAGACGCAAAGAAGAAATATAATAATGAATATGATAAGCTGAATGAGTTGATTGCTCAGTTTAAGGCAGCTGATGAAGTTCGTCAAGAGGCATATGCTAAGTCAGTGGCTTTGAAAAAACAATTGCATGAGAAGGTTTTGTTTTTCTATGTTTCCCACCTCATTCCTTTTTCTTTTTTTTTTAGATAAAAATCAATTCAAATGCCATGCAGAAATGTTGACGCTATTTCTGTACTGATAATGCAGGGCAAACATTTCTGGGATTACAGAAAGGCTGCAAATAAAGCGCAGGAACTAGCAGCAGTAGGGAAAAAAGAGGAGCTACAATGCTTCTGTGTTGATCAGGTGATTCTTTTAGACATGAAATGAACAGAGAGATTATCATTTTCATTTATGCACTCTATTAGGCAAATAGATTGAATTCAACGCTCACCATTGAGAACTTTAGGTTGAGAGAATTATGGAGCTATGGAACAAAAATGACGATTTCAGAAGGGACTATGTCCGATGCAACACTAGGAGTACACTTAGGAGACTGCAAACCCTAGATGGCCGATCACTTGGTCCTGATGAAGAACCCCCTGTAATTCCTAATGTCATAACTGTAAGAGCTTCCAAAAATATTTCCGTGGTCTCGCAATCAACTCTGGAACAAGAAAAGAAACCCCCCTCAATAGAATCTGTTATTATAAAGGATGAACCTGTTTCGAAGGTTGTAGTGCAAAGAACTGAGACTAGTCAGACAACTAAAGCTAAAAATCCTACCAAACCTTCTCCCTTAGAAAAACCTGTGGCTCACTGGGGTGATGAGTCTGATGAAGAAGTTAAAAAAGAAGAACCTGTGAGAACAAAGGAGGAAGAGGAACTGTTACTGAAGGCTGAAAAGGCAAAGAAGGAGGAAGAGGAGGCAATGTTGAAGGAAAAGCGGAGGCTAGAGGAGATTGAGAAAGCTAAGGAGGCCCAGCAGAGGAAAAAGCGTAATGCAGAGAAGGCTCAACAAAGGGCTGCCTTAAAGGCACAAAAAGAAGCTGAACAGAAAGAGAAGGTAACTATAACATAGCATTTGTGATTTAAAAAGAATATAGGTGGAATCAGAATTTTGTTCATTTCCCTCGTTACGTATCTGAACAGTAGAATGAAAATTTTATTCCTCATTCATTTTAATTCATTGCAATTCCTTCCATTATCCAAAATCAACCTTAATCATTTCCATGTTCTTCTGATTCTTAAACTAAATAACCATATGCGTGTTTGGAGCAGGAAAGGGAGAAGAGGGCAAGGAAGAAGGAAAGAAGAAAGGCAGCTTCTGTTGTCACTGCAGATAATATAGAACAAGAATCTGCTCCTACCTCAGAAATTCTAACAAGAAGTGTGGAAGAACATGATCAGAGTGAGAAACCAACTGAGCTAACAAAAAAGCCGCAGAAACCATCTCAATTCACGAAGCAGACCAAGCCAAAATCTGTACCCCTGGCTCTCCGCAACCGGGGAAAGAGACGAATTCAACCATGGATGTGGGTTCTAATTGCAGTTATAGTTGCTGTTGCCTTGTTTTATGTGGGCAATAGCAGCGTTCTGAGATCTTCACTTCAAGGCTTTGGTTTCTGAAGACACTCCAGAGCAATCACTAGGTGCGCGCGTCGGGGATGTTACCCTTACATATTTATTACATACATACATATATATAGATGCAATTCTTTCTTGCCCTTGCAATTTTTTCCTGCTAGTTTTGGTCTATAGTCATTATTTTCTTCATATTGAGATTTTTGTTTTTTACTTTGGGATGTGTCGTGATTGCCGAATGCTTCTGCCACCAATTATGAGAAAATAATAAATTATTGTGATTGTGCCCTTCCTTTATATAAAATATTTTCGCTGCTATTTATAATGTATTTTTCTTCTAGTTTTATTGTAGCTATTTTATTCAGGTTACCTTTTTGTTTGAATACCATACAGAAATATTGCATTCGTACTCATTCTCCTATGTTTGAATACCATACAGAAATAAAAGAAGTAGCAACTAAAATAAAAAAAATAATGTCTTGAAAAATATAAAGTGGGAAATTTAGGTTTAACAAGTATTTTATCAACTTGTATTTGGTACTATCTTTCATTTATAAATGCTTATTTTTTATTATAAGTTTGTTAATTGATTTATGCTTATCTTTCATTTATAAATGCTTATTTTTTATTATAAGTTTGTTAATTGATTTATGCTTAATGATGGATGAATGAATGATTCATTTTACTTCACTAACTTGAGATTTAATGGGAACCATTTCAAGTTGTGGTCTAATCAATTTTTCTGTTTATTTCTAGACAATAGAGATAGATCTAGTATAAAAACAAGAGCTACTAAATCTAGTATAAAAACAAGAGCTACTAGGTATAGAGGAACTCGACGTGAGTATAAAAAAAAATAGTTACCAAGTATGAAGGAACTCGACATCCCAAGTACAAAAACAAAAGCTACCTAGTATAGACTTTTGCATATAATTCAACCAAGCCATCTCGATCTTCACCTCAACAATTTCCATTGAAGATTTATTTGAAGATTTTTCCTTGATCTTTTTAGTTCTCACACCTTCAAGTTTTTGTTTGTTAGTTTTTGACTGATCTTAGAATACAAGCCAGCCTGACCGACCCGTCTTCACCTGGTCAGGTTCACTTCCTTTTAAAGTAGGCAATTTCAAGAAGGACTATAAATGTGAGGACAAGCAAGTTAAAAGTCATCATCTGATCAAAAATGAACATTAAGTATTTACCCAAACTGGAAACACCCAACAAAAATCGCTTAAAGTTGGCAGCACCTAATTGAACCTACCCAATCTAACAATCTAGCAACACAAGATGGAAGGGCTATTTTTACATGATATCTTTCAAACGAGCTTGATTGAATGACCAATTTACAAGCAAGCCCGACCCAATGATCACCTTATAAGCAAGTTTGCTCGGATGATTAACTTATAAGTAAGTTCGGCCAAATGACCAACTTACGGGCAAGCCTGGTTGAATGACCAACTTATAAGCAAGCTTGGCCAAATGACCAACTTAGAAGCAAGTTCGGTTGAATGACCAACTTACAAGCAACTCAAATGAATGACAAAACGATATATGAGCTTGGTTGAATGCCCATCCCCTACAAGCTTGGTTGAATGACCAAACAACATATGAGCTCGGTTGAATGGCCAATCAACCAACAACCTTTCCGAAAGGCCAAACGATATATGAGTTTGGCCTAATGCTAATCAATTTACAAACTTTGTCAAATTGTCAAATGATATAAGAACTCGACAAAATGGTCAAATCCACCTACAAGCTCAACCGAATGACTAGGCAATATAAAAGTTAGGGTGAATGGTCAATCCACCTAAAAACTCTACAAGTCAGCAAAGCTTGATCATAAGGATGATTAAGAATGTCCCTGAAATTAAATCAAACTTTTAAGACTAAAGAGATTTATGTACATACTCCGTCCAATTCTGTGTGGCGACGTAATCCAATAAAGACCTATTACTAAAATCTCAATTTTATTATATCTTTTAAATAACTATTAAATGTTTTTTTAATAGCATGTCTTTAACATACATATCTCAGCTTTATTATATCTTTTAAATAAGTATTAAATGTTTTTTAACAGCATGTCTTTAACAAACATATTTATTAAAATACACACGGAAAATCATACTTATTTTTTCATATATAAAGATCTTACTCTCTTCCTGATTAAGCATAAAAAAGATAAATCTTCTCTCATTTTTCAACCCTAAGCACATGTCTCAATTCTCCCATTCAATCACCTGCTATAGGTCACACCCTACATTTTAGTTAAAACAATTTTAATTGTTAATAACTATTTATCTAAATTCTATTTTTCTGTATTTAAAAAAAAAATCAAGTCAAATTTCGGTTTCTGAAACTGTACCCTGACAAACTCTCTAACATAACATTGTGACAGCAGGAAGTTCACAAAGTCAGATTATCTTTATAGGTAAAGACCAAATTCTGGTTATATACTATGAATAGTTCTGTAGGTAATGTTTTTTAAAGGTTTATTATCGAAAAAAAAAAACAAAAAAAAAACGTGTGGAAATAAAAATTAAAAGTAATTTCAAAAAAATTATACAAAACTTTATTTTATTTGATCTTCTATATAAAGGATTTATAGTCTCTATATTATGTCTGAGCAATTCAACCGATTGTATTCAAAGAAATCTAAAACAAACATATTTGATAGGTCAAGTACAAACATAAATAAAATTAATAAAATAGATACTAATGATCACATTCAAATAGTGAATTATGGTTATGTGAATATTTGACTCAACATAAAATAAAATTTTATTATTTATAAATGTATACGTATATTTTAAATTTTATTTTTAGTATATCTTTTACTAGAATTAAATAATAAATTGTATAAAATTTTATTTTATCATAAAATAATTATTAAAATATTTTTTATAAAAACTTAATTATTTCATTTATTAAAATAAAATGATTTTTAAAATAAAATTGATGCAACATAAACTCATAATTTATATAATTTGATAATTATTTGAGGAAATTTATTTAATAAATTAACTATGTAAGAATTTGACAGCACTCTTAATTTAAAATATTAAAACAATAATTTTATAAATATATTATTTAATTTTCTCATTTTAATGTAATATAATATTTAAACTCATACTTAAATTTTATAATATAATTTATCCAGATTAATCAAAAATCTAAATAATCACCATGTATAACTAACTCAATAAATTAAATGATGAAATATAAAATTAAAATATTTAATTTAAATTAATTAAATTGAATCAAACTCCATCCAAAACAACCATGATCAAACCTACTGACTGCATATCTCTTAAATTGTCGCACATTTGTCCAAAGTTAACCAATGACATTTGGCAATGGTTGTGTGGGGTTGTCTTATGATGCTTGTACGGAGTCTGAGGTGGTAATCAACAACACTCTGTTTTTTATTCATGTATAAATTCAACACGTGTAATCAGGTTTTCATTCAGTTACTTTCACCTCTTCCTACAAATTTCTGTTCAATAAGTTTTGTAATACATATGAAAATAAAAATTATAAATAAAGGTAACTAAAAAATTAATATAGGAAAAAAGAACATTTTACTAAAAAAACATAATGTTATAAAGATTAGTAACTTAATAATTACATGTAATTGTATTTTTTTTAACATATTGATAAATTTATAATAAGTAAAAACTGAATTTAATTACAATAGTGCATAAATGGCCTTTAACGCCTTATGCGTATAAATCACTGAAAATTCAACCTAAAAAATGATAGGTGACATTTTTGTAAATAAAACGTCATTATAGAAGTCGATTCTTTTCGGGTCAGACGTCAAATCCTTTTTTAGACGCCGTGTCCCCCAAATCAGACGTAAAAAAGGTCCGAAAATATCTCATTTTGAGCGCAATATTAATTTTTTTTACGACATAGACGTTAGGCCCTAGATCAAACGTAAAAAATGTTCGAAAATTTCTTATTTTAAGCGTCAATATTAATTTTTTTATGAGATAGACGTCGGGGCCCCCAAATCAAACGTCAAAAAGGTTCGAAAATATCTCATTTTAAGCACCGATATTAATTGGATCTTTTGTAGACATTAGACGTCGAACATAGCAGGGCCAGTGTCTAATACACATTAGACGTCGAATCCCCTTCCCCAAACGTCAATAAGCTGCGAAAATATCCCAAAAGTAGCGTCAAAATGGATCTTTCTACCAATTAGACGTCGGTTCTAGAGGGGGGCCGAACACTTATATTGTTCTCTCTGGCTACTTCATCCGAATGCGAGCCTCACTTACCTGAACACTTATATTCCCTTTTAAACCCCAAACACTAAGAATGCGAGCCTCACTTTCATTCGCGTTTTTGCTTCGTTCGCGTTCGCTAGTTACGCGTTTTCTCTCTGGCTACTTCATCTTCTTCCTCTTCTTTCTCTTGTTTGTCATTAACGTTCAGGTAAGTTTTCTTCCACTTTGCACAGTTTAAAATCATTTGGCACCGATTATATTAAGTTTGGAACCCTTATCTTTAATTTGCACTGATTAAAATTCGTTTTCATTGGCTTTTGATGCAATTCTTGGGTGCATTCTAGGACAACTGCGGCGACGATTTTTGAACTGTTATTGTGCGCGTTTTTCTCCTC
The DNA here is from genome assembly GCF_029865625.1 of Vigna umbellata. NCBI lineage: Eukaryota > Viridiplantae > Streptophyta > Magnoliopsida > Fabales > Fabaceae > Vigna > Vigna umbellata. The sequence goes on along the minus strand of NC_142167.1, from coordinate 47,757,159 downwards.
ACCTCACAGCAGCACCTGTCTACTCCCTCACCTTTACGGCGATCCAAAAATTGACGTATGTTGTTCTTACAACAGACGTCAATTAAGGTCTATTATAAATGCAATAGACGTAAATTGACATCTCTATTTTTGTGTTAGTGTTACCCTTTGAAGCACTAAATTGTTTTCTTTTTTATTATCCTGAGTTTGATTTTCCATATTTTCAAAAGAGTCAGATGCCTTGTATTGATTGACCCTTCTACAGAGGCTGTGTTTTTGAATGTTTATAATTTCAATAACAAGTAAATTCATGTCTTAAAAGAGAATTTTATTTTAAAATTAACTTTTTTTAATAGAGACTAATATTTCAAAACTTTATCTAAAACTAATATAATTTTATTACAATATAAATATTTTGGTATAGAGTGTTACATCTTTTATGTACGGAGAAATCGAAGATAATTTAAATACATATTTTTTTATATTTTAATATAATTTTTAAGAACAAGATTATAATAAAAATTTCAAATATTAGCATATATCAACCTGTTTCTTTGTTTTTAATTCAAAGTTTTCTTTCACAACAATTTTCCTAACAAAATATGGGAGTTACATAAAAAAAAACAACATTAAACAAATACGCGTATTGAATAGAGAGGAGTAAAATGGATAATACGAAAAAAAAAACATAAAATAACAGTCATAATTTTGAGTTGAAGATTGGATAAAATATATATAATTTGATTCATACATACCTGATTCAATCTAATACTCTCAACAATAATAGCTCCACTTGAAGATCCAATAGAAATGAATTCAAACATGAAATTATGAGCAACCATTGGCTTTCCTTTAACATAATTATTGCTACATATTCTAAATGATTGTATAAGAAAATGAGTTTCCAACAAAAAATCTTTTGAATGGATACATGGTACAATTACAGTACATAATGTTGAAGGTTCCTGTTGATGAAGTGGGTAACCAAGTCCAAGACACCCACCATGACCACAACCCTACCACCACATCACTTTCAAACATCCATGTTTTCCAACACTCTTCCTCATGGAATCTTTCAAACATCAATGCTCGTTTAATCATGCACCATCGACAAAACAAAGGTAAAATTAAACAACGAATTCCAAGACCCAATACATGTTTCGTTACATGTCTCAAAGAATTTGATTCGTATCATATCAAAACACCTTCCCTCTGTTTAGCTTCTACTATCACTGGTTGAAAATGTCACTCCCACAGTCACACTGAAAAAATATGACCACACTTTTCGTGGCTCTCATTCAAGTAATAAACTCTCCACTTTCTTTTGTCTCTCAGATGATTTTTTCTTTAAGAGAATTTAGTTCAAATAATCTGTTCTTAGAATATAGATTTCTTTTGTCTCCGCTTTGGGCCAAGCTCTCCAGATTTGTTTTTAATACCACTCCAAAAAGTCTCTTACCGATGGAGTATCTATGTGTATATAAATCCATGTATATATACCACTCCAGTTTGCACCAACTTATATACTATAAATTGATCTTATCTCTAGTCGACATGAGACTTCCGACACATCTCCTCCCGCCATCTTGAATGTGAGATCAGACATTAATGGATGGTCTAATAGCAGCCCGATAGCGGGTGGAACAATATGCCCAACAAATTTCACTAGGATTGGCTTTAATCAGACTCTGATACCATTAGTGAACTTTAAACCTAATTCAATCCCACAAAATTGACTTGTAAGGTGATGTCTTGCACCCATTTATATACTATATATTGAGATTATGAGAAAATTGTATTTTGGCATTTTAGATATGTAAATATTTATGTGACAAAGAAGTTCTCTTCGATTTTTTCATGAAATTTTCATAGAAGACTTTAGTTGTCGAATGCAGGGATTCAGATAACTAATCTGACAAGCATGTGTCCGTTTCATCAATGGTTGATGTAATTTTGGCACGTTTTGCACAACATTTTTTTAAGTCTTACATTGTAAAACTTATATACTGGAAATTTCTTTTATCAATATATAGATATCTTAAAGGGGAGACTATATATATATATATATATATATATATATATACATTTTGAACATAAACTTAAATATTGATGAGTAGTGCTTAAGAATAAATCACATTATAGGTTAAACACACAATAAATATAAAATAAAATAGAATTTTAAACGAATTTCATTACGTACCAAAAAGGTCAACTTTTAAATTTAATTGTAAGATAAACATTATTTATATATTACAAATTTATCTTACCTTTAAGAATATTCTACCTATCATTTTAATGTATTTTCAACAAAAATTTACAAATAATATTTTTGATAAACTATGTGTGGTTTGGGTGCTTCTAATTTATTTGTGATTATTATAATTACAATGTTATACTTCCTTATTGACCTTACAAAAGTAGCTCAACAAAAGAGACTTTGAATTCATCGATTTTAAAAATAAAATCTTTTACTATCTATATTAATGCAGCGTTAAAATTTCAACTAAACAAGTAAAAAATGTACAAACGCAGAAATGGATGAAAATTACATGCAACAAAAAGAAAAGAGAGATCGCATACAGTGGCCAAACGAGGAGGATGAAGTCTTTTTTTATTATCGTGATTGGACCTATGAATCAAAGTCAAAGATGAAATATGAGACCATTGAAAATGACAGACAAATTTCCCAAGTGTGGAATTAAGGTTAAACCACACTTTGAATAATGTAATGAAGAGATTAATGACACTTAATTCGATATTTTGTAATATCTTAGATCAATGTGATTTTGGTTGGCATTAGGAGAAAAATAGTAATAATGAATAATGAAGTTTTTTTCGAATTAATATAAAAAATTAATGTCTATATTTTTTTTTTATTACAAGCTTCTTTTTAGTGGTTTGATGAACTATTCAAAATATTTTACTCGTGTTAAGGATTGAAAAATTCCTGGTGATCCAACATTGAGAAACTCAATTATGTTAAGTTAATTTATAGTTTAAAATATAAAATTTTAATTTTTAATTATTCCAATTGCAAATCACTTTATCTAAAAAATTATTAACTTTTATAATTGTATTGCATGAACGTTCGGTCATTAATTAATTGAATAGTCAATTCCCTTGTATCCATAGATAGTTCTAAGAAATTGGATGACTTCTAGTGAAAAGATCGTGACCGATCGATAAATCAACTAATAAGTAATTAGGAGGACAAATTAAACACATTTATAAGTAAAATATGTTTATCAACTATTAGACTATAATTATGTGGAACGTTAATTGAAAGTCTATTTCAAAACCTATAAATATGAGTTTAAGATAAAAAGTAATATGATCGAATTTATTACACTATTGATAATTGAATGACCACCAAAAGGTCACCTACCGACTTAACTTAAGTATCAAATTAACTTTTATAAATAACCATACATTGTATAAAAAATAGTAAAAACTTCATTGGAACAATTTGAGGTTTGTTTGGAGTTTGATGTTGAAAACAATTAACATCGAACCGAACAATAATTGTTTAAAATAATTGATATTCTTATAATTAAAAGATTAATTACATTTTGATAATTTAAAAAAAGACCATTTTATTATTTAAACACAGTATATATCCCATTAAGCTACATAGATTATGATAACATATCATTCTCTAGTTTATTATTTTAAAATTACAACTATAATTTGATTAGTCATTATGTAGCTGCTTAATGAAAATTAATCAGTATTAAGGTAGCTCTGACTTTGGCTCCTGAAAGCAATGTGATGAATGTGAAAGGAAATAAAAAAGGTGTTTCCAATAGTATATAGGTGGGGACTGTTTCAAATAGTTGTCACATACTTTTTGTTTGTTGCTGTGATGGAAGATAGATCGTGCGGTGCAAGATGAATCATGTGGCCATCCATGCTGTTACATTCAATTCTCTCAACAAATTTCATTTTAACCCATGTCATATTATTTCTTTGCAAGATGACACCATAATAATAATAATAATTAGTGTGGTTAAAACTGATTATCTGTCTCAGTTTAACTCACCATTGTTAAGTTAATTCAACTCAGCTTTCTTGTCAGTAAATTGAAAAAATTTAAAACCGATCTAACTCACCACAGATATATGAGTTAAAAGAATTAACTAATTCACTCATTTAATTATAATTTTATTTTTAATTAAAAAAATTATCATTTTTTAACTCAAACCTAAATAAAAAGAACTCAAATCTAAATAAATGGAAGGTACTTAGATTATATTTATAATTAAATATAATACAAAAAATATCACAAAATTTTCTTAATAAAATTTTCGATATGGTTCATGTTAAAATTTTAAATATTTTTTTTATTCAAATTGAGCCTGTGGTAGGTCGAAGTAACTCACGGTTCTGATCATTTTAACAATAATAATAATAACATGAATTTAATTTGTATTGTGATTAATATTATTTTAATAAAAATTTTAACAAGTCTTTTATAAAATATTTAACTTTATCATTTAAATTAGACTTAAATTTTCAATAATTTCCTTTTAAGTTTGAATTTCTTCGTATTAATCACGAGTATCTTTTATTTGTTTTGTACTTATCAATGTAACACGTTTGTTTTAATTTTTTTTTATAAAAAAAAGCTTTCAATACAAAAGTCATACATTACTAGCTTTGCAGTTTATCATCGAGATAAACAATTAATTTTTAATACTATAAATAATCTTTTGAAAAATAGAATAAGAATAAAATATTAATAAAGTAATTCTAATCCAAAAACTTTGAAATAACGAATAAAAACACTCAACTTTCTTATTTATATATATATATATATATATATATATATGTATAAAAGTTAAACTCTTACTATAAATAATACTAATAAATTGTTATATAATTTTAGTTTCATCAGTAAATTATATGATAAAGTTTGTACCTTATTATATATTAATAATGATTGTGGGAATGGGTGAATATTTAGGTAATAATAGTTGAATATTATTACGTAAGAATAAGAAGGACGATATAGAGGATAGAGATAGGGCAAAGAAAGAGCAGTGGAATTCCGATAATATCCCTACTTCATAAAAGTGGTGCCACTGTTACCTTACAGACCCCTTTACCCAAAAAAAAAAAAGTATAACCAAACCACTCCCATCGTACGGAACACAAGTGGCCACTGCGAAACGAAACCTCTTGGATTCTTCCATACCTCTTTCAACGCCCAAACCACCCTCCAAATTCATTCTATTTACAATTCCTGCCACTCCCACACCCAACAAACACTTTAACAACCCAACACAACCTTCACACACAACCTTACAATGCAATACAACCCTTGCAAGAAAGAAACCTAAAACCAAAAAATTCAATTAAAAAAATAACAATAGAGTTTCTTTTTCTTTCTCAGATCTGAGTTTCACAAATTTCACAATTCATCTGCTGATGGATATTTTTGGTTTTTGTTTTCGTTTTCGTTAATTCCTTCCGAGGAAAGAGGCTTTGATTTTGTGGAATTCCAATTTGGAGATCCTTTTCCTATTTTTGGTTCTGATTTTGGTGGAAAATGGAAAAGGTGGCGGCGCCTCCGATTCTGATGCAGCGAAAGCGCGATCTGTCGTACGGCGTCGTTGCGGGGAGTCCGAGCGAGAGCTGGAAGTGGGAGTGGGACAGCGTGCGGTTCGCGGGGAAGCCTCCGAGCGACGACGTCGTGTTCGAGGAGGAGAGCGTCGCGGCGGTGGCTCCTCTGCAGCTCAACCTCGCGGGGAGGGTGAGCGGCGGTGGTAACAAGAGAGTGCGCTCGGGGTCTCCCGGAACGGCGACGTATCCGATGTGTCAGGTGGATAACTGCAGGGAGGATCTGTCGAAGGCGAAGGACTATCACAGGAGGCACAAGGTGTGCGAGGCGCATAGCAAAGCCTCCAAGGCGCTTCTTAGCAACCAAATGCAAAGGTTTTGTCAGCAGTGTAGTAGGTTTCACCCGCTGTCCGAGTTTGATGAGGGGAAACGGAGTTGCCGCCGTAGACTCGCTGGACACAACCGCCGCCGGAGGAAAACGCAGCCGGAGGATGTTACTTCCGCCACGCAGGCCCCCGCCGCCGCCGTCGCAGCAGCAGCAAATTTGGAAATCTTCAACTTGTTGACTGCAATAGCGGGAGCTTCGCAGGGTGAGAATTATTTGTTCAATTGAATTTTAGTTTAATTGATTGATTGGTTTATACTTTTTTGTTGTTTTAAATAATTTAATTCTAGCTCAACTCAATTCGAACAATAATAAGTACATGTTAAAGAGTATTTATTTATTTCATAAGTATTTAGATTTATCTGGAATCTATGAAAAATCATTAATCATTAGGGTGTAATTGCTTCGTATTCGGTCAAAGTTAATCCTACAAAGCATTAAAAACAATGATTTAGGTTTCTTTTTCTGTAATTAGTGGATTTCGATCCTCACCCTAGGATCTAAGTTTCATAAAGAGGGTCTAATTCATTAATTTTTCGGATTACGAAAACTAAATTTATTTGCTTTGGTCTAAGGTCATCAGGCATGTGGACTAAGGTCGATATTGATTGGAAATTGAGGGATCTAACAAAATTTATTTTACCTAAATAAATAACTATATTTTCAAAATAAAAGTTGATAATCTAAAAAGTGATCAATAATTTCTTTATTTGGGTTTTGCAAAGACAATTACGATTTACTTTTATTTTCTTTTTAAAACGGCACGCACGGCTCTATCAGTTAAGAAAACAACTATTTTCTTTTCACAATAAACTGATGCGAAAATAATCTTAAGATAATAATTTAAATTTTTTGGAAGAAGTTATGCAAAAATAAAAGCAACTAATTATAGAAAATAATGGCTTGTTTATCCTGAAAATAACATAAAACCAGCATACTCTTGTTCATTAGGGCCTTTTCTTTCTAGTGTAAAACAAGCTTGCACTAATTTTGTTTGGGTTGTGATGATTATTATTTTCACGTGTAGGAAAATTTGAAGAAAGATCACAAGTTCCGGATAGAGAGCAGCTTGTGCAGATTCTCAACAGGATACCTTTGCCTGCGGATCTTGCAACCAAGTTGCGGGATGCTGGTAATGTCAACGGGAAAAAGGATCATGTACAATCGGAGACACCATCCTCCTATCACCATCATGATCAACTGAACCACACCCCAGCTGCCCCATTAACTATGGACTTACTTGGTGTTCTTTCCACGAGTCTGTCTGGGTCTGGCCCTGATGCCAATGCGTCCCCCTCTCAAAATCGTAGCTGCAGCAGTGATGGCGGTAGTGTTAAATCTAGGAGTAGTGCTGATCAGACGAGACAACAGCACTTCTTTTCAGTTGGCGGAGAAAGAAGCAGTAGCAGTTCCCAGTCTCCAGTTGAAGATTCAGACTGCCAGGAGGATGTTAGAGTTAATTTGCCGCTGCAACTCTTTAGCTCCTCCCCAGAAGAGGACAGCTTGCCTAAACTTGCATCTTCAAGAAAGTATTTCTCGTCTGACAGTAGTAACCCTGCAGAAGAGAGGTCACCATCGTCTTCTCCTCCTTCTCCTCCTGTTGTGGAGATGCAGTTTGATTTGCAGGGTGGTGCTACAGGTCTAAAGCCGGAGAGCATCTCTTCTGGAAGAGGAGTTAATTCAAACAAGGAAACTAGCCAAAGTCATAGTTGTAATATCTCTCTCGATCTATTTAAAGGGTCAAATAAAAGGATCCAACAACCTAGTTGGCTTCAAAGTGTTCCATTTCAAGCTGGGTATACATCTTCGGGCTCTGATCATTCACCTCCCAGTTTGAATTCAGATGCTCAGGTAGTTAGTTTGGAATTTTACTACCCTGTCTTCTTTTGTTTACGTAAGCTTTGCATTATCTGTACTGTCTTTAAGCTTACTTAGGTGAATAGTATTCTTGAATTGAATCTATTTTGTGGTTTTCCAACAGGATCGCACTGGTAGAATAATGTTTAAACTATTTGACAAGCATCCAAGCCATTTCCCAGAAACATTGCGAGCACAGGTGTTTACACTTTCCTTTGAAATTTGACATGGGGAAGTTATTTTTGTTATATCCTGTCAAATGTGCATATATGAATAACTTTTTTTTTTCTTTCTAGATTTACAGTTGGCTTTCTAATAGGCCATCCGACATGGAGAGCTACATACGGCCTGGTTGTGTGGTCCTATCACTTTATGCTTCAATGTCTTGTGCTGCCTGGGAGAAAGTTAGTGAACTGCTGTGATGTACATTTGCTGCTTTTATAATTCTATCTTGCTGATTGCTTTCATGTTGTGTTTATTTCAGCTAGAGGAAAACTTCCTCCAACATGTTCATTCTTTAATTCAAAATTCAGATTCTGACTTTTGGAGAAGTGGAAGGTTTCTAGTACATTCTGGCAGTCAATTGGCTTCACACAAAGATGGTGAGCATCATAACTATTTCTAATTTTTGACTGGGTTTAGCTCTTTAATTTTTTTTTAGATTGAATATTAATATGATCAGAGCTTTGCTATCGGGACTGTCGTTTTCTACATAGCTGGAATTTTGAATTAGATCCTTTTTGGTCTTGAAATTCCAGGGAAGGTACGCATATGCAAACCATGGAGAACGTGGAAGTCGCCAGAGTTGATATCTGTGTCCCCTTTGGCAATTGTTAGTGGACAGGAAACCTCTATTTCATTGAAGGGCAGAAACCTGTCAACTCCTGGCACAAAGTCAGTAAAGAATTTCCCCTATTTTTGGTTGTTGTAGTATGCTTCTTTCTGGTCTGTTTGCCTAATATTTGTCCTGAATTTTTGCAGGATCCACTGTACGGGTACTGGCTCTTACTCATCAGCGGAAGTCATCAGATCTTCATATCCTGGTGTGGTGTATGATAATATAAAGTTAAGTGGTTTTAAAGTTCAGGATGTTTCACCCGGTGTTGTGGGTCGCCTTTTTATTGAGGTATTTTTCTACATTCTCTAATCTTTGCACTTTATTACCCTAGCAAACTCTGCACTTGACGACACATGCATGTCTATAGCATTTTTTATGTTTGAATGTGGTGTATACTGATAAAAGTGTGACCTATTTTTATGATCAGATTGAAAATGGTTTCAAGGGTAACAGTTTTCCAGTGATAATAGCCAATGAGACCATTTGTGAGGAATTGAGACCACTTGAGTCTGAATTTAACGAGGAGGAAAAAATATGCGATGCCATTTCAGAAGAGCATGAACATCATTTTGGAAGGCCAAGATCAAGGGAGGAGGCTTTGCATTTTTTGAATGAGCTTGGCTGGCTGTTCCAAAGAGAAAGGTTCTCATATATGCATGAGGTTCCCTGTTATTCGCTTGACAGGTTCAAATTTGTACTCACATTTGCTGTGGAAAGAAACTGTTGTATGGTAGTCAAAACCCTTCTCGATGTACTGGTTGATAAACACTTGCAAGGGGAGTCGTTGTCAACAGGGTCAGTGGAAATGTTGAATGCAATCCAACTCTTAAATAGAGCAGTGAAAAGAAAGAACATAGGCATGGTTGATTTGCTCATTCACTATTCTTTACCAAACAAAAATAGTACATCCAGGAAATATGTATTTCCTCCTAATCTTGAGGGTCCTGCTGGTATTACACCCTTGCACTTGGCAGCATGCACGTCTGGTTCTGAGGGTGTAGTTGACTTTTTAACAAGTGACCCACAGGAGGTAAATGTTTTCTCTGTACTCCGTTGCTATGCCATTGGTTTCACCGAAGTAAGGGAAAAAAATTAATTGGTAACACATACCCAGGTTCCTGCAGTAGTTATTTTGGGTAAATATCATCTGCTCTCTATCTGGACGGCAGGTGGTACTGGGGATTTTTTGAACCTTGAGTTAATGCAGATCTCTCTGGCTTTGATGCGTCATTTGTTTGTTTTCTTTCTTTTGGGAAAGGGGGCAGGGGGAAATGGCAGATTGAAAATTAAAAAAGTAAAATAGTTGAATTACCATGCTACTTGTACGTTAGCATTATTTTCACCCTTAAATCAACTGTCTGATTGTATTTCTTGCGCTCCATTCCTTGTATTTTATTTTTAACTTGTGCTCTTGTGCTGCTACAGATTGGCTTGAAGTGCTGGGAATCCCTTGTGGATGCTAACGGGCAGACTCCACATGCGTATGCTATGATGAGGAATAATAACTCTTATAATGTGCTGGTTGCCCGTAAACTTGCTGATAGACGAAGGGCTGAAATTTCAGTAACAATTGAGAATGAGATAGAGCAAGCCTCTCTGAGGGTAGAGCTTAACCAAAAGCAAAGTAACCTACTCAAACGAGGTCAGAGTTCTTGTGCCAAGTGTGTGAGTGCAGAAATTCGCTACAACAGAAGATTTTCAGGTTCACACGGTTTGATTCACCGCCCCTTTATTTATTCAATGCTAGCCGTTGCTGCAGTTTGTGTATGTGTTTGTGTGTTCTTCCGTGGACGCCCTTTCGTAGGCTCAGTTGCTCCCTTCAGTTGGGAAACCCTGGATTTTGGCACAATGTAATGCTATTGGTATTGGAGATTCGGATAGAAAGGAAGTGGAAGGCGTAATAAACCAGGTGGGAAACCCAATTGATACCTTTTTCCTCTCGCATGGAAAAACTGCTTCTGTGGGGAAATGCGGGATTTTGTGACAAGAGCCTAATATAAACATATCGTGTGGTGATGTAGAGTTGTGGAGGTGTTTGGCAGGTCAAAAAACAAATTAGGACTGCCTTGTGTATAGATTCTGACTTGAATGCTGCATCATTGTGCCGAGTTTTAAGGATATGACAAGCTATACCTGAATGTTCCATCTGTTGGTGTTGGAAACTCAGTTAGAAAAGTCTTCAGCTTTTTTGGCCAGATAAAACCTGACAACCCCCAATTTAAAGTTGGAATGGAACGGTGAATATAGCCACAAGAAAGCAGTAAGCATTCGGAATAAAGAGAACTTTGGTGAGTAAATGTTGGTTGTTCGTTGTGAGGTCAATACTTAGGGGTTCATTGCCTCCTTCCCAACGGTAAACCACAAAAAGTTCCATGCTTTTATTTTTTTTCTTTCCCTTAATTGTTCTGTTATTTTAAATCAAAATCACTAGTCTAAGTTATTCTGATGCATAAGTTTCGATACTGTAAAGTTTGATTTGAGGGTACTGATCATAGGGCTGACCATACAATATGATTAAAAAGTGTAACATATTTCAAGTTGTATCTAATTTAATTCACGTTTCAGATTCGTTTTCTATTTGCTCCTAGAGTCTAGATTGTTTGGGTTCTTATGCGGATGCATCCTCTTCACCCTGCGTCACTCTTCCAACGCAAGACATTCAAGAAGTGGTATGCTTTACTAGTCAAATAGTGTGTTTTTATGCAGTGTTTCTTTTCTGACTCGTTGCTTCTGGGTGAGATTTAATTAACTGATAACACGAGCTTTAACTAAAGCATTGTATGCATAAGAAAATCTTGAAATTCTACATTAGATTTCAGACACTGTTTGAAGCAGAATTTAGGCCAACTACCCATGAAAATGGGATCGGCGTTCTACGTAAAGTGCCTTGGAATGTGAGACGCGTAAAACCGTCATACTATCCATGCAATGGGTTCACAGTACCTTACCTCACCTTTTTGGAGTATCCTTTGACCAGTTTTTTGGACAGTGGCACATGATGTGAGATCAAGGGTCCATTGATTTATTACCAAAATTAATTTAACTTACTGTGAGATGTGATTTATTGTAAAATTTATTACTAAGATTAATTTCAATACATATTATTGTTTTGTAAAATATGAAACGAACAAGTACTTGTTCTTAACTTAGTTCCGACTTCTAAGCGACTATTGTGTATATCGTATCGATTGGTCTTTGGAGCTTGAAAATCTGTTTTAGATGTGAAAAGGGGAAAGTTTTCGACTTCATCGTATGAACATTTGATTTGGTGGTATATATTTTTTAGTCATGGGTGACTTTAGACTTGTTCCAATGTAATTGAATCGATTGTGACTGATCGCAGTAACTTGGACCTATAATTCAAAGTTGTCCAACAATGAGTTTGGACTGATAGTCCGAAACAGAGAATTGCTTGAGTTGCGTTGAGAAAATTGGATGGCAGATATATGCACATCCAAACATGCCATAAGAGGGAACTGATTTCAATTTGGAGACTGGAAGCATGCATGTTTATTGGCGGACAACTACCATGTTTCCTCAACGTTGCATTGTTTATTTGACCAAACAACTGTGAATAAAATTACTAAAGGCAATTGAAATTGTAACAGAATGTTTTATAAATATAGAGGATGGCTACAGGGAGAGAGGGGACAGTTTTTTGAGAATATTAAATTCTCATTAACTTGGAAATTGATAGTTTACCTAAATTCTATTTTATTTCTTGACTAGAACGTAAATCATTTGAAAAGACCAACTTGTTTAGGCAAAATAAAAGTATTTAAAAAAGAGGCAAAATAAAAGAAATCAATTTAAAATATGTAAAATTATTAATTCCTTTTATTGTTATTCTTAACTTGTCTAGATATTAGATTATCCAGGTTTTGAATTAAAAAAAAAACATTAAATGAAATATCATTCAAAATGAAATATTGTTTTACATAAACAGTGTTCAAGAGAAATATACTTTGGAACATCTAGATGAAAACAAAATTAAAATAATGTTTTTTTAGATTATACTAGATTATAGGACAATTTTATAAACAACGAAGCGTTTCTATTAAAGAATCATTTAATAGATAACGTGTTACCAACAATGTTATACAAATACATTGAAGCTTAATATATTTTTATAAAGAAAACATGATAAACACTGTAAATCATAAACAACTTTTTCATATAAGCACTTAATGTTTTGTATTGTCTCATAATTATATGCTTTGTTAAATAATGTGTTTATTAATGAATTGACAAATGATAAAATGTTTAAGTTTAGCGCTTATCAAGTATTTCAATGCTTGTATACCTTGTTCTTGATATTTGTGTAAATTATAGAAGTAGAAAGACTTGATAAGAATCACTATACTCAAGATAAAAACGTTGAGAGATATGAAGAATATTTTGGGCATGCTTCCTTTGAAAACTTCTGTTTTGAGCTAAAGGACAATCTATGTTTTGATAAAGGCTATGAAAAAGCATTGTGCCTTTGTAAAGTAGACTGAATCTGACTCTCATATATTATCAATTTTACATAAAGTCAACCCTTCTTTAACGAAATTTTTTCAAAGAAAGATAATTAACTTTACAAGAAGGACAATATAAAGAATTTTTGAATGTTCACACAAGTTTTTGTTACTCTGTTCATATATTGTCTCAATCTAAATTTTTTAAGAGAAAGAATCTTAGTACTTACAAGTTTGATGTCAGGTTTTATGAAAATTTGAAAGAGAATAATAAAAGTGTTGATACAATTTCTAAATTTTAAAAAGAAAATTAACATCGGACATCCTCACAACAAAGTCAATCTGGACAAAATATTTACAAAAATGTTATTGTACTTTTTAACATCGAACTTTATTACTTATGAGTGAACGATGCTATAAATTCTATGACGATACCATAAACTCTTAATACTTGACTCTTCTAAATGAATAGTTTAATATAAAGAGACATGAGTCATGTTCTAGAGGTTTTAAGTAATTATAACATTACTACTTGTAGTATCATGAAGAAAACATTAATAAAAAAAGAAAACTTAATTTCATTTGGAAAGTTTTCAATCAGATATTTCTTTTAAGATATACAAACTTAGTTCTTTTTATCAAATTTGCAAAACATCCTTAAGTTTCACGTGATTTTAAATAACATATAAATAATACACTTATCACATCATTTTCTTAAAGATAATTTTGAAATTTGTTACATTTTAAAATATCAAGTTCTTTTTGTTGAAACAGTGATAATGCGGGTTGAATGGTCCCATTTTGACTTGTTCTACATTTGGTCTACATAAAAATATTTTATTTTCTACATAAAAATATTTTATTTTCAATTTATTATTTTTAATTAATAAGAGTAATGCATTGAAAAAAAAACAGTTTTAACATAACCAATGGAAAGTGTTAAATTAAAAGGTTCTCTTGGCGCGAGAAGTGAAGAAAAAGAAAAAATGGAGGATGAAGAGTGAAGTTACAGAGTTCTCATGATCAGAACAGTGTATGATACAAAGCTATTGAGGCTTGTAGCGCTACATGGCAAGGCCAAAAGTATCACCCACTGCTTCTATTCCACTCATTTCCATCACCAAGATGCGTTCGATTCCTATTCCTACGCCACCATGCTCCAACAAGCTATCCAAAATCGCAACCCCAACTCAGGGAAGAGCTTCCACTGCCACATTCTCAAGCGAGGCGCCCCTTTGGACCTTTTCGCCCAAAACGTTCTTCTCAATACTTACGTCCACTTCCACTCCTTCGATGACGCCACCAAACTGTTCGATGAAATGCCTCTCATTAACACTGCCTCTTTCGTCACCTTGGCTAATGGCTTCTCCAGTTCAGGCCAATTTCATCACGCCCTTCACTTGCTTCTCAGGTACGCATCTTCACGATTCCAGTTGCTAGTTAGTTAGTTAGGTCGCTAGTCACCAGTTAGGAAGTTTGCTGCTTGCTAGTGGGGTCCTTAGTAAATCAATCCAATAAAAAATAAAGGACCCCATAAACCCCCATAACCGGAACTTTATTTTTACTGCATTGATTTCGGATTTTTTGTAAAATTTTTTTAATGCATGTTATTTGTGTGAATTATCATTGATTTGTTGATGACTCACAGAATCACTCCTGAGTTTATATAATTCATGTTTTCATTTTTAAATTTTCGTCGCAATTTATATTTTTTATGAAATTATATTTAATTATAGATAGTTTTTGGTAATTGTTTGAGTGTGACTATGAATATTATTATCAAACTGCATAAGTTTATTTTAATAGTATATTTGTAAGGGTTTATACTACTATTGGACATGTAATGACTTATAGACGATGAGATGCTTTGAGTGGCATGGTTGGTCTGGTTTGATCTCTGGTATGTGTGTATAGAAAAAACATTTGTTGGGAGAGGTTAACCCCGTAAATGAGTCTTAATATCTCAAGGATTAGTCCTTGGTCCGCACCGAGGGATTCCCTAATTCACCCAAAAGACCCTGATATTTGCAATCCAAGTGGCTTTATGGATTAAATTGAATGTGAAGGTTTTTCTTTTCGAAGATGATTCAATCCAATTGATGAACACAGGTTGTTCAGAGAAGGATACGAGGTGAACCAGTTTGTTTTCACGACACTTCTCAAGTTGCTGGTGAGAATGGAGCTGGCTGATACATCTTGGAGTGTGCATGCATATGTTTATAAGCTTGGTCATCACTCTGATGCGTACGTTGGGACTGCACTACTTAGTGCCTATGCTGTCTGTGGAAATGTTGGTGCTGCACGTGCAGTTTTTGATGGCATTTGTTGTAAGGACATGGTGTCTTGGACTGGAATGGTAGCTTGCTATGCTGAGAATTATTTCCATGAGGATGCATTGCTACTTTTCTGCAAGATGAGGACTATGGGGTACGCACCAAATAATTTTACGATTTCTGCTGCGCTGAAGTCCTGTCTTGGTCTAGAAGCATTTAAGGTTGGGAAAAGTGTTCATGGATGTGCTTTGAAAGCGTGTTATGATAGGGATCTTTATGTTGGTACTGCGTTGCTAGAGCTGTATGCCAAGTCTGGAGAGATTGCTGAGGCACAGCGGCTTTTCGAGGAAATGCCCAAAGATGATCTTATTCCATGGAGTCTCATGATAGCGCGATATGCTCAAAGTGAAAATAGTAGGGAGGCTTTGGAGTTGTTTTGTCGAATGAGGCAATCATCTGTTGTCCCTAATAATTTTACTTTTGCTAGTGTGCTGCAAGCTTGTGCGTCTCTGGTTTCGTTGAATTTGGGAAAACAAATTCATTCTTCTGTACTGAAAGTGGGTCTTGACTCAAATGTGTTTGTGTCAAATGCCCTCATGGATGTTTACGCCAAGTGTGGTGAAATTGAAAACTCTGTCAAATTATTCATTAGGTCGGAAGAGAAAAACGAGGTAACTTGGAATACTATAATTGTTGGTTATGTTCAGTTAGGGGATGGGGAGAAAGCTTTAAATTTATTTTCAAACATGCTTGGATATGATATACAGCCAACAGAAGTGACATACTCAAGTGTTCTGCGTGCCTCTTCCAGTTTAGTTTCATTAGAGCCAGGGCGTCAAATTCATTCCTTAACCATCAAAACCATGTATAACAAGGATAGTGTGGTTGCAAATTCTTTGATAGACATGTATGCTAAATGTGGTAGAATTGATGATGCCAGGCTAACATTTGATAAGATGAATAAACGAAATGAAGTTTCGTGGAATGCTATAATCTGTGGTTATTCTATGCATGGCTTGAGTACGGAGGCTCTAAACTTATTTGATATGATGCAAAAAACCAATTGTAAACCAAATAAACTCACTTTTGTTGGTGTCCTTTCTGCATGTAGCAATGCAGGGTTGTTAGACAAAGGACGAACTCATTTTAGGTCAATGTTACAGGATTATGGCATTGAACCATGCATAGAACATTATACTTGCATGGTTTGGCTTCTTGGAAGATTAGGCCAATTTGATGAAGCAAAGAACCTCATTGGAGAAATTCCATTTCAGCCCAGTGTTATGGTGTGGCGTGCACTGCTTGGTGCTTGTGTTATCCATAAGAATCTTGATCTAGGTAAGGTTTGTGCAAAGCACGTACTTGAGATGGAGCCCCATGATGATGCAACTCATGTACTTCTGTCAAACATGTATGCCACTGAAAGGAGATGGGACAGAGTTGCTTCTGTTAGAAAAAACATGAAAAGGATAAAAGTAAAAAAGGAACCAGGATTAAGCTGGGTTGAGAACCAAGGTGTAGTTCATTATTTCACTGTCGGAGACACCTCTCATCCCGAAATTAAACTAATATATGCAATGCTTGAATGGTTAAACAAGAAAAGCAGGGAGGCAGGGTATGTTCCTGATTGTAGTGTTGTTCTGCTTAATGTGGAGGATGATGAAAAGGAACGTCTCTTGTGGGCGCACAGTGAAAGACTGGCACTGGCTTTTGGACTGATACATATTCCACCTGCATCTTCTATTCGTATCATTAAAAATCTTCGGATTTGTGTAGATTGTCACGCTGCTATAAAGTTGATATCAAAAATTGTGAAGCGAGAAATTGTTATCAGAGATATAAACCGGTTCCATCATTTTCAGCATGGCATTTGCTCCTGTGGTGACTACTGGTAACTGACTTAGTCAAGCAGCGCTTAGATAGTGATTATATATATCTTTAATCTCTTTGAGTAAGATCAATTCTGTCTTTTAGACAAGATTAGTTTATCTCTTAGAATAGTTTTATCTTTTAGATAACATTCTATTTGTATATATGGGGGAATTACAGTTCACGTTGTTGTCTTCTGTGCATTATGCAGAATTATTACATTCAAACTAGTGCAAGTTAAAGCAAGCAAATTTTCACATCTATTATAAATAAATTTAAATTATAATATATAAAAGGGGTAAATTTCCCTTATTAAACGAATTTGATGAGATTAATCTCACTTAATGATGATATTAGAGTCTCTTAATAATACATGATAAAAGACTTAGTTTATTTTTTAAAATTTTCAAAAGGATATAAAACTATTTTATTTCTAAAATACTATTTTTTGGGATTTTAATTAAGCATTTAGAAGTAGAAATGTTGGTGATATGCAACTGAGTGCAATGAAAGGGACAAGACTTGCATGGAAGGTATTTGAAGAGAGAGTTCCATGAAAGGTCAATTTGTCTTAAAGGGGAATCCTACCACTGAATGGACCATAGACATTTGGTTCTTTTCAAGAAAGAAAAGGAGACAAACCGAGCATGTATTCTTCAAATGTATTCATATTGTTCTATTTTCCAAAGAATTTATGCTTGCTTTCGTGTGGAGATAACATTCTATAACATTGCAAAGAAAGTATAATATCTTGGACAGATAATATATGATTTATCATAAGTGCTCATCACTTCTGTTTTCATGTATTCATTAATTAAAGTTTTTTCCTGATAGGATTTAGAAAACCTATTAATTAATTGGGTGAAGCATCATTTGTGTAAAGGCACAACTATCTCTTATAATGATTTTTCCTCCATGAAAAAAAAGTGTTAATAAAGTTATTGAATAAATAAATATATAATAAAAATGACAAATCATGCAATATTTATATATGAAATCTTACAACTTACATACATATAACAATCACTTGAATTTACTGAAACACTAGCCTACCCACCTTTTAGAATTCCCCTCCACAAACCAACAAAATATACACAGAATCGACACTATTTGCATCAATCAATACTATACAATTATTTTTTTTTTCCTATATGAAAAAAATAGCCTACATTGAATGTATCTAGAAAATTAGGAATAGGTTATCTTTTTTCCACTTTTGCATTTCAGAGGGAGACACATTCTAGAAAAACAAATATTGTAGCATAAATATTTTCTTGTGTGCTTTTATCTTTTCCCAAACGTGTCAGAGGAAACTTGAAATAGATTCATCCCTGAAACAGTATACAAGAGAAAGGTCAGAACACTAAATTTGACTCACTTTCTCTTATTTACAAACAAAAATTATATTTTGAAACATATAATTTTTTTATATTCATAAATTTTACTTTTTTCTTTTTAAAAAATTATAAAAATTCACTTTTTTAAAACTATTTTATCCTTATTAAATATGTGAAATGAATTTCTATATGTATCATGCTACTCTGTGGTTCATTTACATAGTGTTAAAGAAAATTTCACCTGATATGTCACGCACTTTTTAAAGAGTTAGTACTATATATTTTTGTCATAAATTGGATAAGAGAAAATTAATTCATTCCTATTTCAAATATTTATATATCATATATTGTACTCAGTTTCAAATGCTTATATCATATATTTCCCTTCTATTCGTCATTCACTACATATCATAATAATAAGAAAATACATAAACAAAAAAAAAACTATGAAATTAGTAGAAGAAAAGGTGGTTTAATTATACTTATCTTAAAAAAATCAATTAAATAGAAAAAAAAATTCAGATACAATATTACAAAAGGGTTTTTCTTAAATTAAATTAAAAGTTTGTAGAGAAAAATAAGTAAAAGAGAGAAGAAGAAAATTAAAAAATGAAAAATGTAGTAGAAGGGGAATGATACTAACTTTTTTTGTTGGGGGAGTAATGGATTATCTGTAACGTGGTTTGGGGCTAGCATTAGCGGGGGAAACAGTGTTTCCTTTGGCAATGTTCTGGACAAGCACATCGCCGACGCTTTCTCCGATGCCCTCAACCAGTCCTCCGATGAACTCAATCACCACCTGGGAGGCAACGCGGGCGGCGGCGGCGAGCACGCTGGGCTTCTGCGGCGGCCTGATGCCGTTGGCGAGGAGGCCGTTGATCTTGGTCTTGGCGCAGGCGGCGTGGAGGTGGTAGTCGCAGACGGTGCAGCGGTATACCTTGCCGGACCTTCGCTTCTTGCACTCGGCGCAGACGAAGGAGGAGGGGTCGACGGCGGCGGAGGAGGCGGTGGGGAGGATCTTGAGAGTGTGGGGATGGGAAGGGAAGTCGATCTCGGTGTTGAGCATGGCGCAGCATGGATGCATCTGGAAGGCGCAGGCGGTGCAGAGGAAGGCGAACCCCTTCGTCGGTTTCCCACACACGTCGCACTTCACTTTCCCTCCCATTCCACTTTTTCCTGTAACACGTTCACCATGCAATAATACTAATTTAATACAAAAATTTTAAAGTTTTAAATACTTAATTATATAAAAGAATTTAATGAAAGATAAATTAAAATATCAAAATTCATGAATATTTAAAATTTAATTAATCTAAACTTAAAGTTGATTTCATGATATGATTGAGATCTATTAAGTCTATCATCTTCATTTATCTACTCAAACATTAATTGTGTTGATTTTGAAAAACTGAATTAAGGTGAACCTACACTTCTAATAAATATTTCACTTTTTAAACTTTCTCTTATTATATTTTTCCATCGAGATATAATATATAACAATTGATTTCACTCCAAATGGTATTTTTAACCATCAATTTGTGAAGTTTGTCTAGAAAAAAAATGTTAATAAATATTTGTAATAAAAAGTATTTTTCTCCACAATCTATAAATCAGTGTTTATAATTTATTTTTGTTAGTTTCTCCAAAGAAATCTTATTTCTAATTCATGTATTAACTAAATGCTCATGGAAAAGCATTTTGTAGTTTTTAAATATATGTAATTGCATTGACACGCATCCAATTGTTTTGGGATGTCTTTATTACCTGCTAGTGTCATATATGTCAATTTTTATGACAAGAAATTATCCAAATTATCATATTCATTGAATAAATGATTCCAAGATTTTAAGATTGTCATATATATATATATATATATATATATATATATATATATATATATATATATATATATATATATATATATATATATATATATGCACCACTCTTTTAAAGTGATTTTTCTTTTCGAAAAACTATAAAATTCATTTTTCTAACCATTTTATCTAATAAGATGCGTCAAACAAACGTGAATATAATCATATAATTGTCCAATTAACAAAATATTCTTTAAATATGAAAATTTTTAAATATGAAATTTTTTACATCAATTATAGATAATAATCGGTTATATGATATATATATATATATATATATATATATATATATATATATATATATATATATATATATAATTAGGAATTAATTTTACAAAACTATTTTATCAAATAAAATGTTTATATTTGTTTATGTACTCTAAATTAGTCGTATTTTTAGTCGACGTAGTATATTTGTTTATGTACTATAAATTGGTCGTATTTTGAATGGAAGAAAATGGATTACCTGGTTTGGAGTGGAACAAGAGAGAATGTTGAGAGTGAAAGGGGTGTGCCTTGAGAGTGGGAGGAGCCAAGGCACAGAAATCATGCATCTGAAACTCACATTGTTGGCAAACGAACCTCTTTCCAGAGCCATATTCCTTGCAGCCTACACAGTTGAAGAGGTCAGGGAGATCCACCATTGAAAGAGGGTGCTGAGGATGGCTGAAGTGAACAATTTCCTCTCCAAATATCAGCTGTGGAGAGGTTGGAAACTCCACAGAAGGAGGAGGTGAATTTTTTGTCACAAACCCTGTCGAATATTGCTCACTGGGTGCTGTGAATTGGTGCTTTTCCATTTCTGATGAACACTTTTCAAGCCTATAGCTTTTGCTTTTCTTCACTTGCCTCAGACTCTTCATCATCACAAATTGCTGCTGATGATTATAACCCTCTTTCTCTTCAATTTGGTGAGTGGTGCATAGCAAATGGCCACTCCTATATGTATAAATTTGGCTACGAAAAAGTTGTTGCACTGTTCATGTCTTTGGAAAATTAAAGACCTAATTGTTGAAATTAAGAAGATGCGATGCATCAAAGCATCTTGCATGTGTGTGAGACATGAATTTATTGTGTATGGAAAAGTACTATATATTAACCTTTTTGTTTGTGCACGATGCTTGGTTCTTTTGCCACCTTGTGCTACCCTGTAACTTGTACTCTTTTTCTTCTCTCTATGGACCTCGCCGATTAATGCTTATCTGTTCAAATATTATGTCTGCTCGTTTAAAGGCTGTTTTTCCTTTTTTTAAGAAAATATATATAAAAAAAACATTGTCGTATGATAGAATGAATTCAAGTCTTAATTAAGAAAAAATAGTTATATAATTTTGGCTATTGAGAATGACAAATTTGATATAGATCCGATGAGTAGTGTTAATTCTCGGATAGTCTTATTTTATATTCTATTAAGAAAATTTATCGTTAAGAAGTAAAAGATTATAGTTATGCATAAGAATAAATTACTCTCATACTTAAATTAATATGTGTGGATACCACGTAAGAATTTTTATTTAATAAACATTAGGTTTCATCCAAAACGCATATTTTTCCTATATAGTATTTTTTTCGACATTGGATGTGCCAATCATTTTCGATCACCCTCAACATCCATTCAAAAAATAAAATAAAAGAAATTATACATCTTTCCAATTTAAAACCATTTTTTTAAAGAAATAATAATACCGAGGCTTACCTTTGTAAAATTGTAAGAAAGAGAAATAAATATCAAAATAAGAAAAATAATCAATTATTTAAAGCAAAAATAAAAATAAATAAATAAGTTTCACTAACTTTTGCTAATACATTATAATATATATATATATATATATATATATATATATATATATATATATATATATATATATATATATATATGTTTCTTGGAAAGCCAGCATTAACATATGGCTTTGGTTCGAAGTGGGGGCCAATAAATTGAGATTTCTACGAAGTTGTTGAAATGAGAAGAAAAAATTTGATACCATGCCACCAAAGTCAAGATTTTCTTTGAAGCAATTGAACTTGTCGTTTGATTTCAAGATACATTAGGTATTTTGGTAAACTGTATTTTCTTTTTATGATATTTGAAGATTCCAACTTAATTAGATAAAAGAACAAAATATAAATATAGATGAATATAACTCTTATCTTATAAATTTGTTGTATAAGATTGAATTATATGTAAATTTTATATAAATATTAGAATTATATAAAACCTATTGTAATATAATTAGTTTGAATCTATCGTGTTACTTATCGAACCTCTTTTATTTTTCGTTTGATATTCTTAACGTAAACGTTCTAATCTTCACATAAAAAAGTTTATTTTATAGATTCTATGTATATCCAAATTACAGTATATAAAAATAAATATAAACTTTGTTTTAGTACTTTTATGAAATTATTTAAAATTTAAAGTATATTTCTGAAAAATCTAATTAAGCACTTGATTGATTTGCATTCATTATACGGTTCAATATAGATGATTTTGTGAGTTGTATTCCACACACACACACACATATATATATATATATATATATATATATATATATATATATATATATTATATATTTGAAGAATTATTAGATGCCAATTTCAATCACTTGACTAAGTGTCATTGAAAGTGATTCCCAATTATTGTTTGTTTGAGTGTTGCAAGTGATTCTCATTTATATTATTCGTACAATTAGTTTGCTTTATCCATCTTGGCTTCGAGAAATCCACAAGCCAAATAGAAAAAAGTGCAAAAAAATTGAGATACGTATTCGGTATTCCTATCTTTAATCTTTTAGACTTTTAGCACCACAAATTCCACCATTTTTATGCGGTGAAAATTCCACCATAGTTTTCTATGTTGTCACTTTTTGTTGTGTATACTTAATAACACTTAACCCTAAGAATAAAAAGCTTATTGGCGAACGAAAATTCGTTACCTAACTCAGCCATATTTATGTTTCTTCCATATAAATCTTTAAGGTAGAATATTTTAAACGTCTGAATTGTGGAAACAAAATGCTTACTACTATGCTGATTAACAAAATTCAAAGTTGAAACAATAGATTAATTGTATGATAAAAGCAAGAAGATGCTGCTTGAAAGAGCAATAGCAATCTAGATACCTAATTTATCTAGTTCAACCTAGATTCCGCTTTCTTTATCTCACCATTTGAAAACATGTCAATTATTGTAGATTGAATTGATTTATTAAATTAATTTTACAACATTTCTTTTATATTATTCATACATACCATTTATGTTAAATTCAATTCATCACATCATTGTTATGCATGTTAAGTTATTTTATTGAATGTGTTCTTACTAAGTCGATATATACTTTATAAAAACTTCATAAATGTCTCTAACCTTCAATCTTCAAAGTACTTATCTTTCTTCTTATAGTACTTATTTTTGTAAGATAGATGATGATTGTGCCTGCAGGAAATACTCCGACGTCAATATCTTAAGCAATAATAAATGTGTAATTAATGAGAATAAAAATATAATACCGCAATGACTGCGATATTTATAATATTATTTGCGAGGTTTGTGGGTCCTTACCTAGATAGGCTTAGGCTTGGACCCAATGACTCATTTATCTTAGTATACTAAGAATGTTTGATCATATCTTAATAACAACTACAAAGTAGCCGGTGTGCCATAGATATTAGTTATCATAGGTCGACAATTATAACTACTCCTAATATCCACTAGTCTGTCTGACTAGATCGTTTAACTCCGCTGAGTTACACTAACAAGTGTTTTTCTTCACTTCTGAAAACAAACACAAAGTGTTTTGAAAGATTACAAGAACAAAATGTTTAACTCTCTTTGAAAGGATTTCAAAAATCAATACAAGATATTCTAAAAACTTGTAAAAAAACTTTTCAAAGACAAATCTTTAAAAGAAAGAGCATATAGAGAAGCAACATGAGTGTATATCAATAATCTTGGTAACAAAGTTGTTTTCTTCTGTTCATGCAATCCTTTTGAAAAAGATTCGTTACTCAGAGCTTTTGACTTTTTTCTATAGGTGTAGTCTTTAAGGTAAAGTTAAAAGTCATGTTGCATCTTGATAACAACTCTGTTGTGTATACATAAAGAGCATACAGAAAGCATGTATGAAACATTCATTGAATATCTTCCTATCTCTTAACATTGTTCTAATTATGAGCAAATTTTTTTATAAAGGTGAAAATTTGCATAGAAAAAGAAAGCACAACACAATAAACAAAGAAGTACTAGAAAGTACATGCTTTAAAGTGTTAGACGATCTTAAATGTTCATATATGATTAGAGTATTATCAACATTTAATAAACAAAGGCATGATTAGAGTACTATCATTTATGCAGTTTTTTTAGTAACATATAGTTGTTTAGGACATTTCAAATTATAGCATTTAGCTTTGTCTAGTCTTTCGTTAGACTTTATTCATATTATATGCTCTGTTATAAATCCTTTATAGTGTTTAGCGCTTATGTTAGACTGTCAAACATTCCTTAGCCTCTATTGTAGTTAAACACTCTTATTTCGTTTAGATGTACAGGTAAACTTCAAAATAAAGTTATTGAAATTCCAACCACATAATTTGTTGACTTTTACAATAACATAAATAATGTTTAGTCATTAAACGCTTAAAATTAACTCTAAGTATGACCTCTATATAACACCAAAGTCAAGAATACTATCATATAAGAAATATACAATTTATTTTATGTTTAATTTTTCTTTTAATTAATTTTTCATGTGAGGAAAAATAATAAATGTATTTTGAGATGTCAACTTATATCAATCTAGCATGAACTTATTATGAAATATATTATTTGATTCAAACATAAATAAAAAAAAAAACTTTTAATATGTGAATTATTTTCTAGGAGTAAATTTTCAAAGAGTGTTTAAAATGTAGTTCAAAATTAAATTTTCAAATGGTCGTTAACTTTCTTTGTCCAGAATTAAATTCTATATTTATAGAAAAAACGTTTTGAATATGTTCTAGAAAATGTGTTAAGAAATTTAATTTCAAAATGTTTTTGTAAATCACATTGTGAATTGAAATCTTGGAAGATATTGAAAATGCGTTTTGAAGATTCAAACATTATGTTATTCACCGGGTAGTTTTGAAATAAAATTAATAAAATATTTAAATTGTGGTGGAAAAGATAATTTCCTTTAATCAGTTTGGTTAGATTAGTTGAACTCGTAAAACTGTGGTCCGTTCGTGCGTTCAACCTAATGCATAAAATACTGCATTACAATCCTAATTAAGTAAAACAACAAAATAGAGAAACTTGGATTTCGAAATTTACTGTGTTCTGTGTTGCTTGAAGTGAGGAAAAACAGGATGTAGAATTGAGCACTGCAAAAAGAAACCAAGAATAAACACAACACAATGTTGCACAAAATTGAGTAAAGCACAAGCAAAATTCGATTAATAGAACAGAATGATATATCTTTCGGATTGCTCGTTTGATTGAGTGTTAAGATAATTCTTCAGTACTTGGTCAGGAAAAATTAATTTCTCTCCAAATTTGTATATGTAGGCCAGAGCACCATTCTGGTTGATTACAGTAGCAGACCTAACAAAAAAGAAAACAAAACCTTTTGTCCAGCAGCATTTTAGCTGAACTTCCATGTCAATGTCTAAGATTAAGAATTTCAATTCTCCTGAACGCTCTTTTCTGGTGCACCGGGATGCTTCAGAGAATCAAGGCTGAAAAGAAAGAAGCCATTAATGAAAGGAAAAGGAAAAAAAGCAGAAGAAAATAATGGTAACTAAAATGGATAAAAAGAAAAAAAAGTACGATTAACAGAGAAGAAAATCAAAATATTGAATGGGAAAGCTTGAGTGTGTGGTCAACCTGCATTTCTGAGGTACCCTCCAGGAAATAATTGACAACCTCTTCAAACTTGGAGCTAAGGTCAAATAATATTTCCAATCTTGAAGCATGACTCTAAGATCATGAAGTTTACTATCCATACCATAGCAACAATTTGCATGCATCGTGCAAACCTTATTTAAATCTTTACTTGGCTCACAAAGCCCACCGAAATTAGCTGTATCCAAGAATTTCATCTTCAGTCCTAAATCAGTAATGAAAGGGTCAACCTTGATAAAATTGAGAACATCCTGATCATGGTAACCGGGGTAGGTTTCTTGTGAAGAATGCCAGAACTTGTAAAACTCAATTGACCTATTATTGGACTGTACAAAGTTGAACCCTCCATTGGGTCTGTTCTCTACATCATCAAATCTGCCTGTGAAATGATCACAGGCTATCTGGAAATCTGCATCCGTATGAAACCGAGGAAACGGATCTCTAAACCACATGATGTCAGCATCCTGGTAGAAGACATAAGTATCAAAGTTAGATATCTTATATTTACATCTCTCTCCAAAAAAAAGTCTCCTCTGAAAGGAAATCAGTAAAACCAAAATAAAGAAAAAAAATACATAGCTGGAATGATACAGTTTGCTGCTACAGATTATCCTAACCAGCGGGATGTAAAATAAGGCAAATTTAAATGATTTGCAAACTTCAGAACTCGTGAAAGTATTTCCATGATCTCAAGGATTAATCAAGTCAGTCCAAGTAAACATGAGAAAGTTAGTGATTAAATACTAACCGTGAACACAAAATTGTACCCCAACTCTAGAACGGATCGCAGGAAATCAATCCGTCTCCACATCATCTTCAAGTAACGAGGAGTCATGAAAAATGCCTCTTCATGAAAATCAACGGCTTCACTAGCAAGCAAATAGCAATAGGAGTGTATTGCCTGACAACGCATAAAAGCTTTCGGGTCTAATGCAACAATTACTAAATGATTCAAAAGCCAGCGAGTACGATCTCCAATTCTAAAGCTCTCAAGGAATAGATCAATGATTGAATCTGGTGCTGCCCAGGCTTCATTTAATGTGGTCAAGATAACAGTTTTGTCTTTCATAGCAGCCTCATTCAGAATATTTTCAAGTGAATACTCATTGCTTATCTGCAAAAGAATTATTTCAGAAAAAAAAATGCAACTTCCATTAATAAATTACACAAACAAAAACCACAATAATATTAAAATCTTCCAATTTAGGCTATGCCTATCGTAGTTTTAAAGTTCCAGGCAAAGTAGAAATTTTCAGTCATAATTTAAGAAATGAAAAGGCATCAATTGGATCGTGATTGACAGATCTAGTAGAGTGGTGGAGATGCAACTCGGATGTAAAAGTGTTATGGATAATAGCTAAACAAACAATGAGTGATTCTTCTAGAACCATTATTCGAAATTCACCATTTGAGATTAATGTATCTAAAAGTAGTTAAAAATATGCGGTCTTCCTTAATTCCAATGAAAATATTAATATTTTTCTAAGCAGCACTCTGTCTTTAAATTTGTTGCCAAATTAGTCCCCCAGATTTAACCAGTTACCAAATCCTTCTACATAATCTGGCAACAAAATCTTCAAAGTGGTAAGAAAATCTTGGATGAACTAAAGACAACAAATCTTCGAATTTAATTAATTTGACGACCAAAATTTGTAGGGGGAAAATATGGTTACACATTTAGCTTTGGCAGGACAAAATTAGGATTTCCTCTGGTAAAAAAATAAGACGATAACAAATTCTAACAAAACCAGGTATATCCGTTCACCTAACTATTCACATTTGATAGCGTTCCGAATTTTGCTTCCATCCTACACCTTCAACTACTCCAAGAAAAAATAACAATAATAATGAAATTCAATAAGTTTCAACCTCTTCCATTACTCTTCCGTCATCACTACAATCTTTCTCAAGTGAATAACCAAACACATCCAAGATCGACATGGCATTTTTCAAGAGCTGAATTTCATTCACCATATATACAAAGTATTGTTCCAATTAACAGAGCCTTTAATCCAATTCAACAACATAATTTTCAGTTCAGAACCAAGGTATAAGCTGTGATCTCACAGATTCGTCGAGATTATTAACATAGCAGGAAATTACGGACAAATGCAATTAAGAAATCACGGTAACCGTTTACGTTCCTTAAAATCTTGTTCAGAACTATAGTAATCGGTATACATTCCGCCGTTAGGAAAATCATATCGAAAATTAAAAAAACGATTTCCGTCACAAATGCAAATTTTTTTTGTCCGCATAAAAACGCGAGGAAACTGCCACGGCAGTTTAAAACCGTGATCAAAGTTAACACACAAACACTTTCCAAATCACGATAAATTAGGAATACTTAACGCCAGCAAAAATTACGGAGAGAGTGAGAGAGGCGGAATGGAACTCACCGCGACGGAATCGTTGGACGGAAAAACAGCAGATACGCGACCGAAGTGATTGGAAGAGGTGAAGCGAGAGTAATCGGCGTTTCTGAAGAGGAGTAGACACGAGAAAGAGACGAGGAGGAAGAAGAGTGCGGCACCGATGCTCCGCCAGAAAACGAGGGCGGATTCCGGCAACATGATGGTGGTGAAGTTACCGTTTGCGTGGCGGTAAGACGTGGCCGGAAATCGTCGGCGGTTGGAAGGGAGCGTGGCGCGGGGCATTCGGTGGCGGTAGAGAGGTCATTTCCGACGTCGTCTGAATAAAACGATTTTGCTTCAAATATTAAGAGCTGTGTGAGCAGTGAAGTTTAGTGTGTGTTTAGTGTGGTAATGGCAACGTGTAGAGAGAAAGATTGAATGAAATGAAAATGCATCGCAATGTAACTGTAGACATAAAATAAGATAATGGGTGTTATGGAATTTGACTCAGTTTGTGATTTTCGTACGTACCTATTGCAACTGTTCTTCACGTCCGCTTTTTATTATTTATTTTCTAGTTAGATGGTTACCAAAATATATATTTTTTGGTATTCTTATAGTTAGGAAAATTAAATCTTCATAATAACTATTTATTTTTACTATATTTGTTATTTTTTATTTTCAATTTTAATTGAAATGATTTTTAACTTTTTTTCTAAATTTGTTCAATATGCAAAAACTAAACATGTTTATGATTTTTTTTCCCAAGTATAATACTCCAGAAAATATAATCACTAGGAATACAAAATTATATGTGGACAAAAAACTCGTTAAATTATAAATACAATAAGTAATAATTATAATTAAAAATAAAATTATTTGATTGATAAATTATTATCATATTTAAATGAATTTATTTGACAAAATCTTTATTCGACAAAGAAATCCAAACCAATTTTTTTAATCGATCTAAATTAAAGGATATAATAAAACCAGGATAAATAGCCACTGTAAATATGTTCCTGCTTAAGTTTCTAAAATTATAAAAACGTAAGAAAACATCATTAATAATGTATTTTAGGTTTAGTAATTTAGTTATTATATTTAAATGGTTGATTTATTTTGATCTTTATATTTATTTTTTATTTAACTAAATTCAAATTTTTGTTAAATAAAGTCATTATAGCTTTTATATTGAATTGGAGTTAATGTCAATTTAATAAAATATTTGATTATTAATTTAGTTTTTATATTTTTTCATGGATTCAATTGAGTTCTTATTTTTTTAATGGTTGCTTGCATCTTAAATTATAATATTCTTATTTTATCTTTCATCAAAATTATATTAAAATATTAAAATTTTTTTATTTTTTTTAATGTCACAACTTGCACTTTCTTTTTATGATTTGAGTTCTATCTGTCGTAGTAACATAACGCGAGAAAGGAACAAAAAAGAAGTAAGGATAACTCCTCCGTTTTGGCCATTATATCTTTTATCATCTTTCCTACAAACCACTCGTTATATTTCTCATCCCTTAATTAACCACCTAGCCATATTAAGAGAAGATGCATGAAAAAGAAGATGGATGGTAATCGTGTGATGGGTGGTGAATGATTGAAGGATAAGGAAAATTTAAAGAAGAATCATAGTAAAAGTGTTAGTAGTTAAGTTATTTAAATTTTTTTTTTGCATTTAAATTGATTTAGTTTTATGATTCCAAAAATGCAAGTCATATTGATCGTTTTTGTAAGGATAAAGATGCTAAAGTTTAACTCTTGATTTTTAGGTAACCACCTAAGTTTCACGCATGGTGCGGGAAAAATTTGTTGCTTCTGCATATTTATTTAAATTGTTGTAGTTCATTTTTACAATTTGTGAATAAGAAACATCACTTCAATTTTAAGAAGATCTTATTTACTTGCTTGAATTAACAATTTAGTATTAGAGCTCCGTAACAGGGACTTGAACCAGAAAATTCTGAGTGAATTGAGTGATACACTAGGGTTCTCAAATCAAACATTGGATAAAGAGTGAGTGAAACAACAATCATGTGTTTTTCTTCTTGAAATATCATTCAGAAGAATGTCTGATTGAACAAAGTATGCATAGCCTACAATTCCTAAATTTGATGGACACTACAATCACTGGGCAAAGCTTATGGAGAATTTCCTCTAGTCAAAGGAATATTGGCATTTGGTGGAACATGGAGTGAACCTCGTCCTAGATAAAGCTATTGCATTAGAGACATAAATCAAAGTAATGAAGGAGTAGAAACTTAAGGATTTAAAGATAAAAAACTATCTCTATCAAGCAATAGATAGAGAAATTCTAGACACCATTCTCAATGATGAAATGTCCAAAATATGTGGGATTCCATGAAACATAAGTTCCAAGTTCAACACGAGTTAAACATGCTCAATTACAAGCCCTACACAAGGAGTTCAAAATGCAGTAGATGAAGGAGGGAGAATCTATGAATTCTTATTTTGTTAAAACATTGAAGATTGCCAAAAGTATGAAAGTTTTTAGAGAAAGTATGTAAGAGAGTGCCATAACTGCAAAAATCTTGCAATCTATGATAGTCAAATTCAATTATCTGATGTGCTCCATTGAAGATCAAATAACTTAGAACTATGACAATAGACGAACTACAAACATGAACAAAGAATGATACTTCCAACAACTGAAAAACAAGTTATGCAAACATTGGTAAATTAGAAAGGTGAAAGAGGAAGAGGAAGAAGTAAAGGAAGATTTCAAGGTAAAGAAAGAGTAAGACAAACATTCAACAAGGTCAAAGTTGAATGCTTCAGGTGTCACAAGTTTGGACATTTTCAATATGAATGTTCTTTGTGGGAAAAGAAGACACACTACACTGAAACAGAGGATAAAGAGAAATAAGAAGAAGAGATCTTACTGATGACCTCAATAGAATGTAAAGATAAAATAACCATATGAGGATAACAAGATGATGGTCAATAGAATTATACATGTTATTACACATGTATATACTATGTTCTAGAATTAAAAAATAATCTATTGAGTACGAGGCAGCTGCTAACAAAAGGATTTAATCATCACAATTCAAAACAATAAATGCAATATTGTTCACTAAAACAAGGCTAATTATAAAGGTATCTATGGTTGCATACAGGATGTTTATCCTCACAACAAAACAATAATAAAAATTAAATTAAATAAAAATAAGATACGATTTAAACTTTTTTTTTCAACCTCGTCTAAGAAGAACGATGGTGTAGGGAGGATGACGTAACTATGATAATGACAACATGAATAATATCAATGGTGACACGATACAGAGAAGGAGAGTATTTTTGTCTTTTATGTTAATATAAGGATGCCAATAGTAATAATGTGGGTTTCGGTAGAAGCATAAAAATAATATATATATAAAATGTAGGTCAGTTTTGAAACCAGTTTAACTCTAAAACAGAGTAAAAGAAAAGTTCACATTGATGCTAAATAGTAAAAAATGGGAGGTAAAAAGAAAACATGAGATCCACTTTATTATTATTTTCAATAAAAGTTAATAGGCAAGTTATCGCAAGTTTCTCTAAAACGCATCCAACAAATCCCAGAAGGTTTTCTCTCTTCGTTATGTCAAGATGCAATTCAAAGAAGGGATACCTTCATTTTAAATAAAACTAATTTTAATTTATTATAAAAACCAAAACGTGAAATCTCGATTATAATTTTACATCAAAATATGTGTCACAAGAATGAAATTAAATTCTAGCATTTTACCAAACATTCACATTCACACATTCATGAACACACCCTTGTAAACAGATAATAGCAATTTTCTTGGTATGCCAACTCTTGTAAAATAGCTAAAAGCAAGGTAATTATGCTTTTAAATGAAGGTGAGATTCAAATGGCCAAAGATAGGTCGACATTAACTTTGTTTGAAACATTAGAAGAAGTAGAACATCCCATGTAGTTGTTGTTGTTGTTGTTAAACTTAGGGCACAATGAAAAGGCCTCACTGATATCGCTGACTGAAGAAGCATTACTTCTCTGAGAAGAAGGATGTGGTTGTGGCAATGAGATGGACAGCGACAACTCACAACCTCCCATGTCGTCTTCATCCTCTGCTTCTACCCCACAACTCTTTTCAACTTCATTCAAACCCTGTTCGTCATTTAAGTAGGCAACCTGTTCAACATAGTGAAAAAGGAACACATCAGAAAGTGACAAGGCCATTGCAGAAAGTTATTCACGTGGACTTTCTCACAAAAAGGGTCTATCATTTTTTTCTTATATGCACAAAGGGGGCAATATTAAGGGAACAAAGCTAATAGATTTTGCTAAGGCCACTGACAAGGTTGGATATATGAAGCAGAAAGGAGACTGATTAATTCTTCATAGCATTAACAGTTGAACATGATTATCTGTAGAAAATAAAAAGAGTTAACTTTGATTATTTGAATTGATGTTTTTGACAAGGAGGCTGTCATTTTCGTGTTTTGTTCGTAAAGGGGGGGTCCTATTGCTGAGAAATTTTCACATGACAGTGAAATAAAGACATAACCAATGAGACACTCCACTTGAAGCTCAATAATTTATGTTGAAGGAGGAGAAATGAAGTACAAAAAGATAGATAGATTGTCTCTATAAGAAGAGTACCTGGAGAAAATCTGATGCTTGGCTTGGTAGCATGGGAAGAAAAGTTGTGGAAAGGGGTTTAGTCTGCAATATTGAACCAGCACAAATCTTCTTTATTCGCTTCTGCTCAGCCATGCTCTGCAGGTAATCATAAAAAGTAGTGTATGGATTTCTTTGGCTGCATTGTGGGAATCCTGAGAGAAAACTTGTCTTCTCGATTCTAGCTCTGTGGAGAATCCAAACGTTAATTAATTCAGATTTTTTCTTTCTTTTCTTGCTTAAAAGTAAAAGTTGCCTCAGAAAAGTCAGAGATCAAGCAAAGACCAATCACTTTTGTTTTCTTACTTTACATATGTTGTACCACTTTTTAGTCCTTTGAAAAGTTTCAAATTATTTCAACAAGCAAAGAAGCCAGAGTTTTTTTATATGCAGGGTAAAAAAAGTTACATATTCTTGACTGATCGTGCTTCTTTTCTTAGTGTACTTTCTAAATAATAAGTATAAAATAATGAGATTTGTTGTATACATGTTGATTTGTGATTGAAAACTCGTTGTATTGTTTATTTGAAACATGAAGTTAAGCTGACCTTTTAAGGGAGAAATTACTGCAGCTGGGTTGGGAATCAGATTCTTTTCCAATGGATTTGAAACAAGAGTAGAAACCAACATCACCCACTTCATCATCGTCTTGTTTTCTATGTTGGGTGGAAGTCTTGTCTGTCACAGATAACCATCAGACAAGGAATTCAAAGTAGAACAACATTTAGCGAAAACATTCAACATTTTAAAACAAATTAACGTTTAGTTAGAGTGAAACTGCATGTAGCCTTTTTCTTCTTTTAAGATTTTTCTGGGATTTAAATTCTGTGCATGAAAAGCAAAAACAAATATGTTTGTAAAAGATGTACCGCTACACTTTGATTGGTGTAGGATTGAAATATATTGGTAAAAAAATTTAAAAAAGTAAATTTTTTGTAAAATATTTTAAAAATTTTGTATAATTATGAGTTTTTGTTCGCATAAAATATTATAATATCTTTTTACCACATGACATGAACTGACAAACATAGAAAAGATATAACATTATTTTCAACACAAAAGTTTAAGATTTAATGTTTGTGATTTTTATTTTACTCATATGTCACTTTATTTCTATTCAATACAATTTTTTTAACTTATATATTTGAATACTTAATATAATAAAGATAAAAGAAATAAAGAGTATTATATTATTAAAAATTAAAAAAATACTTTTATTATGTTTATATTCCAGTAAATAACTAATTTTTATCTGTTTTTCTTTAATTTTTTTTTCCATTAAAGATTTTCAGAGAAATAGATTTCTTTATACAAAAATAGTGATCGAGAAAGTTGATGAATAGTTACAGTATGATAATAGGATTGGAGGAAGAATGAAAACTTACATGGGTGAAATTAAAGGAGCAATGGAATTTATATATTAAATGTTGAAAGCAGAAAAGTTGTGGGTTTCATAAAAATACCATTATAAGATGGTAAAAGCAGAATGGTTTATGATTCTCCTTTGTCTATTCTGGCATCAACTATAGACACGAAAGGGACTACTTAATGAGCAACATTGCTGTTGAGAATTTGCTAAACTCATGCATGGAGGATAGCTTTTTCCTCTGCTTTTCAACCACAAACTATTAACCAATAAGAGAAACAACCATCGATAGAGTGACTCCATATCTATCTGCATGCTTTCAATGCAGAAAGCATCATCTACATTATTCAATGTACGACATGCAGATCATCGATATTAATCTGTTGACCAATCAATGCTTCAACCAAGCTATTTATTTCACTTTAACTATAATCTTCTCGAAAAATGTTTTTTTAACAACTAGAAAAAAAAATTAACACGTAATAATTTTATATCTCGTCTGTCTGACCCAGTTTCCTTTTCTCTTTCTTTTGTACAGTTAACCATAAAAGGGAAACGTAAGGGGCACAGTGTAAAATTGTAAGATGTCAAAAACCATTTTTAAATAATGAATCACTTTATAAACCAGGAGATGAGATGAAGAACTCATCCTAGCTACTTTATAAATAAATAAGAACACTTAACTTAAAAAGTTGAAAAATATTCTTTGAAACTCCTCGTTTCTTTTACTCTTATTTTACAACCCCTTTTGAAAAAACATACTATACTTAACTAATAAATATAAAATAATAATTTTTACGAGTGTCAAAAGCAAGTATAAAAAGAAATAGGGTGTCTACCATACTATGACCCTAAAAAATTTCCACACTTTATATTTATATATATACCATGTTTCTCCACTATTTTATAGTAAAAAAGTATTTTTATTTTTTACCAAAAGCGGGTAACTTCTCTATTTTCCATTGATTCGGTGAGTCCATTTTTTTTATGTAAACCATAAAAAGGGATGCTGTGGAGACACTTTCTATCATCATCAAAATGTCTTCTCTGTTCGAGAATGCAAAATTTTATGTTAGTTTAGTTAAATATGCAGGTGTTATTTTTCAATTGGCAAGTCCTATTTTCAAGCTGGTATGACCTCATAAATTTGGATCACCAAAACAAGTATATATATATATATATATATATATATATATATATATATATATATATATATATATATATATATATATATATATGTTGATAACACATAAAATATGCAACATAAAAGGTAATATTTTAGAGTAATGAAAGAATGATTGATGCTCATATTAACATAATTACCATATATAAAACCTTAACTTTTCTTAATGCACACATTTTCATTATTATGTATCCAAATCTGTAGATAAATAACCTACTTTATGAACACAAAGCATAGGCAGATGAGGGTAGGAAAGAGTATTGAAGAGACATAGTGTTTTGCAGTAAAGAAGGTCAAATGAACAACGTTTGGTACCTTGTCTGCAGGAATCACCTTTCATGCTTCTGTACATCTGGTTATTTTTGAAAAAGAGGAAGAAAAGCTTAATCAGGAACACCAAATTAATGTATGAAATTGCCAATTTTATACTAATTAAGCAGATTAAAATGAACCTGCAGATGGCTCTTGACATGTGAAATTGTCAGCCCTTTAACATCCATCAACTGAAGAACAAGCTTAGGAGTAGCCTCTGCACAATATATGAATAAAAAAAGAGGTAGAAACGTATTAGAAATTCATCATAGTATATAGTAATGAAAAACAGATAAAGAAGAATGAAGAAAATAGCCAACATACATTTACTTTTTTCTCACATTTAATTTATTTTTCTACCTCATTTTCTCATGTCATCTACAACATTTATTATTTTTGTCTGTCTTTCAATTCCCTCAGCTCCATACACCCCCATTTCCTTCTACATAAAGTGAAGCTTCAATTCTGATGAAAAGTTAACATTAACAATAATGCATCTAATAAGCTTTGTCCTTGTGTTTATGGGATCTAAGAAAAGCAACAAAAAGAAGAAGAAAGAAACATGAAGAAAAGCATAGAAAATTTTTAGTTGGGTGAAAACAATGTACTCACTGTGATGACCTCCAAGAGTTTCAATGGCATAAACAAAGCAACGATGGAGTTCAGGGGTCCATCTTAAACGAGGGACTTTTGATCTTATGTACTGTCTCACTACACCTTCCCTTCCACAACTACCCATTTTTCCTTCTCTTCAAAGACCTTCACTTTCCACTTCTGAAACCAAAAGGGTGTTCTGAAAAACCCCTATAATTACCATTCGTGCTCCAAAACTTGGACCTCCTTATATAACAAGAACAACACAGGACTAAGAAAAAAGCATGGCATGCATGCAGCTTTTCTCTTTAGGAAAACAGAAAAAAAAAATGAGGAAGAGAACACAGAATCATCATAGTGAAAGGGGAAAATATCGAGAGAAAAGGACATGACAGGGGAAGAAGTCCTGCAAATTCCCGAACATGTCACTGATAATACCTTATGGTAGGTGCTGTTGCTGCTTCCAGCGTGTACGCAGCTAGCCAAATGACAAAAAGGAAAAACGAAAGAGTAAAAAAATGAAAGAAACGAAACCAAAAAATAATCACGAGGAGGCTTCTGAACTCTGATATATGTTGTTTTGCTTGCTCATACGAAATGATTATGCCTAGTTATGCCAATATATATATAGTGTCTCGTGTGTTGCCAATCTTTGACCTTTGTCTCTCTTTCTAGTTTCCTTTTTACGCACTCTCTCTCTCTAGATAGACCAGTAATAGTAATATATGCGACAACATCGTCATAATCACTTGGGGGGAATACATGGATGCCATGAAATTACTTTTCAGGTTTTTGTTTTGTTCTCTTCTCATGAGAACTGTTTCATTGACGCGTAAACACGATAATGTTCTTGTATATTATTTTTATTTTTATATAGACTTATCAGATATAAGACTAATATTACTATAAACAAATTTCTTCATTGTTTAGTTACAAATTATAGTACTAACAAGTGAAACTAAAACTAGATTTGGTACCTTTAAGAAAAATTTCGATTTTGAAAGTCATGACTGAAAATATAATTGAAAAAAGAGACTCTATCAGAAAAATGGTTAATCATATTCTTCAATTACGAATTATTATCAATATTAATGTCTTCATTATTACTATTATTATTATTATTATTATTACTATTACTATTATTATTATTATTATCAATCTATCAAAATATTATTTTACTGATTAACATCGCAAATATTTACATTATGACGATGCATGCAAATTAAAATATGTATAACACATTTTTCTCTCTTAAATTTAAGTTTAGAAGGAGTCTAATTTATTTATCTTTTGTCTTCTATCTTCTTTAAAAAATAGAATGACTTGCCGTATGTCTCATGTTAGTGAGAAATAATTATGAATAGATATAATTTTTTTTTTGGACAAATATTAGTTATTAGTATTTTATTGGTGTGAGAGTTGAATTCATAATCAGAATTTTTTTCAAACAAACAAATCAACCTTATAAGTAGATATAAGATTTACAGATTTTTATAATAATTATTTCAAAAATTATGTTTAAATTGTTTTGGTACTGATTCAAAATACAACTCTTTTTTACTAATATTTATTAAATAAGGGAAGAAAATAGCAAGATAAGATTATTTTATAATTTTCTTTCACAAATTAAAAATAAATATTTCACTAATATAAAATGTATAATTTAATTTTTGTTTAACTTATTTATCTATCAACTTTCTTCTCTCTTTTTTCTAGTTCATTATCTTCTTTATTTATGAGTTTTGAGTATTCTCTTTTTCTAAGTTCGATATATTCATCTATAAATTAATATTTGTTTATAGAAATAAATATATTTTTAATTTTTAAATTTAGATGTAAAATTGAAATTTGGTTTTGTTTTAAATTTTGATATAATTTGTTTAAACTTTATAAATGAATAAATATAATTATTTTAATCTAAATGAATTAAATTTTATAAATATGTCAAACCGGGTTTCGAGTTGATGTTTGAAATATTTATATTGTTTGACACGTTTTAACTCATGGAACCGAATTCTGCTTTTACATTCAAATTTAGAAAATACAAATATATTTAACTTATATATATATATATATATATATATATATATATATATATATATATATATATATATATATATATATATATATATAATTTGTGAATGACTATACAAATTTTTATGGTTATCACGAAATTCCTTTCTGGTAAAGAATATACCAGTTTCATTACTGTCTTTTTCTCATGGTAGATTATAGGCACAAATGTGATGCATATATATAATTGAAATTTTCAAGGTATTTGATGAATATGAGTACTGTTATTGAAGGAGCCAAATTCAAAAAAATGATGATAAAGGTATCAAAGTAGATATTTTAAAAAACAATATAATATATATAATCATGATGTTTGAACCCTAAAATGGCTAAAAACTAAATTTCACATGCATATTCTGGCTAGACAGTTACAAGACCTACGTAGAATACCTATCTTGTCACCAAAGAAAAGGAAATAAGGTGACACTTTTAGATGCATAACAATGGTTGGAACATGGAAAAGAATTGCATGCCAAAACCAGAGGATAATTCACTTTATTATCCTTCTTCTCTCAATCTTATAGAAAAATAATATGAATTCATTATCTTCTCTTGTTAGGAAATAAGCCTCTGAAAGATATGTATATATAAATTGAGCATACGAATGTTTTTTCTTTTGAAAGTTCTGAGAATCTTGCATGGCTGTCTCCATAACCCCATTCAAGACAATATTTTTTTGTTTTTCTTTATGCTAATAAGTAATATAATATTGTCAAATAATATATATATATATATATATATATATATATATATATATATTAAATATTTGTAGATATAAAGTGTTTTTTCTTGTATGTTAATATATGTGACACTCTGATAGGACAATGGAACAGGTGCAATAATATTCTAATATAAAGAAAACAAATACATATAATAAAAAAATAAGGTTTCATAGGTTCGGAAGTACCTATATTTGCGGGTTAGTTTCAATTGGGTCCTCCAATTTTGAAAGTGATTAATTGACTCTCTGTTTTGATAAAATTGAATCAATAATATCCTTGCCGTTAATCTTAGTAAACGGCGTTAATTTTCTAGTGAGGTGGCATGCTGAGGTGGCTTTTAATTAGCACGTGGCACGATGTGTGAACCCTCGAAACTCTCACTCTTAGTAGTAACACTTCATGAATAATTGTAACTCTTCATGAATCTGAAAACGGTCTCTAATACTCTTAAATTCCAATAATCCTCCACTATTTGAGAGTATTGTATAATTACTTAACACAAACATCAATTTAATAATTGCAATCTTACACATAAATGAAAGTGTACATAGACTTGAACTTTCACTTAGTAGAATACACATTTCAGGAATTCGTATTTTATTGGTGTCGAAACGATTGAACCAACATAATACCTATTGAAGTCTTGAAGATACTCTACATGTAAGATAAATTACATATTCTTGTTATACTTGACACAATAGGGCTATGCGTCCATATCTATTCATAAGTGCAACAAAGTCATGCCCCCTTGACTTCTTAAAGCGGCCAAACTTCGCACTTACGTAGGTTGATTTCTTAGGTAAACATGTTTCTGTGACAAAACATAAATTCAAGAAATCAATTAAGAATTACTCAACCTCCTAAGCATCACAGATCTAAAGCACTCTTTAAATAATTATTTGTGCTTTCAATCATCAAATAAGAGATTTAATCTTATTGAACTTAAGACTCAATGTCATATTAAGCGTTAAACTTTGTTCGTACGAAATCTACTGTACTAATTCCATCTTTGACGAGTCCTTGGACATAACTATGTCTCACAGCAATATGTCTTGATTTGACATTGTATATTTGACTATAAGCCTTTCCCAATGTTGCAACATTGTCACAATGTATTGCTATTGGTGATATTGGTTTTGGTAACAATGATATCTCGAACATGAGATTCCTTAACCATTCGGCTTCCTTTCTTGTCGAGGCTAGAGCTATAAACTCTGAAGCCATAGTGGAATCTGTAATGCAAGTTTGTTTCTTGGACGACCAAGAAATTGCACCTCCCCAAGGAGGAAAATCCAACCACTAGTTGAAGAGTGATCTTCTCATTTATAATCCAACTTGCATCAGAATATCCTTCCAAAACTGAAGGATAACCACTATATGTTAATCCATAATTAATAGTTTTATTTGAATACTTAAGTACTCGATGGCAATGTGATAGACTAGGGTTACTAGTATATCTACTCAATTTGCTCACCGCAAAAAGCAATATATAGCCTTGTACTTATCATTGTATACATTAAACATCCTATTACCCTTGCATATTCCAGTTGTGAAACTGTTTTACCACCATTAGGTAATATCTTTAAATTAGGGTCCATAGGGGTTGAAACAAGAGAGCATTCATAATTATTGAATTTCTAAAATTATTAGTCTAGCATCAATCATTTTATAATTATATTAAAATTACTAACCAGAAATTTCTTGCTTAATGCATCTTCAGAAATGTATTTGCTTTCAAGTTGATCCCAAAGTTCTTTTGCAGAATCCACATATTGATATATGTCAAATAAAGGATTAGACATACCGTTCAGAATGTGACCACGACAAACATAATCATCATTCTCCCATTTTTTCATTTTTCGTTGTTCTTCCAATGTTTCGGTTTCGCTTGGGTTGGGGAGAACTTAAAACATATGCCACGTTTAGAGCCAAGAGAAGGAAATGCATCTTCTTTTGCCATCACCGAAAACAAACGCCTTCAAACTTGTCTAATTTGTGAAAGTTTGCAGACATCTCACGAATTGTTGTCATCTTCGAGTATATATTGCTTTTAGACTGTTGAAACAATTTTCCAAGAACTTAGGGAAACAAGATGAACAATAATGTAGACTTGATATAATCTTCTAGACGTGAATACACATTTTCCTAAAAGCAATATTTCGTCCCTTATAAGAGTGAAGGGGATCACGAAATCCGCTTTTAAGATACAAAGAAGAAATACAACGATAATACTCACTCTTAGTATTAACGTCAAATAAGAATAAAATTCTCAGGAATTGATTTGTGTGTTAAGTGAATGAGAGAATGTAGAGAAAAAGTCTCACTTGTTTCTCTATCCATAGAGCACAATATCCCTTTATATAGATGTTGATGAGGCATCTTTCAAATCCAAGAGATACCAGATTCTGATTAGTTACATTTCTTCATAAATGATCGTAATTTTTCATGAATGGTTGTAACTCTTCGTGAATAATTGTAACTCTTCATTGGTTTATAACTCTTCATGAATAAATGTAACTCTTCATGAATCTCAAAACGGTCTCTAATACTCTTAAATTCCAACAGTTCAAAGATTGAGACTTTCCC
The DNA here is from genome assembly GCF_029865625.1 of Vigna umbellata. Lineage (NCBI taxonomy): Eukaryota > Viridiplantae > Streptophyta > Magnoliopsida > Fabales > Fabaceae > Vigna > Vigna umbellata. Next base: position 47,714,995 of record NC_142167.1, on the reverse strand, counting down.
TATTCTAAAGCGTAAGCATAGTGATTTGTCAACGACATCCTCAATTGCTTCAATCAAGTTAACCACTTTTGATGAAAATCATATTACTTTCTTTTGATTTAATTAATATTATTATACATATAAATTAAACTTTGATTTCACTTTTTATGTTAGAAAATAAAAAAAAAACACAAGCTTTAGGCTACTGCTAAAATGGGAAGGACCCAACTTGATATATACTTGGATGACCAACATTGGATGTTGCTATTACTGAATATATGAATGTTCTTGAATGGTGGAAAAGTAATAGGCAACATTTTTCAGATTTGTTTGTCATGGCTAGAGACTTGCTAAGTATCCCAATTACTACAATTGTATTTGAATATGCTTTAACATTGATTCAAGGATTTTGAATAAATATAAAATTCGTCTGTTATCAAAAGATGGTGAAGTAATAATTTCCACTTAAAAGCATGAGTTTTGTGATTTAGATTGATGAAGATGGAAGAGTCGATAAGGAAAGTTCTTCTAATGTTGCATCTAATAACCTAGAAAATGTAAATGATGACCATTAAACGAAAAAATGATGATGAAGTTTATTATTAATTTTTTAGTAGTATAGTGATCGAATGATTGTGTGAAGAAAAATTATTTAATGTGTAAAATTAATCTTATCACTTTACTTGATGTTCTCTTCTGAAAAATTCAAATGTGTGAAATGCAAGAATGTTTGTGTGAACATAAATACAACTCAATATGAACTTGTTTTCAACATGTATTCATGTAAAAGGTAAAAAAAAAAGAAAAAGTCATTTTTATGTGAAATTACATTTTGAATCACAGAAAGAAAACAAAAATTGGTAGGTTAGTCTGCAAGCTCGATAAACGGAGTTATAAATATTAATCTATTTTTTAGTAATGGACTAATTCAACTCAATTTGTTTTTGGTAAATTAAAAACAAACCGAGTTTAAACAAGTCGAATCGATACGTTTTACCACACCTGATTTTGATAGGCTAAAAGTGGTTAAATAATTTTTTTAAAAGATTTATTAAAATCATAGAACACGAAAGAAGTACAATATTCTCTGTACTATGTATCTTTTAACCTACCTCTCTATCTTCTCATGCTTTAAACCATACTTCCGATAAATTTTACAGAAAAACTTAAAATACTCCCATTGTTTCTCATTATATATATTTTTTATTGACAACAAAACAGATTAAAATAGCATGTTAACTTAGATAAAAAAAAAAAAAAAAACCCTTCGATAGTTTATATAAACACGACATAAAATTAATTAATTTTAAAAAACTGTTTCTATTTTCTTTTAAATCAGGCATTCAACTTTTTTATTTATATATCTTTTCTTCTTAGCTCAGCAACTTCTGATATTCATATATATATTTATTCCTTTCTCTTGAACATTACAAAATTTTGTAGGCATGCATTATTTTACTCATGAAAGTAGAATTTTGTATCTCAGAAGAAATTTTGAATACTTTTTAGGGTTGAATTTAGCATAAGCAAAAAAGTATTATAGATATTACCAATGGACAATGAGAAGCAGCATGTGTTGCAGAGCAAAAACATTAATTAGAAAAGCACAAGTATCGTTTATTCATACGATAGCTGTGAGGCAGTTGACCATTGGATTGAGAAGAAAGAAGAAAGAAGAGAGAAGAAAGATGATGAGAATGAATTGTTGTTAGAGTAGCAGAGAGCAGAGGTGTGGGGCTAGAAGGCAAAAGGAATGGAGAGAAGGCACAGCTTCTCAAGATTTTCTGATAATGTCAGTCTTAAAGAGAGGGAATGATGGAAATTCCTGTGCACATGGCATGATGGTGTGTGAAACAGTCCAAAGCTACATTAAATTTAATACCATCATTACCACTGTTCTCCTATGTGTCTGCATTAATTTAATAGCCTTCTACTTTCTAAACTTAACGTTTTCTCTTTGATTATTACACGAGGTAAATAATAGCCCTATGAACACTGAAAAGTGTGATCAAGACGATGATGGGACCAGTTCCAGCTGGACCCTCTCTTCTGCTTCTTCTGCATCCACTATGTCTCGGCAACTGTGTTTCACCTTTCTTTCTCCCATTTTCTTCACCCTAACTTACCATGCACATCCTTCCACCACTTTAAACTCTTTTTCCATTTCATTAATCAAAACATCTCAAACTTACAACAATCAACCCATAACTCAACCCTTTTCGTACCATCGATTGGTTCAAATATGCAGGTTTCCCCTCCATGATACGAGCTTCAAATTTGTTTTTCTTATTATCCCTAACCAAAAATATTATAGAGAAGAACTTCAAATATATTTAAGCTAATTACTGTATATTATTAGTTTTATATTTCGTAAAGATAAGAAAAAAAAGAGCAGTGCTTGTAAATTTTAATTCTTACCATTCTTTTAATATTTAAATATATGAAATAACTGTTCCGTTTATTGTCCCAAAGTAAAAAATTTTATCAAATAGGAAATGTTGTGGGTTATAATTTTGTTATTTTTATTTTTAGAGATAAAAGATGTGTTTATGATATATTAACAAATATTTTTGCAATAATTCAATATTATAATGTTAGAAAATATAAGATATAAATTAAAATTTATAAATAAAATATAATTATTTTTAATTAAAATGTAATATTACAAGTAAATTAGTGAATAAATATAATAAATAAAAATGTATTACTAAATCAAATCACTTGTCTAAAAAATATAGTTATCTTCATTTGAAATATTATTTATCCTCTTAGTTAGAGTAACTGGTATTTTCTATTTTTAAATTTAAATTAGTTTTAGTTAGTAATAATAACTGTAATGTAAAATCAGTTCCTAGAGAAGATAATGGTATGCTACAATTGTCAATATAAAGTTTTATATAAACACGCTATATAAGAATCTTTAAAAAGAAGTAAATATTGAGAAATAAATAAGTGAAATAAGAGTAAAGGTACCAATTTGATAAATAAAAAATTCGTATTTAATACATATAACAGAAATTTTACTAAAAGTTACATTGTTAAGTACTTTTTTTCATCGAAAAATGCCTTTTTTCTCTAAATTTATAATTAAATTTGAAAGTCTTTTTTCGGTCCATTATAAATTCATTTGAATTTATTTGATATCTGGTTTATATAAATTAAAATGGATATATATTATATACCTTTTAATTTTAATAAAATTTGACAACGATACCTATAGAGATGTAGTTTTTGAGTGGTCCGGTTCTTCGTTGCCTTGAAGATGGGCTCATGATGGTCTTTTAATACAGGCTCATCATGCTTTCTGCACCACTGCAAATCTTTTCTTCTTACACCGCTTTCAAAATTTTCAATAAAACTATAACTAAAGAAAAACAAAAATTTATTCATGAACAAAAATAATTTATGGATGATTGAAATAAAGATTTTAAATTAGAAAAAATTCAAAAATTGGTTTATATACAAACTAATTTTTATTTTTTTACTTTTTAAAGTATTATAAAGAAGTATATCCAAACATAATCTCCTTGATGCACACTGTCTCGAATATTCTTTCCATTGGTGAAAAAACTGGATATATAAACTCAACCCTTCAATTAAGTTCTATATAAAATACATTAATATATATATATATATATTTTGAAAAAAATTAGATTTTTTAATGTAATTTATACTACTAAATCTTACCATATATATGGTATATGGTAGAATTATACTAATGCATTTATGCTTTTATTGTTCCATTAAACTCTCCATAACAAAAATTCTTATCAACTTTTGGTTTTTTAATTCTACTATCGATTTAGATATTAATATTTAAAATACTTTTTAATAAGTTGGAACCATAAAAGTTAATGTAAAGATAGTAATTTTAATCTTTTATATATATATATATATATATATATATATATATATATATATATATATATATATATATATATATATATATATATATATATATATATATATATATTAAAATAGTGTAATTTGGTTTTCAAAATAACACAATCTTAAAGTAGTGCTAATTTGGTATAACTTCATTGTGAAAAAATCGTGTTAAATTGACACAACTTTAATTAAAATTTTAAAAAAGTTATAATAATTGAAATTATATCAAACTAACCCAATTTTAGTTTATATCACAATACACTAAAATCGTACTAAGGCAACACGACTTTAATTAACGTTAAAATAAATTACAATGTACTGAAGTCCTATCAAGCTGGTACGACTTCAGTTTTTAACACAATACACCAAAATCGTATCAAGTTAACATGATTTCAATTAAAAATTTTAAAAATCATACCAAGTTTACATGACTTATTCCTTTATTTTTGTAATTTTTTTGAAATTTGCACTATTTTAATAAATTTGAAAACAAATGCACCACTTTGGTGCTATTGCCTTAAGTAGCCAGCTTTTTATTAAATGAAATAAAAGATAATGAAATGTAGTATATGAAATATTTTGTTAATGTGTTAATATTGAATTGAGTTTAAAATTCTTAGTTTTAGTTGTATAGGGTATATGGAGTTTTTTCGTTAATGTAAAATAGAATCTCTTTACCTATAAATATAGAGATCCCACTATATAGGAACTCTTGAACCTTAGTGAATTCCTATTGAGATTACTCCATACTTTTCCTACTTTGAGAGTCACGAGTTAGAGCTTGGCCTTAGAATTTGGCCTTAACTCACATGGGTTAGGATAAAAAAGTCCACAAAATTAAAAATATCTTTTATTAAAAAAGCCTATGGGACCAAATATCCATAAAATTTCATGGGTTAGAGTTAGTCCATTGACCTTCTTTTAACATGTTGACTATTTTATTCCTAATAATATTCAAAATTTTTATGATTAAGTTAACATATTGGTCTAACTGATGTTGTAACTTAATCATATCCACTATTCATGTGTTCCTAAATCCAATTATCCAATTATATTAACATCTAGTTTTTTTTTTAATTTATAAAATTGTGTGTATTTTTATCCAGTTTTGATATAAAATGTTTTGTTATATCAATAGTGTTTTATAAAAATAATAACTTATTTGATATTTTTTATGATAATTCTTTTGTGAAAAATCCATTTCTTTTCAAACGGAAACACATTTATTATATTTTAGATGTCAAAACTAAAAATAAGTTTAAAGCTTATTTATATATAATATTTTTTAAATAGTATATTAAAATAAACTCATAAAAGCTTATTTATATATAATCTTTTTTTCTTTCAAAATTACCTTATATTTAAGTTTAAATAAACTCAATATATATTATATTTTCAACTTTTCAAAATAATGAAATTATGTATCTAAAATATGATTACAACTAAAAGATTATTTTGAATAGCTTTTTCTAAAGTTAATATTTATATTTTTATATTTAAAGAAAAATAGAATATTATAGTAAAATATCATTAGAAACTTAGAAACTACTAAACAAAGATTACAAAACAAATGAAAAGAATAATTAAAAATGCATTACAAATGAGCTAATTTAATTTTGGGGTGCCAACCCTACCCTAACCCTGCCGTAACCCACTTTGCGTGGGGTTTTAGGAGTTGAGGCTTTTAAAAAGCTCCCTATTAATGGACCAGAAAAATAAGGATTGGTTTTAGAGGGGTCAGGAGCAACCCATGGGCTAGGGGCTCAGATGACAGTTATACTTGTAGGACTAGAAGTTGTCCAAATTTGCTTTATTTATAAGTGATGGAGATTTTAGATAATTCATCTTTTCACCTTTCATAAACAATCCTTCTATCCTAAACTGTATAAGCACATATTAAAATGTCTAAAGAGTATTTATGGAATTATCAAACTTTAACAAAATATGCTCATTAGATGATGAAATTCAAGTTTTCTAGTGACTTAAAATCTTTATCTAAACTAGAAAGTCTAATACCACTCATAACAAGTTAACTTTTAGTACATTTTCATACTCAAAGCTTATTTTACCATATTGGAAGAAACCCTAGTCAAAACAACATTTTAAGGAATGTGTGTGCATGTGTGTGCGTGTGTGAGTTTGTGTGTATGTGTGAGGGAGTATGTGGGTGGGTAAGTGTGTGTGTGTGTGTAAGTGTGTGTGTGTGTAAGTATGTGTGTGCATGTGTGTATGGGTGTGTGTCTTTGTGTGGGTGTGTGTGTGCGTGAGGGTGTGTGTCTGAACATGTGTGTGTGTGTGTGTGTTTGGGTGTGTGTGGGTGTGTGTGTCTGTGTGTTTATGTTGGTGTGTGTGTGTGTGTGTGTGTGCGTGTGTGTGAGTGTAAATATGTGTGTGTGGTGTGTGTGTGCATGTGTGTGGGTTTGTGTTTGTGTGGGTGTGTGAGTGTATGCATGTTTGTGAATATGTGTGTGTGCGTGTGTGAATGTGTTTGTGTGTGTGCGCATGTGTTTGTGTGTGTGAATGTGTGTTCGTGTAAGTGTGTGTGTGTGTGTGCATATGTGTGTATGTATGTGTGTGTTTGTGGGAGGGGGGGTGTTTGTTTGTGTGTGCGTGTGTGTGTATTTATGTTTTTTGTGTGGGTGTACGAGAAACAAATGTCTTTTATCCATTTGTGTTTTTTAGGAGTAGAAATTATAAATGAGGGTGTAGGAAGCATAGGCCTCCATTTGAAATAAAATAAGTTGAAAAATAAAAGATATGAAATGTAGCAATTATGTTTTTAAAAAAAACAATTTGATTGAGAGATTATAAGAAGCACCATCTAAGCAGTTACTTGTAAGTTATAATATATTTTAATTTTAAAATAATAAAATAAAAAGGATTTATTGACTAAGAAATAAAAAGAGAGGAAGCGTAAAAAGATAGGTACGTAAAATAAAATTGAGAGAAAGGAAAATAGAGCATGATAAGACAGAGGAAGTGAATAGGAGAAAGAAATTCTTTTTATAAGACAACAAAAGCGTGAGATTAAGTTTTTTTCTTTTTGTGATTTAGGAATAAAAAGGAAGTTAATAAGGGTATAATGATTAATTGGATTAATAAATGGTTTATTATTATTTTTTTCTGTTATTGAATGCTATTTATTTATTTTGTAATCTATTGTTAAAATGGAACTCATGAGGGGTTTATATTGAGTACATTTGGTTTTGAATGAGACTTTAGATAATGACGAGTGAATAAGGTTAGGCAGGGAATGAAGATAGTTATTATGTTTAAAAATATGATGAACTTTGATTGAGGATTGGAATGGGTAAGTGTGGGAGTTGTACTAGAACGTGTGGTTGACCGATGAGCATAAGAGTGAGGGATATGTTCACTTGCTGTACCTAGTAATCCTGAGACTATCGACTGGTCGAGATAACAACTCCTTTTGGTCTTGTGTGCGAAAAGAGAGTGCTCGGGTATTGAGCCTTCTTTGTATGGGGGTGATGGTGTTTGCCTTGTCCTTGTGTGGCAGGAAACATGTTCCTCCGCTAGGATGGCGGGACTACTTGAGTATAGGAAAGGCTACAAGGGACCTGTAGGGGAGGCTACAAGTTTGTTAGGTAGGGTACAAGAGTGTGATTGATTCTTTTCACTATGGAGTTTATGGTATTGTGGAGGCTCATGGTGTTATTCATGATGATGTTAGTTCTGATGGAGGTACATGTGATGATGATTTGTGGTGATGATTGAAAATGATGTTGATAAGAATAACATGGATGGTATTTTGACGATATAGTAAATGAGGATGTTGATGATGATCAGGGTCTAGAAACGATTATGTTTGTAAGGGTACCATGGTAGATGAATGATTATTATTGAATTGTGCTTATTTGTCATGTACATGTTATATAGTTATTGGTTGTGTTATGGTAGCTTACTCATATTTGTTTGTGTTTGTGATTGTGTGTGTCCTGCGATGATCGTATGATCCTTGATTATACGGGAGCAGGAGATGTTGCAGATGCTCTAGAGACATGATAGAGATCCGAGAGTGGGGAGCAACTTTGGTTTATTTAAAGTTTTTGAGTTATACATTTTAGAAATAATGTAAATGGACTAATTTTATTTCTTGGTTGTTTTAGTAATTTCACAACTTTGTAATTAGACTATATTTTTGATAAAGTCAAGACTTGGTTTTAATTCGTACGTTTAAAATGTCGAAAATTTTAATTAATATTGTTTTTCGCATTAAGATGATATTGAAAAAATTTACCTTGGTCTAGAAATAATAAATTAAATGACAAATACCTTGTGAAAAAAAAATCTCTTATTTATTTTTAATATCTCTCATACATCTTGGTCTAAAAATTCAAAAAAAAAATTACTTTTAACATCACTTACTAAAAGTCATTCCAAGCCAAGCCCTTCCCACCATAATAGATATATCATTATTTCATCACCAATCAAAGTTTTATTTAATCAGCTGTGTTGAGACTATTCATAGTAGGTATGATAATTTTGAAAATTCTTGAAGGTGATGAAATTCATTTTGCAATCTTAAATACGTGTAAAATTAAACTATGTTTGTTAAACAGGTTTTCTCTCAAATCATTTTCTAACACTTTGTGTTTCATTTTTTGTAGGTTGCTCTTTGACAACTCATAGATATAAATACATATAATTTTCTCTATAATGGTTGAAGAAATTGGACTAGTATAAATGAAAATGAAATTAGTTGCAAATATTCTGATCACAAGACACAGTGCTCTTGGACTTAAAAAGATATTAAAATTATAGGACTAAGTAAAATTATTTACTTTAATACTTTGTTAGCAAGTTAACATGAACTAATAACAAATAGGTTTAATATTATTTTTGGTCCCTATATTTGTCAATGACTTTCAATGTGAGACTTATTTTTTTTTTAATGTTCAATGTAGTCTCTAATTTCGTAATTTATGTTCAATTTGGTCATTTTCGCTGACGATGTCTAAATCATTAATGACATAGATTCCACGTAAGAAAACACGGAATGAGTTATTACACAATAATGCTCATAGTGCCTGACTCACATCATCATCATCTTCCCCAAATCAAAAACCCTAATTTCTGTAGGTTTTTGTGATTTAATGGAAAGCGATTTTGGGGTTTCGTTCCTTGCAGATGGTTTGCATCATCAATGGAGGTTAAACAAGTTCAATGGTGGTGCGATTTGGGATTTTACAGGTTTTCACGGAAGAAGCGCAATTTCGTGAATTGGGGGTTCATCGTGAATTGGGTTTTTGCGATTTGGATTCTGGGATTTTTGGATTTTCTGTAATTGTTTTGTGATTTTTGGGTTTCACTTTACAGGTTCTCGTGAAGTTGTCACGATGGAGAAAATCAAGATGGCGAGATGTTGATGGTGGTTCTCATGGTGCATAGCGATTTAGACTCGCGATTTAGGTCTGATTTGTTGTAGTGAAAGGTTTCGTTTGCAGATTGGGTTTCTTGGTTGATTCGTGGTGGCTTGTGCAGTTGCTACTGGCGAAGCTCATGGTGGTCTGACGACGTGGAGAAGATGATGGCCTAAGTGTGGTGCACAGCGACACATTCCTAGAAGGAAAATTATGGTTTCTAATTTGGGAAAGATGGTGATGATGTGGCGAGATGCGTGACAAGTCATTCTTTTTTTTTTACGTGGAATGTACGTCGTTAGCAATTTAAATTGTGTCAACGTAAAGGATTAAATTCAATGAACATTCAGGAAAAAATGAGTCCCACATTAAACAAAGTTAACGAATATAAAAGACCAAAAATGATATTAACCCTAACAAATATTTTAATTCTTAAATCTAAACAGTTGAATTATTTATAATAAATCCAATGGGTAGTTTATAAAATCTTAATTAAAAATTTAAATTATATAATTCAAAATTTACATTTTAAAAAGATTAATTTAAAACAATAAAAAGTTCCCATTTCAAAAATAGTATAATCCAGGATAGTTTAGAAGAAATAAGTAGAAATAGAAGGTATGCTCTTCCAAATGATCAACAATGCTAATAGATGATAATTAATGTTTTAAATAATCCTCTTGTACTATATTATATCTTTTCAGCAACTAAAATGGTGGTTAGAATGCACTTTCAAAGTTGCAGTTGGCCATACCTAATCTAGTCTCAATCCATGTCATCCACACACAAATTAATCAAACTTTTATATCATAATTGTGAATTATACTATGAATCTCCAAAATATTATTCATTTGATTAAGTTCAATGGATGACACCTGCCCCATAAACTAAGGGTTGTCAGTTGAAAATTCACCAATAAAAAAATAATAGAATTTCAAGCCAACGACAAAGAAGTATAAAAAAAGGTGAATCTTGGAATGAAAATTTTGTGGGTAAACTAATTTTATAAGGAAAAGGAGATAAGCTATTAACTGTCCCTTTCAAGGGCTAGTTTATAATTCTCAAAGAAAAATAAAAAGGACACAAATTTCACTTTATTGAGTTTCGTAGAGAATGTTATTTTACACACTATACATAGTCAGAATTGAAGTGTGTCTTCAAAGTAAAAGACAGTTACTTCAAAGTAAAAGACAATTGGGAAGTGCACTTTATGTTCTAAAAAATGTCGTATGAGGAAAATTTGTTTATCGGGAGTGGTTGGATTAGGTCCTCCACTTCCAATTTGTATTCTCCAATTACATGTAACTTTTACAAAATAATAATTTATGTATGATTAATTTTAACTTATATAGAAGTTTTCTTCTCTCCCTTATGCTTATAGAAAATATCTATCAAGCATATCCTATATATTTTATTATTTTAAAACGTATAAAGTGTGATTATTGTTGTTTTTTTATAGAGGAAATAGTATTTGTTGATGTGATAGTGAGTTTTACGCCATCAATCACTTAAGAAATTATGTATAATATATTTTTTATTTTTTTATAATGGGTGCTTTTAGAAATTATGTATAATATAACCTTTTACTTTAGTGGTATTATTATATATAACAAAGTTTTTGTTAATAACCTTTTCTAAAATCTAATTTAGTAATTTATCTGTTAAATGTCTAAATTAACTATTTTAATAAAATAAAATAAATATGTATAACACATAGTCTATCATGTATTTTCTTGTACCATGAAGGCGTAACTTTTATTTCCATAATTTCCTGAATGTATAAATCTTGATTCAACAGAAAGTATTATCTAATTACTAAAAAAATGTCAACATATGGTTATTTTTTGTTGTTATTGCAACATTTTTTAAAGTTTATAATTAAAGACTATTATGAGTATTTTATGTAAATAAATAATTAATAATGTTATTCTTTATGGCGTGTTAATATTTTTCATTAAAAATTAAGAAAATGTATTGCCAGTAAATAGAAATTATTTAATTTTAGAAGAAATAGAAAACTAAATGTGTAATTAAATTGTTATGATGATCTTGCACATTTATGAAAATACAAAGATCAAAATTAGATTTAACTTCTTCCCTTATTAGTTAAAATTTATATAATTATATAAATTCCATTTTATATTTAATTAACTTAATTCATTATTGTACAATTTTAATAAGTTGTAATTGAAACAATATATAGACCAAAATATAATATAAAAAATTACAAGCATCTTCAACTTATTGTAGAAATTCATTGATAATCCATAAAACTATTTTTATAATTTTAATATAATAAAATTTTAAATAGATTACATTAAACTATTAATTATTAAACTAATTAATAATTTAAGTTTATGATATAATTGTATTTCTAGAATGTTCATCATGTATATTGTTATGATATTCTTTTTGTGTACGGGTCTACATAAGGATTACAGACTTGTTAATCATAAGGATTATAGTGAGCAATCCTTTTGCTGAGTTACCCGTTCAATTAGATAATAGTTTAGTTTATAAAAACATAATAAATATATTAAATTATTAAAACACTATAGATATACCAATATATATATATATATATATATATATATATATATATATATATCCCATTTTAAAAGAATCAAACAAAACTAAAATTCATAAAAAAGAAACATTTGAAGTTTTATATTATAATTTTTTTCTTCACTACATTAGAATAATACTTTCATTTATGTTTGATGAATTAAATTAAAATGGAAAACAAGAAATTCATTAACAGTGATTATAACACAACTTTTAATTAAAGAAAACTTTACAGGTTTGAGTGTTTTTTTTCTTATATATTATTTTTCTTGCTTAACCTATCTTAACTCACTTGGTTTCAACACAAGAGACATAAAACAAAATCCTTTTAGATTCGTTTTTTTAAATGACATAATTTCACATTTTTAAAATTATGTTGAGAGTAAATGATTTAGATTAAGGAAAAGTGACTTAAAAAATTGTTTGAAGTGAATTAGAAATTTGTGATTGATTTAATTGATGTGAAAAAGGAAAAAAAAATAAGAATTATGTTAAGACAAAATCGTCAACACATCTGAATGCTCTTATATTTTGAAGTTTAACCAAATAATATTAAACGAAATAAGAATCTAAAAATAACATAGATGGAAACATAAGCATTAGGTTCAAAATTTCGAACAATACAAAAGTCTTAGGAAAACACTTTAGATGGTAGAAAACATAGAAACACCTAAGTTAAAGTACCCAAACGCGATGCTAAACGACTAATAAGTCAAAGTGTCTAAGAGAGTTATGTTAAATGCGTACGCTATACTATACTCAAGGGGTATTCAGTTGAATTCTCCACAAAATAGAAAAAGTGTTAAGACTAAACACCGTAAAAAAACTTAAACCTACAACGTAAAAGAAAACTTAACCTATTAAACGCTCTTGCTCTAAAAAGGCAAAATCACGAAAAGTGTTTACATTAGTCTAGATGATAGCATGAGCTAAAATGTTACTTCGTCCAAGGATGAAGTTCTTTCTCAACGCTTGGTATCTTTTAGAGCTGTCAAAATGGGCCACCCGGCCCAACCCGACCCGACCCACCACGGGTTGATGGGTAAACGGGTTGGCTCACTGGCTCATTTAATTACATTTTTCTTAAATAATTTTTTTTTACAAACTTTCTATAATTCAAATCTAAACAAATTTCACTCCCAAATTTTACTCCAAACATGGGTGTTTAATTAATTTTGAAAATAAGAAATTTAAATAATTTTTTCAAGCAAAAAATAATAATAAATACTTTTTAAAAAAAATTAAATTTTAATAAAATAAAATTAGGTAGGTGGGTTGGTGGGCCAACCCGGCCCACCACGGGTTCAACCCGTATGAGTCGGGTTTAAATCTGACCCGCATAAAAAAAATACAATTTTTTCAAACCCAACCCAGCTTGAACCCGTGGTGGGCCGGGTTGGCTCGCAGGTTATGACCCATTTTGACAGCTCTAGTATCTTTAGAAGAAATGTTTAATTGTCAAATGTTACATCAAGGATAGAAAATGGAAAGCACCTTGTTGTTCTGAGAAAACATTAAATGACATTAAAAACAACAACAAAAAGTAATAAGAGATAAGAGATATTATTAGTGAACTGAGTCTTTGCATGTTATTTCTTAATTATAAATAAAGATGTTAGTATTTCTCCTATTTTTATACATAAATTAAAAAAAATATGAAAGTTTTGAAGTTACTTGAGAGAAAATGACACGCATAATTAACAAAATTAGGTGGTTGAAATTTTCATGTGTATCTTGATTGGAGTTTAAATGCTAAATATAATTAGTGAAATGAGCATTCACATGATTATTTAATAAATAAATATTCTATTATTCATATATTTTTAACAAAAAATAAAATAATTAAAAGAAGTTAGGAGTGAGGTTATTGAAAAACGACATGCATAATTAATGAAAACACATGGTTCAAATATTCATGTATAAATGGAATGAAGAGTGAATGATAGAGGTAATTAGTAAATGAGTCTTTTTCACTGTTATTTGTTAATTATAAAAAAATATTGTTATTTATCTATTTGTAATAGCAAAATAAAAACAATAAGAGAAGTTGGAAGTTAAATAAGAGAAAATGACATGCATAATTAATAATTAATAAAAGCATGTGATAGGGATGTACATGTATATAATGAAGTGTGAGTGGTAAATGTTATTAGTCAATTGAGTACTCACATGGTTTTTTCTTAATAATAAATAAAAATAATTATTAGTTCTCTATTATTAATAAAGGAATAAAAATATCAAAAGAAGTTTGGAGTTAGATTAAGGGAAAACAACACACATGATTGATGAAATGCATGGTTGGAATGTACATTTATATGTGAATGAAAAGTAAATGATAGATGTAACTATTGAAAGGAGTCTTCACATTGTTATTTCTTAATTCTAAATAAAATTATTAGTATATCTCAATTTTTAAAAGAATAAAACAAATTAAGGGAAGTTGGAAGTTAGGTATATAGTTAATGAAAGCATATGGTTAGGATGTATATAAAGGTAGATGTAATTAGTTAAAGGCTAAAATCCTCATTTCGTTCTAAATTTCATTTTAATTATTTAATTTGGTTATGTTTTGTTTGGTTCAGTTAAGTCATAAATTTTGTTAAAACAATTCAATTAAGTTATTTTGGTTAAATTGATATTAACACCATCTTTGTTTAAAAAAGTGTGTTTTCCTTTGTTTAAAAACTGTATTTTCCATTGTTTAAAATTTTTTATTTCACATATTAAAATTAAAAAAAAAAGTGTCACTTTACATTTATATTTTTTAATATTTGAAATAAAATTGTAAGTTTAAAATATGGATTTTTTTATTGAAATTTAAAATGTTAAAAATAAAATAAGTTTGAATATCTAGATGAAGTGATTTGATGTATAAATTCTAAAAAATTATTTTATAATGAATACAAAAGTTGTAATTATGTTTAATTACTAATTTTGTTTTATTTTGCAGCGAGACAACATAACTTTATTTAAAAATTAACTACACTAAATTCAAGAAATTATCATGTAGAACTAAGATTTACACGTGTCAGCAACACTTTTACATGACACTAATATTGTTACGAGGAAAGACAAAAACCATGTGACAAAAAGAACTTTAAAAAATTAAAAAAGAATTAAAATAATAAAGAATAAATAAATTAAAAAATATCACGAACTAACATGTGACATATATAAAGACGGTGTTAAAGTCAATTTCATGAAAATTATGTAATTGAATCATTTTAACAAAAAATTAAGACTAATTAGTAAAAAGAGAAACAAATTGAATAATTGAAACAAAAATTAGGACAAAGTGAGGATTTTAGCTTTAGTTAAATCCATATCAATAATATTACTTCTTAATATTAATAAAAAATATTATTATTTTTCTATTTTAATAGAGAAATAAAAAAATAAAAAAAAAGTTGGCAATAATATTAAGAGAAAACAAGATACATAATTAATGAAAACGTGTGGCTGAGATATATATTTATATCTTGAATGAAGTGTTAATGATAAATGTAATCAGTGAACTGAGTAATCAACAAGCATATTTAATGAAAGCACGTGATTGTGATATAGATGTATATATTGAATGAAATGTGAATGATAGATGTAATTAGCTAAATAATATATATTGAATGTATATATAAGTTCTAATTAGACTTAATTACTAATTTGGTTCCATTTTGGAGAAAGAAAACATAACTCCATTTTAAAAAAAATGGAACTAGACTAAGTCCAAAGTTCAAATAATATAAGGATTACACTAAATTTAAGACATATGTAGAACAAGCATTTACATGTGTCACTCACACTTACACATGTTAGCAAAATTTTCATATGACATTGATATTGTTAGATGGAATGACATGAACCTAATATGTGATAAAAAGAACTTTAAAAAATTGAAAACAAATTAAAAAAATAAAAAGAATAAAAAATAAATAAATCAAAAAAAGTGACAGGTGGTAAAGTCAATCTAATGAAAATTACCTGATTGAATCATTTTAACAAAAATTAAGACTTAATTAATAAAAAAGAAGAACAAAATTGAATAAGTAAAGAAAAAATAGGACCAAATGAGGATGTTAGCTCTACTTAAATGCATATTTGTAATATTACTTCTTAATATTAATTAAAAATAATATTATTTTTCAATTTTAATAGAGAATTAAAAAAATAAAAATAGAGTTAGGAGTTACGTTAAAAGAAAACGACACTCATAATTAAGGAAAGCGCGTGGCTGAGATATTCATTTATATTTTAAATTAAGTGTCAATACCATTATTTCTTAATTATTAATAAAAGTATAATTATTTCTCTATTTTTAATAAAGAAATAAAAAAAACTTAGAGAATTGAAAGGTACTCAAGAGCAATTGACGTGCATAATTAATGAAAGCACGTGATTGATATATACACGTATATATTGAATGAAGTGTGAATAATAGATATAATTAGTTAAATGATATATATGGAATTTATATATAAATTGTAATTAAGCTTAATTATTAATTTGGTTCCATTTTGGAGGAAGACAACATAACTGTATTAAAAAAAAACTGGAAGTTGACTTAGTCAAAAGTTCAGATATAAGAACTACACTAAATTTAAGACACGGTCATGTAGAACAAGCATTTACACGTGTTACTCACACTTACACGTGTCACCAACATTTTCATATGATATTGATATTGTTACATGGAATGACATGAACCTAACATGTGACAAAAATAACTTTAAAAAGTTGAAAACAAATTAAAAAAATAAAAAAGTAAAGAATAAATAAATAAAAAAATATCAGACAAGTGACATATACAAGTGACATGAAAATTATGTAATTATGCATGTATATATATGGAATTTATATACAACTTATATATATTTCATTAATTATGCATGTCAATGATAAATGTAATTAGTGAAATGAGTCTTTGCACCAATATTTTTTAATTATTAATAAAAGTATAATTATTTCTCCATTTTTAATAAAGAAATAAAAAAAATTAAGAGAATTAAAAGTTACTCGAGAGTAATCGACATACATAATTAATGAAAGTACGTTATTGAGATATACATATATATATATATATATTGAATGAAGTGTGAATGATAGATGTAATTAGTTAAATGATATATATTGAATGCATATATAGGTTGTAATTAGGCTTAATTATTAATTTGTTTCCATTTTGAAAGAAGACAACATAACTCTATTTACAAAAACTTCAACTTAACTTAGTCAAAATTTCAAATATAAGGACTGCACTAAATTCAAAACAATGTCATGTAAAACTTTTACTTACACGTGTCACTAAAACTTACACGTATTAACAACATTGTCGCATAACACTGATAGTGGAATGACAAGAACCTAACATGTGACAAAAAGAAATTTAAAAAATTGAGAATAGACTAAACAAAAATAAAGAATACATAAGAATAAATAAAATAAAAAATATCACGAACTGACACGTAACATATATAAAAAGTTACCTAATTTTAGGACACTTGTAAATTCAATCTAATTAAAATTACCTTATTGAATCGTTTTAAGAAAAAATAAGACTTAATTAATAAAAAAAACAAAATTGAATAATTCAAGAAAAAATTGGACTAAATGAGGATTTTAACTATAGTTAAATACATATTCATAATATTACTTCTTAATATTAATTAAAAATATTATAATTTTATTATTTTAATAGAGAGAAAAAAGTTCGTTAAGAGAAAATGACACACATAATTAATGAAAACGCGTGGCTGAGATGTGCATTTATATCTTAAATGAAGTGTTAAGTGTAGATGTGATTAGTGAAATTTGTCTTGGCACCATTATTTATTAATTATAAATAAATGTATCATTATTTCTTCATTTTTAATAAATAAATAAATAAATTGAGAGAGTGTAAAGTTACTGGAGAGTAATTGACACGCATAATTAATGAAACCACATGATTGAGATATACAAGTATATATTGAATGAAGTGTGAATGATAGATGTAATTAGTTAAATGATATATATTGAATGTATATATAAGTTGTAATTAGGCTTAATTATTCATTTGGTTCAATTTTAGAGGAAGACAACATAACTCTATTTAAATAAAATTGAAATTTCACTTAGTCAAAATTTCGAATATAAGGACTACACTAAATTCAAGAGATTGTCGTGTAGAACTAAGATTTACACATGTCACTAACACTTACACGTGTCAACAACATTCTCACATGATACTTATAACTGTTACGTTGAATGACAAAAACCTGACATTTGAAAAAAAAAACCTTTAAAAATTGAAAAAGGAATAATAAAAAATAAATTAAAAAATACCGCAAACTGATACGGGACATATACAAAAGTTACCTAATTTTAAGACATGTATAAAATCAATGTAATGGTAATTACCTAATTGAATCATTTAAAAAAAAATAAGACTTCAATAATAATAAAAATGAACAAAATTAAATAATTTAAGAAAAAATTAGAATAAAATGAGGATTTTAACCTTTGTTAAATGCATATTTATAATTTTACTTCTTATTTATTAATTAAAACTATTATAATTTTAATATTTTAATAGAGAAATAAAAAAAGTTGGTAGTTACGTTAAGAGAAAACGACACACATAATTAATGAAAACGCGTGGCTGAGATATACATATATATCTTAAATGAAGTTTTAACCGTAGATGTGATTAGTGAAATTTGTCTTGACACCATTATTTCTTAATTATAAATAAATGTATCATTATTTCTCCATTTTTAATAAATAAATTAAAAAAATTAAGAGAGTTGAAAGTTACTCGAGAGTAATCAACACGCATAATTAATTAAAGCACATGATTGAGATATATAGGTATATATTGAATGAAATGCGAATGATAGATGTAATTAGTTAAATGATATATATTATGTATATATAAGTTGTAGTTAGGCTTAGTTATTAATTTGGTTCCATTTTCGAGGAAGAGAACATAGCTCTATTTAAATAAAACTGAAACTTAGTCAAAATTTCAAATTGATAATGATACTTTGACAACATTTTTTTGACAACATTTTAACATCATCTACGTATCATTATCTGATTGGTCCAAAATTACTCCATAATCAATAATAATAATCATAAACACCAACATGGACTAATTACAGAATGACACGTAGATAATGTTAAAATGTTGTCAAAGTATCATTATCCATTTCAAATATAAGGACTACAATAAATTCAAGAGATTGTCATATAGAACTAAGATTTACACATGTCACTGACACTTACACGTGTCAACAACATTGTCACATGATACTGATACTATTACGTTGAATGACAGGACCTGACATTTGAAAAAAAGACCTTTAAAAATTGAAAAGAATTAAAAAAGATAAAAATAAATAAATTAAAAAATAATATGAATTGATATGTGACATATACAAAAGTAAACTAATTTTAGGACACGTATAAAATCAATCTAATGGAAATTACCTAATTGAATTGTTTTAACAAAAATTAAGACTTCAATAGTAATAAAAATGAACAAAATTGAATAATTTAAGCAAAAATTAGAACAAGGATTTTAACCTTTGTTAAATGCATATTTATAATACTACTTAATATCAATTAAAATTATTATTATTATTTTACTATTTTAATATGGAAATTAAAAAAATTTGGCAGTTAAGTGAAGAGAAAACGACACACATAATTAATGAAAACGCGTGGCTAAGATGTATACTTATAGCTTGAATTAAGAGTTAACAGTAGATGTGATTAGTGAAATGTGTCATGACACCATTATTTCTTAATTATAAATAAATGTATCATTATTTCTTCATTTTTAATAAATAAAAAAAATTAAGAGAGTTGAATGTTACTGGAGAGTAATCGACACGCATAGTTGATGAAAGTACATGGTTGAGATATTCATGTATATATTGAATGAAGTGTGAATGATAGATGTAATTAGTTAAATAACATATATTGAATGTATATATTAGTTGTAATTAGGCTTAATTTCATTTTAGAAGAAGACAACATAGCTCTATTTAAAAAATGAAACTTGACTTAGTCAAAGTTTCAAATATATGGACTAAACTAAATTCAAGAGATTGTCACGTAGGAGTAAGATTTACACGTGTCACTAACACTTATACATGTCAATAACATTTTTATATGATACTGATATTGCTACGTTAAATGATAAGAACCGGACATGTGAAAAAAAAACTTTAAAAATTTGAAAAAAGATTAAAAAATAAAAATAAATAAAGAATAAAAAAATTTAAAAATATCACAAGATGATATGTGACGTATACAAAAGTTACCTAATCTTAGGAAACATATAAAATCAATATAATGAAAATTACCTATTTTTTAGTTACAAGTGAAAATAATGTTATCATGTTAAGAATAAAATAGTAACTTTTTTTATGATATATTTTTCTATTTTTATTAAACCGATAGTATATTTCAATTTTTGCTTTATATATTTTTTTAATAGAGAAAAAATCGAAAGTTTGGTTAAAAAGAATCGTGTCACATAATTAAGAAAAACATTTGATGGAAAAAATAAAAATAAAATTATTAAAATAAGTGAAAAAAATGAAACAAATTTCACTCCATTTTTTAAAACTATCCCTCTCCCTTTCTATTCTGGCCAATAACCCAAATTATTTTCATCTTCTAATATTCTCTCGATTGATTTCGTGACACCCAAAACACCATTTGGGTGTGCTAGATTAATATATTTTAAGATAAAAGAAAAAGAAGCTTAAGGGAAAAAATTAATGGTGTAAAAAATAATGATGGATAATAATTTATAGTATTATTGGGTGTCCCTCCCTGATGTGACTTTGGGATAGTAGCAGCCAGGCCTTGCATTGCATCATTGCATGCAACCCAAGGCAGCTAAACACAGCAAAGGTGGGTTCAGAAACCTTTTATGCCCTTTCCATGTCAATGTCCCTAAACGGTAATGACACAGTACACTCTGCCCCTACTGAATTTCAGACAACAGTCCCTTCCCCAATCACTCCTCAGGTGCTTTTCACTTCCATTCAACTTTTCTTTATAAAATATACTATTTTCTTTTTTCCTCTTCATTTTAATCAAATCTGTAAAAATACTTCAACTGTCACAAGTTTTCACTTTTTCACAGCATTCGACCCTTAAGAACTTATTACTGCTACAGCTTTTTTTACTTCAGAAACCTATTTTTAAAGATTAAAGATTAATCACTGCTCCCCTTCGAGATAAAGGGGTGAGTAAAGTTATCAACTTTTTAAACTTTGATTCTGTCACTTCAAAGGTGGTAACTTCCATCGTTTTACATATACGGTTTATGGAGCAATTTATGTATAATACACACACACACACGCGGTTTCAGTTCATCACCTTTTTATTTGTTTTTGCTTATGAATTTTTGTGGGGCCCAGTGGGGCTTGGTGATTAGTGAAAGTTTGTCTGGGAGTGAGTCAGAATATGCGAAATAAGAGAGAGAAAGAGAGAGCATAGCTGTTTCATTTCATGTTGCTTACACCCATTTCATGTCGTTATGTGTCTATGGATTGGGTCCACAGTGCCGTAGGCCTTTCTCTCTCTCACACATCAATTTTCCAATTTGTGGAATTTCATTAAATGCTGAAAAAAAGCATTCAGCAAAATCTGGAAAAGAGTTTCAAGAGAGAAAAATAAAAATTAAATGAGAAAAAGAAACGATTGAGCAAAATGGGGTGTGTGTGCATATGTGTTGGTGTATCTGCATGACACCAAATCACTGGAAGAGACTCTGAAAACCTCTACCTCAAAATTTCTCATTTAAATACAAACCCAAGTTGGGAGAAAATACTCATATCAAGTGGCCATGGGGTTGGATTGAATTTTCCTTTTTCTTCCTCTCCTATCTCTGCTTCAAAACTTTCTTTTTCATGGAAGTTTTCACCTTTCAGCCTCTCTTCTCTATTTCTCTCTAGAGAATTCAACTTCCCTTGCCTTTGAGTTTTGAGATTGGGGACAAGAATTCAAGGACTCAAATTGCATGTGGGTTTTCCAGAATTCTGATGTTGTTGTAAGGTTTTTGAGTCAAGAAAGAAAAGGAAAAAATCACTAGAAACGTTTTGCTATAAGACATGGCAGCACCTTTTTCTTCAGCATCTCTCTTTGGAATCAGAGAAGAGGATCAGAATCAGATGAAGCAGCAGCATTCCTCCACAACAACACCATCTTCCTCATCAACTCCAGCTGCACCACCACCCCAGAAGAAAAGAAGAAACCAACCTGGAACACCAAGCAAGTATCTTAACAATTTTACACATAAAAAAAATTAAAAAAAATCTACTCTTCGGTTTATTTCTCATCAATTAAATGAATTGGTTTTTCTCACTTTCTGGTTTCATCTCTGCAAAAGGTTTAATTTTCACACCACCCACCATCACAATTTTTTGTTTTCTTCCAATGGGCAATTCCTGTGTGGGGTGGTGAACCCTAATCAATTCCTAACTTTGGAACATAAATGAGGAATGGAATGTGGAGATTAAATGGCGGTGTGTTTTGGAAACTTTGACTTTGTCTTCAAGCTTTCAGAAAAATCAATTGCTGGTTTCCTTTTTAATCCTGTGAATTTTCTAAGTATTGGTTGTTTTTGGCTTTATTTAATAAAGTTTTTTTTGATTTATTTATTTTGGTGGTTGGAATGGGAAGAAGAAAATGATGCATGTGTGTGTGTGTGTGCAGATCCAGATGCTGAGGTGATAGCACTGTCTCCGAAGACTCTAATGGCAACAAACAGGTTTATATGCGAAGTGTGCAATAAAGGGTTTCAAAGGGAGCAAAATCTACAGCTTCACAGAAGAGGACACAATCTGCCATGGAAGCTGAAGCAGAAGAGCAACAAAGAGCCAAAGAGAAAGGTTTATCTGTGTCCTGAGCCCACATGTGTTCATCATGACCCTTCGAGGGCTCTTGGAGACCTCACTGGCATTAAGAAACACTACTCTCGCAAACACTGGTGAGAAGAAATGGAAGTGTGACAAATGCTCCAAAAAATATGCTGTTCAATCAGATTGGAAGGCTCACTCCAAAACCTGTGGCACCAGAGAGTATAGATGTGACTGTGGCACCCTCTTCTCCAGGTATATCCACACTAATCCACAACTCAATCATCTTCCAAAATCGACAAATCATTTCCAAAACTAAAGTTTCTTTCACATGGCTTTTTCATTGATGCAACATTCTAGTCATGCAGCAGAGAATTGGGTGATGACAGATTACATGTTAAAATTAAGTACTGGTGTTTGGTTTGATTTAGGCTAGTTTGGTCTGGTTTAAGGCTTATTATTAGATTCTTCAAGTGACTATAGTTGGGAAAATGGCTTAGATGCTTTCTTCTTTTTCTATTTCAGTTTGGCTTCCTTCCAATTCATTCAGATTCTGTCCTCTCTTTCCCTCTCTCGTATGCTTTCCTTTGTCATCTTTCTCTTATATTTGGTACGTTGCCCAAGTGAACTGCAAGGAAACATCCCCCCACGTGAATAATCTCTGAAAATCATAAAAAAAGCATTACCAAGAACAGTTTCCGGCACAATAAATTATTATATCATCCCAAACTACCTAATCTCCTTCAACCCACATTTACTTTTTCTTTTATTTTTTAATTTCCATAAAGAGTTTCTGATATAAACAAAACATCCTCTTCTTCCTCTCTTTGATAGACAGAAAACAACATTAAACTCGACAAACTCCATTTCTGTTACCTTGTCTTAAAATTACGGTTGTTTTTGCCGTATTTTTATGGATTTTTTTCAGAGCTTTTTCAAAGTTTTACTCGTGCACTTATCTATATCTATGTTTGGTGAGGAATTAATTTCTCTCTCCTTGCATACATGCATTAGTGTGGGGGTAGGAAATGTTTTCCTTAATTTATTTTCCTATTCACGTGCTGTTTTTTGTGTGTAGAAGAAGGGGGTCCTAGTGCAGTGTGGTGTTGTTAGGGTTTTTGTTCTCTTGTGAATTGGCTAGATGTGTTCAGTACTGTGTTCTCTCTTGCAGGTGCTCCTTTCCATTTCATAACGTCAGGGCCTAACAAACTCTCTCATTTTCTGCTTCCACTTTTTCACTCTTTTCTTTGACATTATTTCATGTTAAACTTGAACAACCTAGTGCTCATGCTTGGTTCAGAACTGCAGTCAAAATAAGTACACTTGAATACATATACAAACCAGTATATATATTTCACAAATTTGGTAGATTTTTGGAATTATTATAAACACTAAACAGATAAGAACCACAGAAAATTATTATATATTATATTATGTATATATATATGTAATATATATATATATATATATATATATACATATATATTGACGTTTTGACACACGTGTCTGTGAATTTATGTATATGTATTCCCAGACACATATGGGAAAAATTTGAACCCGTTTGAACCGAAGCCTTAAATATTTGATCTTGATTGATTGATAACTTGACTTTAGCAAAAGTTATAGACATTCTTCAGTTCCATTCATTTTTGAAAGAGCACATCTTAGTTAAATTTTTGTGTAGTCTTTTAGTCAAGTTTTGGTTAAGTTATTACACCTACATCGTTTCTATCTAAGTTGTCCTTTTCTCAATTTCTACACATTTTCTTAATCACTTGAAGTGTCATTCACATTGTTCTTTTCTTTAACTACTCGTTTCATAAGTACACGCAAAAATTTATCCTCGAGCTCATTATGATTTATTATTGTCCTTTATGTTGACATTTTCCTTTAAGTGATTTTGTTGTCTTTTACTAAGAAGGCCAAGTTCTCCAGCTTCTTGCAATCTGTGACTGTTTTTATAGACAACTTTTTCTCGTGGAAGATTTTTCTCAGTTGATGATTTCATGATATACTTATTTGTTTATTTCTTAAGATTAAATATAGTAAAACCCTTCTAAATTTCTTCCAGGAGTTCAACTATACATATATAATAAAGTTTAACCAAAATTGCTACAACTGTGATATTTTTAAACAGTTTCTTATTCCAATTTCTATTTATGATAAAAGGAAAGGATAGGAGAAACTTAGCTTCTATTGAATTTTCCTCTTCTCTATCTATTTTACCATAAATGAGAGTGTGGAGATAAGTACAAAAAAGTTGAGTGTGATACAAACATGATTCAAACTCAATTATAACAATTTATTACAAAATGGCAGTTATATGAATACACCGACAATGTATAAAATAATACTTACAATGCATAAGGTCATCCGTTTCTGCATTCTCTAGTCAATTATTCATCTTTCTAAAATTTGTTTTATTCAATATACATTTTAATATAATTTTTCGATGTTTTCTATGAACGTCGGAAACCCACTTTATTATTTTCCTTTCAGAATATACATATACCAATTTTCCAAGTGCTACTTCAAATAATAATATATAGTACCAAAAGTTTTAGATTTATTTTGAATATCATATACAGCAAGTCTCATTTTGTTTATTATTTGATTTGAGATATAATACATGCATTATTATTTAGTTTATTTACAAGATATATAAGCGAAATCACAAATGATTAATTGTTTGAGATATACATTGATTGCAGACGTGACAGTTTCATCACTCACAGAGCCTTTTGTGATGCTTTGGCACAAGAAAGTGCAAGAGAGCCACCCAATTTGAGCAGTGCCATTGGCAACCAGCTATTTGGAAACAGTAACAACATGTCCTTAGGCTTATCTCAGAATTTGGGTGCTCAGATTCCTTCAATCCATGACCAAAACTCCCAACCCAGTGACCTATTGCGTTTCTGTGGTGCACCAAGGACTGGTCCATTTGACCACATTCTCCCACCAAACATAGCCTCACCCTTCAGACCCTCCTCACACCAAACCATGCAACTTCAAAACCCTCCATTCTTCATGCCAGAATCAAACCAAAACCAAAACCAAAACCAGAACTACCATGATCACCAACAAGCTTTAATCTCAAACAAGCCTTTTCAAGGAATGATACAACTATCTGACCTCAACAACACCAACACCCCTTCTGCCTCCAACCTCTTCAACCTTCCTTTTCTATCCAACCGAGGCCACCACACCCCCAACTACTCCGAGGAACACCACTTCAACCCCACAGAAGCCTCAAATTTCTTCACAGAAGGCACCATAATCGGCACCGATCACCAAACAAGCTCCGCCACTGCCCCTTCGCTTTTCAGCACCACTCTCCAAAACACCACCAACTTGTCTCACATGTCAGCAACTGCACTGCTCCAAAAAGCTGCTCAAATGGGTGCTGCAAGTTCCAGCACCAACAACAGTGCCTCCTCTCTTCTAAGAAGCTTGGCATCCAAATCTGATCACAGACCACTCATCAGTGCTGCAAACTACAGCAACATCTTGAACTCCAGCGTCCAAGAGATGATGAACCTTCCCGGCTTCGAAGCATATGATCATGGCATCACCAACAAGGAGCCAAAACTCAGCGTTGGAGGCTCTGATAGGCTCACCCGGGATTTTCTTGGAGTTGCACAGCAACAACAACAACAACAACGTGGGTTTAACTTGAGCTCTTTGGAAGCAGAGACAAACAATGCGGCGCCGTCAGGTCAATCTTTCGGTGGTGGAGCAAACTTTCAGTGAACAAGTACAATAAGGTACGTCGAAACATAAAGTTTCTCACCTTTCACAAATTCTTATCGTTCCCTGCATGATTACGCATAAAATGTTATACATATTTATCGTTTTCATTAATCTTTATAAATATATACACTTAAAATTTGAAACAGTGTTTCTTATCATTCTATTTTGACATTCATAAAACATTTTTCTCAAACACCCGTTGTCGACTTCACAATCGCCTACAACTTTTGACTATGTAACATGTGAAAATATACTGAAATCAGTAGATTCCCTTTCCAAAGTGTCTTTCCTTTTCTCTGAAAATATTCCTTATATATATATATATATATATATATATATATATATATATTTATATTTTAACATTTTTTCTGCTTTTTTTTTTCTTATCTACGTATTCCAATCTACTCCATTTTGGGGTGCAGAGAGAGATTTAAAAGTCTTACTTTACACCTGTTTACCGTTTCTCTCTCTGTTAGTTTTTTTTTTCTTTCTATGGTGGTGGAGTCGTTAGCATAGTCATCATGAAACTGTGAAAGAATAAGTTTGTTTCGAAAAAGAAAATGATGTTTGAGATTTTGAATATTTTGTTTGAGAGAAAGGGGCTGTGTTCTGATCCTGACATGTTGTCTTGCATGGGGTGGACAGCGATGTGGTGCAGAACTTTGTTTCTTCTATTGTCTTCTCCTTTTCATTTGGTTTCATTTTTGGATATTTTAGTATATAGGGTTGGCAGAGTCACGAGTGTCCTTCAACCTAATTGGAAGGGCATGGCTGAACATATCCATGCTCCTATCAACTTTCATGCTATTATTTTTCCCTCTCTCTCTCTCTTCTGTCTCATTTTCTCTCTTTTAATGAGCAAAATCAAAACCATTTAATTATATCAATAAAATAGTAAAAAATAAGATTTTTTTAATTATATTTAATATTTTTCTGCGTCAGTTTATTAAATTAATTATACTGAATAGTTCTGAATTTTAAATTTCAGCAATTTAACTAATTATTTTGTTCATTACTATTTAAATTAATTTATTGAAAAGTGATGTTGTTAAAATGGATCAATGCTATTTTATCAATTAAATAAAGCAGATTTGTCAATTTGGTTTTAGTTTAGTAAATGATGGTTGTATTAGCAAATCATAATTCGAGTATTGACATTTAGCATTAAGTAAGATTACCCCCATGTAGAAGATGTGTGTAAAACAAATGATCTCATGACAGAAATTTAAAACGAACTTGGATGTCCTAATTAGGATTAGGTTTAATAGGGTTAAATTAAGTAAGAAGAGAAAAAGCTATAGATAGTTACTACATAGTGAAATTTGCCCCTTAAAATAAAAATATATATTACATATATAATTTTATTATTAGCAAAGATATATTACATATAGTTGCATTAGGCATTATTTTAAAAAATAAAATGCATAATGTTAGGGGTTCTTGTCATATAGTTATCTTTCCTTAGGAACTATTTAATGGAAAAAAATATATTTTATGTTTAATTCTATACTTTTTTGAAACTAAGATGTGAAATGTATGTGTGTTTTTGCAACTGACCACATTTTGTTATAAATATTCATTTTATTCCATTGGAGGGGAAAGAATGGGCAATGAAGAGTACAGATTTATCTCTCCCTCTCTAAATCTAAAGAGGAGGACAAGGACCTTTAGTATCAGTAAATATGTTTTGCTTTTCATGTCTTTTTTGGTTTACACATGTTTCCATATTTAGGTATTTTACATGTTCCAAACATCTACTTATTAAATTATCTTAACAAACCATTTTATTTTTAGATTATTTGTGTTAAAGATTATTTATTTTAGTTATATTTGATCTTATGCAAGTTCATTGAATTAGACCATCTCATATTATTGATATAAACATTGTTCTTAATCAACTTTCGTCATCTCATCTTAATATTACAAGTTGCATGAACTTAAGCAGATTGCTCCAAGTTACTATGTTTTTTGTGGGTGACGTGGGTAAGAAACAAAGCTTTCTTGGTTTTCCTTTTTTCTTGGAACGGTGGAGACTAAAAATTAGGTTATGTGAAGTCTAATATCTTAGTATTTGCTATATATAACAATGTTTTTTTTAGTGTGTGTTTATTATCCGACACTATCCTAAATCTAACAGTTACAGTTTTTGGACTTTGGTTGCAGGAATGTGAGCTTGATCCATTCATAAATGTGCATCTATTTGGATCTTCGGGAGCAGCATATTTGGAGTTTCTGTATAGAACGAGCTAGTTTCAAGATTTTCAAACAGTTGAAAATTGACTTCTTCTTCACATCATCGTACTTTGGAAAAGCATAAACAAATTGGTATTAGGATATTTCAGACAAAACTTGTTTCAAAATTTTCATGGTTAACTTAATTAGTAGATTTTTCTATATATTAGACAATGCTTTTGATATGAATAATAGTCATATAGTTATATATATTATTTATAGTTTTAGTATCATCTACTCTTTTAGACAGAAAAAAAGAAGAAAAAATTATTGTTTTAAAGCCTCTCGATTCAGCAAAACTAATCCAGTGATCAGTCTCTTATCTATAAAAACTTGAACATCTAAGTCAACCAATTTGAATTTTAAAATTTTTAATTTTGTAAAGAATAGTTTTAAAATATATAAATATTTAAATGTTTAACATAACTGTCTCATTTCGCAAAGTTTTGCATTTTTTTTATTTTGCTTAAAATGTTATATAACATTAAGAATATATATTTTATTACTACCTTAGATTATTGAACCTCAAATGTCATTGTTTTTACTTATTATAAAAAGCACAAGGAAAAAAACCAAAACATATAATCAACTTTATGAACAGTTCTCATCGTTTTTAAAATGGTATAACCATTAATAATTAAATAACTTAATTTTTTTCTGTTTTTATAAACCTCCTATAATGTCTTCCAGAAAGTAATCGTTCTTAGCCTAATCAAACCAGAAAAAAATAGGCTTAGATTAGCTTATTATATGGAACAATGGAAGGAAGAAATTATTATTAAAATGAAAACAAATGTATTCAATATTGCATGATGGCTGTTTTTTCTTTCCTATTTTTCTATTCGAAATTAAAACCTCGAGTTTTGTTTTTCAGAATTTTATTTGGTACATATTTTAGTAGTTTAATTATTCGGAATTCAATAATTGAAGGCAGACATACAAAATGTATGCAAGAATAGAATAGCATATTCAAAGACAAAGTTCTTAAATAAATAATATAAATCAAAAAGTTGTCCAATGCAAACGGAAAGTACAAAATAAAGAATATATGTATGCATAGTTTCGTATTAAATCTCTATTAAAAGATTCTTTCGGATTTTAAATGTGGATATATGATACATATACTAACCTAACTCATGGAGATTAGGCCGTCTATTAATATATAAATTTTATACTTGAGTTCTATTGTTTCTTTTTGTCTTGTATATAATAAATTTGTTTATAACTACTATATATACCACATTTGTGAATCATTTGGCAAAGTTTTGGTGAAAACTTGTTACTTGCTTTATTGTGGGTTATCTATTAACAATATTTTCTTACTTTATTCAACTCCTTACGTAAAGCTACAAAGTTTTCTTTTATGAAATTTTCTTTGCCTCTCATTTATGCCGAGCATCTAGCTTTTCAGTTAGAAAAAATAGAATCTAGAAAACCATTCTAACAATGTATTATTTGCCACGGAAGATATATGAATGGTGTTAGGTTATATTTCAAATCATTTCTACTTATAGATCTAAAAATATTCATGCATGCACCCAAAATCTACCTACACTCAGAATGGATAAAAGAACAGCAATTGTGGAAACGTAATTGATAGGATATTATATGTTGGAAATTTTATATTATTATAGATGAGATCAATTATAATATATATATATATATATATATATATATATATATATATATATATATATATATATATATATATTATAATTTATATATATTGATAGGATTGTGGAAACGTAATTTTTTATTGAATAGAGAGAAACCATGTATTTGGACAAGAAGATAAAGAGGAATGATGGGTTGAGGATATATAGTCAAACAATGAGAATAAATAAGGCCATTCTAGGAAAAAGGGTAAGAAGATACTCTTCAAAGTCATCATAAAAAATAAACTTTTAAGACTAATCTTGTTTTATGAAATCACTTTGTAAATTATAGTATTTATATCTACTTATATATATATATATATATATATATATATATATTATAATTTATAATTTAATTACTGCCTATGTTAATAAGAAAGTAATAAACATTAAAAGATTGGTGAAATAAAAGGAGGGAAATATGCATGTGATAATAGTCCCAGGGGTATCATGGCTTCCTGGCCCATCATAGAGAACCTTTGGATTTTACGACAAAAACATGGTTATATTATACTACTGAAACCACCACAATTTTCACTTATCCAACCTTACATGTTATAAAGCAAAATTGAGAATATAATACCATAATCACAAAAAAGAGAAATTGAGAAGTGAATAGAAAATCATTAACTCAATTCAAGCTACTATCAATTAAATCAAAAACACAAATAAGTTGAAAAATTACTATTAAAGTTGTTTATTTTTATATCTCATCGCTACCGGTTGATTTCCTTTCTAAGCCCTCATTTTTGCAGTAGGAAATAGGATACGGTTTAGGAAACTAAATTTTATATTAGATAAAGATATCAAAGTTACATCATATATAAAATATATTTTTTTATGTTGGACTAAAGTATATATATACTAAAAATATAAAAAAATATTACAAATATATAAATAATTAACTTCTGAATATATAATAATTTTTTTGTTGACAAAATGTGAATTGTTAGATTTATTACTAGAGAGAGTTTATCTTATAATTTTTTTTATCTCCCTTCAAACTAACTTTATAAAATTTAAATATGGTAAATTTTTTCATTCTGACTCTAAAATAAAAAAAAGTAATAACTACAAATAAATAATATTCGGTATAATAAATTCTTGATTTTTAACCTTAATTTAACTTTGGTTTGTAAGTTGACATAAATTTAATTATTTTTTATATTTATTTAAATCAAGCAAACTTCTTGATCATTGACATCTCCTAGACTATCATTCTTGGTATCGTGACTTATAGACATGATACTTTTTTAATTATGGAATTTATGTCTAGAAGGCCACCCATGTTTCCTGTAGCAGACTTCAATGGTATGGTTAGTTTTGCCACAATGGGAGTAAACTTTTTTTCCAATGGGATTCTTGTTGGCATGGAATTCATGTTTCTTGAAGCAAAACCGATTCGTTGTGATCATTCTTGGCACAATAGAAATATATGACAATACCCACAACAACAACATATTTAATTTTCAACCCATTGAGAAAATTATTGCTTATAACTTATCTTTCTTGTTGTACAACATAGGGAAAAAATTTCGGAATGGGAAGCACATGATCCATTAATAGAACATGAGACTGAATGTTATCGTATTGTTTATTCAATCTGTGAAGAATCTGTAGGATTCTACTCATGCTTTCTTTGAACAATTGTTGAAATTAGTTTGCAAGAACACTTGATTTCATATGAACAGGTTGGCTTAGGATCAAAGTTGTCAAACTCATCCCATATTATACAAAGCTTGGTAAAATACTCAGTCACGGTCCTATCTACATGTTTTAGAGAAGCGACTTCATTTTGTAACTCATAGATGCGTAGGAGAGCTCCTTGGAAGAATCTTGATTTCAAGTCCTCTCATATGGCCTAGACGATATCCATCTAGAGGATGTTGCGACGTATGTTAGGAGAAACAAAATGCATGAGCTAGAAGACCACTATGTTGTTGCATCTTGTCCAAGCATGGTAGGAATCAACTTCCTTTTGTGGCTGAATAGTAGTACCATCAATAAACTGAACCTTGTTCTTGGCGCTCAAGGTTTTGTACATGGATTTACTCCAGATATAATAGTTGTTAGATTCAAGAAGAGGGAAAACAAGAAAGACCGTAGAACTTTTGCTAGAATGGAGGTACAAGAGGTTAGAAGAATGATTATGTTCTCCGTCATCGTGCAAGATCATGTAAAAGAAATAAACAAAGGAAGAAAAAAGAAACAAAGAAAAGAAAGAAGAGAAGAAAAAAAGGTCAGAGGTGCAAAAGTGCTCTTCAAAAGAAGCTCTAATATCATCATAGAAAAACTACAATGAGGACTCTTTATAGATTGTGTTCGTGCAGTGTGTAATTTGTGTGTAGGTTTTTGTGCACCGTGACAAACTAGAAAAACAATAACATACCTAGAAAACAGAGGAAAAAGAAAAAGAGACTTCAGAGCTTTTTTGAATTATTATTATTTCAATGAAAAAACGTATAAAGGAAAGTGTTGAATATAAATTAAAATATATATATATTACCAATTGATAGCAAAAAAAAAACCGTCTAGTCATATAAAAATTCTTAAATTCAATTAAAGTAAATTTTGAATTGAACCTAGATAAATATAAAAAATAATAATATATCTAATAGAAAACAAACGTAATATATATATATATATATATATATATATATATATATATATATATATATATATATATATATATATTGTGTAACGATTCCACGGTGGATAACGTTGCAATGAAAGAAATACTTGGACTAAGAGAAAAGGTTTCACGTGAAAAACAAGACTTCACATGAAAACAATGTAATTCCACACTTCTTCCCCACTTATCCTGCGAATCCCTTCTCTCTTTCTTTCGTGCTCTAATCCTTGAAAGGGAATGCAACAAATCCATTCATATTGGTTCTCTCAATCCCTTAATACACTTTGAAAGGAACACAATAGATTTTTCTAAATTATATTGTGGACTAGGGGTTTTTCCATTGAAAAGGAACCCAAAAGAAAGAGAAAGAATTTGAATAAAACTTTGAAGAATTGTACAATAATCTTAAGCGCAATAACAAATTTGGAAAAGAATAGATTTCACTAAATTTTGTTAACATCCTATTGGATATTATAAAATATTGTCCAGTTATTATTTTATTTGTTTTGTACAAGATATTTATCTCCCTAAGAAACCATACAAAAAATTATCATTTTAATTTTTGAGTTTCTTTTCCTCTCAACCTTCCACTGAAAACCTATATAAGTTACCTCGATCAATCCCTAGAAGTAGTGAATAGCCGTAGGAGAATGTCCTAGAGTGGTGAAACCCTTTTGTTTAACACTGAATGAATTATTCGAGAATATCCAAAAATAAAAAGGGTGAAAGAAAAGGAAAAAACCTAGTAAACTATTTTAAAGGCGAGGTAACATTACTGAGTTTTCTTGGTCACGGACTAAATGATTCCCATATGAGGTATCAGATGGCATCACATGCGACAAAAGTGTCACATAATGCTTACCTATAATTGCTCTAACGAACATTGCAGGCTACTTTTTCTGCAGGATACAGTACGGTCAGCCAGCACCCTCATTAACTTCCTAAAAATCATTCAGAACTTGAATAAATGATGTGAAAGCTAACCCTTACGACTAAGGAAGTACGCTACAGTGCATGCATCATGCAAGTTGCAAAAAGAGAGAGAGTATCAATTTCAAAGGTAGTCAACTTGGTGAAGAATGTTTATATGAAAAAATGCTACTGTCTGGTGAGCGCGAGTCCTTGTTAAGCAAAGGAATGTCAACACAATTAATAGCTCAAATTAATGTCATGCTTAGTCTTTTTCTATGGCAGGTCTTAGGTTGTCAAGAATATTAAAAAAACTTGTTAATTGGCTATGTTTTGAAGGTTTTGAAACCCTTTTAATCAGTCAATATAATAGTTAAAATGAAATAAAATCTGCAGCTAGCATTTGTCGCTTCTCTTGGAATATAGCCAACATGTGAAGATTCTCAGAAAGTGAGAGCCAGCTTCCTCGTTTGGTGCGTATTGTACAGAGCCTGGTCTTTACAACGTGCTTTTACTGTTAGTAACTAGTTTAATTTACCTCAGGGTCGTAAAATTCAATGCAACAGTAAATTTATTAGATATCTATCACTGTCAAAGGGAATGAAATTTAAATTTCCACAGTGAAAGTGAGTGAAAGGGGAAAAGGGACCCACATATGTTTCAAGAAAAATACATGGATATAGCATACTTTAGAAACGAAACCCTAACTTAGCAATTGCCACTGGAACTTTCTTCAAAAGGGAAAACTTAAGAACTCCAACATATATCTAAAACAATAAACATTTTTTCTGCCTAACAAATTGTGTTTTTTTTTTGAGTGTGCATTCGGAATACTTCTTGTTGACGGGAAGAAACTAATCCCTTTGAAGGTTTTTCTCACCAACTTTTTAGAGTGTTGAGGCTCCGAAATGTTGGTTTGCTTGTGCTGATTCCAATTTAGGATCCAAGGGGCTCATAGTTCCCATGGAGTGTTGTTGCTCTCGTGAAAATCCACCACTGTTCATGTTTCTGACCATTCCTCCAACCCCCAAAAAGTCCAAGGTCAACTTATCAGACCCTCCAAAGCACAAACCAAGGTTTTGTGACATCTTCTTAGGCTCCTCCGAAACGTTGTGAAACTGGCCAAGGTTGTTTTCATTCCCTTTCACGTTGCCAAACATGGAAGCGTTTCCATTGGCAAAGGAGTTCATCAATCCGCGCAGATGGTTACTGTGCTCACTCTCCATCCTTGACCTTATACCTAATTCTTCCGTTCCTCTCAGAAGAGAGCAGGGACCATTGGTGGTGGTGGTTGAACCCATTTGAGCTGCTTTCTGAAGCAATGCAGTGGCTGACATGTGAGGGGACATGCTATCTTGTTGCAAAGAAGAATTACCAAAGACTGAAGACAAGCCTGAACCAACTTGGTTACTTACAGGGCTACTAGAATTATAGAGTGTTGTTGTTCCTTGGTCATTGCCTCCACTTATGTTGCTGAATTGGTCGTTGATTATGCTGCCACTGGTATTGGTATTAGGAAAGAAGCTGAGGTTGAAGAGATTGGCGTTGTTAGCTGAAGCAGATAATGATGAGGCAGAGGTGGGGTTGTTGGTGGTGGTTCCTTGAAGATCAGGGAGTTGCATAAGACCGTGGAGTTGCTTGGTTGAGAATAAGGGTCCTTGTTGCTGAGACTGATGAAGGTCTTGAAATGCTTGGTTTGGGTCAGTCATGAAGAATGATGAATGGGATGGTGACTGCACTCCAAATGAAGAGGAGTGGTGCAGATTAGGAGAGATTAAGTGCTCAAACTTTTGTGCACTTCCAAGGCTCAATAAGCTGTTAGCAGAAGCTGCTTGGTTCTGCAGTTGGGCCCCTAGGCCTAGGCTCATGTGGTTTGTGCCATACAGATGATGAGCTCCCAAAGGGTTCAGGTTTGAAGGGTGTCTTGCATTCTCATGTGCTAAAGCATCACAAAAGGCCCTATGAGTGATAAAACTGTCACGCCTGCAACAAGTTAATAACATGTTATTGAATTGAAGAACACAAATGATGTTTTATATACACATAACTAGCACTAGGGAAAAACAATCCAAACTAAATTTCTCCAACTATACATCTTGATTCATGACCTATCTTATTGCAAGTATGTTATAGGTTAAAGGGTTAGAAGAGAACAATTAATATATACAACCCACCTTAAGAACAATTCACATGATTGGACTTAAGAACAAGAAGAGAAAATTTCTATTTAATTACCAATGCAGCCACAACCAGTCACATAAACAATTTCACACTTGCCAAAAATGAAATATAAAATAGGAAAGTAAGATCTTTAATTTTGTGGTAATGAAAAACAGTCGTTACACATAGTCAATGAAAAGCATGAAATAGAAAATTAAGTATTGAATTTGGAAAATAATATTTTTTGTTGAAATTGGATCTTCTGGTTTGAAATTAATAGAAGTATGACAGGAAGAGAGAGCTAGGGCCCAGAGGATTATGCCAAAATGTGATACACACCAACAACTCCTTATCGAACTACCACTTTGAGTCCTCTCTTTGATCACTGAGAAGAAAGAATTATTTACACATTAGATGAAAGTCAATTATAATAAACTCAGCATGGGTCCAGCCTCAATAAATGCAAACTGCCCCATGAGTTGTCCATTTTCTAGCCTGAGAAAAATTCTTGTGAAAACGATCGTACCAGCAAAAGAGTAGCTAAATTCTCGGAAATTCTCAGTGAGAGAAAAAACATGAAACTATGTATGAAAAATTAATGCAGAGGGTTCAATTTGTTGCAGAAATGAATTCAAGAAACAAAGGGCGAGTGTGACAATAAATAAGAGCATGAATGAACTGTACCATGGGAAGAAAAACTGTACCTGATGAAGCATATTTGAAAGCACGTACACGTATATGAATTATATAAGTATCCAAGACGAAACAAAACAAAACAATGCAACTCCAAGTCATGTGAGAACAAACCCAGTATCACTGTGCCTGAGCCTGTGCCCCCTCTTACATTGTTGCTTATAACTACACGTGAATGGGAATAAGGATAAGGAGCGTTGTTCCCGAGAAACAAAGTTGAGCTTTGCCTTGTTTTTTCTTCTAAAACATTTCAAATTTTTCAAACACTTTTCTATACTGTGCTCACGTGCGAGCAGTCTTCTGCCTCTTCCACGTCCCTCCACTAACACCCACACATAAACTAACACAACAAAAAGTAGAACGGTCTTGCTCAATTTTACGTTTTAAAAACATTGCAAAAACACATTTCTTTTATTTTTACATTCACCACAGTTTACAGTTTTCATCAGAACAGCATTTGTTAGAGAAATTTCCTTTCAGCTTTTATTATTTTCGCAACCCTTTTTCTTATCATGAAATTTAACTGTCCTCAAAAGATTTTCTTGCGTAGAGCTCTGATACTCAGTTTGCATTACACCCTTTTCACACCTGGACTATCAGATTTGAAAGATAACAATGGGAGATGAGATGTAATAATTAATTAAGAGAAAAGGCAGAGACAAAACAAAAGAGTACATAGAATAATAGAAAATGAATATGAAAAAACTAATTGTTTTCCTCGGTACCAAGAAAACATTTTTTTTTTCTTTCCTTTACATTATAACTTACCCAAATCTACTAGTCCAATAGTATCCATAAGAAGCTGATTTTTCTTAGAAGAGTTAGGTGAAAAGGGTGTATGTAATGTATGATACATGTCCGTTTATCTTTTTCCCTGTCAAATTGCGGTTAGAATGGCTTTAACTGAAAAGTTGTTTTGTATGATGATGTTTTAGCTACACCAAACATTCAATATTAGAAGCAAAGGTAATTTTGGATTGGTGTGGATATACCTGGAGAAGAGGGTGCCACAGTCACATCTATACTCTCTGGTGCCACAGGTTTTGGAGTGAGCCTTCCAATCTGATTGAACAGCATATTTTTTGGAGCATTTGTCACACTTCCATTTCTTCTCACCGTGTTTGCGAGAGTAGTGTTTCTTAATGCCAGTGAGGTCTCCAAGAGCCCTCGAAGGGTCATGATGAACACATGTGGGCTCAGGACACAGATAAACCTTTCTCTTTGGCTCTTTGTTGCTCTTCTGCTTCAGCTTCCATGGCAGATTGTGTCCTCTTCTGTGAAGCTGTAGATTTTGCTCCCTTTGAAACCCTTTATTGCACACTTCGCATATAAACCTGTTTGTTGCCATTAGAGTCTTCGGAGACAGTGCTATCACCTCGGCATCTGGATCTGCACACACACACACATGCATCATTTTCTTCTTCCCATTCCAACCACCAAAATAAATAAATCAAAAAAAACTTTATTAAATAAAGCCAACTTAGAAAATTCAAGAAAAACTTTATTGAATAAAGCCAAACAACTAATAGTTAGAAAATTTAATGCTTCAAGTATACATACTGAGAGTGAAAAGCCAAGATTTAAAAAATTTTAATGTAGAGATAAGCATAGAAGAAATTAAGAATCATTGCCATTGTAATCAGCCTTTACTGAGTTAAAGAAACTCCTAGTCCTATATGTAATAGCAGGATTTAGGGTTTCCTTGACATGATTGTTTGCCAGGAGAGAAAAAGAAAATCTAGAAACAAAATCAGACAGAAGGGGAATTTAACATGAACATGGAAATGCTTTTTTAAGTAATAATGGAATCTAATGAAGAATGCATAGAGCTACTTGCATGGTGTTCCTGGTTGATTCCTTCTTTTCTTCTGAGGCATTGTGGTTGGAGTGGTAGTAGTAGAAGTAGTAGTAGTAGTAGTAGATGAGGAAGCAGCCGTGGAGGATTGGTGCTGTTGTGAAACCTGAGTTTGATTTTCTTGTCTGATTCCCAAAAAGGGTGTGGATGAGGAACCAGAAGCCATGTTGTTTTCCAAAGATGAGAGCAAATCTGGAAGTTCTCAAAGAAAAGTAAAAAACTTGTCTGTTGGAAATAATATAAGCAGAATAGAAGAAGAAGAAGGGAAACAAAAGACATATGAATAAAAAAGGAGAAAGAACAAGGACCTGAGTGAGGCTATATATGTATGTTTGATTTTTGTTGTCTGTTGAAAAAGGTTTCAGATTAAACCCAGAAAACACCAAGAAGAATTTTATCAAAAAGAGACAGCAAGAATTCTGAGAGGAAGAGAGGAAGAAAACAACATCACTCTGAAAACCTACTCATATCTCTCTATTTTTTCACTCTATCTCTCTCTAGCTAGCTAGCTATTGTTTTGTTATGCATAAAATTTTGGTTCTTGAGTAACTGGCTGCTTCTTCTTGTTCTTCTTCTTCCCTTATTTCTCAATCATTTGATGCGTTCTACATAAATAATAGTAAGCATACTTGTCCACCCCATACGCATACCCATATCTCATTTTTTTCTCTCTCTCTTTCTCTCTTTTGTCCGTTTGTTTGGCTTATACATTTTCCTGATATCCTTGTTAAGTGTGCATTCTGTGAGGGGAAATAATTTAGTGTAATGAAGTAGCAAAACGAAAAATGGAGGGTAATTTATGTCCCTATTATGCAGCCCTTACACAGCACAGTCTAGTGTGTCCCTTAGCAGAGGATGGTTTGGGGCCACCGACCCTTAGGCCTTACGGTCTCCTTATCTCTCTCTTCTTCTTTCGTTTCTTATTGCCAACAAACACAACTTGTTCTTTCCTCCTTTCCTTTCCTACACGCCAATTCTCAATTATTATTATTCTCATTATCCTTAAATCTATTGAAAATAAGATATTTTCACATCTATATTCTTCAAATCTTTTATCATCAAATTTCAAGACTAATTCCACGTTACCAAACTCAGTAAGTAATGTCAGGTTTCACTTCACTTATTATATGTACTGTGTTTATTACCCCCATGACATGTGAAAAACTTATTATAGGTCAGATAAATTTAATTTAATTGTTTTTATTCAGTCTACGATATTAAAATAATAAGATTTTGTCGGGCTTTCAGTGAATGTTTATCAAAGGAGTAATATAAAAAAAAAGTAGCAAAGTATTACAAAAGTGTTTTTTTTATTTGTCTCCACAATTAAGTGAATGAGATGTTAGGTAATTGTAAATGTCAATTCACATTAAATTTTGTATTCACTTTTATTTATATTTTCGTTCTTATTTATAAGTATTATCTTGAAAAATATTATTTTCTCATTATATAAATTTAAATTTAAGTATATCTGATAAACCCAATTCCATAAAATAAGACTTGTGTTTATTTATATTTCAAATTGGTGAAATTATGGTACCACAACCCCAGCTAAATCAATCACACATTTATCTAAAATTCTATTTTAAAACAGAATAGGAAGTTTTCATATAATTATGTATTTAAAATATAGATAATGACATCTTTTGTAATAATTTGTTTAAATTAACTTACTGATAATATATATATATATATATATATATATATATATATATATATATAATTTTATGTATTTAAACCTTCAGACTGTATAACTGTGTTGATTTAATATTACAAAAATTTGTATAATTTTATTAATTCGGTTCTGATACGTGCATGATGATGCAAACAAATAATAATCATCTCCATATTTAGAATCCAAATTTAAAATTCATAATTAGGTTGAACATGTGGTGATGTCTTCTCACCATTTAATTGTATATAAATCTAATTATATTACCTCAACTGTTATCATGAGTATGAGTATAATTTCTTATTTATCAACAATAGTTGTAAGTATATTTAGTAAGTACAAATTTATAACTTGCTTTATTGACTTCAAAGTCTGTTTCAATTATGTTAGTCATTTTGGATAAATAAATTTATTTTAACAGTATATAGCATATTGTATTCAAGGTTTGACTAATATTTTATTTTCTAATTTTATTATTATTTTTATTTATTTTTAAAAATATTTATTAAATTTTGTTTTTACCTTTTTATTTTAATTATCGTTCTATTTTTATTGTTTATTTCATTATTTTAAGGTATTATGACGATACTAATAATAACAATGGTATCTAAAATATTGAAAGAGTTAGATTGTCCTTAAATGTATGTTATGTTATTGTGTGGATAAAAATATGTGAGGTCTAGCAAAATGTATATTATATTTATTTTATTTTCGACTTAACTGAGATGTTTTAACTTAAATTACAAGTTAAACTTAAATAAAAAAATTTAAGCCTATATTTCTATATTTGTCCTTACAAATAAATTAGCATATCACAACTTAATATATTAAATATTAAATTAACATCCACAACATTCTATAAAACATATAATCATACAATAATTGACTCTAAACTCAATTATCCGAATACGATACTTTGATATAGACGTTAAGGAAGGTGTGCACCTATAGTAATATTCCGAAAAGTTATATACAAGGGTAACGACCTACTACATATGAGGTTAATCTTCCACTCCTAAGACTCAAAAAGTCAAGGGTAAAGATCTCATGAGTTGAATGATTGGTAGAATATCAGATACCTCCTTTCAGAAATCTCACTGTCAA
This sequence comes from Vigna umbellata, assembly GCF_029865625.1. NCBI lineage: Eukaryota > Viridiplantae > Streptophyta > Magnoliopsida > Fabales > Fabaceae > Vigna > Vigna umbellata. The sequence continues at coordinate 47,673,667 of NC_142167.1, read as the reverse complement.
GCATTTTCACCGCAACTTACTTAAATATAGAATATCACCTTGTGATTCTTCTCACAACACATATCTTTCATTCTCACAACATAACTCTACCATTCCAAAAGCATTAATAAATATAAAAATATATGCGCACCTTAAACCAATTCAAACAATACATCCATAAAAAAGCTTTTAAAATGAAATGACAAACTAGAATAATGTCAACGCCAGGTTTAGGTACCCAACGGTCTTTGATCTTCGGATAGATGAGTATATGATTAATATTTCTATAGAGATGACAGAGGAATATTAAGGAAAAGAGTTTTAGAGATAAAATTTTGTAGATAATGAAACTCCTTAATAGAAAATTCTATTTATACTATTGATATTTTTGAATTAAAATAATGGAGTATCATTATTTAAAACACTTTATTACATCTAATACTCTATTTTTGAGGGTCTTGCAATTATCGATATATTAAAATAAATTATATCTATTTATCATACTTAAAAGTAAAAAGATATAAAAAATATTATTTAATAATCTAATTTTATTAATAATTTTTACTTGTGGTACAAATTAAACTAAAAATTTAAAAATTTAAAAAAATTAATTGTCAAATATATATATATTTTTATATATATATATATATATATATATATGTGTGTGTGTGTAATATTCGAAAAACATCTTGTTTCATGTTTTAAGAATAATATCAAAACTATTAACAAAAGAATTGTTCAATTTATGCTTTATGAGCTGTTTTGTACAGTTGTAAATAATGGATTTAATTTATTTACACTATCAAAGTTATAGCCTATTTTATGTTGTAGGGATTTATTTCTAATTGTTTATAAGAAAATATATTAACTAGCTAATCCATTCAAACATAATTTGATAACAAAAGCTGTTAAGAAACTTATATATAGAAATGACTGTCATACATTAATTGTTGTATATGTTTAACGATTTTTCTGAAAATAAATTACTCAAAATAATAGATTGAGACTATAGTATGTGTCACTATAGTTTTACTCATATAATTACATTCATCATTATATTATTGATTTATACAAATATCTAACTTTAGGTAAGTAAAGTTTTGAATAATATTTTTTAGTGAAAAACACGGAGAAGGTAAAGATTTAAAAAATAATATTTTAGAATTGATAGTATTTTAAAAATAGTAAAACTCGATTATTTTAATATTAAAATGTCTTAATATAAATAGTTTTGTTATAAATGAGTTTTACTATTTTAAAGTATGTAATCCTTTTAGAAATCATTTTTCTAGAGTTCTTTAATTTTTTTTCTAAGAGTTCTTCATCTTTGTTTGTCTAATTGAAGAACTGAGACCATAAGATTGATTATCGCGACAAGCTCTTCAATTTGGAAGGATCAATTTCTCCGTTCGTATGAGTTAGTTTTCTACCACTTTTTTTTTGTCCAATATGTTTTATCTTCACATACAATACTTCTTTTGGTTGCATGTGTCATTTAAATCATCAACATGATACTCTACTTATCAATGATAATAACATTATGTCCTAATTATTTTTGTAATATTTTTATATGAAGATAAAGCATCATGTGGAGTTAGAGAGGTGCTTTTACTATCTTAGAGTTGTTTGAATCATTTTGTCAGGTAAGGGAAGTTGGTTTGTTGTTGTGATTATGTCTATATGTTGAGATTTGCATTACATGTGGATAGTGTGACAAATCTTATGTATAATCTCTTGTTGAATTTGTGTTAATCATTGTAAAAATGTTAAATTATGTTGAATAAGTGTTGTGGTATGTGTTTCTGAATATGATGAACTATGATTTGATATGGAAATTGAGTGAGAGGATTCTAAATTGAGAAATTGACTTGATTGGTATCAATTAAAGATTGATTTATATTTGTTTGAGCTAAAGAAAGGAGTAGAGGTACTAATTAGAGTCAATTGAACAAGTTAGATTTTTCCACATTCAGTTCTAGTTTCTGTCATGGCATTGGGCGACATAAGAGGGTGTATGGCAAAAGTTAAAATTTCAAGGTTTAGAGCATTTTTTATTCCAAGGCCCTTGGCACAAGATGGTGATGTTGAACACAACTTTAATGATGGCTCCCTAACTTGGTTCTCGCTGAGTGAGCTTGTGCTCTACTGGATGAAACCAAAATTAGTGAGCTCATAGACTTGGTGTCGTTGGGTATCACGTTATGTTGTTGGGCGCCAGTATTAAATTCATCCAAAGGTGTACCAAGGGTTCTGTCAATTGGCACCACTTTTCCTCAATGGACACCAAGTCCTTGTATGCTAGTGTTGGGCACACATTTGATACTATTGGGTGCCATTTGTTCTGCACCAAAAAGTGATTGTTTTCTTTGATTTTATGATACTAATTGTGATATTAATACTGTATTTCATTTGTAAAGTGAAACAAAGACATGAATGGAGGAATTATAAGGCATTTCTATGTTGGAAATCTCATTGAATGTCTGTTTTCACAGGGTGTGGCTTGAGATAAGGACTACTTAGTCATCCTTAACTATACTAATCATTCATAGTCATGTAGAGGAGAATTATTATTAGGTGGTAAAAGTGACAAGAGATCCTATTATAAGGACGATCTCAAGGTTCTTATGACCGTGACATGGACTAACCTTGTGAGTGTTAGCTTAAGTAGAACAACTCAGGTAGAGCATTATTTTATCACCATAAGTGCATGCCTTCACTAATCTAATTCAAGGGCATGTATCCAGATAGATTAAGTTCTATAAGAGTTTTGGTTGTATGTATGTGTATGTGATCATTGAATGAATCATGTATATTATTTCTTTTTCCAACCAGTTGACCTTGTTCTGTGTTTTTGTGGTAGTTGTGTTGTCTTCTTCTTTTTCAAGGATCATCTTATTAGTTTGAACAGATAAAAAATAGATATAAAGATACTTCTTTTGATGAATGAGTGAGTTGTTTAAGTAGTTGAGTGATATTAAACCATGTTAGATTTAATATTATAATAGTAGTTTAATAGATTTAGAATGTATATGAATAATATTATTATAATCTTATTTTCTAAGATTACAATATACTATATAAATTGAATTATTTATTTTTTTAATATTCATAAAGAAATGTTTTATTTTAATAAGATTACCGTATTAAAATGGGATCCTAGAGTTATGTACATTATTACACAGAAGATAATAATCATATCTCTTATTCAACAATCTCATCTCATTTTCATCATTTTATATGTGTCTTTGTCAGTAACCATCCAAATTTTTCACTGAAAAAGTTGTCGGTAAAGCATTTCTTTGTGATTGAAAAATACAAAAACTTTTCAATGAAAACTCGTGACTAAAAGGCTGATTTTCTGCTCATTGACTCCATTTTTTCAGGACCTTGATTTATACGACTAAACTCTCACCATAGACATCAATAATTTTCATATTTCTTTCCTTACAACTTTTGTTAGAAATTTTGTTAATTTTAAAAATATATACAACAAAAAATTTATTTAACATTATTAAAAACATATTGTATTGCTAAGATTTTGATTAAAAGAATAAATTTTACATGAGAAATAAATATATAATGAAATAGTTTAAGTAATAAATAAATTTCATAAAATATTACTCATAATTATTAAATAATTTGTTACCAATAAAGATTATTTACATTGTTAATATCCACTTATATAGAATATAAAGTGAGTATAATTAATAAACTTCAAAAAAATAAAGGCATAAGAAAATAGTAATTAACATATATACCTTTGAAAATTGAAAATAACTTTTTTTTATATAGAGAATCATATATAATATCTGTTGTATAGTGTTTTTCATTAGAAGTTTCTTAACTTCTGAATATGATTAACAATTTTCTTATTCCATATATAATATAATATAAGATTATAAAATAGTTTACAATAAAATAAAGATAAGAAAAAATTATTTATTTTATCATATAAATATCCTAAGAAAATTTTATCTGGAGGTAGATAGTATGAAAGAATGGAAAAAATATTATCACTGGAAAAACGTGTTTCTTATTGGTAGCATATTTATAATGTGATGTTTGTTAATTGACATCAATCCTTTGGAAGTAACATAGTTGAAAACGCTTCTTGACCTAATGAAAAAGGCTTCATCCAAGCATAAACATATTAAGTAATTCAATGATAAATTATTATACATTAATTTATTATTTCATACTAATATAATAATAATATTTTAATAATTAATAATATAATATATTTTACTTTCTTACAATATATAAAAGTTAAGCTATATGTACACAACTTCCGTAATATTCATAAAGTTTACACTTCTTAGCTAAGTAATTATAGCCAAAAATATTATATACTATTATACATATACATTCAAACTAAAAGCACCTATGCATAAGGTATCTAAGTTTCAAGTGGTTTTTCTACTATGCAATTAATCAAAAATATATTGAGTATGTTTGTTTATTAAAAAATTATTATTAAAAATATTTTTCTTTACTATAGTTAATTAAGTTTTAAATTCCTAGTAAATTTGAAAAGTTTCAATTGAATTCTTATTAAATTTTATAGTTTAAGTAGTTAAAATTTTAAATTTTTTAATTAAATATTTATAATTTATATTTTTATATTAATTATATATATAACCTGACAATTAGCTTGTACTGTTTAAATGTAGTCGCATAATATTTTATTATCAGAGATCATGACTGTCAGAAATCCTTTAAAAAAATTATATTTAATGGAAATTATTTTTAAACTTACTTAAAATTATAAATTTATTAAATTATAAAATTATACAAAAAGAAACTTATAAAAAACGTTATGAGATTATAACCAGTGGGGAGCTTGGGAGGCTTGCCTCTCCCAAAATAATTTCATTCCTCATTAGTATATTAGAGTATTTGAAAAAATTGAAAAAATTGAAAAAATTATATTTTGATATTAGAAGTAGTTAGAATATTTGTTTACCAGGAGTAGTTAAACTCAGACTAGTCGTGTTGACTAGGTGAATTAGGAGTAGTGTAAATACTCTTTGTATACTTGGAAAGATAAAACTTATATGTAATATTCTTAAAGATTAATAGAACATCTCAAGAGTTCTTAAGAAAGAATTGAAAGTAGTTTAGATTAAGTAAACCAATATAAAATCTGTGTGTTACTACTTTACTTATTGCAATGTTTTCCTATATACATCCTTTATGAAAACTAGCGTCTAACCATTTTATTTGAATTATATATATTTTATAAATCCATGTGAAAAAGTTTTAAACATTATTTATCCCCTCCCTATAGTGTTTTTATGTGATTTTAGAAAAAAATATTAATAGAATTATTTTTAATTTGATTTTATACATTTCCATCTATTTATATATATATTGTATGATATTGCAAATAAAGAGTTTGACTAAGCACATAAAGAACTCAAACAACTCAACAAGTTATCCAAAGAGCTTAGCTAGATGCTTAAAGAACTAAAATAACTTGAATAGACATGTAGAGAGCTCAACAATGTATATGGAGAAGTCAGATAACTCGATAAAACATCTCTAGAGCTCGATAAGGTGCATCAAGAAGTAAAATAACTTGGTGGGAAGTTCGATAAGCTCGGTAAGGTGCATAGAGAACTCAGATAACTCGGTTTGACTTGCCAAGATCTCTAAATGTCTGGTTGAGCTATTTGACTTCTCCATGCACTTTATCGAGCTCTTTGATGTCCTGTAGAGCTATTTAAGTTCTTCATACACTTAGTCAAACTATCTAAATGTCTTGTCAAGCTACTTGAGTTTTTCAAGCACATTATCTAGCTTTCTATATGTCTTGTTGAGCGACCATACTTTTTTAGTCAATCTCTCCGGATATCTTGTAATCTATACATAAACCTACACATTTAAGGGTTATTTCTTCATGCCTCTATGTTCAAATATTTTTTATATATATTTTAACATTTTCAAAGTGACAATATATCTATCTCTAAAACAGGATATTAATGAATTATCCAGAGAAAAGGAAACTAATACCCTTGATGATTTCTTATTAAAATATAAAAGAACAATGAGTTAATTTTTCTGAAAGCTATAACGTAAAGTTCAAAAATAGAAAAACGGGATAGTTTATGTATTTTCAGATGCTGTAATATAATATTTTATGAAATTAAGTACATAACTCTCTCATGTACGAAAAGAAAATGACCTCCAACCAAATTTTTATTCGAAATTCAGTCCTTTTCTAAATAACCTAGCTAGTTTGCCTATACGTTTCACCACCTACCTATATAAATTTAATAATACTCAACGAAAAATCAACATTTTGCAGGTACATAACCAAAATTATAATCAACATGTACGTCAATAGGCCAAATTGAGAAAGACCCATGTGAGGATACAAAAAGGACTACTATACTTCTAAAATTGGTTTTTCCCATTTTAAGAATTTTTACATCAACCATTTAGAAAACTGAAGATTAAACCATTGAAATAGTTAAATAATATACCTTCATTATTCTGGGTGAGCTTATATTCCATACAAACACATCCCAAATTTCTACTATAAATTATATGAATTATTAATCAATCTTTTAATAAAAGAATTTATCAAAAAGATACCACAATAGATAACATAAATGACGCAACTTCAACCTAAAAGTTTAAATATGAGTCACCTATCTTACAAAATATTTAATTTTCTCATATCTATCGATACTGAAATTTAGACATATACATTAATATAAAAATTTTAATTCACTTTTACCAAATATTAGACATCTACAAAGAAATTAGTGATAACTTAACAGTATATGGTTTAATCAATATTCATTCACATGAAAACAATAAAATAATAATAATAATAATAATATTAAATATTTATGAATATTCTGATAATTGTTTGATAATATAACCTATTAGATTCGAGAATAATAGATAAAATAAATTATGTTTTGGAATTGTTAATTTGGATTAGAAGAATAGCAGTGGCAATAGGTTGTGAGAAAAAGAAGGATAGAGAGGGACACATGCAGACATGTGAGTTGCTTGTTTGTTTAGGGCGACGCAGACGAGTGGATTTGACATTGGAAGGACGAATGAGAGTGGGCCGCACTGTGGGCCCTCTTCTCTTTGAGGCTTCCTTTTCAGAGGAACCTAAATTTTCAGACATGGGGTGGGCCAAAGTACCCTGAAGGACCTTCAAAAAGGAAAATCATTCCCAAAAAGTAATACTAATAATAATAAATAAATAAAATCCATACCCAAAGGGCTAAGTGCTTGGTATTATCAAATGTTTCCCTTTTTTCATTTTAACGAATTTTAGGTGAACATCACATCTTCGAAAAAAAAATTCTTGGCATAATTTTTCTGTTTGAATCGGAGTTTGAAATCAAACTTATCCAATAAATAAGATAATTCTTATGAAATTTAATGTAAATCTAATTTTTTCTTATTTGTAAAATCAGAATCATACGATTTTTATATTTTTTTAGAATTCATATATTATTTTTTTAGAATTCATATATTAGTGTCTCCAAGATAAATATTGTAATTATTTATCATCTTCCTTCATTAATATATATATATATATATATATATATATATATATATATATTATAATTAATAAATAATAGTGGAAGATATTACCAAACATATTTTTGGATTCTATTCATTTTTGTGGTCATGTTAGATTACGAATGAATGATGAGTGAAATAAATAAATTTGTCAAATGTTTAGATTTAAATTAATAAAATAAACAAAGTTAGTTATTTATAAATAAAATGAATTATACTTGATAAATTTTATTATAATATATAGATTAAATATGTTTTTTTATCATTAAATTGTAATACAAAATTGAATTTTGTTTATGTTTCAAACTTATAAAGTTTCACTCTCAAACTTTGTCCCATTTCCCAACTCATGTTCTTGGAAAACTAAACACAATAAATTGTAATCCTTTATTTTCTTAAGTTAAGAGATAAAAGAATCAAAATCTCACACGTAGATGCTTGGAGATGAGTGAGATACTTAATAAATTGATTGAAGTTTGTTTGATTAATTCAATTCTATTTGAAAATTTGATAAATGTTAATTAGGTGATAATTGATGAAAGATTCAAATGTGAATGAATTGGAAAATGAATTGTTTCTTTAATAATTTTATTCTCATTATTTAAGCACGGTCTACAACCATAAATAATCACCTTTTATTTATCGTTGATTATATTTTATGCTTTTTGCAAACACTTTCAAATTTTGATTGATTCATATTGTAATTGAATTCACTAGGACACAACTTTGGGTTAACTAACCTTATCTAAACTCATATTTTGTTGACTTTTTATGTAGTAGATGGTCTATATTCTTTCATTATTAGACGATTTATTCTTATATTTTGATTTAAAACAACAATGATTTCCTAAGTCTCTTATTGTTCTTTGTGAGTTGTGAGATATATTGTGTAAATCATTCACATTGTAAATAAAGTTATTCTTTGTGAGCTTAAATTGTTCTATCTTTGAGTATTTTTCTTTACTAGACACTTTAGTATAACTATGCAAGAAAGAGATTTGTAAAGTTCTATTCAACCTCTTTCTAAATCTGATTTCTATAATCTTATTATATAATATTTTAAAACATTTAATATTTATCTGATGACATTTTTGTTTTATAATGTTTAAAAGAGAATGCAAAGTGATAGACAAATTTAACCTTTGGGTTTAAAAAAACGTTATTTCTTAACTCTTGGATTTAAATTTCCTGAATAAAAAAATATAATTAATAGAAAATAAGCACTAATGTAACATTCAAAAATTCTAAATAAAGTAGGCTATTTAGGCATTACTTAGTAGTAGTCAGAATTCCTAACATAAGATTCTAAGTATAATTACCAGACATAAAAAATTTATATTACAAAACCGTATTTGAAGGAAATCTCAAGGTACAAGAAAATATAAGGAATATAACCAATATAGTTTTCTAAAAAATGATATACATAATCATCTAAGTTAACTATTATTTTATGTCTTTACGACATTCCCCAGCATCTGTGCTAGTACAACCATCTATGTCTATCTCTATTCACGTATAATTATACGATATTTTTAAAAAAACAAAATAAAAAAAAACAAAAAAAAAATACAAGAGTAAGCTAATATATTTAAAGAAGAATCTAAATATAAAAACAATAATAATTTATTATAAAGATTATCAAAACATATTTTTGAAATAAAAATCAATTCTTAGCTTAGCCTTTCTCAGTTTTCTTTTACTACCACCACAATACGTATGGAGCATACAATTTCTATCAAAATCAGTTTTACTATAATCTTATTCCAATTCAACCATCACACTATATCTCTCAAGGCTTAAACAAATTCTAAAGTTATTTCGTTCAATGAACATTCTTAATAAAAACTAGTCTAAAACATAAAATAGTTAACATTAATAAAAAACTATCAACATTAATTCTTACAACTATATCAAAATAGCTAATTCAAATATAAGCTCAAATGGCTTAAACAACATATATATATATATATAGACGTTACTTCCGAAAGACAGTGTATTGAATAAACTTGTGAGACTTTACACCTATCATACTTATTTATCTAAAACTTGTATCATAAATAAACTAATATGATTCATCAAGTCATTACATGGTTAAATTTAATAGCTCCCTAAGTATGATCATCTTTCATATCATATTGTCTATTAACTGAAGTCTCGTTCTACTTTCACCACCAAGTTATTTTCTTCGATATGAGTTAGACATTAGTAAAGTCGAAATAGTCTCAACGTAACAAATTCCTTTCAATACACTTGAACTCATCTAGAATTAGTATTTCCTGTAGAAAATAATTAATTTGACAACTATAACACACTAAAGTTTCCACAATTTATTTTACATTATCAAACAATCATAATTATAATTTGTGCAAAAGAGAGAACTATTTATAAAGTATTTCTAGAACAAAAGAAATTTCTCACAGTACTGTCCCGACACCAAGTAATCACTCTACCCCTATAATTTAACTTATCCAAAGAGATAAATTGAAATGATAGAGTTTTCCAAGCTGGTCACTCCAATGGTGTTTAATCTTCACAAAGAAGATAGCTTGATCAGGTGATTAGAAGAGAAGGGAAAAGGAAATTGAGAGGATTAGGTTTTTAAAAAACAAAGGGGCATCTATTTTAAAGAGTGTAGGTTCTCACAACTACTTTCATGAAATTGTGAAAGAAGCTAGTCATCAAGAAATTAATTGATGAGTTTATTAATAACCTAATAATCACAAATTGTTGACATTCTTTCTTAAACAGTTGAATAGTGTTTTATGACATGTCCAGGTCAAGAACTAAGTTCTCGAATTACTGAGATTTGTTTAAGGGTAATCTCTTTCAGTAGATTTTATTTTGCACATATATTAAACGTATCAGGCGCAAAGCTCTTTATCAACTATGTTATAGTATGTGGTTGATCTACATTAAACATTAGTACTAATAAGTTAGTGGGTCTAATCAGTATTAGATTTGATCATATTCATTTGAATTGTGGATGAAAAAAGCTTAAAAGTAAAGATTTCATTAAACATAGTCAGTCAAATTGTTATAAATCGTCAATGAAACTGGTAAACAGTAGAAAATAAAAGAAAAATGTTCTTTTAACAATTTTTTTTGACAACTTTTTTACAATAACTTACGTAGTAACTCGTGATTGGTCCATTTTAAATATACGGAACAATAAAGCAGTGACACATAGTCTATTGTAAAAAAGTTGTTAAAATATCGTAGTTCAGGATAAAAACCTTTCAATTTTGTTTTTATTCTTTACTGATACAAAGTGTGCTTACTGCTGTACTTGAGTATAAGACAGGATTCTTTATGAAAGCAAGAAGGAGCTAATGGCCATCTTTTCATGGCAGGATCTTTCATCTGCTAAAACTTCTTTTCTTTTTGAGAGAATCAACAAGAGAGACAAAGTGTGTTGCTATAAAAAGGTGGAGAAAAAAGAGTATGAAGATGATGATGAATGAACAGCATAACATTTGAACTGATATGTTCATGTACGTGGAACTTTAACAAGAATGACAGAACTGGTAACAGCTTTTTTTGGCTCCCTACCTTCCTCTTTCTTTCGTAACTTGTCTTATTACCATCGCCACTTGTCAACAAACCCTAATGAAATTTGTCATACAGCATTCAGAGGCTTTCCTTTCCATAATTTTGGACTTAATCTTCACATAATCCTTTTTGACATTATTCCCTCAAATCAGTTACTGACAACTTAAACTAAATGCCAAGAGAGGATGAACTAGGCAAATATTTTTTTTGGCTCTCTTTACCATTAACATCCCACTGAACACTCCATTCAACAGTGTTTTACTTGTGTGCGTAATAATAACAAAGAAAGTGTAAAATTATGTACGTTCATAACTTTAACTTATCATGCATGTATCTCCGTGATTCATGTCTATGCTTTTGTGGAAAAAAAGGCCTGGGAAATTCCTGGTAGATAGACCGTATTATAATTTAGACAGATCACCAAGAAAAATTATCGGTTCTAACTTTAGTGATATATATTTCAAGAATGATTCATTAAAAAGAATAATGAAACATATCAAATTCACGTATTATATAAATATCATCTTTAATCTAAAGAACAAATGATTCTTTGATACACTTAAAATTTTTACATTCATTTAACACTATCTTTTCTTACTTTTGTCTGCTCTTTTTTCTTGAAAAAATACAAAAATTTATATTTTTATGACCATTTTATTCTTGTACTGTGTCAAATGAATGTAAAAATATGTTATGTATCGTTACTCTAGACTCGATCTCCTTCTTAATATATTAGTGAACTTTTTTTTTCTATTCAATTTGATACATTCATTTCTAACCTCAATTAAGGGTTTTTTTATCAGAAAAAATATATAAATTTAAGACTACAAGAAAAATCGATATTATTGATGGTCAAAATTCATCGACAATACATAAAATCAGTCGGTAAATTAAAATTACTGATAACTTATCTACAATTGGTAAAATCGTTGTTGATAAATTTTATAAGTAATTATCGACAGATTTTTTTGTTGATAAAATTCATAGATAAATAAAATTTTGAAATCTATCGATAATGTAAATTTATCGATAAATATATTTTCGTGGGTAATTTCAAGTTTTGTAGTGAGTATTTAGAATATTCCAACCTATTTACAAACACATTTACAGTGTACAGTTTAAATATACAACAAATTACAAAAAACGAAGATAAGACCTAAATTAATACCTAATATTTTGGTAATATAGCATCTAAATATCCCTACCAAAAAGCTATCTATAGAAATCTGAAAATGAGGGTACTCCATTTTCTTTTAAGATGGCTTGTTAGATAAGAGACGAGGCGTGTAGAACCAAAAAATGAAGCATGCATGCTTAATTACCCAAGAAGTTTGATAACGATATGTTTAATTACTTTATATTGTCTTACAATTTCGTAGCTTTTTGTTTGTGAAGGGTCTTGGAATTTAGTGCCAGAAATAAGGAAGGTGCGTTAACCATTATTAAACAGGTTAATCACCTTTTCTTACTTTTTCTTACTTTGAATGAATCACTTTTCATCCGTTTAAGCTTTTTAACAATGATAACAAATGAACTCGCTTATTTCTGTGAAATAAACAACATGATTCGAGCTTTTTCTCAAAGGATTGTTTATGAAAAGTATTTCTCTGTGAGAAATGCACAAATCCATGAGATCCGTTGAATAATAAGTCATTATCATTAATAGGATTTAAGTTAACTATTCTTATAAAAAGTAAACTAACACTTTAAAAGATACGTTAGAGAGTTAGACAAACTAATTTATCCAATAATAATATAATGAGAAGAATAATCCAAAAGTGTTACACAATTTACTTCAAATTTATTGATATTTTAAACAATTATTCATCGGTCTTTTAACTACTCTTCCAACTTTGACATAATCTTATATAGTTATATCTAATTTTATATGTAAATTTTTTTTATAGCAAAAAGGGTTTGCTTAGCAGAAATTGAAAAAGAAAGTGAAAAAGATTATATATTCAACTTTTCCCAAAAACATTTGAGTAATATAAAGTTGGTTTGAAATTTTTAAAAGAAATGATCGGAGTTCAACTCTTCAATAACAAAATATTAACTATTTGTTAATGAAAAAAATAACGTAATCTTATAACTATATACAGTTTTTTTTTATAAATTGAATAATTTTATAGATCATTTATTAATCTATATATATAATACACACACAATTATTGATGGTTTTTAAGTTCAAAATATTATTAATTATTGTTTCAAATGTATTCCTGTACAATACAAATTAATTTATAACATGTGATAAGATATTAATAAAGAGATTTCAGCTCAAATACAATATAGGTTGCTCAATTCCTAAGTTGTTTATTATTTTATCTTTATTTCGTGTCTATGATTCTTAGTGTAAACCCCCATCTTAGCGTATTTTCTAAAAGGATGTAGTGGAAGGTTGTACTTGGAGTAATTTGAATATTTAAATATCAACTAATTGATTTATATCTTTATTTGTAACATTATTTTTCTCTTTTTTTTTAAATATATTATAAGAAAATTCTTAAAGAATAACTAATTTTAATGATAAAAATCATTAATGAGTAACCAGTTTATAATAAAAAATTATTAATAAATAAAATAGTTTTTATTATGAATATAAAATAATAATTAATTTTTAAATTGATAATTAAAATAATTTTTATTTTGCCTTTAAATTAGTTATTAACATTAGTTACTAAAATTCTAAAATTTTAGTTATTAAAGAAAATAATTTTTAATTAAGAAATTAATATATAAATTAATCTATAAATATATTTTTTATCATTAATCATTATTTAAGGACTTTTTTTATATTGATATTTAAAAAATATTCTTACATCAGTACAAGTACCCTCAATATGGCAATGCTGTATTTGTACTTCAAATTGAAACTTAGCAGAATGCTTCATAAATAAGTTTAAGTTTATGGACAGACAGCTGCCGAGAAGAACCAAATTCAGGATTTTGATATAGAGAGTGTGGAACTAAGAAGACATAATGAACTATGTTCAAAGATTTTAGACATCACCTTTCTCCCTCACAGCACCACTTAACATAATTCCTGCAGAAGTAGAGAAAGATCTAAGAACCAATACTGCAACGAAGTTACTACGCTTTGTCCAGCCTAAGCAAGCTTATTTAGCCTTCCCATAACTCACCCAATCTCATTATACTTCCCTATTTACCCTATGTTTCTAGAACCCTCTTGCCAATCATCACTATCTGAAACTCGATATCTTTGTTTATGGTTAAGAGTGATGAATGTCCTTTCACCCCTACGATGATTCCGAGTTGGAATTTTGCTCACTAGGCTAATATGGCTATTTCTTCCACCGTCACCCTTACGCCTTCTCCAGGGTTATTTTTTATTGATACAATTTATAAATATTTTTCAAATTACACAATTCAAAATGTATTTTCAAATTAAATAATATCAAAATCTGTTTCTAGATTTTGCAGTCCAGATATACAATTTAATTTTAAATATATTTAGATAAAAAATATATTTTAAATTATACAATTTAAAATATATGTTTTCATTGTGCAATCCTACTATCCAACATACATTAAAGGATTTTATACATTTATGGTTTGCATAATTTAAATTATATTTACAGATTATACAATCTAGAATTCGTTGAACAACCCAAAATACATTTATAGAATGTAAAATTCGAAATATATTTATGAATGATACATTTACAAATTATGTTATCCAAGACCATACAATCCAAAATACTTTATTAAATTTCAAATTTCATAATTCAAAATAAATTTATGAATTATATAACTCAGAATGTTTCTGATGTATATACATCTAAACTTTTTTCCAAAAGAAATTACCGTAACATTGATGTTCGAAGGATAAAGGATAGCTGCAAAGCCCTCCACGGAAACCTCTTCGAATTCGACGCAACGAAGAGTATTCTCAAACCTGCGTTGCTAGAATTAAGGGCGTAATATGTACGTCAATATAAGATTTGTTCTCTAACAAATTAACAGTAAAAGAAAAATGTCGTATATTTATAATCAATATTAACAATAAATGAAAATGTTATTATAACCATACATCTATCTCAAAAAAAAAAAAAGATAAATCAAAGTTGCCTTGCACATATGTTACAGCTGTATCTGACTGGTTAAAAGATGTGGCATTCAGAAGAAAAATAAAGATACGGAAAATTTAAAATGCACTGTAAGAGCTTTCTTCATTAGGGCTTCCGGAATAATGTTCAACAAATTTGCTATCTCTACCATGACTTTTAAACTAATTCTCCTATTGATTCTAACTAAACTATTCACTGTCATCAACACTTTAACATAAAGACTAATGTACATCAATAATGGTTATCGCATTCTTAACCAATTTGTAGGGCGGAGAGTTTTCTTCTATCCCAGATCAACAGATTAATTCAAGATCGGAGCTATAGTAAAGGAGTAAAGATAAATTAAACTGTGTTTTCCTTAGCTCAAAATTTTAACTCAATAAAATAGCAGACAATATCTCTCCCATGGTCTTCTCGGGCATGTCACCTTCATTGATCTCCTCCATGGACTCGAGAACGGCAGCATCTAATACTAGTTTTCTTTTTGCAATCTCATACACATTTTCATCAACTGTTCCCTTGGTCACTAGCCTTCAATGGAAAATGTCATAAGAAAATAGTCACCAAGACATTCAAACAGTTTCAAATTATAAGGGTTGGACTTTAACAAAGAAAAACACAGGATTTAGCACTTTTACGAATGTTAATGGGAGTGAAGGAAAAATAATGGGTAAATACCGATATATGGTTACAGGCTTTGTTTGACCAATTCGATGGCAACGATCTTCAGCTTGCCTATCAATCTGTGGGTTAAAATCCATGTCATGAATCACAACTGTATCAGCTCCTGTTAAGTTTAAGCCCTGACCACCAGCTCTCGTGGAAAGTAAGCATGCAAATATTGAAGTATCGTTATTGAACGTATCAACTATTGTTTGCCTCTCCGCTACCTGTGTACTGGCAATCAAATAGTAGGATCTCTAAGATTTTAAACAGCATAGGATAAAAGTGTCTGACGACCAATATTGAAAATGGTAAACATTTTAACAGTCCACTTTATCAAAGGAGAGATGAAAATTGAATTGAACTTCTCACTGTTAATTAATGAAAAGGAGCCATGAGTGACTTGAGTGAATTAGAACACACGAAAAAGGAAGGAAAAATTGCATAGCTAAAACGCCAATCTACTCACAAGTCAAGACATGCTTGCTATAATGCTACGAGAGTATATTTAATAAAAAAAAATTAAAAAAAATGTATTAGTGCATGTGAAATATTACTATAAAAGGTTAATTTTTCTTTCGTTAAATCATCTCACAAGTAAAAACTTCAGACAAACATGGCTTTAAAAAGACATAGAGACTTATATAACCGCTCTAGTTTTGTTAGTGATTAATTGTTAATTACATAGCGCAAGGGGATCTCATGAAGGATTTCAGTGTTGCTTAAATTTGACAATGGCTTCCCACCTTTAGTTTGAAGATGATGCATTCTCTTTAGAGAGAAACATACCAATACTTTGATGAATTGTGCTCTTTCAAAGTTGAGGCAGTGAGACCCACTCCTGATCATCATTCAATATCATGACCCCCCTAATTATTACTAAGTTATCATATGATATCCCTCTCCTACTTCTCTTTTTTTTCATGTCTTTTATTACCATTCCGAAAATATGATTGAAGCACTTAATCATCCCGCTGGCAACAAGTCATAATTGTTGAAATACAAGTTCTTTACCATAATCACACATAGTTTGGGTAAAAGAAAATCTTTTGTCAATGGATATACACCATTCAAGTTAGGTCAGATGGTGAAGTTAATTGTCTTAAAGCCCAGTTGTTGACCAAAGGATATACTCAAATATATGGTCTGGATTACAGTTATGCTTCTTCTCATGAAGAAAAAATGACTATTTTTGTCTCTTCATTAATCGGATATCAAATATGTTTTCCTTCATGGTGACCTAGAGGAGGACATCTACATGAAGCAACCCTCAATCAAGAGTGTAGGTCAGGTTGTAAATTAAAGATGATCTCTGTGGTCTCAAGCAATCTCTTAGTGCTTGGTTTG
Organism: Vigna umbellata; assembly: GCF_029865625.1. Taxonomy (NCBI): domain Eukaryota; kingdom Viridiplantae; phylum Streptophyta; class Magnoliopsida; order Fabales; family Fabaceae; genus Vigna; species Vigna umbellata. The sequence continues at coordinate 47,656,487 of NC_142167.1, read as the reverse complement.
GATAGTTTAGTCATATTCAAATCTTTAGGCTAAAACAGAATGAAGCATAAATCTTTTATTGTCATTATACATCTCCAGGAAAATGTGTTTACCTAATTGTGTATGTTGATGACCTAGTTCTTACCGGGAATAATGATACCAGAACTACTTAGCTAAAGCATCATTTGTTCAAATACCTTCAAATTGAAGGTCTTGTCTCTCATACTTTCTAGGCATTGAAGTGGCTCAATCAAAAGAAATATATTGTGATTTCTCAAAACAAATGTGTTAGATATCTTGAAATAAACAAGGTGAGTCCTTCTCAAACAACTCTACAAATTTCTTCCAACCTTGTGTTTCACAAGACAGCACAGAAAATGAATATCATGTTAGAGAAAAGTTGTTGTCCAAGGAAATTTGCACTAGATCTGTTGGCTCCAATGATCAACCTCCATACATTTTGACAAAATCTGAGAGAACCTCAAATTATATATTTATATGTTCCAAGCTTGGAACATATATTTGTATGCTTCAAATTAAGGAGTGTGTAAATAGTTTATATTATCTTCTAAGCTAAAGTTGTTTAGTGTTGTATCAATCCGCAACTTAGAATCCTAGGGTCAAACATTATTGTTTTTTTCTTTCTTTCCTTAAGCTTATGTTGTAAGCCATTGGTCCATACATATATGTGTGTACACACACACATATATATAGACACACGCACACACGTATATATACACTAGTATGTGAACCTGTGCAAAACACACGGGACTTTTAAAAATTATAATATATTTATTATATTAATTTAACTTTATAAAAATATAATTATAATTTAATATAAGTATTTTATTTTATAAATTTAATAATAATATTTGATTGTTTTAATGATGAAACTGCATTTAACTTGTTTATACATTTTTGTAATAAAATGCATTCTACATAAACAACATTTTTTAATTGACTTAATTAAAATAAAGACTCAAAATTCAAATTTAAATGAAAGAATGTTTATCAATTTTACATGTTTTAAGAATAATTAATCAAATATTCTATTTATGAATCAAAAGAGAAATCTGAGTTAAGATCTACCGAGCTCTTTTTTTCATATATATACTCCTTCAAGTACTCTATATTTGTTCCTATCATCCTGTAACATTTCAAACTTTTCATCCAATCCTTAAACTAATTTAGCAACTTCTTTAATCCCGTGATGTGGTGAACTCAACAAAAACATGCACACATATACATACAAACACTAGATTACTTTCAACATATTACTCACATAGATGACTTAATTTTCTCCTTGTTTGTTAATGTACTGAATAAAATAATCCTTTTCAAAGATACCATACCTTTTTAACTTTAAAGTGTCATAATGTCAAAAAACAAAATTACCTTCCATCTAGCCGTCTATAGGTCAATCCAATGACATCCAAACTCCACTCCAATATGTCAAGCATTGAGGTCCATTGACTAAAGATCAAGACTCGATGGCCATCCTTCTTTAGTGAAGGAAGAAGTTCTGCTAAGGCCTACATGATAGGTCAATCTCAGGATACCCAGCACATAATTATGCCGCCACTGTATATTTGACAATTACAGAAATTTTAGTCATAAATCCATACCCGACATTTTGCAGAAAGCATAACATGCTTATCCGAAAGGATCCCCTTTTTATCATTGACACCATAGTGAAGTAAAAGCTGCAAGTAAAAAATTTACAGCTTGAAATTTAAGCCAATGCTATCCACAGTAAACAATCATCAAGTAAAATTTTATAATTACAATGTCACTACAACAGCTTGTATTAATGAAATGTCAACACTGTATTCTACCTTGCTAGAATGAGAACAAGGATAATACAGAGGAGCGTAAGAGGTGTTATGACAAAACACTAACATAGAAATGGTTAAATATTTATAAAATGCATCAGCAAACACAAATCAATTAAACATTGTAAGATGCAGCTAGAAACCATCTAATATAATGCATTTATTGGGCATCCATAGAATGGGAAAAAAGGTTGTTTGATAGAAAAACTTAGCAGAACTCGCTTAAAAAGTAATCCAATGATTTTATTAAATTTTAGTTTCTAGCATAGCTTAATGACCCTGATTGGTCAATTTAGCTGCCCAATATAATGGTTCAGGCTGGTTGTTGCAGTTGTTGCATGTTGTCCATTGCTACTCAAGTATCAGACATTCCTTGTTTGCTGTGCCTAAAACACTATTAGAATTGTGAAAAAAAAGGTTGACTCATGTAAAAGTCCTAGTTAAATAGAGAGCAGTTGATTGAAATAACCAATATCAGACTTTTATCTAACGTAAATGATTCCTCAACACAGGGTCTTAAGCAGTTAGTTTCATACCCAAGCCTGGATTTTAAGTAGTCAATTATCAATGTTTTACCATAGAAACATGGGGCTTTTGGGCTTTCACCAAAAGGAATTTGATAGTGAAGAAAAGGGGATGCAAAATGTGTGCTTTTGCCCATTATTGGAGCATCGGGATGAGCTAACACAAACTACTTGAGCATATTGATGCAATACATACATAGAGAGAGTGAGCAAATGCATTGTTCTGAGTAGAAGATTTACCCGGTGAATAGAAAAGTCATTGTAATTTTTAAGTTCCTCTATAACTCTGTCCAAAGTACATTCAAAACCAAAAGCACCTATTGGATGTAGCTTCCTAGCAAAGCGGATGACATCCTCATCATTGTAGATTCGCCTTATTAACAAGGGATGATTTGCTATCTAGAATAAGAATACAGAAATATATTACCAAATAAAAGAGAGCAGTTTAAATCCAAACAAAATATAGCTTCATTTTAAGTCAAAACATAAATCAGGAACCTTGCGGAACTGAACGAAATAGTTATTTATCTGTCGCCGGGGAAGCACTGCTAGTAAATTTTTTGAATTAAGCTCAGAACATTTTGCCATGCGAGCTTGTGAAACTGCACGATACTCTTCAATGGCTTCCTTGTAAGCAGATTCCTGCTGCCTTTCCATTATAACATATTCAACCTGCAGTAACAAAAATTGACAAATAGAAACAAGGACATAATGAAGATTAAGAGTATAATAAAACAAAAAATTTGCACCAAAGGTGACAGACATACTTGCTGTATTTTTGGAACAAGTTGTTGCATCACGTCCGATTTCAGTCGGCGCAAAATAAATGGCCCCAAGATGGATTTCATCCGACCAATTAAATCTCTATCTTCTGCATTTAGTAACTTTTTTAGGTCAACGTCTTCAGAAGCAAAAATATCAGGCATCATAAACTCCAACAATGACCATAATTCCTGCAACAAATTCAAAACAAAGCTTGCTTCAGCAACTAAATTTATATTAATGCCAGCAAAATCAACAGGTTAAGACAAACCATAGAGATTTTGTTCAAGATTTAAGTACATTATTGGCACAGAATACAAATGACAGGGTGTCTTCCTTTTCTCCACCTTGACTGTAACTGTGTATTATTATTCCTTGAAAGGAGCTGAACTCAGATTCCAGGATATTCAGAACAACTTGCATACACTACTCAATCAACTAAGCTAGACCTCCTTGGTATACAAGCTTATTAGACACTTCTAATTCTATTTGTGTTTTCATATACGTGTATATAAGGAGATACAAGGGTGATGCAGCAAATCAAAACCCAGGAGGAAAGAAATAACAGAAACTGCACAGCTGACAGGTTTGAATATGCATCACATGGAGTTAGTTACAAGTGGGAAATGCTTATAATAGAGAGAGAGGGGGGGGGAGATGGACAGAGACTAGATTCTTGGGTTTCCTTTTGTTTTTATGATATTTCATAATATAACAACAGGGTCTTGAATCACGTTGATCAGACCACATTCCATAATACAACTATTGTTTCCATTTCCTTGTGTTGATTTCATTGCTGGTTCTTATCACTGTGACTCCTCCAGAGAGATGGCTCTCCTTACCCTATTCCATAACAAACTCTCGTACCCCTTTCAATTTCCTTCCCTGCAAATACCTGAATTCACACTAATTCAAGATCGCTTGCCACATCACTACTCTCCGAACTAATTACTATTCTCTGCCCTGCTTTCTATGTTCTAGAATAAACCTTCAGACTTTGGGCCTACACTGTATCAGCCCATCCTCCACTACTCCCTTCTTGCAACTGTATCAGCCCATCCTCAACTTCTATAACATTTCATGGTGAATATCTTTGAGAAATTAGTTTTTCACAAAAGCATTGTGCACTCCATGTAGTCTAGCCATGGTAGTAAGTATCATAAATACAAAGCATACGATAGGATAAGATTCTCCACCTCCACTATATCAATCACTTGAAGACTTCTGTTTGCTCCCGTATCATGTTATAGTGTACGATTCGATCTTCGAATCATCCTAAATCGTAGCATCCAGGGGCAGAGATGTTACTCACTGTGGCACCCATCACAGCAACGACTATTGTTGCAGCAACTATCGCAATGGCTCAGGCAGTTGTGCCTCTCGCTGCCTCCTAGCAGTGAGGGAGAAGAAGCCGACAGACCTCACAATAGCAACGCCTCTCTCGGTGGCTGCTCGCAACAGCGACTCTCATGACATCAACATACCTGGCGATGGCACAGCCTCGACGCTAACCTCATGTGCGTTCGTGAACAAGGACAGACAACCCTAGGGCTTTTTAGTGGGTTGGAATTGGGATCTTTTTTAACTTCAAATTTTAGCCCATTTTGTTTAAAGCATTTTAAAGCCCAATTAGTAAATGGTGACTCCCTCTAAAACTACTACTTCACCCAAAAAAACAGGTGACTCTGGAATCTATCACTCACCCAAAAGATTAAAAAAGGTGACTGTCTGAAAACTGCCACTGCACTGAAAACTGTCATCTTTCTTTCCTATTCTCTTGGGGTCAAATATTTATCAACCCATATATTTTTCTCCATTTAACAAAGGAGTTTGGTCATACAAGCTAACCCAATCCAACCATTACAATAATTTATCCACTATACAACCACTCTTTTTTAATGTGGTTGTTATTATTAATTACATCTTTTACATGTTTATACGTCTTGATTGTTATGTTTTTTAATCTTACGATTCAAGATAAAAAACAATTCGCGATTCAAAAAATAAGCTCTCCGAAACGTTACCATGAGTCTAGCTCACATAGGCAGATAAAACCATTGATGTGTATTCTCTATGCATCTGTTTTCAAGGATTTATAAGTGTCAAACTTTTTATGTAAAGACTTACACGATTCTGTATATAAATTAAAGTTCCTATTAGAATCACTGTAAGTCTGTAACTATTCCAGTACAAAATATACAGTACAACTAAATCTGCAGGAAAGAAATGTAATAGATGGACAACCCCTTTGCTGTCAAAAAGAAAAAAGTTGTCATCAGCAAAAATGTAAATACAACTTTACAAGTATCAACCTCCTAAAAGCCGCCCTCAAAAACCCAAAACATTTAATAAGCCTACTCACCTGACTAAAAAACACTCAAGACAGGGCCTTTATGATAAGCTCCAGATTAAGTAGGGGCCAGATAAAGTCAATACTCTGCTTATGTCAGTTGATTCTCCAATTAGGGGAGGGACTGACTTGTACAGAACAAATGAGAGGGGGATTTTGTTAGAGGACAAAGCGACAGAGAGACAGAAAGCAAGTGTGTTATATAGGCAGTTCAAAGGAAGAGAAAGAGAGGCATATGTTCAGATTCAGCTGGCCAGGGGTCATAGGTTTGTTTACCTTGGTTGGGCGTGTTTGCTTTTTCTTTATGTTTTCTTCTACTTCTTTGTCAACAAACATTCTACCTAGTTTAGGTAGTAATTTTTTCTATCAGTATAACTGTCCTATTCTTCCTAAAAGTATTTCACAGCTCCAGCTCTTACTCTGCCTAATCCCATCCACGCATTGTTTTCAATCAAAATATAGTCAGATTCTACAGTAATAGAATTAGAATGAAAGAAGAAGAATCCCAATTATACAAAGGACATATCAAAGAGTTTTGAAGCTTATAGTCACATTCAGTGGAAAATTTAAAGTGTCAGTGTGACACGCCAGATATTGATCAGTTGAAGTTAAGCATGTGTTCCATGCTTCAGCAATGATCACAGCTTCCAAAAATGCTCTAAAATTACCTTTGTAATAGTGTCCAGCCACAACATATGAATTTTTTAAGAGAAGAAATTATTCCACTACTGACAAAATTAATAGTTTTTTTTCAGCAACAACAAAAACAGCTACAATGCAGCAAAGACATTCACTAATGTAGATACATACATGTAGATCATTTTGAAGTGGTGTCCCAGTCAACATCAAACGTTGGTTCGCATTTCGTGCAACAGACATCAGATTTTTCCACCTAAAGCTATTTTTGTCCTTCAAAGCATGTGCCTCATCCATCAACACACAGCTCCATCTCCATCTCTTCAGAATTTTCCGATCATCTTTCTGCTGTGCACTAGCATGAATATAAATTATAAAAATTTAATCAACATTTGAAGACAATATATATAAATGGTAGTTAAGAATATTGGAATGTACCTGTGACGCTCGTAAAGTGAATAACACACAAGAAGAACATTAAATGGAGGAGGCAATCCTGCCTTGGACAAAGAGTTCAACTCCTTGCAGTACGCTGCACGTCCAGCACCATGATATAGAAGAACAGAAAAGTACGGACACCATCTTTTTAGTTCCCTTTCCCAGTTTTCCAAAACAGAAGCAGGACAGACTATAAGATGTGGACCAGAATCATTGTGCAAGCGTTTCAACAGAGTTAAATATGTGATGGCCTGGATACAAATAACATGTCATATCTTAATTGAAAAGTCAAGGACTACAAACAAAAGTAGAACATGTTAAAAGTAGTGTTAAATAAGGATAACAAACCTGAACTGTTTTGCCGAGACCCATTTCATCCGCCAATATGGCTGTGACACGTGAAATCAAGTATCAAATCACAATTCTACGCAAGCATATTAATCTCTAATGGACGAACCTATTGCATAATTAGAACCAGAAATATTCAAATTCTAAAAAACAAAATACAACTAAGCTCTAAAAAAGGCTATGCCAACAGTAAACACAAATCATATTACATTATATTGTTTCAATAAACACAAAATCAGGGGCAGCAAAACCAGATACGGAGCAAATATGACATTCCACAGTAAAGAACACCAGACCACAACATAAAACTGTCACAATATTGAGAAATCTACAACGAAAGAGCCATCAATTAAGCCACTTCCCTTTTTCTCAAGGAAAACATCTACATAGTCCATAACGCAGCAACAAGCAACACGAACACACAAATTAAACTCAGCACACCATAAAACCCTTCAAAAACCCTAACAAAATACATACTAATCACTATTGCACAAACCTATTGCATAACTACAACCAGAAATATTCAAATTTCAAAAAAGGAAACCAATGAAGCTAAACACATAATCAGTTCCACGTGACCTAACACAAAAAACCGTCAAAACCCTAACAATTACCTCCTCCAATCCCCTTCCGATACAGCAGAAGCAAAAAGTTGACACCAACCAACTGATACGGCTTTAGCAATGGCTGAAAATCCGAATCCTCCGACGCACACGCAACATCCACATCCTCCTACACACATCAACGGCATGGACTTCACCTCAAACGAACATATAATCTCTAGTTTCAAGCTTCAGCCTAAACAAAACAAAAATACAAAACAAATCGCCGTTTAACCTGAGTCACGATCCTCACTGACGAAGACTCCGCCTCCGAATACCTCTCGCACGCGGTCCCCGTCGAGCCGAAGAGTTCGCCCTTCAACTCCGCAGAGATTCGCGCGCACTTATGCAAAGCCCTACCAACGACATCGTTTTCGTTCAACTCTTCAACTTCTTCTTCTTCCACCTCGTACAATTCCGCCACGCGTCCGTCTCTTCCACCGTTCTCCTCAGCGTCTTCGTCTTCGTCATCGATGATGAACCTCCGGCCTCGCGAGGCCGCCGCATAACCTCCGCCGGAAGCGTCCACGTCGGCGTCCTCGAGGTCGTCGAGGAAATCGGCGTCGTTCGGGGCGATTTCGACGCAATCGCTGTCGTTTTCGCTTAAAACGTCGACCTTAGAGGTGTAAGCGAAGGACTCGATAGGTGGAGGGGAAGGAGGAGACGAAGTGCGAGGTCGTTTGAGGACGCGCGAAGGTTTGAAGGAGTGATTCTCCCATTCGTCGTCGGAGATTTCGTACAAGTCGGGTTTCATTGCGTGCGATTGTTTGCCCTAGTGGTCGTTGGAGAGAGAGAGTTGAAAGTGAAGGAGTGGTGCTTTTGTAGTTGGACAAAAACGTTGTAGTGTGAGAAAAAGGGGAGAAGGGGAGAATCCGAGTGAGGGAAGATAGCGGAAGAAAAATCGCCGTGTGTCAAAGAGAGAAACGAGCGCGGGGATTGTCACGCTAAAGGCTAGTTTTCCACTTCTTTGCTCATTATTTACTTCTTTTTTTTTTAATGAACAATTTCATCATCTAGATGTGAGATCATGTAGACTTAATATTTTAAAAAATTAAAAAAAATAATCTCATTTAGTACAAAATCTCACTATCACTGTTGTGGGAGAATGTAATTTTAAATATTAAATTCTAAATTAATAACTACTTTATAATTAAGTTATAAAATTAGGGCAAGATAACTCCTTGTTTAGGGATGGTTATTCAATATTTAAATTTCAGATATTTAATAAAAAGACAGAAAATTGCATTAATATTGTTTGAAGTTTTTAGAAGGAAAATGATATATTACCACAAAATTTTGACAAAATAAAAATTGGACTTTTTTGAATGGTGCGACTTCACTTTTTGAAAACGATTAACTTAGCTTCGGTTCCTTTTTCTTTGTATTTGTTTCATTGAAACTTACCTTCTCTTGTACTCTATTTTTCCTTGCTATTAATATTATGACCATTCCATTGACAGTCTTGATATGCTTAGCCTATTTTCTGCACTTATTGCTATTATAACTAAATAAAAATATGAATTAAGCATCAATATAAAATAAATTACAGAGCCAATTCTGACTCAGACCTAAAATGGTCATTAATTGAACACTATACATGAACTGCATAGGTAGGAAAAAAAAATACTTTGTTATCTCAATGTGCCTCCTTTGAGGTTACAAATGAAGTTTAATGCCAAAATATATATGAGGTGATATCACCAAACTGGCAAGTGGCAACAGACCTTCTTACATTCATCCTGCCACACCAAAAGAAGACCGAATAATGACAGAAAAGGGAAAAAAAGATTTCATAATCCTTGAATGGGCAACTGAAACATGTAGCTAAAACTGCATCAAAGATCAAAAGTTCCATTGACAAACCTAAAGCGAAATCCTTGAGGTTCTTCATCTGTGTAGAGAGGATTTTACCAAACATGTTATCAATAAAGTACTATTTACGATTTTGATTCAGGCAGAGAGCCTTCACACCATCTCTTTAAGAGCCACATCAAGTATCCCAATAGAAATTTTTGGTTGGTAATGTTCATCTGTATCCACTTCTTCAATTTCCTAGCATAGGATTGTGAAACCATCAGTATTAGCTTTAATTCTGAAATCTAGTGTTGATTTTGGACAGAGTCTGTCTGTTTATTCACATGACTTGCCATGTTTTCATTCCTATCTGATGTTACTGTCTTTAACCAATTTATTCATATGTCAAGATAAATATGGTACTGACTTCTATAACCATTATGGCTTATGCAAATTGATGAATCTACTAATAACTAAACAGATAAAATTATTTAAAATGATATGCATAACCTTAGCCAATAGGAGTAGGAAAGGACATAACCAGCAACAAAAGAAAAGGAAAAATAAAAACTGAGCATAGAATATCAGATGTGATAATGAGAATTAAGCAAATTCAGCCACCTGAACAATATCCTCTCCCTTGATGACTCGGCCAAACACAATAAGCTTTTCACTTAGATCTGGTATTGGTGCAGTTGTGATGAAAAGATCAAATCCTTTGTTGAAGTAATTACCCTTCGAAGTTCCAAGCATGAATGCTTCATGTCTCATACTAGTTAATCATCACAACATTTAGTAACTAGAAAAAAATATTCAGCTCACAGGTAGATTATCAATGGTCTAATGATATGATAAACATAAAATTGCAATTAAACAAAACAAAAAATAAACCTTGCATATTTCTTTCCTAACAAGTTCCAATCTTCAGTAGCTCCGGGCCCTTTGTTATGACCAGCCTGAATTACATAGTGCTTAATTACTTGGTGAAAAAGCATTCCCTTGAAGTGCCCTTTTTGACTGGAAAACAAAAAATTGAAGTTTGGTTGGAAGCATAAAGAGAATACATTCAAAGGAATTTCATAAGAGGAAAATAGGAGCTTGAAACTAAAGCAGTGAGATAGTGACATTAAAATAAAATAAAAAATTAGGAAAGGTTTTGTGCACAAACAAGTCCTTGAAGTTCTAGCAACTGAATATTTGTCCAGTCAAGACACATCAGTATGTTCTTCAGTAGCTGACCAAGTACATTGGTATAGGCATTAGGGTATCCGCAGGATCCTAATAGAGCAATCTTAAAATATAGTCATCAAAACTACTTGCATTAGAGTATCCTGACCATCTTCCTATTTTTCATTAAGAAATCCCAGCAGAGGTTAATCCTCAACGCGCCAACAAGATGCACAATTCAAACATAAAACTGAATGCCAAACAGAAGATGAAAGCCTTGTTTAGATAAAAAATTTCAAAAAAAACTCTTAGAAGGAAATATAAAGAAAAGATGGAAAAAGTTACTCCATAAATTAAAATGTACTTATGTATAAGCTAATTTAGAGAAGCTTTCTCGTATTAGTGTAACCAAAAACTTATGTTTAATTAATGCATAAGTTAATGAAGAAAATTTTCAATTTTCCTTTCTTATTTTTGTTTCAAGTATTTTAAGAGATTATCCAAATAGACCCAAAGTAAAAATTAAATTATTTTAGAAAGTGAATTTTAGACCTAACTTAATTTCATAAAATCGGCTTATAATATAAGATTTTGTACACATTATATACTATAATTTGGTTATATATGTAGTTAATGTGAGGATCTTCAACATACTCCTGAGAATTAAGCATCTAGAGTGAAGATTAGATATTTGTGGATGATTCAAATAGACCCAACAAACCTTGTTAGAACCGGCTTTGATACCATCTTACATAGTGGATTTTAAATCCTAAATCAATTTCATAAAACCAAATAATAAGTAGTGGTTTTTACCTACTTATATATTCTATCATTTAATTATATTTTTAGTCGATGTGAGATCTCCAACATGTTTAGTGAAACTGTAGACTGAAATGAATCAGCACTGTCCTCTTCCTTAATTCCAAGACCAAGAAAATCTCATCAACCAACTTTTGAAGCCAGTCCAACATCCCATAACACTAGCTTGTAGCGTAAACTATATGCCCCAAAAGATGAGAAGCATTCTGAATACGGGAACCTTAAATCCATATGATTTAAAACTA